>NC_081311.1:43516250-44165208 GCF_026419965.1 Kogia breviceps | reverse complement strand
ACCATTCTTGATCATGGTACATTACATTAGTGTGGTTACTTTCTCATTTCTCATTGGGAGAAAACAGAATCAATGTCCAAGTGGCCATAAATACTACTTTTTTCCCGTAGTTTTCCAGCCTTTTGGAATGGTTATTTATCTGCAAGCACATATCACATTAGCTGAAGTTATTTGTTTGGTTCCACAAGCTATATTGGACTCTCAACTTTTAAAGAGCAAGCACTTCTTCATATTCATCTTTGTATCTCCAATTCCAATCATATAGATAGCATTCAGTAAATCTCTTCATACCTCAGATGAAGTGCTCATTACAGTGTAAAACAATGATTTTTTAATTTTTGGTTTGCACCAGATAGTTACAGTTTAGGCCAGTGTTCTAGTACAATTATTAATATTTTTAAAATAAATTTATTTATTTTATTTATTTATTTTTGACTGTATTGGGTCTGTTGCTGCACACAGGCTTTCTCTAGTTGTGGTGAACAGGGGCTACTCTTCATTGAGGTGTGCGAGCTTCTCATTGTGGTGGCTTCTCTTTTTGTGGAACACAGGCTCTAGGTGTGCGGGCTTCAGTAGTTGTGGCACGCAGGCTCAGTAGTTGTGGCTCACGAGCTCTAGAGAGCAGGCTCAGTAATTGTGGTGCACGAGCTTACTTGTTCTATTAGCATGTGAGATCTCCCTGGACCAGGGATAGAGCCTGTGTCCCCTGAACTGGCAGGGGGATTCTTAATCGCTGCATCACCAGGGAAGTCCCTCTAGTACAATTATTAACATGATTCCCTTCTTACTCAAAAGTGTCCCAATTTAAATGGTAAATTATATGGTCACACCATTTATGTATTTATGTATGTTTTTCTGCCACTTAATGGAGTTCCTTTATGGCAAAGGCTATCTTTGCATCCTCAGGATTTAGCTCAGCATCAAATATAGTGGACCCTCGATAAAGGTTTTCAAAACTGATTAGGTTAAAAAATCATGAAATATCATAAGTAATTTTCCACACATGAAAAATTTTTGAGAAAGAAGATAAAAAGGTATCTATATCATTCAGGGAGCTGGCAAGACACCGAGTGCACATTCAAATTGGGTGAGAGTTTAATAAATGAACTCTATATAAAGAGGTAGAAAAAATGAGGAAAAGAATAAAGGTTAAAATAAAGGAAAGAATAAAAAACATAAGGGAAAAGATAAAAGTTATTCTGTGTAAAGATGTGAAAAAAAACATAAGGGAAAGAATAATGGTGATTAATAAGGGAGGAGCAAGACATGACTATCTAGGCTGATGTAGGAGAGGTGGAAACAGTTAAATTCAGGGAATAGGAAGATGCTTGGAGAAGGCTTCATTATAAGAGCTATGGTCTTCAGTTAGGGAATGCAGCCAGCCCATGTTGATGCTGCTGACAGGAAACAAAGAGATTACATAACCTATTCTTACTCTTCTCCCTTTCTTCATTCTTTTATTGGCTAAATGCAAGGAGAAGCCAGAGGGCAAGGAAGCTTGTAGATATACATTCATGTCAGCCTCTTGGAATATAGAACATGGTAGAGAAAGAAGAAAGTGGACCTTTTGGGGGTAAGCATAAGACTAGGAGCAGAACTAGGAGAGGAAAATAAAATAATGTCTAAATAAAAATTTATATAGTCTAATAATGTCTAAAATAAAATATTAGACATCTGGTATGAGATGGCTGGCCAGGGCTAGACTTCCCTGCATGAAGTCCATCTGTGTGCAGCTAACACCTAACAATCAGTGACAATACATGTGTTGATAGATAATATTATTTGGTTTCTTCAGAGCTTTAAGAAATAAAAGTAATATTCTGACTCTACATTTATTAATTCAGTGATTTTCCCTGTGGTCATCTCTGACCCGTGAGCATGTAAAGATAGTAATCCAGGGGCTCCTAAATATGCCTTCTTTCAAAATGGAAATATTTTTATTTCTGATTGAAAAAATAATGCTTTTTAAAAGTGATGGAAAAATTTTTTTAATGTCAGTAAAGAGCTATAATTCCACTATTCAGAGATAGTTTCCTTATGCATATATGTGCCTGCATATGTATGTATTTTATATTCATGTGGGAATATACACATTTGTAAGTTTTAAAAATATATTTCTTAGATTGACATATACACACGACTACATATAAAACAGATAACTAATAAGGACCTACTCTATAGCACAGGAAACTCTACTTAATTCTCCACAATGACCTATATGGGAAAAGAATCTAAAAGAGAGTTGACATATGTATATGTATAATTGATTCACTTTGCTGTACAGCAGAGTAACACAACATTGTAAATCAGCAATACTCCAATAAAAGTTTTAAGAAATATATATTTCTTAAAATATATTGTGTATATATATATATATATATATATATATATATATAATACTTTTAAAGGAATATTTCTGTGTAGATCTTATCCCTTTGTACCTAAGAAATAACTGAGATTAAATTAGATTGCATGGCAGCTCCATAGGCAGATCTGAGGTTTAAATTAAGACATGTCTGATTTCAAGATAGTCATTGGCTCTTTCACTTCAAAATCTTATCTTCTGCAATAAGGGGTGTTCACAGAAGCACAAAATTTAATACCACCTTTTCAAAGTACCCATTTTGTGAATGGTGGGATTAGATGCTGTGGCTCAGTGATTAGTCAGTTTTGAGGTCTGCGATTGGGCTGGTAGGCACTTAAGATCAATCAAAAGACTACATATGTAGCAAATGTACCAAAGTTGCCTGAATAAATTGTCATGACTTGGAATACTTCAGAAACTCTACAACTAGTATTTCCTCAGGAAAAGACATATAAAGCAGGCAAGCAAGAAAGAAAACCCACCCACACCCCCAAAATAAATAAATAAGTAGAACAACTTAAATTCTGAAATTTTCAAATAGAATTTTTAGGTTAGGTGCACTAAACATTTCCCTTCCATTTATTGTTCTATCAATTTCTCTTGTTTCTTTCTTTCTTTCTTTCTTTTTTAATGCCAAGGAAGAATTACAAGGAGACCATATGAAATAACAACAAATGTAAGTAAAATAGCAGTGATTTATGTTTTAACAGGTGCAATAATTTGATTAGAAAATTGTACTGGAAACTGCCTATTTGATAAAATATATATTTGAAATAACTGGTAAGGAGTTGATATTAAAGTTTTTTTTTTAATATTCTAGCTATTGTACAATAGTTTTCATTTGTGGCAAAAAAGAAAAAAATCATGATATTAGTGCTGAGTTGTTCAATCTAGTACATGACTTTTCCAAAGTCCAAATTATGACTTTGCCCAGTCAGAATAGTTTGCTTTATTTTGGTTGTAATTAAGTAGTAATGTTTTCATGAAAAAGGCTTAGAAATGAAAAATAAAATTATGTTTTGGCAAGTTACAACTCCTGAGATCCTCAGTTTCCCAATCTAAAGATGAAAAGAAAGCATCAAATATACACATTCCCTTTGGAAAGAGAGAAAAGGGTGGATATGTTGACATAAATATATATCATTATATATTGTAGAATTAACCAAAACAACTGCTAGAAACTACATTGAGAATGATGGTGCTAAACTTATAGCAATTTATAACTAAAAAACAACAGCAGTTAAAACCACGAAAGCCTCAAAATGTACTGTCTTCCTAAAAATTTTGGAATTCCCAAAGTTCATGTCGTTAGTGGGAACTTTGCTATGTTGTTAAATGTTGCCAAGATTTAGCAGTAGATTAATGAAATAAGTTCTTCAGTAAACTCTTGCAACGTGCAACTTTTTGTAACAATTCATAACTCAGCAGTCACAAATAAGAAGCTTTCAGTTCTTACAAGTGAAAATTCATGGTTTGCAGTAAGTGAACTCACAGATCACCTGACCCTCTTCACCAAAATGTGTCTTTAGCTCCCTTGATTTGAAAATACAGCGTGTAAAAATGAATCGTAAAGGTTTCCTAGGGACTTAGAATTGCTACAGTACACCATAGGTTACAACCAGCTGGGAATAAACTCCTTTATGCTTTACCAATTTCTGCCAAAGATCACAGAGTTAATTTGTCATTTTAGGGTTAGGCAGTTGCACACAAATATGATATTTTCTTTGTCTTAGAGTTTGCTTATGATATGAGATATGTGTAAAATTGGGAAACTGTCAAAGGAGAACTAAAAAAAAAATGGGATGGTTGTTTTTTATAAAGTGGATTTTCATGGAATATTTTGGCAAAGGCCAGTTCAGACCACACACCTTCCAAACTCGAGTCTTGTTAAACTGCAAAGCCGTGGATGGACCCAGTATAATTCAGAAGTTTCACAAGTCTCCTAAAATGACTTCTCATCTGAGCCAGGCATTCAAGTGCAGGCCACTTTGTATCATTTCACAGCAGGATCTTGCATTCTTTGAGTGATGTTGTCATTTGTTGGAGTTCCCAGCAGAGCAGCTCTTCCACCCAGTTACAACCAATTTCACTGATCAGTAGCTCCTTGTTAGCTTCACCCTATATATTCAATAATTCATTTGGCAGGTGCAAAGTAGACAGATCTTTAAGAAAACTCAAGATTTTAGGAGAATTAGAAAAAGACTCACTGATTATTTGTTTCTTGATTCTGACATTTAATTTGGATATTGAGGAGGATTTACTAGTCTCAAAGTGTTTATACTACAGAGATTTTTATTACTTAATTTTTATTCTTCTTTAAAAAAAAAACTTCATCCCTGTTGTCTATTTAATGCCTTGGATATCAATAGGTTGTTCAGATCTGCCCAGTCATTGGACTGTAGATTTAGATTTATGAAACATGGAGTATTTGCTTGCAGAAACCTCTTCCCCAATATGCCCAACATTGTCTGGGTTTATTTCTTAGTTCTGCTACTAATAGGTGGGGTAAACTTGAGGGAGGTAGATAAACCTCTCTGTACTTCATCAATAACCTGGGGTACTAATAATATCACACTTGTACTTCAGGAGACTAATGATACTAAAGTCATTTAATTAATTAATATATGTATAAAACACCTTAAAGCAGTAGTAAGCATATAGTAGGCACTTAGTGAGTGTTAACTCATTATAATTATTATACTCACTTTTGAATAAATATGTATCTATCATTTGGTAATTGCTTTCCTATGTGACCACAAATTGATGTTTGTGTTTTATTTTTAACATTTTTTTTTTCTTAAATAGGTAATACATTTTAAAAAGGTAAAATGCTAAAGGATATATAGTGAAAAGTAAGTTTCTTGTCCTCACAGTGCCCCAATTGCTATTTCAACCAGTGATGTTTTATGCTAACATCTATTTATTTAAGCTTTCATTTGAAGCATTAAAAGAACATGGTGAACACAAAATGAAGGATGTTATTCAAAAGGAAATACATTTTAATCTCATTTTTGTTGTCTATAATGATAGTAATAATAATAATCTTGAAAAAAATGGTTTTTGATAGGGTACTTGTTATGTAGCAGGCATTCTGCTACTACTGTGCTTAATGCATTATTGCATTCAGTAATCACAATAATTTTGTGAGGTAGGTGCTATTATTAACTCAATTTTATAGATATTATCCTAAACATAGCCAACTGGGATTAAACATTATGCTCTTAAAATTTAAATTGTTTAAGTTGCTGGAGAGTAGAGAAATCCAAATACATTGTGTTTTTTTGAAAGGAATCTTATAATCTATCTTTGTTTTCTATTCCCTTTTAAATACCACTCACTTTTTTTAATCAAGTTTATCTAATTTTTCTTGTGCTTTTGGTGCCAAATCTAAGAAACTATTGCCTAATCCAAAGTCATGAGGATTTACTCCTGTGTTTTCTTATGAGGTTTTGTTTGTTTTGTTTTTTTATTAGTTATCTATTTTATACATATTAGTGTATATATGTCAATCCCAATCTCCCAGTTCATCCCACCACCACCACCCTGCCCATTTTCTTCCCTTGGTGTCCACACATTTGTTCTCAATATCTGCATCTCTATTTCTGCCTTGCAAACCGGTTCATCTGTACCATTTTTCTAGATTCCATATATTTGTGTTTATATACAATACTTGTTTTTCTCTTTCTGACTTACTTTACTCTGTATGAGTCTCTAGGTCCATCCATGTCTCTACAAATGACCCAATTTCGTTCCTTTTTATGGCTGAGTAATATTGCATTGTATATATGTACCACATCTTCTTTATCCATTTGTATGTTGAGGGGCATTTAGGTTGCTTCCATGTCTTGGCTATTGTAAATAGTGCTGCAATGAACATTGGCATGCAAATGTCTTTCTGATTTATGGTTTTCTCAGGGTATATGCCAAGTAGTGGGACTGCTGGGTCATATGGTAATTCTATTTTTAGTTTTTTAAGGAACCTCCAAACTGTTCTCCATAGTGGCTGTATCAATATACATTCCCACCAACAGTGCAAGAGGGTTCCCTTTTCTCCACACCCTCTCCAGCATTGGTTGTTTGTAGATTTTCTGATGATGCCCATTCTAACTGGTGTGAGGGGGTACTTCATTGTAGTTTTGATTTTGCATTTTTCTAATAATTATTGATGCTGAGCAGCTTTTCATGTGCCTCTTGGAATACCACCTACTTTTTAATTTTTTAACATCTTTATTGGAGTATAATTGCTTTACAATGGTGTGTTAGTTTCTGCTTTATAACAAAGTGAATCAGTTATACATATACATATATTCCCATATCTCTTCCCTCTTGTGTCTCCCTCCCTCCCACCCTTCCTATCCCACCCCTCTAGGTGGTCACAAACCACCTAGCTGATCTCCCTGTGCCATGTGGCTGTGCCCCACTAGCTATCCACCCTATATATATGTCCATGCCACTCTCCCACTTTGTCACAGCTTACCCTTCCCCCTCCCCATATCCTCAAGTCCATGCTCTACTAGGTCTGTGTTTTATTCCCATTCTACCCCTAGGCTCCTAATGACATTTTTTTTTCTTAGATTCCATATATATGTGTTAGCATACAGTATTTGTTTTTCTCCTTTTGACTTACTTCACTCTGTATGACAGACTCCAGGACCATTCACCTCACTACAAATAACTCAATTTCGTTTCTTTTTATGGCTGAGTAATATTCCATTGTATATATGTGCCACATCTTTATCCATTCATCTGTTGATGGACACTTAGGTTGCTTCCATGTCCTGGCTATTGTAAATAGAGCTGCAATGAACATTTTGGTACATGACTCTTTTTGAATTATGGTTTTCTCAGGGTATATGCCCAGTAGTAGGATTGCTGGGTCGTATGGTAGTACTGTCTGTAGCTTTTTAAGGAACCTCCCTACTGTTCTCCATAGTGGCTGTATCAATTTACATTCCCACCAACAGTGCAAGAGTGTTCCCTTTTCTCCACACCCTCTCCAGCATTTATTGTTTCTAGATTTTTTGATGATGGCCATTCTGACCAGTGTGAGATGATATGTCATTGTAGTTTTGATTTGCATTTCTCTAATGATTAATGAGGTTGAGCATTCTTTCATGTGGTTGTTGGCAATCTGTATATCTTCTTTGGAGACGTGTCTATTTAGGCCGTCTGCCCATTTTTGGATTGGGTTGTTTGTTTTTATGTTATTGAGCTGCATGAGTTGCTTATAAATTTTGGAGATTAATCCTTTGTCGGTTGCTTCATTTGCAACTATTATCTCCCATTCTGAGGGTTCTCTTTTGGTCTTGTTTATGGTATCCTTTGCTGTGCAAAAGCTTTTAAGTTTCATTAGGTCCCATTTGTTTATTTTTGTTTTTATTTCCATTTCTCTAGGAGGTGGGTCAAAAAGGATCTTGCTGAGATTTATGTCATAGAGTGTTCTGCCTCTGTTTTTCTCCAAGAGTTTGATAGTGTCTGGCCTTACATTTAGGTCTTTAACCCATTTTGAGTTTCTTTCTGTATATGGTGTTAAGGAGTGTTCTAATTTCATACTTTTACATGTACCTGTCCAGTTTTCCCAGTACCACTTATTGAAGAGGCTGTCTTTTCTCCACTGTATATTCTTGCCTCCTTTATCAAAGATAAGTTGACCATATGTGTGTGGGTTTGTCTCTGGGTTTTCTATCCTGTTCCATTGATCTATATTTCTGTTTTTGTGCCAGCACCATACTGTCTTGATTGCTATAGCTTTGTAGTATAGTCTGAAGTCAGGGAGCCTGATTCCTCCAGTTCCATTTTTCATTCTCAAGATTGCTTTGGCTATTCGGGGTCTTTTGTGTTTCCATACAAATTGTGAAATTTTTTGCTCTAGTTCTGTAAAAAATGCCAGTGGTAGTTTGATAGGGATTGCATTGAATCTGTAGATTGCTTTGGGTAGTAGAGTCATTTTCACAATGTTGATTTTTCCAATCCAAGAACATGGTATATCTCTCCATCTATTTGTAACATCTTTCATTTCTTTCATCAGTGTCTTATAATTTTCTGCATACAGGTCTTTTGTCTCCTTAGGTAGGTTTATTCCTAGATATTTTATTCTTTTTGTTTCAATGGTAAATGGGAGTGTTTTCTTAATTTCACTCTCAGATTTTTCATCATTAGTGTATAAGAATGCCAGAGATTTCTGTGCATTAATTTTGTATCCTGCTACTTTTCCAAATTCATTGATTAGCTCTAGTAGTTTTCTGGTAGCATCTTTAGGATTCTCTGTGTATATTATCATGTCATCTGCAAACAGTGACAGTTTTACTTCTTCTTTTCTGATTTGGATTGCTTTTATTTCTTTTTGTTCTTTGATTACTGTGACTAGAACTTCCAAAACTATGTTGAATAAGAGTGGTGAGAGTGGGCAACTTTGTCTTGTTCCTGAAATGGTTTCAGTTTTTCACCATTGAGGACGATGTTGGCTGTGGGTTTGTCATATATGGCCTTTATTTTGTTGATGAAAGTTCCCTATATGCCTACTTTCTGCAGGGTTTTTATCATAAATGGGTGTTGAATTTTGTCAAAAGCTTTCTCTGCATCTATTGAGATGATCATATGGTTTTTCTCCTTCAGTTTGTTGATATGGTGTATCACGTTGATCGATTTGCATATATTGAAGAATCCTTGCGCCCCTGGGATAAAACCCACTTGATCATGGTGTATGATCTTTTTCATGTGTTGTTGGAGTCTGTTTGCTGGTATTTTGTTGAGGATTTTTGTATCTATGTTCATCAGTGTTATTGGCCTGTAGATTTCTTTCTTTGTGACGTCTTTGTCTGGTTTTGGTATCAGGGTGATGGTGGCCTCATAGAATGAGTTTGGGAGTGTTCCTCCCTCTGCTATCTTTTGGAAGAGTTTGAGAAGGATAGGTGTTGGCTCTTCTCTAAATGCTTGATAGAATTCGCCTGTGAAGCCATTTGGTCCTGGGCTTTTGTTTGTTGGAAGATTTTTAATCACAGTTTCAATTTCAGTGCTTGTGATTGGTCTGTTCATATTTTCTATTTCTTCCTGGTTCAGTCTCGGCAGGTTTTGCATTTCTAAGAATTTGTCCATTTCTTCCAGGTTGTCCATTTTATTGGCATAGAGTTGCTTGTAGTAATCTCTCATAATCTTTTGTATTTCTGCAGTGTCAGTTGTTACTTCTCCGTTTTCATTTCTAATTCTATTGATTTGAGTCTTCTCCCTTTTTTCTTGATGAGTCTGGCTAATGGTTTATCAGTTTTGTTTACCTTCTCAAAGAACCAGCTTTTAGTTTTATTGATCTTTGCTATTGTTTCCTTCATTTCTTTTTCATTTATTTCTGATCTGATCTTTATGATTTCTTTCCTTCTGCTAAATTTGGGGCTTTTTTGTTCTTCTTTCTCTAGCTGCTTTAGGTGCAAGGTTAGGTTGTTTATTCGAGATGTTTCCTGTTTCTTAAGGTAGGAGTTTATTGCTATAAACTTCCCTCTTAGAACTGCTTTTGCTGCATCCCATAGGTTTTCAGTCATCATGTCTCCATTGTCATTTGTTTCTAGGTATTTTTTAATTTCCTCTTTGATTTCTTCAGTGATCACTTCGTTATTAAGTACTGTATTGTTTAGCCTCCATGTGTTTGTACTTTTTACAGATCTTTTCCTGTAATTGATATCTAGTCTCATAGCATTGTGGTCAGAAAAGATACTTGATACGATTTCAATTTTCTTAAATTTACCAAGGCTAGATTTGTGACCCAAGATATGATCTATCCTGGAGAATGTTCCATGAACACTTGAGAAAAATGTGTATTGTGTTGTTTTGGATGGAATATTTTATAAATATCAATTAATTCCATCTTGTTTAATGTATCATTTAAAACTTGTGTTTCCTTATTTATTTTCATTTTGGATGATCTGTCCATTGGTGAAAGTGGGGTGTTAAAGTCCCCTACTATGATTGTGTTACTGTCGATTTCTCCTTTTATGGCTGTTAGTATTTGCCTTATGCATTGAGCTGCTCCTGTGTTGGATGCATAAATATTTACAATTGTTATATCTTCTTCCTGGATTGATCCCTTGATCATTATGTAGTGTCCTTCTTTGTCTCTTGTAATAGTCTTTATTTTAAAGTGTATTTTGTCTGATATGAGAATTGCTACTCTAGCTTTCTTCTGATTTTCACTTGCATGGAATATCCTTTTCCATCCCCTCATTTTCAGTCTGTATGTGTCCCTAGGTCTGAAGTGGGTCTCTTGTAGACAGCATATATATGGGTCTTGTTTTTGTATCCATTCAGCCAGTCTGTGTCTTTTGGTCGGGGCATTTAATCCATTTACATTTAAGGTAATTATTAATATGTATGTTCCTATTACCATTTACTTGTTTCTCGTTTGTTCTTGTAGGTCTTTTCCTTTTCTTGTGTTTCTTGCCTAGAGAAGTTCCTTTAGCATTTGTTGTAAAGCTGGTTTGGTGGTGCTGAACTTTCTCAGCTTTTGCTTGTCTGTAAAGGTTTTAATTTCTCCATCAAATCTGAATGATATCCTTGCTGGTTAGAGTAATCTTTGTAGCTTTTCCCCTTCATCACTTTAAATATGTCCTGCCACTCCCTTCTGACTGCAGAGTTTCTGCTGAAAGATCAGCTGTTAACCTTATGGGGATTCCATTGTGTGTTATTTGTTGTTTTTCCCTTGCTGCTTTTAATATGTTTTCTTTGTATTTAATTTATGATAGTTTGATTAATATGTGTCTTGGCATGTTTCTCCTTGGATTTATCCTGTATGGGACTCTCTGTGCTTCCTGGACTTGATTAATTATTTCCTTTCCCATATTAGGGAAGTTTTCAACTATAATCTCTTCAAATATTTTCTCAGTCCCTTTCTTTTTCTCTTCTTCTTCTAGGACCCCTACAATTCGAATGTTGGTGCATTTAATGTTGTCCCAGAGGTCTCTGAGACTGTCCTCAGTTCTTTTCATTCTTTTTTCTTTATTCTGCTCTGCAGTAATATTTCCACTATTTTACCTTCCAGGTCACTTATCCATTCTTCTGCCTCAGTTATTCTGCTATTGATCCCATCTAGAGTATTTTTAATTTCATTTATTGTTTTGCTCATCATTGCTTGTTTCCTCTTTAGTTCTTCTAGCTCCTTGTTAAATGTTTCTTGCATTTTCTCCATTCTATTTCCAAGATTTTGGATCATCTTTATTATCATTACTCTGAATTCTTTTTCAGGTAGACTGCCTATTTCCTCTTAATTTGTTAGGTTTGGTGGGTTTTTACCTTGCTCCTTCATCTGCTGTGTAGTTCTCTGTCTTTTCATTTTGCTTAACTTACTGTGTTTGGGGTCTCCTTTTTGCAGGTTGCAGGTTCGTAGTTCCCATTTTTTTTGCTGTCTGTCCCGAGTGGCTAAGGTTGGTTCAGTGGGTTGAGTAGGTTTCCTGGTTGAGGGGACTAGTGCCTGTGTTCTGGTGGATGAGGCTGGATCTTGTGTTTCTGGTGGGCAGGTCCACGTCTGGTGGTGTGTTTTGGGGTGTCTGTAGCCTTATTATGATTTTAGGCAGTTTCTCTACTAATGGATGGGGTGTGGTCCTGTCTTGCTAGTTGTTGGGTATAGGGTGTCCATCACTGTAGCTTTCTGGTTTTTGAGTGAAGCTGGGTCTTGGTGTTGAGATGGAGATCTCTGGGAGATTTTCGCCATTTGATATTACATGGAGCTGGGAGGTCTCTTGTGGACCTGTGCCCTGAAGTTGGTTCTCCCACCTCAGAGACACAGCCCTGACACCTGGCTGGAGCATCAAGAGCCTTTAATCCACATGGCTCAGAATAAAAGGGAGAAAAAATAGAAAGGAAAGGAAGAAAGGAAGGAAGGAAGGAAGGAAGGAAGGAAGGAAGGAAGGAAGGAAGGAAGAAAGGAAGGAAGGAAGGGAGAAATGAAGGGAGGAAGGAAGGAAGGAAGGATGGAAGGAAGAAAGGAAGGAAGGAAGGAAGGAAGGAAGGAAGGAAGGAAGGGAGAAAGGAAGAAAGGAAGGAAGGGAGAAAGGAAGAAAAGAAGGAAGGAAGAAAGGAAGGAAGGAAGGGAGAAAGGAAGGAAGGATGGAAGGAAGGAAGGAAGGACGGGAGGAAGGAAGGGAGAAAGGAAGGTAGAAAGGAAGGGAGGAAGGAAGGATGAAAGGAATAAAGGAAGGAAGAAAAGAAGGAAGGAAGGAAGGGAGAAAGGAGGGAATAAAGGAAGAAAGAAAGGAAGGAAGAAAGTAAGGAAGGAAGGGAGAAAGGAAGGGAGGAAGGAAGGAAGGAAGGGAGAAAAGAAGGAAGGAAGGAAGGAAGAAAGGAAGAAAGGAAGGAAGGAAGGAAGGGAGGAAGGAAGGAAGGAAGGAAGAAAGGAAGAAAGGAAGGAAGGAAGGAAGGGAGGAAGGAAGGAAGGAAGGAAGAAAGGAAGAAAGGAAGGAAGGATGAAAGAAAGAAAATAAAATAAAGTAGGATAAAATAAAGTTATTAAAATAAAAAATAATTATTAAGAAGAAAAATTTTTTTAAGTAAAAAAAAACAATGGGACGGTCAGAACCCTAGGACAAATGGTGAAAGCAAAGCTATACAGACAAAATCTCACACAGAAGCATACACATACACACTCACAAAAAGAGAAAAAGGGGAAAAAAATAATATATGTTGCTCCTGAAATCCACCTCCTCAACTTGGGATGATTCGCTGTCTATTCAGGTATTCCACAGATGCAGGGCACTTCAAGTTGATTGTGGAGCTTTAATCCACTGCTTCTGAGGCTGCTGGGAGAGACCTCCCCCTCTCCTCTTTGTTCACACAGCTCCCGAGGTTTAGCTTTGGACTTGGCCCCGCCTCTGCATGTAGGTCGCCCGAGGGTGTCTGCTCTTTGCTCAGACAGGACGGGGTTAAAGGAGCAGCTGATTCGGGGGCCCTGGCTCACTCAGGCTGGGGGGAGGGAGGGGTACGGATGCAGGGTGAGCCTGCGGCGGCAGAGGCCAGCGTGACGTTGCACCAGCCTGAGGTGTGCCGTGCGTTCGTTCTCCCAGGGAAGTTGTCCCTGGATCCGGGACCCCGGCAGTGGCGGGCTGCACAGGCTCCCAGGAGGGGAGGTGTGGAGAGTGACCTGTGCTTGCACACAGGCTTCTTAGTGGCGGCAGCAGCAGCCATAGCGTCTCATGCCCGTCTCTGGTGTCCGCGCTGATAGCCGCGACTTGCGCCCATTTCTGGAGCTCCTTTACGTAGCGCGCTTAATCCCCTCTCCTTGCACCCCAGGAAGCAAAGAGGGAAGAAAAGGTCTCTTGCCTCTTTGGCAGCTCCAGACTTCTCCCAGACTCCCTCCCGGCTAGCCATGGCACACTAGCCCTTTCAGGCTGTGTTCACGCAGCCAAGCCCAGTCCTCTCCCGGCTTCCTACCGAAGCTCGAGCCTCAGCTCCCAGCCCCCACCTGTCCTGGTGGGTGAGCAGACGACTCTCGGGCTGGTGAGTGCTGGTCGGCACCGATCCTCTGTGGGAATTTCTCCACTTTGCCCTCTGCACCTTGTTACTGCGCTCTCCTCCATGGCTCTGAAGCTTCCCCCTCTGCCACCCGCAGTCTCCGCCCGCGAAGGGGCTTCTAGTGTGTGGAAACCTTTTCTCCTTCACGGCTCCCTCCCACTGGTGCAGGTCCCGTCCCTATTCTTTGTCTCTGTTTATTCTTTTTTCTTTTGCCCTACCCAGGTACGTGGGGAGTTTCTTGCCTTTTGGAAGGTCTGAGGTCTTCTGCCAGCTTTCAGTGGGTGTTCTATAGGAGCAGTTCCACGTGTAGATGTATTTCTGATGTATCTGTAGGGAGGAAGGAGATCTCCGTGTCTTACTCTTCCACCATCTTCTCTGCTCCCTACCACCTACTTTTTTTTTTTTTTTTTTTTTTTTTGCGGTATGCGGGCCTCTCACTGTTGTGGCCTCTCCCGTTGCGGAGCACAGGCTCCGGACGCGCAGGCCTAGCGGCCATGGCTCACGGGCTTAGTTGCTCCGCGGCATGTGGGATCTTCCCGGACCGGGGCACGAACCCGTGTCTCCTGCATCGGCAGGCGGATTCTCAACCACTGCGCCACCAGGGAAGCCCTCTACCACCTACTTTTGATGGAGGAAATAACCCCAATCTAGACTCCTAGTTCAGTCTCCAATTCATTTTACATTGTCAACAGTTTGTACGTTCCAAAACTCCAATGTTATGAAGTCTCTTTGTTCAGAAGACCTAACTCCCCTCTCCTGTGATAATCATTTACGTGATAATCATTTACCACTTATCCTGACTCCCAATGTCTTGATTTGCCTACATCTTAACTAGCAACTTTATTCCCATAATGCACCTAGTTTGGCTTAATTAACAAAGGTTACTTAACAATTTCCTTATCACACAGCTAAAAAATACTAAAATAATTCTCCTTAGGATGTGGAATGATGAAATTCAATCTTTTGGCTTGGGTAATTTGGATAGTGTAAAACAAAGTTTTCTCGCATCTACATTCATTTTTTAATTGGGAGATATTGATGAATTATTGCTTGAGGATTGGGAATATGAGCAAGCACACATTCTGATTAGACTTTTCCTGGGAGCCAGAGCTGTACCATGACTATATTCCTCATCAGGCTGATCAACTCTTGGTGTTCAAGTTTAAAATGTGTAATAGTCTGGTGTGGCCTTGGGTGCCAGGGTCTGATTTGAATATACAGTTTACTCTGTAGTGTGGAGAATGGAAACCATCACTGAAGAGCCATTTTAGAATTCACAGACACACCTGCTACCAGAGGAATTTTACATAGAGACCTACTTAAGGGAAAACACATTGCTGATAATTTTTTTCTGTTGAGATTTTTGGCAAGGAATATTTCACATTTTTTGGAAGCACAGATTATCTGGTCAGATGAATAATTTCCTCTCCAATAAATCAATAGTGCCCTGTATGAAAACACAGAAGTATCATCCACCCCTTTAAAATAAGGATGTTTTGAGATCCCCAAAGGCTGGAATTATGTTTCAGTCATCACTTTATCCCCTTTGCTAAGTGCCTTTCCTGGCACCAAGGAAATGTATTTTGAGTAAATGAATGTGTTCATGCATTGTCTGTCTGTAAAGGGGGCTTTGGATATCAATCTCTTGGAGATGAGTTGACGAGGATTGCTGCAAATTCCCTGGCACTAGATAATTCTATGATGTAAAAAGAATTTCTGGCTCCTTAACAAAGCCCAGGGATTTATAGGACTAGATATAATTGCTTCCAAGGCATGCTGGTGATGTACATGTGTTGTACATAAAGTGTCTTATTTGAGCCCCAAATGCTCACTACTATACCATGGAACAGTGCCCAGAAGTGTACTTCTGAGCAGAGGCAGACAATACACATTGTGTTTACTTTGATCTGTGGTGTATGTGAATCATTTTGTTTTGACCTCTCAGTGATTGATCTCAACAGAAAAACAGATCTTTAAAGGAACAGCATAGATCTTAAATAGAATTTTTTATTTGTTTTCTTGAGGGTAGGCTTGGGAATTCAGAAATGTGGAGGAAAGAAGGGCAGATGGTTAGTGTTGAAAGTTCAAAGGAGTTTAAGGAAGAAATTAGTAGAACAGGGCAAAATAATGAAACAAGAGAAATTGTTCAGCGCATTTTCCAGATCTTCTCTTTTTGTTTCCTATCAGACGCAATGGTGCCCTTTGAGTTCCCTTGGTATCCAGGGAACTAATTTTCTCTCTATTTTTCTATTAAATCTTGCTCTTGGGAAACAGCAAAATAGCTCTATGTTAGAGTAATGATAATCTACTTCCTCTCCAAAAATACTTTCATGTTAATGGGAGAGAAACTTAGGATGAAAGAAGGAAGAAATTGCTCCATATGGTTTTAGACAACAGTGAAGTAGGTGGAGGAGATATTTTAAGATACATGAAAAGAGACTTACCCAGTCCCTCCTGAAATGATGTACCATAGACAACTCTAGCAGTAATGTTGCTCCCCCCTTAGAAGCCAACAGCTGCCTTCCAGAATTGCCCTTGACTCCTAAGAGTTGGAAGCAATTCAAATTTGTTCATGGGATTTTCCCTAATCTGCACTGTGAAGACTGTCAAAATAGTTGCTTTCTCTGAATTCAGATACTTCCACAATGTAGCAAAAGTTTAACAAGTTTTACAGTATAAAGTTGAAAAATTATTTCCTTTTTTTTGAATTTTATTTTATTTATATTTTTATACAGAAGGTTCTTATTAGTCATCCATTTTATACACATCAGTGTATACATGTCAATCCCAATCTCCCAGTTCATCACACCGTCACCCCCACTGCCTGCCGCTTTCCCCCCTTGGTGTCCATGTTTGTTCTCTACATCTCTGTCTCAATTCCTGCCCTGCAAACTGGTTCATATGTAACATATTTCTGTGTTCCACATATATGCATTAATATATGATAAATTGTTTTTCTCTTTCTGACTTACTTCACTCTGTATGACAGGCTCTAGATCCATGCATATGTCTGCTAATGACCCAATTTCGTTCCTTTTTATGGCCAAATAATATTCCATTCTATATATGTACCACATCTTCTTTATCCATTCGTTTGTCGATGGGCATTTAGGTTGCTTCCATGACCTTGCTATTGTAAATAGTGTTGCAATGAACATTGGGGTGCATGTGTCTTTTTGAATTATGGTTTTCTCTGGGAATATCTTCAGTAGTGGGATTGCTGAGTCATATGGTAATTCTATTTTTAGTTTTTTAAGGAACCTCCATACTGTTCTCCATAGTGGCTGCATCAATTTACATTCCCACAAACAGTGCAAGAGGGTTCCCTTTTCTCCACACCCTCTCCAGCATTTGTTGTTTATAGATTTTCTGATGGTGCCCATTCTAACTGGTGTGAGGTGATACCTCATTGTAGTTTTGATTTGCATTTCTATAATAATTAGTGATGTTGAGCAGCTTTTCATGTGCTTCTTGCCATCTGTATGTCTTCTTTGGAGAAATGTCTGTTTATGTCTTCTGCCCATTTTTGGATTGGGTTGTTTGTTTTTGAATATTGAGCTGCATAAGCTGTTTATATATTTTGGAGATTAATCCTTTGTCCATTTATTCATTTGCAAATATTTTCTCCCATTCTGAGGGTTGTCTTTTTGTCTTGTTTATGGTTTCCTTTGCTGTGAAAAAGGTTTTAAGTTTCAGTAGGTCCCATTTGTTTACTTTTGTTTTTATTTCCATTACTCTAGGAGGTGGATCAAAAAAGATTTTGTTGTGATTTCTGTCAAATAGTGTTCTTCCTCTAAGAGTTTTATAGTGTCCAGTCTTACGTTTAGGTGTCTAATCCATTTTGAGTTTATTTTTATGTATGGTGTTAGGAGTGTTCTAATTTCATTCTTTTACATGTAGCTGTCCAGTCTTCCCAGCACCACTTATTGAAGAGACTGTCTTTTCTCCATTGTATATCCTTGCATCCCTTGTTGTAGATTAGTTGATCATAGCTATGTGGGTTTATCTCTGGGCTTTCTATCCTGTTCCATTGATCTATATATCTGTTTTTTTTTTTTTTTTTTTTTTTTTTTTTTTTTTTTTTGCCAGTACCATATTGCCTTGAGTAGCTTTGTAGTATAGTCTGAAGTCAGGGAGTCTGATCCCTCCAGCTCTGCTTTTTGCCCTCAAGACTGCTTTGGCTATTCAGTGTCTTTTGTGTCTCCATAGAAATTTTAAGACTTTTTGTTCTGGTTCTGTAAAAAAATGCCATTGGTAATTTGATAGGAATTGCATTGAATCTCTAGATTGCTTTGGTCAGTATAGTCATTTTCACAATATTGATTCATCCAAACCAAGAACATGGTATATCTCTCTATCTGTTGGTGTCATCTTTAACTTCTTTCATCAGTGTCTTATAGTTTTCTGCATACAGGTCTTTTGTCTCCCTAGGTAGGTTTATTCCTAGGTAAGTTTTTCTTTTTGTTGCAGTGGTAAATGGGAGTGTTTCCTTAATTTCTCTTTCAGATTTTTCATCATTAGTATGTAGGAAGGCAAGAGATTTCTGTGCACTGATTTTGTATCCTGCAACTTTACCAAATTCATTGATTAGCTCTAGTAGTTTTCTGGTGGCATCTTTAGGATTCTCTATGTATAGTATCATGTCATCGGCAAACAGTGACAGTTTTACTTCTTCTTTTCCAATTTGTATTCCTCTTATTTCTTTTTCTTCTCTGATTGCCATGGCTAGGACTTCCAAAACTAGGTTGAATAATAGTGGTGAGAGTGGACATCCTTGTCTTGTTCCTGATCTTAGAGGAAATGCTTTCAGTTTTTCAACATTGAGAATGATGTTTGCTGTGGGCTTGTCATATATGGCCTTTGTTATGTTGAGGTAGGTTCCCTCTATGCCCACTTTCTGGAGACTGTTTATCATAAATGGGTGTTGAATTTTGTCAAAAGCTTTTTCTGCATCTACTGAGATGATCATATGGTTTTTATTCTTCAATTTTTTAATATGGTGTATCACATTGATTGATTTGCATATACTGAAGAATCCTTGCATCCCTGGGATAAATCCCACTTCATAATGGTGTATGATCCTTTTAATATGTTGGATTCTGTTTGCTAGTATTTTGATGAGGAATTTTGCATCTATATTTATCAGTGATATTGATCTGTAATTTTCTTTTTTTGTAGTATCTTTGTCTGGTTTTGGCATCAGGGTGATGGTGGCCTCATAGAATGGGTTTGGGAATGTTCCTTCCTCTGCAAATTTTTGGAAGAGCTTGCGAAGGATGGGTGTTAGCTCTTCTCTAAATGTTTGATAGAATTCAAACCTGTGAAGCCATCTGGTCCTGGAGTTTTGTTGGAAAATTTTTAATCACAGTGTCAATTTCAGTGCTTGTGATTGGTCTGTTCATATTTTCTATTTCTTCCTGGTTCAGTCTTGGAAGGTTATACCTTTTTAAGAATTTGACTGTTTCTTCCAGGTTGTCCATTTTATTGGCATAGAGTTGCTTGTAGTAGTCTCTTAGGATGCTTTGTATTTCTGTGGTGTCTGTTGTACCTTCCCCTTTTTCATTTCTCATTTTATTGATTTGAGTCCTCTCCCTCTTTTTCTTGATGAGTGTGGCTAATGGTTTATCAGTTTTGTTTACCTTCTCAAAGAACCAGCTTTTAGTTTTATTGATCTTTGCTATTGTTTCCTTCATTTCTTTTTCATTTATTTCTGGTCTGATCTTTATGATTTCTCTCCTTCTGCTAACTTTGGGTTTTGTTTATTCTTCTTCCTCTAGTTCCTCTAGGTGTAAAGTTAGATTGTTTATTTGAGATTTTTCTTGTTTCTTGAGGTAGGCTTCTATAGCTATAAACTTCCCTCTTAGAACTGCTTCTGCTGCATCCCATAGGTTTTGGATCATCGTGTTTTCATTGTCATTTGTCTCTAGGTATTTTTTTATTTCCTTTTTGAGTTCTTCAGTGATCTCTTGGATATTTAGTAACGTATTGTTTAGCCTCCACGTGTTTGTGTTTTTTCCTTTTTTTCCCTGTAATAGATTTCTAATCTCATAGCATTGTGGTCAGTAAAGATGCTTGGTATGATTTCAATTTTCTTAAATTTACTGAGGCTTGATTTGTGACCCAAGATGTGATCTACCGTGGAGAATGTTCCGTGCCCACTTGAGAAGAAAGTGTAATCTGCTGTTTCTGGATGGAATGTCCTATAAATATCAATTAAATCTTTCTGGTCTATTGTGTGATTTAAAACTTGTGTGTCCTTATTAATTTTCTGTTTGGATGATCTGTCCATTGTTGTGAGGTGTTAAATCCCTCACTATTATTGTGTTACTGTTGATTTCCTCTTTTATAGCTGTTAGCAGTTGCCATATGTAATGAGGTGCTCCTATGTTGGGTGCCTATTTATTTATAATTGTTATATCTTCTTCTTGGATTGATCCCTTGATCATTATGTAGTGTCCTTCCTTGTCTCTTGTAACATTCTTTATTTTAAAGTCTAATTTATCTGATATGAGTATTGTTACTCCACCTTTCTTTTGATTTCCATTTGCTTGGAAAATCTTTTTCCATCCCCTCACTTTCAGCCTGTATATGTCCCTAGGTGTGAAGTGGGTCTCTTTTTGACAGCATATATATGTGTCTTGTTTTTGTATCCATTCAGCAAGCCTGTGTCTTTTGGTTGGAGCATTTAATCCATTTATGTTTAAGGTAATTATCAATATGTATGTTCCCATTACCATTGTCTTAATTTTTGGGGTTTATTTTTGTAGGTCCTTTTCTTCTCCTGTGTTTCCCACTTAGAGAAGTTCCTTTAGCATTTGTTGTAGAGCTGGTTTGGTGGTGCTGAATTTTCTTAGCTTTTCCTTGTCTGTAAAGCTTTTTATTTCTCCATCGAATCTGAATGAGTTCCTTGCCAGGCAGAGTAATCTTGTTTGTAGGTTCTTCCCTTTCATCACTTTAAGTGATGTCACTCCCTTCTGGCTTGTAGAGTTTCTGCTGAGAAATCAGCTGTTAACCTTATGGGAGTTCCCTTGTATGTTCTTTTTTTTTTTTTTTTTTTTTTTTTTTTATTACACAATTATGTTAATATTTTATTTTCAAAAGCACTTTACAAGAAAATGTAAGTATGGCTTCCAACAGGAATGTTATACCTGGACTTGATTGGTACCAAGCTCAGAGTTTAGTTTTGCAAGGAAAAACAGGCTTTCAGGTTAAACAACAATTTGTAACCAAAACTTTAATCCCAAGGATTCTCACAAAACATATTACAAATGACAGCATGAAAAAAAAAATCTTGCACAGTAACTCAAAGTTCAGCTCTACAATGTACCCTTAAACTGGCAGGACATGGGTATCTTGAATAGTCCCAAATTTCCAAATATTACAAAGAGCTATGCATCCATATACAACGATCACAGAAGGAACTTATGACCTAAAGCAAAGGTAAACTAACTTTCTTGAAACTTCTTAGATTCTAAACCCACTGGACAACCTCTTGTCCGGTGTGAAGACTAGTGGAATTTTTAAACCTCTTATCTAGTTTAAGGGTGCAGCTTTAATTTTTACCTGCTGGCTTGTGTTCACAGCAGCTTTTAAAAACCACTTAACTACAGCTGCATGCCATATCCCAGCTACAGAGTCTTTTCAATTTTTGCCAGTTTTGTTTCCATAATATTAAACATCACACTTTAGCTGGGCAGGAGTTAGAGGTTTATTATCAGTCTATGCAAGACTAAAATTTCAAAGCAAATTCAATTTTGCTTAAGGGAACATTGTAAAGTAACAATTCTTGATATTACATGCCTCTTATGATCCATTTCAAACCATAGAGAATTACACCTTTATTTGTCACTGTTCCAAGAGACAAACAAATGTGAACAGCTAAAACATTTTAAAAATGCACCAAGCTTATGAAGTCTCAAACAAAACTTGAATTTTCTGTACATACTCCTGTCAAATGAAGTTATTTCCTGTACACCACTCCTCTTGCAAACTGGTCTTCTATTTCCTTTCATTTGACCTAGATCGGCTACGAGACCTAGAGAAAGATCGGGACGGCTTGTGATTTCTCTCCCGGGACAGTGATCTCTCTCTTCTCCTATCTCTAGAAAGGGACCTGCTCCGGCTACGGGAGAAGCTTCTCCGTCTTGGAGATCTGCGGCGAGGTGGAGGACTCCTCCTCCGATAATCATCTCGAGGGCGACGACCCCAAGAAGGAGGTGGGCCACGATTTCGACTTCTCTTTTCACCATTCGACAGTTCCACTCTTACTCGGCAGCCACATAATGTTCTCCCATCTAGCTCTCGGACAGCATTGGCTGCATCTCGGGGATCTTCAAATTCAACAAAAGCGAAGCCGGGAGGGTTTCTAGCAACCCACACACTTCGGAGTGGTCCGTAATAGCCAAAAGCTCGTTCCAATTCAGTCTTGTTACCATTGTTTCCAAGATTACCTACATAAACTTTACAGTCCAACGGACAGGAATCACGATGCATTTCGAGATCTCGGGTTAGAAACACGTAGGCTCAAATCCACACACCCTCGACTGGGTCTTCCCGGTCCCCTCGCGCCTGGCACCCACAGATGCTCTCCCACACCCATCGTCCACGAAATGGCCCCCTTGTATGTTCTTTGTCATTTTTCCCTTGCTGCTTTCAATAATTTTTCTTTGTCTTTAATTTTTGCCAGTTTGACTACTATGTGTCTCAGGGTGTTTTCCTTGGGTTTAATCCTGTATGGCACTCTCTGTGCTTCCTGGACTTTGGTGGTTATTTCCTTTCCCATGTTAGGGAAGTTTTTGACTATAATCTCTTCAAATATTTTCTCAGGTCCTTTTTCTCTCTCTTCTCCTTCTGGGACCCCTATAATACAAATGTTGCTGCGTTTAATGTTGTCCCAGAGGTCTCTTAGGCTGTTTTCATTTCTTTTAATTCTTTTTTCTTTATTCTATTCTGCAGCAGTGAATTCCACCATTCTCTCTTCCAGGTCACTTATCAGTTCTTCTGCCTCAGTTATTCTGCTATTGATTCCTTCTAGTGTAGTTTTCATTTCAGTTATTGTATTGTTCATCTCTGTTTGCTTGTTTTTTAATTCTTCTAGGTCTTTGTTAAACACTTCTTGCATCTTCTCAATCTTTGCCTCCATTCTTTTTCCGAGGTTCTGGATCATCTTCACTATGATTATTCTGAATTCTTTTTCTGGAAGGTTGCCTATCTCCACTTCATTTAGTTATTTTTCTGGGGTTTTATCTTGTTCCTTCATCTGGTACATGGCCCTCTGCCTTTTCTTCTTGTCTTTCTGTGAATGTGGTTTTTGTTCTACGGATTGCAGGATTTTAGTTCTTCTTGCTTCTGCTGTCTGCCCTCTGGTGGATGAGGCTATCTAAGAGGCTTGTGCAAGTTTCCTGATGGGAGGGACTGGTGGTAGGTAGATCTGGCTGTTGCTCTGGTGGGCAGAGCTCAGTAAAACTTTAATCTGCTTGACTGCTGATGGGTGGGGCTGGATTGCCTCCTGTTGGTTGTTTGGCCTGAAGTTACCCAACACTGGAGCCTACCCTGGCTCTTTGGTGGGGCTAATGGCAGACTCTAGGAGGGCTCATGCCAAGGTGTACTTCCCAGAACTTCTGCTGCCATTGTCCTTGTCCTTACGGTGAAACAGAGCCACCCCCACCTCTGCAGGAGACCCTCCAACACTAGCAGGTAGGTCTGATTCAGTCTCCTATGGGGTCACTGCTCCTTCCCCTGGGTCCCAATGTGCACACTACTTTGTATGTGCCTTCCAAGAGTGGAATCTCTGTTTCCCGCAGTCCTGTTGAAGTCCTGCAATCAAATCCCGCTAGCCTTCAAAGTCTGATTCTCTAGGAATTCCTCCTCCCGTTGCTGGACCCCCAGGTTCAGAAGCCTGACGTGGGACTCAGAACCTTCACTCCTGTTGGTGGATTTCTGTGGTATAAGTGTTCTCCAGTTTGTGATTCACCCACCCAGCAGTTGTAGGATTTGATTTTATTGTGATTGTGCCCCTCCTACCATCTCATTGTGGCTTCTCCTTTGTCTTTGGATGTGGGGTATTTTTTTGGTGAGTTCCAGTGTCTTTCTGTCGATGAGTGTTCCGCAATTAGTTGTGATTCTGGTGTTTTCGCAAGAGTGAGTGAGAGCATGTACTTCTACTCGACCATCTTTAACCAGCCTCCTGAAAAAATTATTTCTTGACCAACTCTATTGACTCTTCACCCTGAGGTTCTTCACCCTGAGGTTCCCCCACTCTTCCTTTAGGTCCTGTGGTACTTTTTAGACATCACATTCTGTGAAGCACTTCATGCTTAAATAATCCTCATTTTTTTTTTTTCACCTAATCTATTAAACTTTTGCATCTTTTGTGGACAGGGGTGATATTATCATCATCTCTGTATCCCCAGGGATGGTACAAACTGGCACAAAGGAGTTGCTCAAGAAATGTTTGAACAAGTGAATGAATGATCCCCTCTCACGTACAAGGTACTAACATGGGGAAAAGGTGGTTAAAAATAGCCAATACTTCTTTAGCGCATATATAACTGCATCTTTGGACAAGAATGACACATCAAGGGATATACTTAAGACAGCAATTAATTTTTATCTCCTGGAGACTTTCTTTTTTAAAAATTAATTAATTAATTTTAACATCTTTATTGGGGTATAATTGCTTTACAATGGTGTGTTAGTTTCTGCTTTATAACAAAGTGAATCAGCTATATACATATATTCTCATATCTCCTCCCTGTTGCGTCTCCCTCCCACCCTCCATATTCCACCGCTCTATTTGGTCACAAAGCACCAAGCTGATCTCCCTGTGCTATGCAGCTGCTTCCCACTAGCTATCTATTTTACATTAGGTAGTATATATACGTGCATGGCACTCTCTCACTTTGTCCCAGCTTACCCTACCCCCTCCCCATGTCCTCGAGTCCATTCTCTACGTGTGCAACTCTATTCCTATACTGCCCCTAGGTTCTTCATAAGCAGTTTTTTTTCTTTTTTAGATTCCATATATATGTGTTAGCATATGGTATTTGTTTTTCTCTTGCTGACTTACTTCACTCTGTATGACAGATTCCAGGTCCATCCACTTCACTACAAATAACTCATTTCCATTTCTTTTTATGCCGGAGTAATATTCCATTGTATATATGTGCCGCAGCTTCTTTATCCATTCATCAGTTGATGGACACTTAGGTTGCTTCCATGTCCTGGCTATTGTAAATAGATCTGCAATGAACATTGTGGCACATGACTCTTATTGAATTATGGTTTTGTCAGGGTATATGCCCAGTAGTGGGATTGCTAGGTCATATGGTAATTCTATTTTTAGTTTTTTAAGGAACCTCCATACTGTTCTCCATAGTGGCTGTATCAATTTACATTCCCACCAACAGTGCAAGAGGGTTCACTTTTCTCCACACCCTCTCCAGCATTTATTGTTTGTAGATTTTTTGATGATGGCCATTCTGACTTGTGTGAGGTGATACCTCATTGTAGTTTTGATTTTCATTTCTCTAATGATTAGTGATGTTGAGCATTGTTTCATGTGTTTGTTTGCAGTCTGTATATCTTCTTTGGAGAAATGTCTATTTAGGTCTTCTGCCCATTTTTGGATTGGGTTGTTTGTTTTTTTTAATATTGAGCTTCATGAGCTGCTTGTAAATTTTGGAGATTAATCCTTTGTCAGTTGCTTCATTTGCAAATATTTTCTCCCACTCTGGGTTGTCTTTTCATCTTGTTTATGGCTTTCTTTACTGTGCAAAGGCGTTTAAGTTTCATTAGGTCCCATTTGTTTATTTTTTCTTTTAGTTCCATTTCTCTTATCTCCTGGAGACTTTTAAAAAATTCTCTCTGTTGAGCTATATCTTCCTCTGTTTCATTAAATTTTAGTCACTTGAAAAGAAGAGGAGATTCTCTAGTCAGTAAACAAAATGTTCATACTTGCATTACAGTCATACTTTGAATCTTTTTTTTTTCTTTCAACACGGATCTTTCTTCTCAGGTCTGCTGTAGGGGGTCGAAGTCGGGGTTTGAGAAGACCTGGAGCTTCGGGGGTCAGGAGTCTCTTTGGAGGCCTGTGTGTGCAGCTGAAGGGTGTCTCAGTAAAGGTTTTGACATTTCGGAAAAGATGCTAAGGTCTCAAAAATTAATCCAAATCCTGTGCACTTATAAATTATCTTATATTTTGAGGCTAAGAAAAGTTTTTATTCTCTATTAATTTTGATACTGGATAGTGGTTATTGAGGGTAAGCAATAAGCTTGCCATCCTGAGCCTGTTTTGTGGAGCTATGCGTTTTATTATTGTTTTTATTATACTTTTAAATTATTATGTGTAGTGGTTTCTCTCACAGCCTTTGGAGTGGCAGGAATTGATAGAGGCATATGGGGTTCAGGTCCAGCTGGAAAGAGCTGAAGCCTCTGTGGGGTTATCTCTGAGAAGCCAGTAGGCCCATTGAAGGCCTTTTTACCTCCACAGCACCCCTTCCTCAGGAAGAACTATAAAACACATAGTCAAATGGGAGAAGCTGCTCTGTCATGTTCTAAGGTCAGAACCACCCTGAGGACCTCAATCACCTGTCAGGGCTTTCCTCCGCCTTGCATCCACTTTACAGAGACATTAGGAACCTGGCTCTCCTACCCCAGAGCTTTTGTCATTGTGCCCAGTGGTGTTTTGTTCATACATCTGTCTTGTGGGGACTTTTTGCCAAGGGAACGTGAGTTTTGTACACTGACTCCTTCTCCATGGAAGAGGCAGGACTAGGTGGGAAGCCTACTTGCTGCACTATATAGAAAAGATGCCTGTCACAGATGCTGACCTCCAGTCTTTCAGTGCTACCCTGCTTTCATCGTCCCCTCTCTGGGTTAGTGGGGCAGTGACAATCTATAATTTATGCTAGAATAATTCAGTTACAAGTCAAAACCATTTCCTCTCACTGTCTGGTTGTGGCACCTTTTAAGGAGCTTTTAAATTTGGTAGGTTGAGTAATAGTCACTCACCACAGCAACACAGCACACAATTTGGATGGGAGTCACAATGCTTTGGTTGTATCCTCACCAAGGAAACCCAAGTCTTCCAGACAGACCTCTTTGGTCTTCATCACTTTCTCTTATGGGGGCCAGCATGGCTCAAAAAGTTTCCTCTGGGTCTCTCCCTTTATCCATATTTCATGTGAGATTGACTTCTAGATGCACCACTAACCAGTGGCAGGATCTTGACCTGTTGCCTGGTTATAGCCTCAGTTTCTTAATCTGTAAAATTTATGATAACAATATACCAATATCATAACGTTGTTGGAAGGATTAAATGAGATCAAATACTCAATGTACTAAACCACTGCCTGGCATGGTAAATTATAAAGATTATGATTATGACTATGATTATACTTAAGTTTAACTCTGTTCTGTTTCAAAGATATCCACTCCTAATTTAAGTACTATTTAAAACACACTCCCTGTTTTTCAAAAGCAAATACATATGAATAAGGTGCATTATTCATGTATGTATGAGTGTAAAGAATGAAAATATATAAGCCAACCTGTCAATAGTGACAATCTCTCTGTTGTAGAGCTACAGGTGTTCTTATTTACCTCACCTTGAATGATTTAAATTTTCTAATTTTTCTAAAGTTAGTTATTAAAATAATTTCAGTAATAAGGCAAATGATATTTTTCTTTATTTTTAATTATTTAATTTTGTAGGTAGAGAGTTTCAGAGAGCAATTTCCCCAGTCAAGGGTTCTAAATCTGGTCAGTGTTTTCTGTTACCCTGAGCACTGAAGAGGATTCCATGATGAGACACTATGTCAACAGGTAATAAAAATACAGAGGGAGGGAAAAGAGAGTGAACCCATTGTATACTGTTGGTGATATTCTATTCACTGTTGAAGAAGTGTGGGTTTATTCCTAAACAGGAAACACTAGTAAGCAGCTACTAACTTCAGATCTGATCTGATTTCAGAGTTGGAATGAAGCCCTTTCATCTCCCCAGCGCTTCTGTCCCTCCAGATCTCTGAAGTTTGCAGGGTTTGACAGATTTATCAGCCTATAAGACAGGGGATAAATCTTTCTTATTTTCACTATTATCTTTCTTAGCACAGTAACATGTATGTAGGAGGATTTGAATAAAATTTTTGGATAAAAGAAAAAACAAACTACTCTTCTACATATTTGTGCAAATGAGTTCATCAAGTTTCTTCCAGAAAGCAGATTTTGATGGAGGAAGGTTGGAAGGAAATTGAAGTCTACTCAGAGTATATGTGCCCATTATGGAAGGTGAGAATGGGAAGAAACTGCAAAGGAAAGACATGTGACTGCGGATGGAATAGGCTGTGGGATGGAGGAGGTGTGGGGTGGACATCAAGCTACCTCAAAACTCAAAACTCAAACAAGCCCTGTCTAACTCTACATGTGGCCAACTGTGTATTGTGGTTGTTTATTGGTGGCAAGCAATAGATTTGATTCCGTTAATTAAAGGGAATAAAGGGAGACTTGCTGGGAATGAGAGAGGCTCATAGAAGTGAAGGTAAAACTGAAGAAGAGGGTTCAGCATCAGAGAGGGCAGGGGCCAGTATGATCCCCAAGATGGTGAAAACTAGTTGACAATCTCAACAGTGACATGCCTCTGGGATCAATTTGATTATTTTGTTTTGCCATCTTGGTGTATTTATTCAAGATTCAAAGTCCAGCAAGAGTGTGACTTTGGCCTAGTTTAGATCCTATGCCCATCCGTTGCAGGGGGAAGACAGAGAGCTTGGTTAGTGCTTCTCCAGACAGTATGCAAGAGAGAAGGGTATACCCCTTACTCTAGCAAAATTTGAGTTTTATTATTGAAAGGAAAGTAGTTATTCTGTGGCAAAACAACCAGTAATGATGACACCATTTTTACTCCTCAGCCACGTGCCTTGTAATAGCTTCCATGTTTTCTCTTTTGAAAATGGGCATAGCGATACATGTCCCTCTGTAACTCCTGGTTTGGTTTGAGGCCAAGAAAGATAATGAGTTTTGCAGTGAAGTGTTATTTAGTAAGCAATAAAATGTTATTTAGTAAGCTATAAAGCAGAGATTACAGCCTGCAAAACAAATACGATAAAATAAGAATAATCACTGTTCTCTCCAGAGTTTAGGATCTGAAATAAGGTGAACATTTATCTATCCAATCTGGTAAATAAGAGAACAATCCCTAATGATCCAGTATTTATATTTTACTAGCTTGTCTTCTGCCTAGCAGGTAAACAGATATGATAAATTCAGTCAGAATCTTAATTCATTGCTCAGAATGACTTGCTACTCATCCTGACCTGAGGCTGTTGCTATCATATCTTTCTCTCTCTCTCTATTTTTTTTCTCTTAAATATGTTAGAGGACATTTATTATTTAATTTTCATCTTACAAGGGAGGAAATACCTATACAGTATTTCAAAAGAATTGCTAACATTGTAGAAACTATGTTCCTAAGCCTCTTTTCTATCATTGAAGAGGACCGTGAGGATTGAATGTCTACCCTGATATCTTTCAAAGGAGCTCCCTCAGGAGTGATTCAAATGTGGAAGAACTGACATTTTCTAGGTTGTTTTGAGATGTTTTTTTAAGGAAGAGCATCCTGTATGGAAGGCCTCTGAGAGGTAACAGTTGAACTCAGGGATCAGGAAACAGAGGCTCTGTAATCTTCATAAAATTTATTCTGTTTTTTATAGCAATGTATGGTGTTTGGCTCTTTTAAAAAAGAAAAAAAATAATTACTTGTTATTTATTATCTTCTATAACTTGCTTTGTACTCCCAACAATATGCCTCAGATTTTTTTCATGTCAGTGTCTTATTCTTTTATCTATTAAATAGCATTTCATATTTGGAAATGCCATAATTTGTTTCATGATTCTAGCTTTGATGGACAATTTGTTTCAGAGTTTTTATTATTATAAATAATCGAGATGATTTTTCGTCTATGCACCTCCTTGTGCACATGCATAAATACCTCTATGGGTAAATGTGTGTAAAACACACACGCACACAGAGTCCTTAATCAATTTCAAATTTTTGTTTATGAATGGATAATCAAATTTTTCAACACTTCCTGAGCTGTTCATCTTTTCTCCACTGAATTGTAGCTCACTTGTATACAAAAATCATAAAAGTAGCTGTACATTTCCACATTCATCTAAACTGTCTAGCCTGTTCAATAGCTCTATTTAACTTTATTCAAATATTTTATTTGCATTATTATAATTTATCATATCATAATTTGAAAGTTATCTTGGCTATTTTTGTACATGTACACTTCTATGAGAAATGTTGAGATTTTGATTGGAATTGCATTTTTAACTAAATTTGGGAAGAACTGCCATGTTTCTAATACTGTCTTTACATTCAAAAATATTCCCATTTATTCAATGGTTCTTTTACATCCTTCAGTATATATTATAGTGATTGTAATTCAGTCCACAGGTTAATTGTTAATACAGAAATGCAATTAATTTTTGTGTGTTGATCTTGTACCTGTCAATTTGCTGAACTTATTAATTCTATGAACTTTTTAATAGACTCCTTGGGATTTTTCTACATAGTCATTCATTTCATCTGCAAGTAGAGACAATTTTATTTTTCCTCTTCTTATCTGTATGCCTTCTATTTTTTTCTTGCCTTGTTGTAGTGGCTAGCACATCCAATATTATGTTGAATAAGAGTGGTGATAGAAGTCCTTGCCATATTCTCAGTCTTACAGAGAAAATAATGTCTCTTACAGTTATTTATGTTAACTGTAGTTTTTTTCAGATGATTTTTATCAAGTTGAGGAAGTCCTCTATTATTCTCATTTGCTGAAAGTTTTTATTGTGAATGGGTATTGAATTTTGTTAAGATTTATTTTTCTGCATCAATTGATATGATGATATGGTTTTTCTCTTTTAATCTGTTGATTTGGTAAAGTACATTGATTGGTTTTGAAAGGTTTAATCAGCTTCATGTACATGAAATAAATCCCACTTGGTCATGGTGCATAACTCCTTTTTCTATATTATTGGATTAAATTTGCTAATATTTTTTTTAGAAATTTTATGTCTAAATTCATGAGCAACATTGGTGTGTGTTTGTTTGTTTGTGTTTGTTTCATATTAGCTTCTTGGCGTTAAATAAGTGGAATGGGGAGGGCTTCTCTGAAGAACTGAGTTTCAAGCTAAGACCCCAATAATGAAAAAGGCTGACTTGGAGAAAATTTGAGGAAGATCAATCTAGACAGAGGGAGCAGCAAGGGCAAAGACTGTGGGGACAGGAATGAATCTGGAGTCTTTGAAGAAAAGAGGGAAGGTCATTGTGATTGGAATACAGTTACTGGGAGAGATGATACAAGATAAAAGTCAAAGAGGCAGGAACAGGACAACTCAAGTTGGGTCTTGCAGGATAGCCAGCTAGCTTACTTGCTTTCTTCCTCTCTTCTTTTTTAATTAAAAATGCAAAATGAAGACCTTAGAGAGTGTAAGAAGATGAATGAAATGATCTGATATACTTTTTTAAAAGATGCCTCAGGCTGTTATAAGAATAACTGGATTGGTATAGCGTGAAAGAGAGAAAGCAAGCAGGAAAACAAGTTGGAGGATGCTGTAGTGGTTAGAAAGGGTGTGGTAGAGTAGGTGTTGTCATTTTTATTTTAGAGTTGAGTAACAAGCATAATTAGTTCCCAGATCTTAGTCTCCAAATACCACCCTCTACCAAATGAAATAAGGTCTCCTTGGAGAAATGTCCAAACTTTACAAGTACAAGGTGAACTTGGAATATCTTGTGGTAGATACTAAGAACATACTCAAAATATGATGGAGACATATCAGAAAGATGCCATCTTGAAATAGTTCACATTGGCCAAATATAGTATAATTAGAACATCAAAACAAATAATGACATTATCACAATACACAACACTGAATAAAATAGGAATACACAAGTCCATTGTGAATATAAGAAAATAATAAGTAAACAAATATGGGAAAAGGAAATATCTTTAGAGTAGAATGCCAATCAATAAGCAACACATGCCTGAGAAGCTTAATACCCATTCATTCATTCATTGACAGCAAATTTTTTCTGTGCTACCAATGGATAACTCCATGGAACAAAGCTCTTACAGAACTAACTTTCTCACTGTTATGAAGTGTCAGCAGGAAAATTGTATAACAATAAATTTCAGCTTTTATTTTCTCTTTCTACTTTTTCTTGATGGCAGTCAGGGGAGCGGGGAGAGATTAATTCTGTAGGAAGTGATTTTTTCCACACAAAAGTTTTCAATCATTAAAGTTTTCTAATAATAAATTGCAGTACATCACGATTATCAGCTGTTAATTTTCTTTAAAAATATCATCTATTTGGATCAATCCCTTTATACCCTTATTTCCCTTTCCAAATGAGTTAATTATCAATATAAAATTGTTTCTAACTGAGCAGACATTAGGCTTCCAATACTGAATTTATTGACAAAAATCAATATACATAATCTAATTTTGCTTGATGTACGTTTGTAATTTTAATGATTATAAGAAACAACTTGTTATGTCAAGCAGAAGCTGATGAGGCAAATATTTTGTAATAAGTTTTTATTATTATGGATTATTTTGTATTATAATGTAACTATTTCATTATATCTTGGCATATACATAAAATTAATTTTCTTTGCAATTTCTCAAGAATGACGGTGCTGGTACTGTAAGGGTTTCTAGTGAGTCATTTACTATAATTGTTCTAGTAATTAATTTATAAATGTTTATTTTCAAAGACTTCCCCACTTAACAAGTAATACCATATATATTCTACCCAGGCAAAGGGAGGTGGTAATAATGATACACTGACAGACAAAACAATTCCTTCTAATTTAAGTTTTCTCTTTCAGTGATTATATTAGGTGCATCAGAAATAATCATTTATTGGAAGCACATTAGTAAAGCACGTCATTTATAACTGCAGTTGCATTTTAATTGAGTTGTGCAGGATTCCAGAAGTGAAGTAGCTTGCTAAACCATGTCACTTATCGTCTCTATTTCACCACTGACTTTCCCACTTTTTACTAATAAACCTTTCCCATATTTTGCATTTAGGGAAAATTATTTGCAAAATTTCTCTAACTATTTAGAATCTTTATTATACCACTTCATTATTTTCTACATTGTAGAACCTGTTCTTCTAATGCCATCATGTGGGAAAGATATTTTAGAAGGGCTATAAGTTTTGTATATGTAAATGACAAGCTTACTGTGTTCCTTCTTTTCTCTTCTTTGTTTTCACTGTTCTGTACTGCTAGCAAAATAAAGAAGTTGATAAGTCAGACAGTGTGGGCAAAGATTTATTGAAATAACTTATTTATTAATAAGCTAGACCAGGTACCCAGCTGCTTATTACTGTATTAAAATACATTTTCTACCACAAGGGCAAATCTTCATTGCAAATAAGATTGAAATATTTTTGAGAGTACAGGAAAATAGCGCTAAAATAGCAATTATCAAATGTGTTAGATTAGTTACATAAAGAAATTGTGAAAATTCAGATTTAAGAGACAGAGTTTCAATAGATCTGAGACCTTCATTTTGTGTGTAGGTATTGGACTAAATGGTCTCTTGGCCTCCTTAAACTCAAACTTCCTATGAATATCAGCATTTCTAATTTTGAAATTTATGTTTCTTGTTAAATATTTGAATCATTCTGCTTAAGTTTGGAAGCAATTATCTACCTGATAATTGCAATTTGATAAAGTCAACTCAAAATAGCAAACTTTACAGCAAACCTATTATGAGCAAGGAATAATAAAGAAATGTCCTTATGAATCAGGTCAATGATATTATTGCATCAGAATTACTGGACCCGGACAAGATCTTAGGGAGTATGGCATATAGAAAACTTTCTTGCTGGTCTTATGGGGCTGACCTGTGTTCTATCATGCAGTGGTCTCTATAGCTCAGAATTGGACTTTTCTGTCTTTTGAACCAGCAACCAACTGTCTCATATTTGGGATTGAAACACCAAGCACTACCCCAAACACTAGGGATCTAACTTAAAAAAAAAATTGTCCATTTCAAAGTAAAAGGAAATCAAAAAAGGCTTGTTCACCTGAGGTGGTTACTGTTGAATCTACCAGGTAGTGTCCTGAACCTAATCTTGACAAGGAATGAAAAAAATTCAGACTTATGCCACAGTTCTTTATGTATGTGTGTCCTTTAAGTGTGAACAGACTTCAGAGACTTCAGGGCAAAGATCAGGCTAGTAGTAACTCAGGGGATCAAATAGTGCCCACAAACACAGCACCGTCTATCTGTTCTCAATTTTCAGTGAAATGTAGTTTGAAAGTATGATGGGGAGGAAGAAAGGAGGTTATTTCTCCCCTTTTCTCCAATCACTCCTGCAGATTACTCATCCCCCAGCACTGGCCTCCTCAGTCAGAGGTCCCCCACCTTGACTTTCATTTCTTTCCCCCCTTCTTTCTGCAAGACCCACCTCTGCTGCTTTAACTTAGAACTTGGGTTCATCTTTGTGATAAAAAATCAGTATATCTGAAGTCTGTTTTTCTTTTTATGTGGTAACTGATCTTTGGGTCTTTAGAAACCCACAGATTTATGATTGCCAAGATGTACAGAATATAAAAGGCCAATCATAAATGTGGGAAGATATAGAGAGAGAAGCTTTATTTCCTCATTTTTATATTTTTGTACATAAAATGTACAAAACACTGTGGGTGTTTAGTTCAGAGATGACTTGGTTGGGGAAAAACTGTGACACTCTCTTCTGTTCCACAGAGGGGAGGAGAGAAACACTGGCCAGAAACAAGAATTTTCACAGAAGAATAATAATGAGGGAGGAAAAGGCCACATCTCCTGATGCTCCTTGCTTAACACCCTTGGAAGGACCTGTCTCTAACATTCAGCCACTACCTATCGACTAGTCTCAAGGAACATCTCTCCTAGAACATCATACATGGTTTGGAGTAAGCGAAAATATCAGAAGCTAGAAGGGGCTGCAGTTGCTGACCTTGCCATAGTAACAAGACAATTGAAAGGATGTTCCAGTAAGAATCTCGTTAATAGGCCAGGTTCTACAGAGCGATGTTTTGCAGTCAATAATTTACCTTCAGGAAATTAATTAACAGCTGTCCTGATATTTAGATGTTTTATAAAATACTCAGGAGAATTTCAGAAAGTCACAATTAAGGAAAATGTGTTTTTCTTCAAGGGTATAGTCTATCCTTGTTACCAAAGGCCTAAATTCAATATTTAACACCCTACTTTCAGAGTTGATTTGTATTAAAAAAGAAAATGTAGAAAGCTCTATTTCTCAAAAAAACAAATTTGATTGTACACAACTACTGCTCTCTGCATGCACTTGGGACAATGTATACATTGTCTTGTCATTCAGGCAGATTTATGAGATCCACTTCTTTATTCATACAAAAAGGCTGGCTAAAGGAATAGATTTGAAATCCAATAAATCTGAGTCAAATCCTTAGTTGGCTACTTATTAGTTGAGTGATTTCAGGCCATTTACTTAGCTATTTGGGGCCTCATTTGCAGATGGGAATTCCATTTCCATGTATAGATGGGAGTAATGAGAGTACTAATCTCATAGAGTTGTAAGAATTAAATAAAACAGTAAGTTTTAAATAAATGTTAGTTATCATTATTATTAATAGTTTGGGTCAGTACCCATTATTGTTTTGGAGGTAAGATTCAAAATCAGGTAGTCTGGCTTGATAGTTTCGTCTCATAACCACTTCATTATTCTCTATATAAGACATGAGGAATGTTTGGAGAAGGAGAATGGCCAAGATGAAAGAGGAATATGCTTTTGCTCACTGAAGTATCAAAGATCATCTTAGAGACAGAAACATTTAGCTTCATAAAATTTCTATTAAAATATTAAAAATTTGGAAGCCACAGGGGGAAAATGGTGGACAGGAAGGTGGGAGAGGAGAAGCCTGAGAAGCTGCAGCAGACTGGAGCCACCAGAGGATCTGAAGAAGGAGCAGAAAACCCCGCGAAAACTAAGACTGTTTCTTCCAGTAATGGAGGGGAAAATTCCAGTCACAGCGCTGAGAAGTGATCAGCTGAAGAAGCTGCAGACCTCCCAACAAAGCCTCCAAAGATCTCCAAGTTTGGATTTGCCATAGGTAGTCAGACAACAAAGAAAGCCTCAGCCATATCCGTCAAACTTGTCTCAAGTAAGCCTAAAGAAACGTGCCAACTCTTGCTCCAAAAACCCTTTCAGCAGGAGCAGCTTTAAGGAAGATGAGGATAGTGAACCAGAGTAAATGCCTCCAGAAGCAAAGATGAGGATGAAGACTATTGGAAGGGATACACCAACATCAGCAGGACCAAATTCCTTCAATAAAGGAAAACATTGGTTTTCTGATAACCAGAAGCTATGGAAGTGAAATATAAAATCTCATCTTGGAAATGTTCATGACCAAGACAATTAAATGATGTGTTTTGAAACTGGGATGTGGGGTGGGTGTAAATTTAAAAGGAACAGCTTCCTCTTTTTTAAAGAATGGTATAAGACTATTTTTGAAGCCACCGTTTTTTTGTTTTGTTTTTTTTGTTTTGTTTGTTTTTTTTGTGGTATGCGGGCCTCTCACTGTTGTGGCGTCTCCCGTTGCGGAGCACAGGCTCTGGACGCGCAGGCTCAGCGGCCACGGCTCATGGGTCCAGCCGCTCCGCGGCATGTGGGATCTTCCCGGACCAGGGCACGAACCCGTGTCCCCTGCATTGGCAGGAGGACTCTCAACCACTGCGCCACCCAGGAAGCCCGAAGCCACCGTTTTTTCTTTTCATTTTTTTTTTTTTTTTAAAGGATTGAGTGGTACACTAATAAATGAGAATTTGAAATTAGAAGTAATTTATGTTTTATATACAGATTTCAAGACATTTACTAATTTTGTAGTTTCATGTGATTACTTTCCAAAGCTTATAGTTAATAAAAAAGTCATAAATGGTACCTTTCTAAGAATTGCATATTTTACTACACACAACTATTAACACATTAAGAGGGAAGCAAAAAGTTGTCTATTTAAACTGTAGGCAATTACTCTCTAGCTTAACTCCCTTATTAACCTAAACTGTCTGGCTCCCAGGAACAGCCTTATAGAGAAGGGAGTATTGTATTGGGAGAAAAATGTTACTGGACTATTAACTGAGAAAGTAAATTAAATAAAATTAAAGTACAGCTTTTTTTTTTCTCCTAATGGACATTTTTTTTTTTCAAATCATCATAAGGTAGTTATTGCATTGCTATCAGTGGATACAGATGCTTAGCTCTTTAAAAACAACATTTTAAAATTTTATGTAAACTGTTGAGTATTTAAAATAGCCCACTTCACTTGAGAGGGTCTTGGCTACCTTCATTACTCTTCAAAGAACAACCATTTGCTACCAAATAAATCAATATTTTGAATGTGCTTCTCTTGATTTTTGTTATTAGCCAGTTCCAGTAAGCATGTCCACCAGATCTTGAGGCAAATCATAAGGAAGCTGCTTTTTTAAATTAATTTTTATTTATTTATTTTTTTGTGGTACGCGGGCCTCTCACTGTTGTGGCCTCTCCCGTTGCGGAGTACAGGCTCCGGACGTGCAGGCTCAGCGGCCATGGCTCACAGGCCTAGCCGCTCTGCGGCATGTGGGATCTTCCCGGCGGATTCTCAACCTGCGCCACCAGGGAAGCCTGGAAGCTGCTTTTTTTTTTTTTTTAAATAACAAACCACCACCAAAAATTTAAATGGACATAATAGTTAAATATTTGGCTGTTCTTATTTTTTTAAGGGTATAAACACACACACACACACACACACACACACACACACACACACACACAGGCAACACTGTATGAGAATGGAAAATAAGAAAGATGCACTTTCTGTAACTTTATAGAAGTATTTATGTTACTAACTTGTGAAATCCAATTTGATTTGAACTTATTACAGGAATTCTTATTTAGCACAGTAATATGGTTTATTTTAACTGCATATATATTAAACAGTGGCCTCTCAAAAGCACATTTTAGGTACTGAAAATAAAAGGAAAGAAAATGCATCTTTAAACATATTTTATGGAATCTTTGACCACATATAGTTTGTTAATCTATGTGTTGTAAGATTGTGTTTATTTTGTATTTTTGTCTTGTATATGAATTCTTTTTTAACGTGACAGTTAAACACGTCTTTAAAAGCATAGCCACACATAAAAGAAACATATATATAATGACTTCCTTGAAAACTCCTACAATGTTATGTTTTGGGGCAGCTTCAGACTGATTGGTGGTACTTACTTGCTGAACTCTTTTAATAGGTAATAATTCCAGAGAAGCAGCCTGTATATATTCCTAATACTTTGTTCACTTGCATTTGAGTTTGGAGTAAGCCCCAAGTAAAGCAATGGAAATGCATATAGAACTATTAGCTCTTACTTACATGATTTAATTATATCAAGATGCATGAATTTAACTTGCTTTAACATAGGCAAACTTTCCATTTTTGTTTATTTTAGGATTTATGTTGAGAAAACTTCCCTCTTCTACATTTTCTTTTCTTGACTCAACTGAAATATTAACTTAAGGTCAAGATGGGAGAAACGATTGAGATGAATGTCTCTATTAAAATACCAATAAATTTGTCAAATTCTAAATAAAATAAAATAAAACGAACATTAAAAATATGCTTAAAAGTTTACTTGTAAAGAATGTGAGACAGCCTTCAGATAGACTGGTCAGCCCAGTTGAAAATATAATAATTTAAAGAAAAAAATTCAAAAGTTGCTAAAGTCACCAATTAATCTGTTTATAATAGAAAACAGTGACAACCACATGAGAATCACATTCACAAAGGTCATATCAAATCTGTCTAGACATCAGCAAAGCCAGAATCAGGGCTTGTTTTTGTGGAAGTCCAGGTATATGGGACATATTTAAGGTTCTGTTACTTTAGAACCAAAAATAGAGCCACCCTGTATTTGTTGGTTTTTTTGACATTGTAATTGCTATTTTTTTATTACTCTCTTGCTATTTGTTTTATATCAGGATGAAAATACATTTTTCTTATATTTCTTTTTAATTTATTTGCATATTTATTTATGTAACACTGGTAGATGTCATACTTTGTGATATTCAAAGCAGGCCAAATTATTAGGTTTTTCTTTTTCTACAGTAGATCCTATAGTGACTTGGAATTAGCAAGTATGTGAAAGTAAGGCTATTTAGTGTGGTTTTAAATTTAATTTTTAAATTCTCAGCACCCAGTATGTCATATAGCTCTGCAGTAGTTTTGTAGTTATTTATGCAATTGCTCATTATTTTAAAAAACAACTTATATGGTTTGTAGATATTCAGCATTCCTATTCTGTATTCACGATATTTGTACTCATGCCAAATCATCTTATTTTAATATATACATTTAGTTATTTCTGAGTTGATTGTTTATTCCAAGAGCACATTAAAAAGATTATTGATTTGGAGTGATGGACTTCAGTGATTCTCACCTTTCACTTATTGTTTACAGCTGGGATTGTAAATCATCTATAATTTCTTACATTAGTCTGTACTTCATTAGAAGAAGTTGTCTTAGGAAGAAGTCTCTGATTTTGGATTCACCCTGCTGAGCATGGTTTGTTCATAGTTATATGTCAATTCTAAATCAGGGTCAACCACAGCACAAAATTGAAATTGCTGCTTACAGCTAAGAGATTTGCAATAATTACTGCTGGTTGTCTTTGGTGCCGAAAGCTGTTAACTATTAAGAGAAAATGATGTGGTTTTATTAGCGGTAACATTTTATAACACTAATATTCTTGTCTCAGGGCAGTAAATAAAATGTCTTTAAGCCTATTTGTGAGTAGAAGCTTCAAACCAAATTAATGACAGACTATACATGGGCTGTCCCAGGGAATTTACTCTTGCAATAGAGGAAGGACAAGAGATAACTTTTTGAAAAAAGAGGTACATTGTATTCTTCTCCTAAAAGGACATTGGAGACTACTCTGACCTGAAATGATGTCTCTTGTACAAGAGGATCTCAGTTCAGCTTAATAGACCAAGCGACAAACAAGCAGTTATTACTCCCATCTCAAACTTGCTATTTTAGTTCTCTTCCTACAAAATAACATGTCTGAGTCTGTCTCTTTGGTAGTTGGACTAAATGACTTACAGACATGAGTGCAACAAAACTAGCACAACTAATGCTCAGCCATTTAGCTTTTTCCTCAAACTCACCCACATAAAAGAGAGAACATTAGGCAGACTGGATTTTCTAGTCCTGTTCTCATTTCTCCCCTCAACATAGTGCACAGGCGCTGTAAGGAAAGATGAATGATAAAAAGAAAAATGACAAGAGGACATTGACCTCTATAAATTAAAAAATTATTTCTATCAATGTCTGAAAATACAGAGAGAAGGAGTTCAGAGGGACATGTAAACAACTAATAATTGACAAGAACCCTGATACTACTCTCTCCTGAAGCAAAGTCAGTACCTGCCTCCACCCAGTCACACTATTATATCAGAATTACGTATGGTGTATTTAAGCCACTGTGAACGTATCTGGATACTGAGAAAGACAAAATGTACTAGACAATTAAGATGATTTTATTCAGGCTATAGCAATGTGGAGAATGCTCATTAATGAGGAACACCTCAAAGAAAAGGAAAGGAAGGTTTTATAGAGGCAGGTAAACAAGGGATTCATCCATGAGGCTTATGGTAGTCATGAAGAATGGAGGGGATGATATTTTCTTGGAACATGCAAGATGGGGTGGCCCTCTGAGGTTGGCTGCTTCACAGAACACAAAAGGTGGAGGCATTTTGGAAGACAAAAGGGTGAGAGGATTTCATAACTATCACTGTTTTCTGGGAGCACAGGCTCAGGTAAAGTTCAACATTGTCAGGACCAAGTATTCTTCAGATTATTTCATTATGAAGAATCTTATAATGGGGATGTTCACCTCTTTGAAAAAAAACAGTTTTAAGAAAACAGCATTATGGAAGTAGAAATTACATACAACAAACTGCACGTATTTAAAGTGTACAATTTGATTAGTTCAGCATGTGAAGCCATCACCAGGTTCAGGATACTGAACATATTCATTACTTCTAAGACTTTCTTCATGCCACCCATTTTCAATTCCTCCCTCCTACCCATATTTACTAGACACTGATTAAATGCCAGATATTTTTCATATACTCATGTTTACTGAGCCTGGAAGGAGTGATATCCACTTATAAATCTTTCCTTATTCTTCACATTCAAGTCTCACATCAGCAGAATGCAGTGTTTAATATCTCCACTCAGGAGTCAGAGCTACATTTGAATAATAGCTCTGCCCTTTATAAGGTAGTGACATTAGGCATGTCACTTAACCTGAGGCTTTGTAAAATGAGGATATATTAGAAGCAGAGTCATAGGGTTCATAAGAGGATTAAGCTATATAGTACATTTAAAGTGCTAAACTCAGTGTATGATATAAATAAGTAGTAGGTAGCTATTTGTATAAGTATTACACTTCCTCTCTCCTGGTTAATATGCTACCCAAAGCCATACCTCTGAGTAAGTAGAGCAATAGTGCATGGCTAAATTTCACTAATTCAGGTTAATGGGAATGTTTAAACTGAATTAATAAAAAAAAGGACAATGTATGGATTATTTTGAAAGAAGTATACATTTGTAACTTTTGAATTCAGGCATTATCCGGAGCTCTGCTAACAACATGTTGAATAGAGTCTTTGTTCTAAAAGTATATACGAATAGTCATTAATTAGCATATCAAAGCACCAGTTAAATGGTAATACTTATTCCTTACTGGGGACTCTGAATAGAGCAGCTCCCCAGAAGGAGATAATCCTTCACTTAAATAAATTAAAAACAGGAGTGGGCAGGATCAAGATGGTGGAGTGGTGGAGTAGGAAGACCCTGAGCTCACCTCCTCCCATGGGCAGAACAAAATTACAACTACTTGCAAAGCAACTATCTATGAGAAAAACCTGAAGACATAAAAGATTTTGTACAACTAAAGATATAAAGAAGGAGCCACAGTGAGATGATAGGAGGGGTGGAGATATGTTCTAGTCATGACTCACACCACCAGGTTAGTGACCCATTAAAGAGAGGGATCACACAACCAGAGGTTCTCCCCAGAGTGAGACATACAAGCTCCATATCGAGCTCCCAAGTCTGGGGGTCCCACACCAGGAAAGACCAGAATGTATGGCTTTGTAAACCACTGGGCCTTACCTTCGGAGAGAGCCAGAGAGCTATAAGAAATAGGGACTCTGCTTTTAAAGAGTGTGCCCCAAATCTCACATATTCTGAGTCCTGGCACAGAGGCAGTAGTTTGAAAGGCTCCTGGGTCACTTGCTGATCTCAGAGATAGATTCCCAGAGAGGCAAGGGTCAGCTAGAACTCCTCATGGGGACAGAGACCCTGGTGGTAGCCATTTTTAGGATCTTGTTCTACCACCATAACACTGGCACTGGACAGCACTATCTTGGAATCGTTCCTCTGTCCTATTAGCACCAGGGGCTTATCCTGCCCACTAGTAAGCCTGCAGCAGAAGCACTCTGCTGGGCCACATAGCCAGTCATTTGGGGAGACTGCCCTACCCACCAGCTGGCTCATAACACTTGCACTCTGCCAGGCATCATAACCAGTTGCACCAAGAGCCTGCCCTGCCCATCAGTGCATCTGCAGCAATCTCACAAGGCATGCAGCCAGCTGGGGCGGGACCAGCCCCAACTATCAGTGTGCCACAGTAGTTGGTCTCGTCACAATAATCATGCGGTTAACAATCACAAAAACTAGAGGAAGTAATCTGCAGAAAAATACCAAGGAATAAATAAATTTAAAATGTTTTAAGGAATAAAAATGAACAGACAAATATAAAGAAAGAACAAGACACTATAAAAAAGATGAAGAAAAAAGAACAAGAAAGACAGAAAAAGAAGAGAAAGAAATGAGGAAAAGGTAAGTTAAATTCTTTTGGAATTCTAGAAATAAAAATAAATCATTGAAATAAAAAAAATCCTGAGCATTTTTACATAACACATACACAAGAACACTCTGAAAATTGGAGAAAAGGCAGGGAAATAAAAATTTTCTCAGATGAACAACTGAGAGGATTCACTGTCAGGAAACATGCCCTGCAAGAAATGTTAAAAGAAGTTCTTCAGAAAGAAGTAAAATGATATAAGTCAGAAAATTGGATGTCTATAAAGAAAGGGAAAACATCAGAGAAGGAATAAATAAAAATAAAGTATCATCTTTTATATTTTGTAATTGATATAAAAGATAACTGTTTAAAGTAATAAGAGTAACAATATATTGGATGATTGTAGCCTATGGATAAGTGAAATAAATGATATCAATGATATAAGAGAAAGGAGAGAGGAATAGGAAATACTCTGTTATAAGGTACATACACTGCAAGTAAAGTAATACAGTATTATTTAATGTGAACTGAGATTAGTTATAAATGTATATTGCCAACTTTATGGCAAACACTAAACAAAATTCCAAAGAAGTATAATTGATATGATCACAGAAAAAATGGGAATCATATTAAAGGTTCAATTGAAAGCAGAGAAGGTAGAAACAGAGAAAGGAAAAAAAAAGTGCCATGAATAAAAAAAGTTACAAACAAAGTAGATATTAATTCAATTATACCAATAATCACTTAAAATGTGAACGATCTAAGCATCAGTTAAAAGATAGAAATTGTTAGAGCAAAACAAAAGATAAGACCCAACTATGTGCTGTCTACAAGAAACCCCAATTAAATATATAGATATGGTAGATTAAAAGTACTGAATGGAGAAAAGTATACTATGTTAACAGTACTCAAAAGAAAGAAGGAATAGCTATATTAACTTCAGACAATTAGACTTTACAACAGAAAAATTATCGAAAATGAAGAAGGCACTACATAGTGATAAAAGGGTCTGTTCTCCAAGAAGACATAACTGTCCTTAAAATGTATACAACTAACAATAGAACATCAAAGTGCATGAGGCAGAAACTGTTAGAACTGAAAGAAAAAATAGATAAGTCCACTATTACATTTGGATACTTCAACACTCTTTCATAACTAATACACCAAGCAGTCTGAAAATCAGTAAGATTAGAGTTGACCTGAATAGCACTATCAATCAATTTGATCTAATTGGCAGTTATATAATAATCCATTTAACAACAACAGTAATAATATTGCTCTCAAACTTACAAGGAACATTGGCAAAGACAGAACACATTCTTGGCCTTAAAATAAACAATAACAGATTCAAAAATAGGAATCATTCAGAATATGTCTTAGACTATAATGAAATTAAACTAAAAATCAACAATAAAAATAGAGCTGGAAAATACCCAAATGTTGGGAGTTCTTTGGTTTTTTTTTTTTTTTTTTTTTTTTTTTTGCGTTACATGAGCCTCTCACTGTTGTGGCCTCTCCCGTTGTGGAGCACAGGCTCCCGACGCACAGGCTCAGCAGCCATGGCTCACAGGCCCAGCCTCTCTGCGGCATGTGGGATCTTCCCGGACCGGGGCACAAACCCGTGTCCCCTGCATCGGCAGGCGGATTCTTAACCACTGCACCACCAGGGAAACCCCTGTTTTGTTTTGTTTTTTGGGGTTTTTTGTTTGTTTGTTTTTTTGTGGGAGTTCTAACATAACACTTCTAAATAACCCATGTAGCAATAGAGAAGTCTCAAAAGATTTAAAAAAAATTTTTAACTTAATAAAAATACAATTTATCAAAACTTGTGGGATGCAGTAAAGTCATGTTCAGAAGGAAATTTATAGTTTTAAAAGCATGTATTGGAAAAGGTGAAAACATAAAATCAATAGTCTAAGACTAACAATCTATTTCCCTTAGAAAACAAGAAAAAGAAGAGCAATTTAAGCATAAAGTTAGGATAAGAAAAAAATAATATAAATTAGAGCAGAAATCAATGAAATTGAAAACAGAAAAACAGAGAAAATCAACCAAACCAACAACTGCATCTTTGAAAAGATAAGTAAAATTAATTAGCCTCTAATAAGGGTAGACAAAAATTTAAACAGAGAGAAGACACAGATTACATATTTTTTTAAAGTATCACAATGTTCATTGATAGATCCAAGTATATAAAATCAGGGCAAGAACATAACTTGCAAAATTAAGTAGACAATTTTAATACTATAATAAGAGGGAACAATTCAATTTCTCACCATTTGTGTAACTTACACACACACACACAAAAACACTTCAAGAGCATTTACCATCTTTTAAAACTGATCATTTTTGTGCAAGTAAACTGTTTCTTTTAAAAAGACTTGTGTACTTGCCCAGGGTCAAGGATATTAAAATCCAGCACATAAAGCCCATTACCAGAGGTCAAACTACAGGCAATACTATTGAAATTTGAAAAGTGTTTATCATTATTTATCTTATGGGCATTAAAAAGATAATAAAGGTATTTCAACTCTTTGCACACATATTTTATAAATTAGATGCAAAAGACCAACTCCTTGAAAGACACAGACTTAAAAAACCTCACACAAAGAGGAATTGATGATTTGAATATGCATATATCTATCAAAGAAATTTAACCAATAATTAATAATCTTACAAAACAGAAAGCACCAGGTCCAGATGATTTCAATGAGGAATTTTACCAAACATTTAAGGAAACAATGCTACCAATTCTCCACAATCTCTCAGTGAAATAGGAGCAGAGGAACTATTTTGTAAATCATTCTACGAGGCCAGCATTCCTTAACAGCAAAACGAACCAAAAAACTATTAAAAGAAAGTAAAATTGAAAACCTATATCTCTCATGACCAAAGATACACTAATCCTCAAAAAAATTAGTATTTTGAATCCAACAATGTATAAAAAGAAACATACTTCATAATCAAGTGGTATTTATTCCAGTTATGCAAGGCTTGTTGAACATTAAAAAATAAATCATTGTAATCCACCACATCAAACACATTACAGATGAAAAACGTTTAAGAATTTGGATTAAGAAATGCACTTACCAGAGTTGATTTTCATAGCTTGGACATGTTAAAATGCTTTATTATCTTTACATTTGATGTATTTTCCAATACTAAAAAATCCAGTTTTTCCAATTACCCTCTTTGGGTAAAGGAACCCCAAATGCCAAGTATCTAATCATCTCCAGGGTGATAAGAGATGGGAGGCCTTTTAGGTATCAGTATAGCTTTATTAGACAGAAATATTTATTATTCAGTTTTCTGAGATGTTCTTTTTGTTAAGAACAGAACTGAATCAATTTGCTGTACACCGGAAACTAACACAACATTGGAAATCAACTATATTTCAATAAACATTTTTTAAAAAGAACAGATCTCACTCTATTAAACTAACACTGTTTTGTCCTATAAGCAATAGCAGCAGGGGAGAGTAAGTTTAATTTTTGCACAAACAATTTCATGCAGTTGTCATTAATATCAAGGAAGTAAATGTTGGTCTTAATGCTGTCCTGGTTTCTAAATAAAGAGACATCAAACTGTACCTCTGCAGAATAGAAATCTGTGCCTTATTTAGCACTGAGAGAATGACGAGAGAAATCTTGAAAGCTTCCAGCATGTATTTGCCATTCAGAATGTGCACAGAAATGAGAGTCTCTTGTAACAAGAGAAACATGAAGAGAAAAACTAGAGTTTTCTTTTCTTTTTTCCTTTTACTACATTATAGCAGTTGGAAGTCATTATAATGCTTGTCATTGCATTTGGATAGGGTGTGCCAACTTTTTACAATGAGATTCTATACAAAGGGGCAGGAACTTTTCTTTGGGTGGCATTTCTGCAAGAATTTCAAGGAAAGGAAAAAGAAAAGAGAGAAAAAAAAAAAAAAAAAAAAAAGGAAATGAGGGTAGTTTTCCTTCCCAGGCTTGAGCATGGTCTCTTTCTTGCCTCACTTGGAGTTAACTTCTTGACTCCACAATTACTATGTGTAATAAGTTGACTGTATGCCACCATCTTTTTATAATTCAGTTTCTTTATCTCTAGTGAATAACTACAGTTCTATTCATGAAAATCTTCTTATGTTCTAGAAGAAAATAGATAGCAAAATTCAGTTTCATACAATCCAAGAGTTGAAAGGGGCTCTAAGAGTTAGTCTGTTTGGGTCATTGAAATGTAAGTTCCTTCCTATCCTTACACAGGAATATAAAAGTAGTGCATATAAGATTTGTAAGCAAAAGAGCATTAAGTAGGAATTTGCAGACGCTCCTGTTCCTCTTCTTAGTTGCCCAGATGCAATCTATCCTCTGGAAACAAGCACATGGAATTTTGTGTCTTGTTTAAGATAAAAACTTCTTAAAGAAATATTTCTCTAACAATTAGGGTCTTTCAACAATTAAATGAACTGTAAGCTTTCAGGAGGCTGGAAATATTAAAACAGGAATTATGTAGGGGATTCTGGTACCGTGGAGGAGACTGACTTCCAAGGTCTATACACTTGCTATGAGTCTATGGATTCTTCTGCCTAATTTTTTCCAGCTCCCTTCTTAGTTATACTCTACTGTGGGCTGTTACTAATGCCATAATAGCATTTTTAATGTAATTCATGAAAATTAAATTTTATGTGAAATTCAAAAACATTGCATATAGCAAACATTTTAGCTTGCTCTTTTTGCATCAGTGAAATTACAAAGGCAACAAACGACCATGACCATGGCTTGACATATGAAAGGGTAGTGTGTAAATGAATTATTCATGAGATTATCATGTAGAAAATGATAAACAGCTTTTATTAAGGGAAGGGAGTCAATACCAACACCAGGGACTATCTTTTTCTAATTTTTAGGTCTAGGCCACCAGACCATGTTTCTTAATATTCAGAGGAGATGCCTTGTGAACCACCTTCAGCATGGCAGCTATGATTCAGCATCATGACCCCCACTAGCACAGAAGAGTTATTGCATCTTTCCTAATCTGATGCTTCTATGGCCTGTTTTCTTTGAGTTTTAAATGAATGTGAAATGACATTCCAAAGAAAATGAATCCAGGGACTTCCAAGGTGGTCCAGTGGTTAAGACTCCATGATTCCATTGCAGGGGGCACAGGTTGGATCCCTGATAGGGGAACTAAGATCTCACATGCCACATGGTGAGGCCAAAAAATTAAAAAAATTTAAAAAACAAACAAAATAAATCCAGCATTACTGGATATTAGCTGTACTTATTATGACTTTTGCAGAACTTATTTGTGTTTCAGAGTCAAGTAAAATAAAATGTGAATCAGTACTTTTTGAAACAGGTCATGGCTGTCTGCTAGAATCACAAAGACCTTGTGTGACACTGAAGTGAACCTCTGTGTCTGGGAATATGGATCAATGGGTTCATTAAAAATCATTTAGCAGAGATAGTTTCCATTAATTTCCATTCTCTGTTCTTCACATTTGGGAGGGCCTGAAAAGAATCAATATACACAACACTGTGTTATTTACTGGTGAAGGCAGAATTTTCTGAAAAGAAATAAGGTTTGTTCTGATGATGGACATGTATATTTCAGGCTAAAGTTGATTAAGATATAAATAAATGTACTAGGAAAAGTATGACAGTGATTATACTACAAATACAAGTGTAGGGGATACCTCTAAAGACCTCTAAATGTAAATTAAATAACATTTACCTGGTTGGTAACATTGGACTGACCATTTATTTAATCTCTTAATTTATAAAATGCAGGTGATAATTTCACCTATCTCCTACAGTTGCTGTCGAGATTAAATGAGAAAATATGTTTAAATTATGTAACAAACTGCCTGGAAGATAGTAAGAGCTTGATAAACATTAGCCTTTATTGCTGTTATTATTGTTGTTACAAATTATACAGGACAGGGAGTATGCAAGCAATGTGGTGATAGGAATAGTACCAGACTGCAAATCAGCAAGACTGGATTCTAAACCTTTTTTGATGACTAAAAACCTGAATAGCTGTTAGCAAACCACTTAACTTCTTTGAGCTGAAGGTAATTTTTTTGTTTCTTTGTTTTGTTTCTTTCCTGCATTATTTTGTTTGTTTTCCTGCATTCCTGTTTTGGTTTTTTTTTGCATTGTTTTGTTTTTGCCTATGTTATAGAGAGGTAGGCTAATGGATCTCTCTCTCTCATTGTCTCTCTTTCTCCTAAATGCTCTTTAAAAAAAAATAGTTGTAAAAGTCGTCTACATGTATATATATATATATATGTATATATATATATATATATGATTCTATAAAGGCAATCATATTGATTGCAAATCCACTTGTTAAATGTGTCTTACTAACTTTAAATACTGAAAATGTATACATTAGAACATTCTGAAGTGAATAGGATACAAGAGCATGACTTAATCAAGGTATTTAGAATAGCAGTTCTCAAATTGCAACAATTTTTTTCCCCCATAAGAGACATTTGGCCATGTCTGGAGACATTTTTGATTAAGATTGGGAGTGAGCGAAGGTACTATGCCACTGGTTTCAAATAAGTACAGGCCACAGATGTTACTCATCATCCTACAACACACAGATAGGGCAGCTCCATACAACAATACATTATCTAGTCCCAAACATTAATAGTGCCAGTATTGTGAAATCCTGATTTAAAGCATCATTTAACAAAAGCAATTCCATGGACTTTTACTGAGGGCCAACTGTGTTCCAGGCATTGGATATAGAGAGTTGGATAAAATAGCCTTTGTCAAGGAGACAGTAAATCATCTATCATTTCTTTGTAATCATATCCTTGCCTTTTAAAGTAAGCAAATATTAGTCATAAGTCCTAGAAGTACATGTATGAAAGGATAAAGGTCATAGACCTTTGGTTTCTCTATTGGATCAAGATAACAACTGAGTGGGTTTAAATAGCAATAGTCTTATATTCATACCTGTATATGGTCCAAATCATTTGGAAGAAAATAAAATAAGTGACATAAACTAACAAGTAAGAAATACAGTACCCATTGATAACATAAATTCATATATTAATGTCATCTCTGCAAATATACTTGAAAATGACTAAGGAATAAAATCAGAGATCACAGAGAATTTTTTTGAGCAGAGATCAGAGCACCTAACTGAAATTTTAGTTAAGAACTAAGAATATTTTTTATTCTAAGTAGACATAACTTTTCACAGAAACTATTTTTTTGAAATTGTCAGTGTGTCACAGAAAAGAAAAGGGCACAGGAGGTAAGTTGAAATTAAACTTGTGATAACTGTCTGTTTCATAGGTTGTCAAGGGGGTAATTATGATTCACACTCACAAAGTGGAAGGTGGCAATGTATGGAAAGAATAAAACTCCTTACAAAATACCAAACAGGATGGCAGAAATAATCATGTCAGACGCTATGTTAGGAACCTGATGTTTTATTAGGAGGGAAACTGTTAGAGCAGGGGCTGCAAGGAATGGTGTATAGATGATTTAAAAGAAAAGGAGTGGGACGCCTCAATGTCTTTAATTTACTGTTTAAAAAAGTATTTTGTTGTCATAGGAATATTTAACATTAGATTTATTCTCTTAACAAATTTTTAAGTGTACGATAGTCTTGTTGACTATAGGTACACTGTTGTACAGCAGATCTCAACAGCTTATTCATCCTTCCTAACTGAAACTTTATGCCCCTTGATTAGTAACTCTCAATTCCCTTTTTCCCCAGGCACTGGCAACCTGATCTCTCTAGATTAAGTTGACCATAGTAATGGTGTTTATGTGGAGAAACATCTGGGAAAAAAGTTGAAAGCTTACAAATAACTCAAATTTCTGTCTATAGAATTTTATTTTTTAAATAATTTTTGGCCATTTGGAGCACAGGGACCATATTTATAGTCCCACCTTATACACATGGAAAATTGGGAAGACATACATAAAGCATTGGTTTTCAGGCATTGAATAATGGGAAGTGCAGGACCACGATCCTTGAGTGAAATGAAACAAAACTAGGTGAGGTTTATGCTCACTTTGGCTTAAGGCATGAAGGCAATTTTCAGGCCACAAAATGGAGAGGAGAACATGAGCAGAGCCTTGTAGGAGCATTAAATTGAAGAGACAGAGATGTAAGTTGAAAAGGGAAGCCACAGTGACTGACATTTGTGAGGCAGAGTACATGAGAGGAAGGGGCTGCATAGTGAGAATGTTCTGGAGATCTGCAGGGGTCCCCTGGAGTCATATGACTCCAACCTGGAAAAAGAAGCAGCAGAAAGCAATAGGCTAAGCAATTCCTGGAGCTCATTCAGGGGTGGAATGTATATGCATTCTCACGAGCCAGAGTAGAAAGATGCCAGTGTACACTTGGCATCAGGTAGAGTCCTCAGAAATATGCTACCTTAATATTATGGCTGTATTAGCTACTGAAAGGCTAGTCAGAGTCTGTCCTAATAAAGCAAACCACAGAAGGATCCAACCAATTTCAATTTAACACATGACAGAGCAAAGTCTAACACTATTTAAAGAAATATATTAAAATCCAGCACATAACCACATAAAATTCACAATGTCAGGCATCTAATAAAAATTGCCCAACATTCAAATAAGCAGGGATGTTTAACTCATGACAAGGAGGATAACTGATCAGTAGAAACAGACCCAGAAGTGACAGGGGTTGTGGCATTAATAGACAAAGACATTAATTAAAAACAGTTTTTAAAATATGCTCCCTATGTTCAAGAAGATAGAGGAAAAGTTTGTGTTGATGAGGAGAAAAAATAAAGACAACAAAAAGACTGAAATAGAATGTCTAGATTTAACTGAAAGAAAAAAATTAAACCCTGATAAACATGAGATTAGACATCACAGAATAAAGGATCAGTGAACTGGAAGGCATAGTAATAGAAACTATCCAAAATGAGGTACAGAGAGAAAAGACAGAAAAAATAAATTAAAATACCATGGGTGATTTGTGGGATAATATTAAGGAGGATACTGGTAAGCAGTCAAGCTTTCATGTAACTGGAGTCCTAGAAGAAGAGGAAGAGGAAGAGGAAAAAATAGCTGAAAAGATTTTCAGATTTGATGAGAACTGTAAACCCATAGATCCAAGAGGGTCAACAGACCATGTGCAAACAAATACAAAGAAAATTATCTCAAGTCATAATCAAATTGATGAATACCAGTGATAAAGAGAAAATATTAAAAGTGCTTGAGGAAAAAGTGTTTCATACAGAACAACAAAAATGACTGCAAATTTCCCATCCAAAACTTTGCAGGCCAGAAGATATTATGCTAAGTGAGAGAACACAAAATATTATATACTGTATGATTCTGAAAAAAAAAAAGTTTTGGAGGCACAAGCTGGTACGTTATTGCCAGAAGTCAGGGAGAGGGGGCAGAAAATGACTGCAAAGGAGCATGAGGGAACTTTTTAGTAACTGAAGTCAGGACAGTGATGGTAGGTACAAAATTGAATATGTTTATCAAAACTTATAGAATTATATAATTAAATTTATCAAACTTAATGTATGTAACTAAGCCTCAGTAAAGCTGCTTAACAAGAGCAAAAACAATAAAGGTAGCCTGTAGTAAACTCTTTGGCAAAGCACAATTGTGTGATGCAAATCTTTATTTGGTAGTTGATCTTCTCTATTAAATCAGATAATTAAGTATTTGACTTTATTATATCGAAGAATAGCTGAACTTGTTATCTTCTCATTTGTTCCTTGATTTATTTGCTGATTTTTGGTTAATGATCATAGTTCAGAAGAAATTTTAATGTCAGTGAGTAAAACAGGCATTCAAGCTCTTGAAATATTGCAAAGTATACAAGTTTCTTCTATGATATGAAAAATCCTTAGATGTTTGAATTCATTGGTGTTCAAATTGGAGGTTAATATTTTTTGTCACTAACTTATTGTTGGACTTAGATGATTGAATGCTTAGAATTAAAACATTATAGTTTCTTATCATTTTTCTTTCCTTTCTCACCAAATTTTTCTATCTCTGATGTGGAGCAGGTCAGAAAGAGATGCTCACTGGATGGCCTTGAGGTGTATGTCCATTTGGTTGTAGGATCAAGGGACTTGTTAAAGTTATTAACCTGAAGATGCCATAGTCTTTCTGCACAAATTCACCCAGGACATGATATATAGTGGATATCCATTCCATGGCTTGGTCCCTGAAAAAATTCCATGTTTTTGAACTGGGTCTGACCTGTGGCCTGGCTGTACTCTTATGGTTGTGATAAGCCAGAAAAAAATGGTTTGTACCAACCTGGGCCATAGTTGGCCAAATGTGATGGCCTACTTAGACACTTAGCAATTGCAGTGTCATTCAATTTATTTTTAAATGTGCTACTATGAAAGATTAATATAATATTCTATATCCTGTAGATAAATAGTGAATAGTTATTAACTAGCAGATTTAATGGCATTTAAATGAAAGGTAAGAGAAAGTAGCCAAAAGTGAGGAAGTTTTCTATATTTTTGAGAATAGCCTAAAAATGTGCTAGTGAGATTTCACAGAGATCAGAATCACGGAATCTAACTTTTCTGTTACAACTTCCATCTAGTGCCAAAATATCTTATAATAGGTAGTCTTTAGTGAAAATAAAAACCATTCTACTGTTAAGTCTGTTGATTAATGTTCTCAGACCTAGTGAAGTTACATGTAAACTTGTAGAATTTTACTCAGTAGAAAGCAAATCATATCTGTCCAGTGGAATAAACCATTCTAGTTTTGTATGTAACCCAGCAATCTTAACATTCTATTATTAAATCACCTAGAAATATCTTGCTCTTCAAATGCCCTTTTAATCAATTTTAACATCTCATGTGTACCCTCATTGATAAGTTAAATTAAATCTTTTCATGTGTTTATTTTTGACTTTTATGAGAGCCTTTTAAGATTTTCCTGAAAATTACATTTTACACCATGTTTCATGTTATTCCATAGCCCAGAAACTCTTCAGTTCATTATATTAACATTGACTAATTTCTCCTCTGTGCCAGACACTGTTCCAGATACTAGTTCCATGCTTGAGATTTTCACAATAGTTGCAGAGTTCATAATGCCATGTGGCAGGATCTCTAATGGAATTACTCAAACAGTCTGTGGGAAAACAGGTAGTGTACATGATTCTGACTGGAGTGTTGAAATCAAAGAAAGCCACAAAGAAGAAGCAGTATTCCATCTGAGCTTTGAAATTTGAGAAGAATTTAACCAACAAGGCAAGGGAGGGAAGTACAGGTGGGGAAGAGGAGGACATTCTAGGTAGATAAAAGTAGAAGTAAAGGAAGGAATGTATATAAGAGTTTAGCACATTCATTTAATCAAGAATTTCAGGCTTGCCAGAGTAGATAGCATGTAAAATGAGGAGTGGCTGCAGTGACACTATAAACAAAGGCTCCCTATACTTGGTGAAGAACATTTTATTCCTTGCTAAGGAGTTTAGCATTATCCTTTTGGCAATAGGGATCTATGAAGGTTTTAAAGCACCTTCCTTCATGGTAATCTACATCTTTGGACACTCTGAGTCAGAGTGGAGAATTAATTGAAGGAAAAAGATGCTATATTTATGGAGACCAAAAAATGCTTCCTGAAAGAATTTAAGACAGAATTAAGAACCACATCAGAAACACTGCAATAGAGATGGAGTAAATTTCAGATTAATTAGGGAGATAGATTCGACAGGAGTTGACGAGGTGTGTGTAAGAAGGATGAGTTAATGAAGCCTCTTAGGTTTATTGCTTGGGTGATAAACTGAGCCGATAGTCTGGGGTGGCAGTTAATCTATAAAGGGAAGGCAGAATTAAGAACAACCTGGTGAAAGAGCTGAGTTTAAACCTTATAAAGGAAATGAAATACAGCCAGAATATATGACTAGGGAAAACATGTGCCCCATCCCCAAGATATCTTTATCTAAAGGAAATTGAGTTTATTTTAACATAAAGATGGCATTAAGCTCACCATATGCTTTGGAGTTGGGCAGACTAGGGTTAGAATTCTGGCTCACCATGAACTATGTGAAATAGAACTTATTATGTAACTTTTCTGGACATTAGATTCCTCATCTGTAAATTGGGAGTAAAAGCGCCTACTTTGTTTAATGTTGTTGTGAGCCAATGACTTTAAAGAAACTAACCCTGACTCTGGCAGTTAGTAGATCCTCAGCAAATGAGAATATGAGGGGTGAAAATTCCTTTACTCTCCTAGGAATAGTTAAGTTTTTAATGCTACTTCTTGTTTAGACCATATTAAATGAGCATTTGCCCAATTTCAGTTTCTGTGCCTCATTCTTTCATTGACTAAAACTTTTCACAAATATTTTTGAGAGTCTATTAAGGGTCAGATACTATTCTAGGTGCTGAGGATACAGCAGTGAACAAGATAGGCTTGGTCTCTGCCCTCATAGAGCTTAATAGTCCAATTGGACACCACGAAGGAGATCCCTCCACTAGTAAGACCTGGACAAATAAAGGAGAGAATTATAGCTTATCTTTGACACTCTTCTCAAATAATAATCTGTAAAATAAGTAGGTGTCGGGAGTGGAAACTAACTGAATAGAGCCGTTTTTATATTTTTAAAATTCCTGCTCTACAATGAAAACCTGAGGGAACAAAGTGGGCAATTTCCATGTACTTAAGGTTTCACCTCAGATATGATGATGATTAAGGAGGAATTCCACAGAGGTTGAAGTGAGATGGTCAGAGCAAGAACAAATGCCACAAAATGTTTCAGAGGAGTAGATAAGAAGTGGATAGAAAACCAAATTTAAACTTTTAGTTCTCTGTTACTCTCTATGCATTATCATGCAGTTCCCAACACTTGCAGTGCCAAGTCCTAAAATTAATGTGTCTTGTTACCAAAACTTTAAATTTAGAAAGGAGGGTGGGTTCTTGGGTGAGAACTCCAAGACATAACTTCAACAGACATTTCTTGATCTGCAGTAGCAGGAGAACATAAAAGTTCACAGATGACTCATAAAATTAGATAACTCCCATATATTTTCCTGCTTATAATGCAATGCTCCATTTATCTAAGTTTGTTATAGATGGACTTTATTTGATTTGAAACTGATTGAAAAATATTTGAGCTCACTTTTGAACTTGGACATTGCACTTTTAAAAATATCCAGATTTCTAGCTTTTATTGAAAAGTATAGGAATCTGGCTATTCTGGACCTGAATTTCTGCATGTCAGCAGTTGTCTGAGTTGCAGCCCTATTGAGATGTAGCCTATGTTCTCTCATGCTGTCTACTTCCTCAGCATAATACATCAGCAGAGTAAGCATTTGATTTTGAGAACCTGCCTAGTCCATAGAAGTTAATAGATACACTGGTGTGAGTTGTCAGTTAGTTGGTATAGTTTATCTTCCCTTTGATGCCTGTGATAGCATTTTTGAGACTCCTTTATCAACTAGGTTGTAGACACATTTTGAGTTTTCAGATTCAATGCAGTCATATGAGATTCAGAAGAGAAGCACCAGGGAACAAACAGTGGTGGCCAGTGCAAGATTTTTTCTTTCAAAATTTCTTTTAGACGTATAATTTAGAAATAAACAAATGCTCATTATTTTCAGCATTACAGATTTATGGGTTTTGACAAATGCATACACTACTGCAACACTTAACTCTATTAAAATATAGAATGTTCCATCACCACAGAAGATTCCCTGTGGCCCATCACAGACTCTCCTCTCAATACCTCTAGGAAAACACTTTTAAAAAATCTCTTTCACCATAATTAGTTTTGTCTGTTCTAGAAACTTGATATAAATGGACTTATACACAATGCAGTCTTTTGTGTCTGGCTTCTTTTATTAAGCATATTTTGAGATTCATTCAGTTCACTGTGTACTAGTCCTTAGTTTCTTTTAATTGATGAAAAGAACAACATTGCATAGTTATACCACAAGTTGCTCATGGTTGTCTCCAGTTGGGGGCTTTTATGGATTGTTATAAACATTCTAGTATAAGTCATTTTACGAACATATGTTTTCATTTTCTTTGGGTAAATGCATCGAAGTGAAATTTCTAAATGTTTAACATTTTTAAGAAGAGGTCAAGCTGTATTTCAAACAGTTATACCATTTTATATCCCCACCAACAATACATGGCAGATCCAATTACTACACTTTCTAATCAATGTTTAGTATCAGATTTTCAAATCTTAGCCAATCTAAGAGGTGTGTTTCAATATTACATTATAATTTTAATTTTATTTCCCCACTTGATTAATGATATACAATACTTTTTCATGTATTTATTTTCACCTACTTCTCTTCTTGCTGAATTGTCTATTGAACACTTCTGCCCATTTTTTGATAGGATTGTTTGTATTTTTGTTATTAATGCTTAAGATTTCTTTATGTATTCTGAATACAGGTCATTCTTTATATCTCTACCTTTATAGATATATGATGAGTTATTTATCATATTATATCTATCTATATATATATATCAATGACAATATTGATATAAAGATATAGATAGTTATATAAAATATATTCTCCCATCTTGTGAATTGCCTATTCACTTTAATAGTGTCTTTTGATGAGCAGAAATTTTTAATTTCAGTGAAATCCAGCTTCTCATTTTATTTCTTGTATGGTTTGTATTTTCTGTGTCTTGTATAAGAAATTGTCTACCAATTAGCTAGAATCAGAAGTTAACAAAGCTTTGATGAACGCCGTATTGTCTCCAAATACACATACTTTCTTTCTTCTTGCCCCCAAAGTTAAAATACTATTTTGAATTTTGTCTTAATCATTCTCTTGATTTGCATAATTTTTTATTACATATATATACAAATACAATTTTGCCATTCTGATTACTTGTGGTCTTAAGTAAATCATATCTCACTGCACATAAACTTTTATAACCTTCAACATTACATTTTTAGGATTCATTTATGTTCATATGCAAAGCATTAGTTTATTACTTTTTATGGGGTTATATAGTATTCAATTCTAAGACTGCCACAGTTTATCAGTTTTCTTGTCAGTGGACAGTTTTTTCTGCTTTCCCTCTAACACAAAATTGCTACTGTAAACATTTTTGCATACATCTCCTGGAACACATAGGCCAGAGACTCTCCAGAGTATATAGTTAGAAGCTGAGTTACTGAGTTTATAAGTTACATACGACTTGGCTTTATAAGATAAATCGTTTACCACAGTAGTTGCACTGATTTATATTCTCACCAATAGTTTATAACATTCTCTGTAACTCCACATCCTCATTGTCTCTTGGTGTGGTCTGCCTTTAATTTTTGCCATTTACCTCTTCTACTAATAACTGCTGAGGGCCTATTAGATTTCAAGAACTTAATACCTGCTTTACAACGTTGTTTCTTAATTCTCACAACAAACCTGGGAAGCTAAGGACAATTATCCTAATTTAACCACATTCAATTTGAGGTTTAAGAAGATTAAATATGCCCAAAGTTTTAAGTTAATAATAGGAATAATTTTCTATGTCCTATATACTGTGTTCAACACTTTGTAGGCATGATTTCATTTTAGTCCCCACAATACCTCCTGAGATAAAAACAAGGTATATGCAGGGATGTATTCCCTGTGGAGGCTCTTGGGGTTAATCCCCTCCCTTGCCTTTTTCAGCCTCTAGAGCCATCTATATTCCTTGGTGCATGGCTCCCTTCTTCCATCTTTAAAGCCAACAACAACAGATTAATTCTTTCTCATGCTGCCATCTCTGATTCTCTCTTCTGATCTGTCCTTCCATTTTTATTAACCTTTGTGTTTACATTCAACCCACTTGGAGAACCCAGGATAATCTACCTGTTTCGTGGTCAGCTGATAAGCAACATTAATTCCATCTGCAACTTCTTTGCCATGTAACAGCATATTCCCAGGTTTCTGGGATTAGGACGTGGACATCTCTGAGAGGTCGTTGTTCTGCTTACCACAGTGAGAGACCAGAATTTAAAGCCCAATCTGTATGATTGCTGGATGTCCTCATAATCCTAAATCTTAGGCTCATACAGCTGGCAAACCCAGGCTGAGCATGAAAATATGTTAGAGAGTCTGGTGATATACTATGGGAGGACTTCTTTAGGACCTTCCAGGCAAGATCAGAGCCATTGGATTCCCTCTTTAACAACAATTAAATCCATAAAACAGTGAATACATAAAACAGTGGGACAGGTATAGGTCTTTATTTATCCTTGATTTTTTTGCCTGACATTTTACTTCTGGCAACTTTCAACTCCGTGAAGTCTCCTGGCCAGGCTCCTTGATTCATTTCAGAAACGAACAACATGCTGAAATGCATGGCACAAGATGAGCCAGATAAACCTCATCTCTCAAATCTCACAAACTGATCCAGTCCTGATCCTTAGAACACTTCCCAAACCATGCTCCTAAAAACACTAAAGACCAATGAGTAGGGATTAAAAAGAAAAGGTTCCTTGGGTAAATATTTTATTAAATAATTTGGGGGAATGATGCATAATGTATTTACTCCTCTTTTTAGATTAGCAATGCACATTAGCATATTAATAACCCCAGGATGCCTGGCAGTAAAACAGTCTATTCAGCTTTCTTGTTTCTGCAACTAATTGGATATGGAATCCTTACTTCCAGAATTTTGTCTCTTGGCTCTTGGATCACTTCTAGTGGGACATTTGAGGAATCACATGCTATGGAATATTGTTTCAGCATATTGTCACTAATATTAATTGAATATCCATTATTTTGGTAGTCAATTAATATCCAGAATAGGTACTGGGGTACCTTGACTGAAGAGGAAGAGTTAACTGAGACGGGTTCACCTCATTTATAAAACTTCCAAAATTAGAAATTAGTAGAGAGAGAAAAATCCTTTTTCAAGTAACATTTTAAGTTAGATCTACTCAACGAGATGCCCTTGCCTAGGTTGAACATAGAGCTCAAAGAAACTTGAATATTCAGCAAGGAGTATGATATTTTCCAAATAAGCATTGTTGTGGCCAATGTATTTCCTCTGTTTCTTTGAAGGAGAAAGTGCATCTTTTCTTTTTATAATATTTCTAGAAATGATAAAGTTCAGATCTTTCATACAGAAAATGCTCAAGGAATTTGCTTTGAGGGGGACAAATGTTTTGAACATAATTTATGTAAAGATATGGAACAAAAATGTAAGGAAATCATTAGAGAAGCATAATAAGGGTGTAGATCTTAAGAATTGTACATGTAGAAATGCCTAGGTTTTTCTTTGTTGACTTTCCATACTAACAATTTATTATAAATTGTGAAAAAAATTGGAAAATTCAGAGAAGAGCAAAAGGAAAGTAGAAAGGATCAGATGCAGATATTATTACTAATTATTGCTAATCTATCACTGCATTTCCTTCTAAGTTTGTAGAAGATAAAGAAAAAACAAACAAAACCAACCCTTCCCCCCAAAAAAACAGTGCTATTTGTGGGTTTTTATTACTTAATTTATATTATAACCATTAATTTGTTCATTAAAAATCCTTTGCAAACATCATTTTTAGTGCTAAAATATGTTCTCTATTGCATTTTATGAATATAACATTATTTTAATCTTAATTTAAGTTTGCAAATTAAAGAAAATCACCTGCATTACTGGCAAGAACTCACCATTTCTCTTTATATCCCAAAGTATATGTAGACACAATATTGAAAAAATAGTAATTTGTGAACACAGACAAAGAGGGTAACTGCCTTGTTTAAGATCCCATCATCTTATATCAGAAAAGGGAACTAGATCCTCCCCTTCTGTTTTGGATGCTCATATACCCCATCCCAGTCCTCCAAGTAAAATTTCTGTAAGCAACTATCGTTTGAGAATTATTTACCTGATGGGTGATATACCCCACAGCAAAGGATCATAACTGAGAATGCTTCTGCTGAAATGGAGAGAGCCACTGGAGTGTTTCTATCTCTGCTTTATGCCCTCAGAAACTTTTCAAAGGGCTGACACAGGGCAGCCACCCCAGCTTTTCACAGTGTGAAATGAAGTGGGCAAATCTGGGCCTGTAGCAATTGCCACTCTCAATTGCTGTGAAATGCTGGAAGCACTTTTCTATAGACTTTTCACAACCTGATCAACAGCTGAAAACTATCCATTTAGTTTACAGATGAAACAAAGGAAGATGGGCATCCCCATTTCTGGAGTAATCAGCACAGACTGCTTGCAGGAGGGTTATGGAAACCACCTGACAATGTAACAGAATAAGAGACTCTGCCTATCAACAGCCAGTGTGACCAATTCTGACCACAGTGATACAATTCTTTTCCTTCATGGGGTCATCCTGCATCTATCCTTCTTCTCAAACTAAGCACAACCCTACAAGATGCATTTTAGGAAGCCAGAAAAATCCAAAGAAGAATAAGTCCTTTATTTTTGTAGCTTTCAGTTGTGGGTTTTTTGTTTCTTTTTAGAAGGAAAAAAAATTATAATAAAATTCCTCATATGTAAAAGAATCTTTCTTCCATAGTGATTTTAAAGGAAAACTTATTCTAAACCAGATAACTTTATTAAAATTTGGGGGATATTGAATTATTTCTCCATTGACCGGGATGATAAAATCATGGTCTATGAAATTCTATGACTGGGAGAGCAAAGGGAAAGCACTTGCTTTCAACTGCAATAAAATTCATATTTATGATTCCCAGTTTTCACGTTAAAGGGCTTCCCATCTATTTATATAAAACCTATTTACATCTACTCATTACACACAAACACCATAGTAAGTTGGTCAAATGTCAAATCAGTTTTTAAGACCTCACTCAAGCAACACATATGTGATTTCCACTTTTGTCTTGCAGAGAGTTCTTAAAGATTGTAGTCAGTCAGATTGCTCATGACACTGATCCAAGAGATATTTTCTTCAACCTTTCTTCACTTAGCAAGCAGCTAAGTAATTTTGTTTTCACTGTGGCCAGTACTGCTAGATACTTTAAAAGAGACTGCCTGATTTAATTATCACAATAATGTTATTGATGGGTTGTAATAATAATAGGCAGTTATTAAGCATATTGTGTGCTAGTTGCTGTGAAACTAGGCATTTTTCATATTATCTGTTTTTGTTGTTCGCAAGAAAACTGAGGTTCTGAAGCTCAAAGTTCTGATTATATACTTGACCAGATTTAAACTCTTATTCTGGGAACATTTGCCTATAAGATGAGGAACTCCTAAAAGCAAGAGGGAGAGGGAAAAGGGAGGGGTACATAATCCAGCAATTCAATTCTACCCTCCTTTAAGACAAAATCAGAAATGGTAAAGAGGAGGAGAAAAGAGTGTATTTTTTCACCATTTATTGTGAGGTATCTTCCTCCCCCCCTACTCAATCTCATCAACAGATTTATTTTTTAACTCTCTTATTTAACACAGGTAGATTTCTGGCTCTTGCTGAGCACTTTGAATAGTGTACTTTCTGCCTCCAAAAAATCACCTCAGACTTTTTGGAAGGCTCTTTGCCAGTTCCAGATGCAAATATGAGAGCTTGGCAGAAATGTAGACTGTGGGAATTATGTGCAGTAGCATTCTTGAAGAAAAGTAATTTTGAGTGCAGAAGGTGGGAGCTTAAGTTATTGTTTGCCTAGATTCAGAGATAAAAATACTCTCTTGGATATCACAAATTTCAATTAATATCTTCTAACTTATACCATCATCCCTAACATGATGATGGGTCTTCCACTTTATGGACTGTGTGCCAATGGAAGGTAAGTCCAAGGGTCTATAAGTAATGTGTCTATGAGTAATATCCTTTTATTTTTGATTCTACCATGTGTATTGTCCACTTTTAGGTAACTAAATGGTTCTGTGCCTCTGTGGTAAAGCAATGAATCACCACCATTCCCATCTACATTATCATGTCATATTTTCATCACTACCATCATCATCACTACTGTAATCATTATCAGCAATAACTACCTCCATAATAAAATGTTGTTCCATTTTAAGTAATGATACATGGTTTTACTTATTACCTCATTTAATACTAATTACTCAACTAATAGGTCTCACTATATACATGGTAGGTCTCAACTGGTAGGTCTTACTATATTCATACACATGAGGCCACTGATGTATAGACAAGTTAAGCAACTGATCAAAGGCCACATAGTTGGTGTCAATAGCTAAATTTTTTAAAAAATTTGACACCTTGTATAACCACAAAGACTATGCTGTTTCCGCTGCACTTTCTTCCTTCAAGTCAAGTTAGATAAAAATTTCCCACTTACATTGTTCTTTCAAGTCCTGACTGCCTTTCAGGGACGATGCTTGAATATATCCTATCAGTAACCCCTCTTGAAGTATGCTATTAATTCTGAGCTAATCCCACCTTGAAAGCACATTGGATGAAGGGCATTAGAGGGTACAGCTCTTTGAAAATATGTTCCTTACATCATGATAGCCTTAAGGACACCCCAAAGGAATTATAATTAGATTGTTTTGCCTTTTATTTAATGCTATTAAACATGTAAATAGTGCTGACCTTATAAAGTATTTTGAAAAGTTATTAGAGACCTGCACTTGTTCAAACTATATTCGATAAACACATATTAGTGGAAAGCATGTGCGTCTGTTCCTTGCTTGTTGAGCACTAATAAATTCTCATTTGCTTAGTAAATAAACATTTTAATATGTACGTTTTAATTTGGAAAATGCATATTATTTGCAGGCTTTGATTTTTGTTGCTAGGCATCGATAAAGATATCTTAAATTTTATTTTGCAAAGCAAGCTCACTGATTTTGAAAAGAAATCAATTTTAGCTTAAATTGCAGTTTAGGCTGAAAAAAGAAGTCAATTATGGAGGCAGTTTCTTTGTAAACCTATAAAAAAATGTAGTAACTGTTATTTCTAAAGTAAATAATTACTCCAGAAAACTAGTAAGTCTATAATCCTGGGAAAACCACTGAAGGCTGCATAGTAGGGAGGAAATGGCACTAAATCAATAGTCACCCCTGTTCTTCCAGGAGTTTAGTACTTTGTGACTTTGGACAAGTCACCTAATCTGTCTGAGACTCCTGTTTCTCATCCAAATAACAAATGTATGACCCCAGAGTTTCTGAGGTCTCCTTTAACTGAAGAATGCAAAGAGTGTGTAGAGTTTAGCACTTATGCATTAAATAAGAATATTTATTTTCTAATGAATTTAGATTGTCTTTAAGAATATGAAAGGAAATAAAATAATCTTTCAAAGAAATAAAACCTTGTTCATATGTCAAATTCTTCATTGACATATTATCCACATAATATAGGTGTCTGTTTCCATACCCTACATAATTAGAAAAACTAAAAAGGTATATAATAATTGCCTAAACAACATTGGCTTTATAGGTATAAAATAGATAAGATCATAAAGGTTGCTTGATTTCCAGACAACTAATGTGGATTTTTTCAATCTTAGACCCCCCAAAATAGGTATTATTGTTCACAGTTTTTAACTGAAGAAACAGAGGGTCAAGGAGGTTAACTGAACCAAAGACATAACTGGTAAGTGGCAGAGCTGGGATACAAACCCAAGTCTCGGCTCTTATTACTTCCATATCACCATATAGTTTCCTAAATATAGAGAAAAATGACCTCACTGAAAGATAAAGCAAGCACTCAATATACAAAAGCAAAAAGATGAATTCATTGTTTATGTAAGTAAGGAAATCATGCTACTGGGATAGTCTGTTGTAGCAAAGCAATTTTCTAAAATTATATAAGATTTTTGGGAAGAGTTGATTTCGGAATTTTGCTGGTTACAGAGACAAGAGGGAATAGACACCAGTGGTTGAAACATGTTTTGTGTTGATTTCAGAGAAGGGATGGATTGACATCAGCTTTACATGAATGATCACTGAAGAGACTCCACAGCCCACCCACTGACTTTCAAAGTGCCAAGCTGTGTTTATGGAGGCTATTTTTCACTGATCAGTCAGGCTTAAAACGTTTTGATCTTTACAGGCACCACGGCTATAGAAATGAAATAGATTGAGTAAACAGTTTTAAAACCATTTCTAGTGTTTTACTTGTTACCATAAGCATCAGCAGTCCCGTAACCACCTATCAGTTTGGTGATTCATTGGCAGGATTCATATGACTCAACATAAAGCTATAGTTAAGGCTAAGATTTGTGTAGTAATGGATACAGTCCATCAACAGCAGGAAAAAGATATAGAAAGGTGAAGGCTAGAGAAGTTGAACAAAATCTTTCTTGGCCTTTCTCTATAGGATACATTTTTCTCTACAGCTATGAACTGCAGGGATGTGTATGAGATGTCATTGCCCCCAAAGTGCTGCTTGAGACTTGGAGTCCAACTTTCTTAAAGAGAGCTGGTTACATATGTACCACCTGACCAGCCATGGTGCAATCCAAATGAGGTACCATGTGCCCATCATGAATCTTTAGGTCTACTTTAAACATTGAAAACTTGGTTCAACTTTATTCACTGCTTCAACTGTATAGAATAACATCAATACCCAGTAACTAAGAAAACATTCCAATAGATTATTTCTCAAAGTCTAACCACGAGTTGTCATCATGGCTGCAGAGATAAGCTAGGACCAAGTGAAACAGATTTGCCACATTCATTACATTTCATCACACCATAACCATAGAAATGACAGCTTTTTACATGTGCGGGGATTTAAAAAAACTTCTCAACCTTTACCCTTCCATATGGATAGGAAGGGTAACTTGCAGATATCTCATGAGTGTGTATATAGGAATAACTTCTTAGGTATTATTTACAAGGTCTTTTGAGTATGGCTCTTAAAGCAGGGAATTTCTTGTAGCACACTAGCCTTTACTCTGTCATCAGACTGCCTTGGTTTGAATCCTGGCTGCATGCCTTACCAGCTCTTTGATCTTGTACAAGTTGCTTCTGTCTCTGTGCCTCCATTTCCTCATATGCACTGAGAATAACAATAGTACCTACTTCATCGGGTATGTGTAAGAATTAAATGAATTTATGCATATATGCTCCTTAGCAAAGAGTCTGGCACATAATAATTGGAAAATAATAACTTTTAATAATAATAATCATTAGTATTACTATTATATTTATGATCTCAGTGGGTTTTCATAGTAAACCCATGATTAGACATGTCATGTGTTATCATCTTAATTTACAGATGGGAGAAACTGAGATTCAGAAAATACTAAAAAATTATTCTTCATGGGTAGCCATTTTGATAGAGTTTAGACTTATGACTTGTTTCTCCTCAACTAAGAAGAGATACTTTAAATCTGAGAATAGAAACAACTACCAAATAAAGTTTTGAGTGAAATAAAGGAAGTGAATATCCTGAGGCAAATCTCAAAATTTTGTGGCCATATTTGGATTTGTAACTTACCAGGGCTAATTGTTTGAGGGATGTGTTTTCATCTCAGGAAAACAAGGGTAAGCACCAGGAACTCACATAGCATTACTAGGTATAACTTTCTAATGCAGAGGTTCTTAGCTCCGGGGCTCACAGATAGATCTCCTGAGATGTTATATGGGTTTGGTAAAAGGTGTCATAACTTCCTTAGCTTTGTAAATGGTTCTAGAACTTCCCAAAAGACTAAGAACAATTGCTTTAGGATATGAGCTTTATTTTAGTTTGCATAAAAATTTTATCTTTGTGGCAAAGTGTGATGGCCAACTTCATGGTGTCAGAGAAAAGAATCAGGGAGTATTACAGTTGGAAAGAGCCACTGACATTACCTTGACCAAAGTTATGATGTAAAAGAAGAAACTAGGACCTTGAAATAAAGCAAGGCATTCTGAATGAGTATAATGGTTTATTTTTTAAAAATCAAACTAGCTTATCATAGCTTCATTTAAAGTGCATTGACCATATAGGAAATATTTCTGACTTAAATCTTTGTCTAATCATGTAGTAAAGTCTATTCAGGTCATGGGATGGTTGATATTTCAGTTCAGTGGATTCTCTAAAGCTAAATTGTGAATATGCTACTTTGTACCCTTAAGCTACTGTGCTAGGAATAAAAGTAATATCAGCCTCTTTATACTGATCATTTATGACTTCGAACATTTTTTACTGTATTTGAAAACTGTCTTTTTTCTCCTTAAAACATTTGATTTTTGAAAAGTTTTCTCATTTTAAAAACGTCTAAGGCATTTTCCCCTAGAGATAAAAGTTTCCAAGTATAATGATGGCCAGTATTAAAGAATTTTCAATAAATAATATTGTTATTTAATAAATATTTTCAGGCACATATCATTAATATAATGTGAAACATAACTCAAAATCTGCATCAATTACATATTTTATCTCTTACTTAGTTCTCAACAAGATCTCAAACATTTGTTCTAGGTGACTGATACATGATACTTGTAATCCATACCAAGTCTTCCAAAGTAAGTATTATTATTTCTCCTTTACAGATGAGGTAACTATGTTTAAGCAATTTGTCCTAGGATACATAAATTCTAAGTGACAGCTGTAATTTTAACCCAGATGATTACCTACTCTTTCCCAATATTCTACAGCTTTTTTCCTTATGTTATTGCCTACCTGGGAGAAAGGTGATGTTTCTAATTTGTGGAGATTCTGATGCTGGAACTTAAAATTTACAGAGAAGAGAAGTATCCTAATTTTCATTATCTCTTTGAAATCAATTTTTCTTTTCAAATGCAGATTAGATAAATTTATTTAAATGACTTAATAATCTTAGTAACAAACCATGATAATAGGGAAAGACTTTCAAAAAGTAATTTATGGCACTATCAATCACTTTGGCAATTATTCAAATTTGCATAAAGAAAAATAAACTGAGAATAGAATTTTAGACCTTAAAAGTAATTCTTCCTCTTATAAGATAGGGTATATTGGAGAGAGATATAAAAAACAGATTAACCTAAGAGACAAGGACTAGGCCCTCATTCATAATTGGTTCCATGTTTTGTACTATAAGATAAACTAAGCAACCTGGAAACCAAATAAAACAAATATGTGATTATTAGCCTAATACAATAATTTGTTAAAAACACTGGAATTGATAGTTGGTGAAGATGAAAACCTATAACTGAATATAAATTCATTCTAGGTGGAGGACATTACATTTTCATTCAATGAATTTTTATTGAAGAACCTACCAAATGTCAGGTGCTATGCCAGACTCTGAGATACAGCAGTGAGCAAAAGAGAAGGAAACCCTTTCCATGCCCTAATGGAACACAATTCTAGATGAGGAGACCAACAGCTAGATAACCAGTTAAATGTGTTGATAGAAGGGGTGCACTGCATGCTAAGGAAGGACATAGGAGGACACTGGGCCCATATTGGGCAGGTCAGGGAAGACTTTACAGCAGTAGTAGCATCTAAAATGAAAAAAGAAGGATGAGTGGGTCAACTAAGTGGGAGGGGTTAGAGTGTGTGTGAAGAAAAGTTCCAGGGTAAAAAGGAACTTACAGGCAGCAGGAATTGTATGGATAAGGCTACCAGGCAAAAGCAAGTAAACAAACAAACAAACTTGTCATATTGTTATAGTTAGGAGTTGCCAAGGAGTTCAGACTCTGGGTGGTCATAAGACCTTTGTAGCCCTTATGCATCCTTATCTTGGAAGCCACATTATATGCACAGAAACATATTGAGTCATTGAACAATGAACCATGAACTGTACACATCAAGATATCCCCTATTCATATTCCTTTCTCTATTCTAAAACTAAACATGCCAAGTAATATCTCCCCTCCCCTTGGTGATGTGATAGCTCATCTGTCAGACCAAGTCCCAGGCAACATGGCTTTAGTGCACCAAGATTTCACTCATGTAAGTGTTCACTTATTATTTACGTGACCAATTAACAGTTTATTCATTTTGGTGATAGCCAAAACCAAATAGTGCTTTTAAAAAAAAATCTGTCTTGAATGTAAGTGGCAAATGATTGATTTGATGCCTCACAGTTTTTTGTAACATCTTAGATTAGCACAGGAAAAAACTTCATGAAAATTCAGTAACTTGGTAACTAAGGTTTTCAAAAATTGCTATAAACCAAAGCTATATACATCAGAATACATTCATCCTTTATCAAGATCCCCAAGGTAAACATTATGTGAAGTGTGTGCTGATTCTCATTCATGCCAAGCTATTCCTTAAGACTTATCTTCCCACTTTCTCAACACATCTTCCCATTTGAGTTATTGGGACAGGGCATCAATACATATTTAAATCTGCTTTATTATTTTATTATACTTGGGCTTTTTCATAGGACCTTTTTGTGACATATGGAACTTCATTTTATTTGAAAATACTTTTCAAAATCTTGAATAAATGTTTTTCTCTCTGAAACACTAGCAAAGAGAGGAATGCAGGTTCATACTTGCTGCAAGGGCATTCAGTTGATGCAATCATCTGTAATTTTTATATGTCTCTCTAGGAGGAGAAAGAGGAAAGAAATGGAACCAGAGTGTGAGAAATGGCAGATATGTTTACTCCTTGTCACTTAATCTTGGTGCTGAACTTGTGCCTGGGAAAGTAAAACACCCCGATGTGGAGACCTCTGAATTTCAGTCTCCATTTTTTCCTTGTTTCTTTAAGCTCCATTGTACCGCTTTTATGCCTTTAGTATGACATTTACATATATAGAACACTTGTATTTTACCTGCTCTACAGATTGCTTAAATTGTCTGATCTTTAATTTAAATTAAAAAATCTAAAAGGAGGAAAACCTGTTTTGCCATGTTGTTGTGATCATTAGATCTAATATATGTATCATGTTTAGCATTTTACAACTTTGTTTCTTACTCAATGCAAGTATCTAAAAAATTTTTGATTGAATAAAGGAAAAAGGCAGGGTATTTACTATTTCTTAAAAGAGGCTTGGGTTTGAGAACTGCTTATATTTCTGAAATGTAACAATAGAAGCATTAACTGATTAATAAATAAAAGTTTTCAGTAGGAAGTTTATTTTCATGTAGGTCAAGACAATGAAGCAAGTCTTCTAAAAGTCACAAGCCCTCAATTATGACCCAGAGTTTGTCCTTAGATTCTGCCTGGTGTGTTCAATATAAAGTCACCACTAAAGGTTATTAAATAGGGCTAGGGAGGACAGATAGAAAGAAAACAGGAAAGGGTGAGAGTTCTCGTGACAAGTGAAGGACTTGTCATGGCCTTGCCCTAAAGGCAAAAATACTTCACTGTCACTTTTTAGGCCTAGTCCTCTGAGTGTTTTCTAGTTGTCTCTTCAAGGTTAAGAGATTTAATAAAGAGATATGACAGGGGCTTCCTGGTGGCACAGTGGTTAAGAATCCGCCTGCCAATGCAGTGGACACAGATTTGAGCCCTGGTCCGGGAATATCCCACATGCCGCAGAGCAACTAAGCCCATGTGCCCAACTACTGAGCCTGCGCACCTAGAGCCTGTGCTCCGCAACAAGAGAAGCCACTGCAATGAGAAGCCCATGCACCACAACGAAGAGTAGCCCCCACTCGCCGCAACTAGAGAAAAGCCCGTGTGCAGCAACGAAGACTCAATGCAGCCAAAAATAAATTAATTAATTAAAAAAAGAGATATGACAAAGATTTTGAATACCATTATTTGTGTCTTTAAAGTAGAAACTAAAAAGTGAGGTCTAAAGCAGATTAAAGAAGGCTCCAAAGAGAAGGAAGATGCACAAGAAGTGGAGTCCAGAGAAACCATGGCATATGCTCAGGATTTTAAACCATTTGTCCACAAACTAAAAACTTTACATCTTATCATTGTGTCTTGATTGTGTCTTTGGCTTTAGCCTTGATCAGTGCTGCTGTTTCTCAGTGTGAGGGAAGAGGCATGAACTCCCCCAGATATACTAGTGTAACAACAAACAAATTTTCCAGAAAAGATGCCCCCTCAGATTTTCTCAACATACCTTTCAATCAGGGAATAAGTGTGTATAAAAGACAAATAAGCTTTTATTCTTCTGAGCAGATGAGTAACAATTGTTGATATTAACTGCTAGCTATGAGTTCCTGAGCATAAGTATTTGCTCAGAAAAACAGAAAGATGCCCACTTCTCAGTTCTTTTATGTCAATGTTAATAGTGTAACAGAGAAGAATAAACCTGAATCCATATTGGCTCCATTCCTTTAACTCTAACCTTTGTGTTCTTTTGCCTGTGCTTTGTCATGCTGGCTCTGCACTTTTGTAAAAGAATGTTGCCTATAGCCTGAAATATACACAATAGCCCATTCTCAAGGCTCTGACCTTTAAAGATATAACACTTTTCAATTCATATTGAGATAAAAAGTTGCAGAACAGAGAATAATATTTGTCTTGCTGGAGGTTTACAGGAACATTGTGACCAGACCTACATGACAGCTGCAAGAATAAAAGATTCCTACACCAGGAAGTTTGCAATAACCAGCCACCTACCCTCTCATTTTAAAAGAAGCCTGAATTCTAACTCCGGTAAGATGGTTCTCTGTGACACTAGTGCATCATCTTCTCTGTCTGCTGGTTTTCTGAATAAAGTAGCCATTTCTTGTCCCAACACCATGTCTCTCGATTTATTGGCCCGTTGTACAGCAAGCACTATGAGCTTGGACTAAGTAACAATAGAAGTTAATGATCTAAGTTTCTTATACTAACGGACTGTGGTAATACCTGCAGGTAGGATGACTATTCTGTGTGTGTGTGTGTGTACATGTGCGTGTGTCTGTGTGTGTGTTGACTATCCAAGCTAAAATCAATCTGCCAGATCAGAATCAAAGTGATTCAATATAATGTTGGGTGTACAGGTTTAATGCTATATTTATCAAAATCCCAGAAAGACTTTTTGTAGCTCTAGACAATGTTATTCTAAAATTAATACAGAAAAGCTAGTGAGATACAATAGCTAAACATTTTTTAAAAAGAAGACTAAGGTGGGAGGAATAAGTCCACCTGATTTCTGGACTTACATTTTATAGCTATAGTGATCAAGACTGTGTGATATTGGCAGAGGAAAAAATATATCAATGAATAGAACAGAATAGAGAGCCCAGAAATAAACTCACAAAATATGCCCAACTGATTTTTGACAATGGTTAAAAAAAAAAAAAGCCATTCAAGGGAGGAACTGTAATCTTTCCAACAAAAGGTGCTGGAACAATTGGACATCCAGAAGCAGAAAATTAAACCTCAACTTGTCTCAAATCTCATACAAAAATTGATTCAAAATGGAATATTGCCCTAAAAGTAAAACATAAAATTATGAAACAAAAAATTGGAAAAATATCTTCAGTTTCTAGGGCTAGGTAAAAGACTTTTAGCCAATAGCTGGATCCATAAAGGAAATATTTATAGATTGGAATTTATCCAAATTAAAAATGTTTTCTCTGGAAAAGACTGTTAAGAACTAAAAAAAAGATTAGCTAAAGACTGGATGAAAACTATTTGCAAATCACATATTAAGCTAAAGACTCATACCTATACTATATAAAGGACACTCAAAACTCAACTCTAAAAAAATTAAAAATCAAATTAGAAAATGCATAAAATACATGAATAGACATTTTACCCGAGGACATACAGTTGGAAAATAAACACTTAAAAACATATTAAACATCATTAGCCATTAGGGAAATGCAAATTTAAACCAAAAGTAGCTATTACTATGCACCTATCACAATGATTAAAGTAAAATCTAAATGCTGATTAGGATGAGAAAAGCTAGGTCACTTGTTTTCCTGTTAGAAATGTAAATGGTACAGCCACTCTGGAAAACAGCTTGCTGTGTCCTAAGTATCTAAACATGTAACTACCATATGATTCAGCAATTGTACACTTGGGCATTTATTCCAGAGAAATGAAAATTTATGTCCACCCCAGATCATATACAAGGATGTTCATAGTAGCTTTATTTGTAATAGCCCCCAAACTGGAAACAACCCAGAAAACCTTCAATAGGTAAATGGTTAAACAAACTTGGTGTATCTATACCATGGAAAAGTACTCAGTAATAAACAGGAACAAACTGTAATACACACAACTAGCTGGATGAATCTCCAGAGATTTATGCTGAGTGAATAAAGCCAGTTCCCAAATGTTACATACTGTAAGATTCCATTTATATAACATTCTTGAAATGACAAAATTATAGAAATGGAAAAAGGACGATTGCTTGCCAAGGGTATGAAGAGACTGAGTGTTCAAGGGAAGTAGATATGGTGTAAAAAGGCAATCTGAGGAAGTCTTCTGTGCTGCATATGTCCAGTATATTTTCTGTACCAATGTTAATATCCTGTTTATCATATTGTGAGATGGTTTTGCAAGAAATTAGCACAGAGGGAACCTGGGTAAAGGATATAAAAGATTGTACCATATTATTTCTTAAAACTACATGCATATATACAATTATTTTAAAATTAAAAAATTTATTAAAAATAAAATTTTGGAGAGGCAGATTTGTCTCAATTTTCTACCCAAATTTATGTGAAAAATGAATGACAGCCTAATATATGATTGTGATCTCTTATTGCAGGTGCTTACAAAAAGGATGGGTGATCAACTCTTAATGATGGGATGGAGGGGAGCCATGAAATGGGTAAAATGTTACACAAGGGAAATTTTGGCCTTTACAATGACTTAGGCCTTACAATGGCTTCTATGCCAAGGGGAGAAATTATGCGATAGGAAATATTAGACTGTGGAGATGTCTTGAAATAGATGTGTTGAAGAAGGATACAAGAAAAAATAAGACAGATTATATCCTAATACAGATTAACAAAATTCACATCCCTTTTCATAGTTGTGAAAAGTTTCATAGTTTCATAGCCTCATGACCACAGCTGTGAATTAAGGGGCAAGGTTTCATTCCCCAGTCTTCTTGTATATTCTCCCTGTTGTTTAGTGTCAAATCCCAATAGCACAGTTCTATTTCTTATAAGTCATTTGGATCATTTTACAGTTTGCTTTCCCACAGCCGTATGAAACAATTGAAACCAAAACCAAAACAAAACAATATTAAAATATTTTAAAGTTCAGGTTTCTTTAAGTTCTATGGCTATATTCCAAAACTTCATGAGTTTTCAGAAGCAATGAGAAAAATAGAAACATCAATTAATATCAAAACTATGTTGGATATGTCTTTATAAACTGAACACCTGGATAACAAGGTTAAGGATACTTTCATGCCTTTGTAATCCAGGGATGCAAGCGGGGATACTATAACATAGATATTCTATAAGATTACCTTAGACCTCACAAGTTCAGCAAAATAAATGGGAAAAGTTTGAAGAACATAGTGAAAGTAAATTTAAGAGCATAGAAACTTAAGCATAGAAATTTAAGGTAGAAACTTCAAGGGGAACTAGGCTGTGGTGAGAAAAATCATTATCATTATTTCATCCATCTTGGTGGTGACAAAAATAGGAATCTTATAACTTAAATTGTGATTTTACTGGCCCTCACTAATTATATTCATTTAAAATAGTTTATTTATATTCCTGTTAGATTGAATCCAAGCAACTTTATGGATGTACTGTTCGTAGAAGCAATCCACCATAGGCCCTAGACTTGTTCTTGCTGACCACACCAAGGACGCAGGGTCCTCACCACTTTTTACCCAAGTCATTTCTCAGGATTGTATTTGCAGCAAGCAACCTTGAGGAATGAGACGACATCTTCCTCTGATACAAACAGCAGACTTTCTTCACACTTACTACAAAGGTGATGAGTCTCTCAATTTGTGTTTACCAGGTTTGGTACACCCATACCATGAATAGTACTCAGCAATAAAAGAGAATGAACTATGATACAAGCAACCCACTGCACGTGCACTATCTGCTTTGCATCATTCCCATAGGACTTAAGGATCAAAGGGAATCAATGCAAATTTTATGCTTGTACTTGTTGCTGTGCTACACATAATAAAGGTGTTGGTCTCTAATCCAGGACTCTATGTCATATGCCAGCATCCATAATACTGTGATAAACTAGTTTATTACCTTGTAAGTAAGGTAAAATGGTATCCCAGACCCTGAGATATATTTTTTCTGAGAGTTGTGAGACTATGTGATTCCCTAATGTAAATGATACATAGTACTGAAAATGTATCCCTTTGTTTGAGATTCAATTTTAAACATTTAAGAATAAGGAGCACGTATTCTGTAACAGTCCTTCACTTGAATCATTTAATGGAATTTACAGAGCACTCATATATTACAGAATAAACAACTGCATTCAATTTTAAAGAAGAATCATTTGATTATCTTAATCCTATGTTTAAAATTAAAATAATATGACAAAATGTGTGTTGGGCATTATGAAGTATATTTAATAAGATGGATGTTTTATAAATTTGTTAAATTCTCTTTCTCCAGCCATAATAAGTATTTTAAAGTTTTAAAAAATTTATTTATACCATAATGACTTAGCATTATTGACAGTCTCAGTAAATGGTCTAATGATGATAACACATACAGGAGGAATTTGTACAACATTAAACATAAGTACAATAGGACAACATCTATTTGCAAAGTCACCAAAATGTAAGCGTTTCATGGGTGACAAGTGTTTTATTGGTATCCTATAACGATTTGTAGGATAGTCATTCAACAGGGAACCAATAAAATAAACCCCTTTGATCCTACCAATGTATTTCAAATTTATCTATTTTATTCCATCTCTTTCCCTTAATACCTTCATCCAGCTACTATTATCTCTCCCCTGGAATATTTTAACTCCTTCCTGAGTGTTCTACCTTCCTCCTCGTTTCCCTGAAAGTTATTCTCTACACAATAGCCAGGTTTCATTTTCCTGATTAAAAGTGCCAAGAATTTCCTATTGCATGTAGAATTAAATCCAAACTTCTTGCTCTGGTCCCTGTCTTCTTCTCCCTCCTTACCTTACTATGCTCTAGCCACACTGTCCTACTTTCAGTCTCTTGTTCAGACCAATGTCATACTTTACACTGGAATTCTTTACCCCTGTTTTTCAGATGATAGACTCCTTGTCCATCCCAGCTCTGCTTACAATTACAGAGAGGACTTCCCCGACTCACTGATTACAATCATCTCCCTCCTTCTTATTATGTTATACTACCTTATTCTCCACACAAAACTTATTACTTTATTGTATTTTCCTTATTTCCAGGTATGTATATACTTATTTATTTATAATCCACTTCTCAGGTATGATCCTTGGAATCAGATTCAAGTTTCTTTTGTTCATGACTTAATTCCCATCTTCTAGAAAAGTGTCAGTCACATAGTAAATGCTTCATAAATATTGAATGAATGAATGAATGAATGAGAAGGTAAAGCCTATGAGTATTAGCTCTGGTATAAGTTAGGTCAGAATTAAATCCCCAACTCTCCATTTTACAAGCTATATGATATTCGGCTAGTTGCTCACCCTTACTAAACTGCAGTTTTGTCACTAGAAGAGTAGAGAGAATAACAATTCCTATCTTATAGGGGTCTATGAAAAAAATACAGTAAATATAAACTGCTGAACCCACTGCCTTGAAGAGAAAAATTTCTCAACAAATCACAACAGTGATTTGACTACTAGTACCCATGTCCTAGATAGTTCCTTTTTATTATGTATGGCTCTTGGTCTGAGCTAGCTTCACACATGAAAGGAACTGTTGGCCAGTCAAACCTTAGGATTATATGAGGAAATGCTCTTCCCCATATTATGGGAAATAGGCAGCATCCTACTCCAAAACGGATTCAGAGAGATATTTTTAAAAGGTTAAAATATTAAAACACTTCCCTTAGAATCCTTCCAGTCTGTTTCCATCATTATGGCTATGCAAATAACTAATATCATGGGGAGAAGGAGTTTCTGATCCTAAATTATCCAGAGACCCTGCCTTATCCTGAGATACTGAAAGACTCCTATTTCCACCAAAGCATTTTGCTTTGCAAACGACAATACTTAAAGCTATCAGTAGGACTACTTGAGATGTGAGAATTCATCAGGACAATCTAAAACAATTTTTCAGGGCATTAAAAAGAAGAGAAGAAAAAAATGTTATTCAAATGTTTAATTATTCATTCACAGCTATTCATTCTTAGAGGGCTTAGAAGAAAAGGGGAAATTGGAAGATTTGAAAGTTTTCTAAGTTATTAGACCTCCCTCTTATGTGTCTTTTCATTACTGTTAATGTTATTCTATAGCACCTATTATTAAAAGTATTATTATGTGAAATGGTGACATGTTAAAAATGAGATAAGTTTGGGAGACACTGGAGACACTGGATAGATAACCAAGAGAAATTTTAGAAGGTGGGAGTGATTTCCAGATGATTTTGGAATAATGTTGATAGATACATCTCCAGCTTAAGTGGACAAAAAAAAGTTAAAAACTCAATCTTTAATGTCAACATAGAGCTAGTAAATTAACTCAGCCATGAAACCTACCTATCAGTTATGAATCAATAAATTCCCAATAGTGTTTAAGCTAGTTTGATTTTTTTTTTTTTTTTTACTACTTAAAACATCAAAACTGATGTTCTAAAGTAGGAGCTTGTCAGGTGGAGAAGAGAGAATAGCATGCATTGAAAAACAAAGTTATAAGAGGGGCTGGATTGTCTTGGAAATGGTGATAAGTATTGAGTCCACTGGGGAAGAGGTGAGGGGGATGGAATGCTGGAATATGGAGTCTGAAAAGCGGCTTGCATCGATTATTGATTAAAATCTTTTAATCAGTCCTTTACATGAGCAACTCAGGAATTGTTTCTGTCAGAAGGAAAAGGTAAGTTGGACTATAAAACAACAGTGTAGATAAAAGTCTAGCATAAGAAAATCTATTGAAAGTTTTGTAACAAAACTACCACTACTTTATGTCAAGTCTTCATTATTTATTTGTCTAGGTAATTTATCATCACCCAGAAAATTATAAATGCTCATTCTCTCCAACATACAACTTCTTTCTCTCAATCTCTCCCCATCAACCCTTACCATTGTCAGACATATTTATAATAAAAAAAAACATGTCTTTGATTATGTTACTCTTTTGATCAAATCTCTTTCAGTGACTTCTCAATTCTTTCTAAATAAATTTCAGAAAAATTTAATTGATAGTCTTTTCCGGGCTCAGTATCTACATCCATGCTTCCATTCACATTCTAGAGTATCTCTCCAAAATTTTCTGCTTCTTTGATTTTACAATTTTCTTCCTGGAATGTACTTCTCTGTTCTCTTTACTCATCTCTACCTGTGAAAGTGATACCCAACTTCAGGACCAGTTTCAAATGCCATATCTATTATTTCCTAATTGCTCTTCCTCAGCTGGATTCCATGTTTTCCTCCTTTGTTCTGTCCCAGACTTATTGGTAAAATTTTAATAGCATTTAATTTTACTTTATGTATTCACTTGTCTTTCTTTCTCTCCTAAATTATGAACTGACATAATTAAAATGGACCCTGACAGGGTCCATGCCTTAATCATTCTAAGGAAAATATTTAATTATTTATTTTAAAAACTCAATACATATTTGATGACTGACTGAATAAATAGGTGAATATGTGACTCTCAACTAGCTGTACATTCTAGATATTTAAAAATCTAGAGGAATAGTTCATGACCTGCTTTTAGAATTGCATAGTAACTGGAAAGTTCTCAAAAGGGGAGAAATAGACATCCTGCCACGTGAGCTGATGCTCTGCATCCTTTTCAGCACATTATTTTCATATGTAAGGTGATTTACACTTTCTTCTTGACTGGGCAGAGTCAAGGTAGCCTGAAAAAATATGTACTGCAGCCTAATATACAAGTAGGAAAGAAGGGGCTACATTAATGAGTTTGGGCAATACGTAAGAACTGGTATTAAAACACATAGACTGGCGGGCATGATGTCTGCGCGCAGGTTTCGTCGCGTTGCAGCTGTTTGCGGGTGTAGTCTTTGTCCTTGCCATGGAGCCTGGTCTGATACGGTGTTTAGCCCCGCACCTGGGCATCGCCAAGCCGGAGGTGCTGAGAGTACTTGGGAGTGTCCCATCTGAAGTTTATTGGCCTGTCTGCACGAACCACAGAAACCAGCAGTGCAGTCATGTGCCTGGACCTTGCAGCTTCCTGCATGAAGTGCCCCTTGGACAGGGATTCTAAAGCTAAAGGTGGACAAAAACTACCTTGTACTGCAAACCAGCAGTGCATCTGCCACCTCAAGGAAGATGTGAGGGCTTTGGAAATTTGTTTGAACTTTTATAACAAGGATACTATCCTTAATAGCAAAGAAGCCAGCATTGGGGCTGAGCAGGCTGGCTCTGACATGGGCAGCAAATTCATTAGATTAGCCACAGTGCCTTGTTGGCTCAGCCTTGGCTCCCCACAGGTCTGCACTCTCCTACAAAATGTCATTGAAGCTATTTTGCTTTCTTGTTTTGTTTTAAGCAAAGACAGTCTCCTGTTGTACCCAGAATATGAAATTCAAGCTGAATGGAGTCTAAAGATTTTGCTTAAGTTTTTGTGTTCATCTCTTGGTTTGACTAAATCAATATATAGTACAACCTAAGTTAATAAATATTATTTTTATATGCAAAAAAACCAAAAAAACATAAATTTCTTAATAAAAAGAAATATCTGATCGTCAGGAAGAGTCAAAATATGTGTCTTTTAAATTCAAATGTTGTGCTTGATTATACTGAAGTACAATGAAAGATATTGAAGCAAACATTCATTCAAAAGACATTTAACAAATCTCTTTATTTTCCCAACGTGTTCCTGGTACAAAGGATGCAGGAATGAATATGGGATTTGCCTTTTCTTTGAAAATCTCACAGACTATTTGGGATGATACATGTCAACCCAGGTAATTTCAAATGTGAAAACTTGATACATTAAAAAATTCATGTATGCATCCAGGACACACAAGAAAACCACAGTAGTTAATCTTAAGATATGACAGATAATGATTGAATATAAAAACTACATGATTTCTTAGTGATTGCTCATTTTGGATGAAAGTTAGGATTACCATATGTAAAGTTAGATATGTGTCACTTTTTAAAACCTGCATAAACCAAACATACGTGTATAAGGGTATTATGCACTTCTGACTATTCAGTTCTTTAATTCAAATATTAAAATTTTAAGAATTTAAAAAGTGAGTAGGAACCCAGAGAAACTATAAGAAATATAATGGGACATTAGAGATTATATTAGACTCTATGAAAACCAAGTGAAATTCTCTGAAAGCTAAGACAAAGAAAATGAAGTAGAAAAACTAGAAGAGCACAATTTTATAGATATATATATTCATCAAAAAATGGCAATGAAAGTGCAAGATGCCAATATAGGAAAACTGAGTTACAGCTATAAGCACAGCAAAGGATTTGAATGTGTTTCTTACACAGTGAGTACCTCTCATTTTATCTGGTCAAATATATTCTTTATATTTAACAGGTGATGTTTTCCTATAATTAGCTTTTTCACTGACCATTAACAAGTCAAACAAATTTAGACTCTGTTTCAAGGGTATCATGTTGGTTGGATATAATGTAGATTGAAATAAGAGTTTGAATATTAAATATTTGTTGACAGTGTTATTAATTTTTTTCTTAAAATAAATGAACAAATGCATGCATTAACAATTTATTAATAACAACCAGGGTAATTTAGAATATCACATTACTTTTAGAATAAATAGTGCCTTAATTCAATGAAATATACTTATAATTAATAATGTAGATTCTTAATTTTAAATTAATATATAGTTATTCAGAGATAAACTCATTTATAGATGGTTAATAGATAATATGATAAGTGTGCATAGGATAGTAAATTGAGATATAGTTGAAATATAATACTGTAAGTTTAAGTGTACAAAGTGTTGATACACATTCATTGCAAAATTATTACCACCATATGTTAGCTAAATCCTGCCTCACATCACATAATTACCATTTCTTTTTTATGGTGAGAACATTTAAGATCTACTCTCTTAGAGACCTTCAAGATGGTGGAGGAGTAAGACATGGAGATCACCTTCCTCCTCATAAATACATCAGAAATACATCTACATGTGGAACAACTCTTACAGAACACCTACTGAACACTGGCAGAAGACCTCAGACTCCCCAAAAGGCAAGAAACTCCCCACATACCTGGGTAGGGCAAAAGAAAAAACAGAGACAAAAGAATAGGGATGGGACCTGCACATCTGGGAGGGAGCTGTGAAGGAGGAAAAGTTTCCATACACTAGGAAGCCACTTCACTGGCAGAGACAGTGGGTGGACAGTGGAGGGGAAGCTTCAGAGCCATGGAGGAGAGTGCAGCAACAGCTGTGGAGAGGGCAAAGTGGAGAGATTCCCGCACAGAGGATCGGTGCTGACCAGAAGTCACAAGACTGGGAGGATTGTCTGCTCACCCGCTGGGGCAGGTGGAGGCTGAGAGCTGAGGCTCGGGTTTCGGAAGTCAGATCCCAGGGAGAGGACTGGGGTTGGCTGTGTGAACACAGCCTGAAGGGGGCTAGTGTGCCACAGCTACCTGGGAGGGAGTCCGGGAAAAAGTCTGAACGTGCCTAAGAGGCAAGAGACCATTGTTTCGGGCTATGTGAGGAGATGGGATTCAGAGCACCACCTAAACGAGCTCCAGAGAGGGGTGTAAGCCGCAGCTATCAGCGCAGACCCCAGAGACGGGAATGAAATGCTAAGTCTGCTGCTGCAGCCACCAAGAAGCCTGTGTGCAAGCACAGGTCACTATCAACACTTCGCCTCCTGGGAGCCTGTGCAGCCCACCACTGCCAGGGTCCCATGATCCAGGGACAAATTCCCCAGGACAATACACAGCATGCCTCAGGCTGTTGCATGCCATTCTCTGCAGCCACAGGCTCACCCACGCATTCTGTACCTCTCCCTCTCCCTGGCCTGAGTGAGCCAGAGCCCCCTAATCAGCTGCTACTTTAACCCCGTCCTGTCTGAGTGAAGAAGAGATGCCCCCAGGTGACCTACACACAGAGGCAGGGACAAATCCAAAGCTGAACCCCAAGTGCTGTGCGAAAAAAGAAGAGAAAGGGAAATTTCTCCCAGCAGCCTCAGGAGCAGCGGATTAAATCTCCACAATCAACTTGATGTATCCTGCATTTGTAGAATACCTGAATAGACAAAGAATCATCCCAAAATTGAGGCAGTGGACCTTGGGAACAACTGTAGACTTGGGGTTTGCTTTCTGTATCTAATTTGTTTCTGGTTTTATGTTGATCTTAGTTTAATATTTAGAGTTTATTATCATTGGCAGATTTGTATATTGATTTGGTTGCTCTCTTCTTTTTTTATTCTTATATATAGATATATATATATATTTCCATTTTCTCTTTTAGTGAGTGTGTATGTGTATGCTTCTTTGTGTGATATTGTCTGTATAACTTTGCTTTTACCATTTATCCTAGGGTTCTATCTGTTCTTTTTGTGTTCTCCTTCTTTAATATAGTTTTTAGCACTTGTTATCATTGGTGGATTTGTTTTTTGGTTTGGTTGATCTATCTTTTGTCTTTTTTATTACTTTTTAATTTTTAATAATTTTTTTTATTTTTTATTTTAATAACTTTCCCTCCCTTCGTTCCTTCGTTTGTTCCTTCGTTCGTTCGTTCATTCCTTCCTTCCTTTTGTTCTCTCTTTTCTTCTGAGCTCAGTGGTGAACAGAGTCTTGGTGCTCCAGCCAGGTGTCAGGCCTGTGCCTCTGAGGTGGGAGAGCCAAGTTCAGGACATTGGTCCACCAGAAACCTCCTGGCTCCACGTAATATCAAATGGCAAAAGCTCTCCCAGAGATCTCCATCTCAATGCTAAGATCCAGCTCCACTCAATGACCAGCAAGCTAAAGCTATTCCAAACAACTAGCAACACAGGAACACAACCCCACCCATTAGCAGAGAGGCTGCCTAAAATCATAATAAGGTCACAGACACCTTAAAACACACCACCAGACATGGTCCTGCACACCAGAAAGAAAATATCCAGTCTCATCCACCAGAACACAGGCACCAGTCCCCTCCACAAGGAAGCCTACACAACTCACTGAATGAACCTTAGCCACTGGGGGCAGGGACCAAAAGCAATGGGAACTACAAACCAGCAGACTGAGAAAAGGAGACACCAAACATAGTAAGTTAAGCAAAATGAGAAGACAGGGAAATACACAGCAGATGAAGGAGCAAGGCAAAAACCCACCAGAACAAACAAATGGAAAGGAAATAGGCAGTCTACCCGAAAAAGAATTCAGAGTAATGATAGTAAAGATGATCCAAAATCTTGGAAATAGAATAGAGAAAATGCAATAAACATTTAACAAGGACCTAGAAGAACTGAAGAGGAAACAAACAAGGATGAACAACACAATAAATGAAATTTAAAATTCTCTAGAAGGAATCAAGAGCAGAATAACCGAGGCAGAAGAACGGATATGTGACCTGGAATATAAAATAGTGGAAATAACTACCACAGAGCAGAATAACGAAAAAAGAATGAAAAGAATTGAGGACAGTCTCAGAGACCTCTGGGACAACATTAAACAAACATTCAAATTATAGGGGGTCCCAGAAGAAGAAGAGAAAAAGAAAGGGACTGAGAAAATATTTGAAGAGATTGAAAACTTCCGTAATATGGGAAAGGAAATAATCAACCAAGTTGAGGAAGCGCAGAGAGTACTATAAAGGATAAATCCAAGAAGAAACACACCAAGACACATATTAATCAAACTATCAAAAATTAAATACAAAGAAAAAATATTAAAAGCAGCAAGGGAAAAGCAACAAATAACATACAAGAGAATCGCCATAAGGTTAAGAGCTGATCTTTCAGCAGAAACTCTGCAAGCCAGAAGGGAGTGGCAGGAAATATTTAAAGTGATGAAAGGGAAAAACCTACAACAAAGATTGCTCGACCCAGCAAGGATCTCATTCAGATTCAAGAGAGAAATTAAAAACTTTACAGAGAAGCAAAAGCTAAGAGAATTCAGCACCACCAAACCAGCTTAACAACAAATGCTAAAGGAACTTCTCTAAGCAGGAAACACAAGAGAAGGAAAAGACTTAGAATAACAAACCCAAAACAATTAAGAAAATGGTAATAGGAACATACATATCGATACCCACCTTGAATGTGAATGGATTAAATGCTCCAACCAAAAGACACAGAGTGGCTGAATGGATACAAATACAAGACTCATGTATATGCTGTCTACAAGAGAGCCACTTCAGACCTAGGGACACATACAGACTGAAAGTGAGGGGATGGAGAAAGATATTCCATTAAAATGGAAATCAAAAGAAAGCTGGAGTAGCAATACTCATATCAGGCAAAATAAACTTTAAAATAAAGATTATTACAAAGGACAAAGAGGGACATGACATAATGATCAAGGGATCAATCCAAGAAGAAGATATAACAATTGTAAATATTAATGCACCCAACATAAGAGCACCTCAATACATAAGGCAAATGCTAACAGCCATAAAAGGGGAAATCAACAGTAACACAACAGTAACACAATCCTAGTAGGGGACTTTAACACCCCACTTTCTCCAGTTGACAGATCATTCAAATGAAAATAAATAAGGAAAAACAAACTTTAAATGATACATTAAACAAGATGGACATAATTGATATTTATAGGACATTCAATCCAAAGAAACCAAGTGCTCATGGAACATTCTCCAGGATAGATCATATCTTGGGTCACAAATCTGCCTTGGTAAATTTAAGAAAATTGAAATCATATCAAGTATCTCTTCTGACCACAATGCTGTGAGACTAGATATCAATTAGAGGAAAAAATCTGTAAAAAATACAGACACATGGAGGCTAAACAATATACTACTTAATAACCAAGAAATCACCAAGTAAATCAAAGAGGAAATTTTTAAAAACCTAGAAACAAATGAAAATGAAAACACAACGACCCAAAACCTATGCAATGCAGCAAAAGCAGTTTTAAGAGGGAAGTTTATAGCAATACATTCCTACCTAAAGAAACAAAAACATCTCAAATAAACAACCTAACCTTACACCTAAAGCAATTAGAGAAAGAAGAACAAAACCCCCCCAAAACTTAGCAGAAGGAAAGAAATCATAAAGATCAGGTCAGAAGTAGATGAAAAAGAAATGAAGGAAACAATAGCAAAGATCAATAAAACTAAAAGCTGGTTCTTTGAGAAGATAAACAAAATTGATAAACCATTAGCCAGACTCATCAAGAAAGAAAGGGAGAAGACTTGAATCAACAGAATTAGAAAAAAAAAACAACAACAAAAAACAGAATTAGAAATGAAAAAGGAGAAGTAACAACTGACACTGCAGAAATACAAAGGATCATAAGAGATTACTACAAGCAACTATATGCCAATAAAATGGACAACCTGGAAGAAATGGACAAATTCTTAGAAAAGCACAACTTTCTGAGACTGAACCAAGAAGAAATAGAAAATATAAACAGACCACTCACAAGCACTGAAATTGAGACTGATTAAAAATCTTCCAATAAACAAAAGCCCAGGAACAGATGGCTTCACAAGTGTTCTGTGAAACATTTAGAGAAGAGCTAACACCTATCCTTCTCAAACTCTTCCAAACGATAGCAGAGGGAGGAACACTCCCAAACTCATTGTACGAAGCCACCATCACTGTGATACCAAAACCAGACAAAGATGTCACAAAGAAAGAAAACTACAGGCCAATATCACTGATGAACATAGATGCAAAAATCCTCAACAAAATACTAGCAAACAGAATCCAACAGCAAATTAAAAGGATCATACACCATGATCAAGTGGGGTTTATCCCTGGAATGCAAGGATTCTTCAATGTATGCAAATCAGTCAATGTGATAAACCATATTAACAAATTGAAGGAGAAAAACCATATGATCATCTCCATAGATGCAGAAAAAGCTTTTGACAGAATTCAACACCGATTTATGATAAAAACCCTCCAGAAAGTAGGCATAGAAGGAACTTATCTCAACATAATAAAGGTCATATGTGACAAACCCACAGCCAACATCATTCTCAATGGTGAAAAACTGAAACCATTTCCTCTAAGATCAGGAACAATATAATTTTGTCCACTCTCACCACTATCATTCAACATAATTTTAAAAGTTTTAGCCACAGCAATCAGAGAAGAAAAAGAAATAAAAGGAATCCAAATCAGAAAAGAGGAAGTAAAGCTGACACTGTTTGCAGATGACATGATACTATACGCAGAGAATCCTAAAGAAGCTACCAGAAAACTGTTAGAGCTAATCAATTAATTTGGTAAAGTAGCAGAATACAAAATCAATGCACATAAATCTCTTGCATTTCTATACCCTAATGATGAAAAATCTGAAAGAGAAGTTAACGAAACACTCCCATTTACCACTGCAACAAAACAAATAAAATACCTAGGAATAAACCTACCTAAGGAGATGAAAGACCTGTATGCAGAAAACTATAAGACCCTGATGAAGGAAATTAAAGATGATAGAAACAGATGGAGAGGTATACCATGCTCTTGGATTGGAAGGATCAACATTGTGAAAATGACTGTACTATCCAAAGCAATCTACAGATTCAGTGCAATCCCTTTCAAACTATCACTGGCATTTTTCACAGAAATAAAACAAAAAAGTTCACAATTTGTATGGAAACAGAAAAGACCCCGAATAGCCAAAACAATCTTGAGAAAGAAAGACGGAGCTGGAGGAATCAGTCTCCCTGACTTCAGACTATACTAGAAAGGTACAGTAATAAAGAAAATATGGTACTGGCACAAAACCAGAAATATAGATCAATGGAAAAGGATAGAAGGCCCAGAGATAAACCCACGCACATATGGTCACCTTATCTTTGATAAAGGAGGCAAGAATATACAGTGCAGAAAAGACAGCCTCCTCAATAAGTGGTGCTGGGACAACCGGACAGCTACATGTAAAAGAATGAAATTAGAATGCTCCCTAACACCATACACAAAAATAAACTCAAAATTGATTAAATACCTAAATGTAAGGCCAGACACTATAAAACTCTTAGAGAAAAACATAGGCAGATCACTCTATGACATGAATCACAGCAAGATCCTTTTTGACCCACCTCTTAGACAAATGGAAATAAAAATAAACCAATGGGAGCTAATGAAATTTAAAACCTTTTACACAGCAAAGGATACCATAAAAAAGACGAAAAGACAGCTCTCAGAATGGGAGAAAATATTTGCAAACAAAAGAACTGACAAAGGTTTTATCTACAAAATATACAAGCCCCTCATGCAGCTCAATATCAAAAAAACAAACAACCCAATCCAAAAATGGGCAGAAGACCTAAATAGACATTTCTCCAAAGAAGATATACAGATTGCCAACAAACACATGAAAGGATGCTCAACATCACTAATCATCAGAGAAATGCAAATCAAAACTACAGTGAGGTATCACCTCACAGCAGTCAGAATGGCCATCATCAAAAAATCTACAAACAATAAATGCTGGAGAGGGTGTGGAGAAAAGGGTACCTTCTTGCACTGTTGGTGGGAATGTAAATTGATACAGCCACTATGGAGAACAGTATGGAGGTTCCTTTAAAAACTAAAAATAGAATTACCATATGACCCAGCAATTTCACTAGTGGGCATATACCCTGACAAAACCGTAATTCAAAAAGAGTCATGTACCACTATGTTCATTGCAGCTCTATTTACAATAGCCAGGACATGGAAGCAACCTAAGTGTCCATTGACAGATGAATGGATAAAGAAGATGTGGCACATATATACAATGGAATATTACTCAGGCATAAGAAGAAACAAAATTGAGTTATTTGTAGTGTGGTGGATGGACCTAGAGTCTGTCATACAGAGTGAAGTAGGTCAGAAAGAGAAAAATAAATACTGTATGCTAACACATATATATGGAATGAAAAAAAATGTTTTGAAGAACCTAGATTCAGGACAGGAACAAAGATGCAGACGTAGAGAATGGACTTGAGGACATGGGGAGGGGGAAGGGTAAGCTCGGATGAAGTGAGAGAGTGGCATGGACATATATCCGCTATCAGATGTAAAATAGATAGCTAGTGGGAAGCAGACACATAGCGCAGGGAGATCAGCTTGGTGCTTTGTGACCACTTAGAGGGGTGGGATAGGGAGGGTAGGAGGGAGACGAAAGAGGGAGGAGATATGGGGATATATGTATATTAGAGTTGATTAATTTTGTTATAAAGCAGAAACTAACACACCATTGTAAAGCAATTATATTCCAATAAAGATGCTAAAAAAAATCTACTTTCTTAGCAACTCTCAGTACATAATACAGTATTGTTAACTATAATCACCATGCTGTACATTAGATACCCAGAATTTATTCATCTTATACCTGGAAGCCTGTACTTCTTGACCAACATTTCTCCATTTCCCCCACCCTCCAGCCCCTAGTTACCACCATTCTAAGTTCCAGTCCCTAGTTACCACCATTCTAAGTCTCTGTTTTTGAGCTCTACTTTTTTAGCTTCCACATATAAGTGATACTATACAGTATTTGTCTTTCTCTGTCTGACTTATTTCACTTATTATAATGCCTTTAAGGTCCAACAATTTTTGTTGCAAAGGGCAGAATTTCGTTCCTTCTCATGACTGAATAATACACACACACACACACACACACACACACACACACCTGCACACACACAGACACACATGCCTCATCTTCTTTATCCAGTCATCTGTTAACTGACACTTAAGTTGTTTCCATATTTAGGCTACTGTGAGTAATGCTGCAATGAACTTGGGAATGAATATATCTCTTTGATATTCTGTTTCATTTCCTTTGGCTATATGGCCAGAAGTGGTATTGCTGAATCATATGGTAGTTCTGTTTTTAATTTTTGGAGGATGCTCAAGTTATTTTTGGCCACGTGGCGTGGCATGCAGGATCCTAGTTCCCCAACGAGGGATCAAACCCATGCCCCCTGCAATGGAAGCATGGATTCCTAACCACTGGACAGCCAGGGAATTCCCAAGGAACCTCTAGATTGTTTTTCATGGTGGCTGCACCAATTTACATCCCTACCAACAGTGAACAAGTGTTCCCTTTTCTCTATGTCCTCTCCAACACTTGTCATTATTGTCTTCTTGATGATAGCCATTCCAATAGGTATGAGGTAATATCTGATTATGGTTTTGATTTGCATTTCCCTGATGATTAGTGATGTCGAGCAATTTTTCTTGTACCTGTTGGCCAATTGTGTGTCTTCTTTGGAAAAATATCTACTCAGTTCTTCTGCCCATTTAAAAAGTATAATTATTTGGTTTTTTGCTATGAGTTCTTTACATACTTAGTATATTAACTGCTTATCAGATAGATGATTTGCAAATATTTCTTCCCCTTGTGTTTTTTCATTTTGTTGTTGGCTTCCTTGCTGCACAGAAGCTTTTTAGTTTGATATATTTCCACTTGTTTATTTTTGTTTTTGGTGTCAAATCCAAGAAATCATTGTCAATACTGATGTCAGGAGCTTATCTCCTATGCTTTATTCTAGAAATTGGGTTAATTTTAAAATACATTTTTTTTTGTCTTGTAAGGACTCATCATTGTAACAACTCATTATTGTACTCTAATAACTAGAGATGCTGTCTTGTTACAAATGTCATTCTGAGTCAATGACATCATCTAGCTCCTTCTTAAAAGGCAGAAAGAGAGCAGGGTGAACACAGGAAGACCATAAGTATCAGATGTGCTTTAGAAAAGATTATCCAGCAGAATATAAGCTAGTTCTGAGATTAATTAATGAATCAGATGAGGTGCCTGAAATGGCTAGTCAACCAAATTTAAGCCAGGCACTTAGGCTTAGGAGAGTATTAAGTTTAGCAAAGGAAGGGTTGACACTGGGTAATCAAAATAAACAAACTGGCCAGAGGTAGCCTGTAGTTGTTAAGTAGGAATGCAAGCAGGGACCCTGACCAAGATGGACAGAAAAAAGACAGTTGGGAGAAACAACAGGCATTAGAACAAGCGGCAGCATAATAACCCGGTTAAGCATAGCATCTCACATAAGGTTGCCAGATAAAATCCAGGAAGCTCAGTTAAATTTAAATTTTAAACAAACAATGAAAAAAATTTTAAATGATAGATGTGTCTCAAATATTGCATGGGACATACTAAAAACATATTCACTTGTTATATGAAATTGAATTTTAGAGGAGCATCTTATATTTTTATTTGCTAAATCTGACAATTCTAATCACGCATGACGTTACAATAAAACTGTATAGTTCATAGCAGGATAAATTCTCCACTGAATATTTATTGGATTAATTTTTTAAGTGGGGGCCAGAATTTTTTTTTATTGAGTGCCTAAACTGTGGAATATTTGTCCTAATCTTTTCACAGTTCAGACCATTAGGAAACTTAACTGGGGCTGAATATAGAGTTCTTCAACCTTGAGTACATATCTTTGAGGATGGTATTCATTTAGATTTTAGTCACTAGGTGAAAATTAGAGTCTGGTGAGTCTGGAGGTGAATAAGTAAATTTATCTAATAGAAGCAACATTTTTTAATATTAAATTGTAACATTTGAATTTGATATTTAAAATAATTGAGAGCAATCTTTGATATATTGGGTCAAAGTACTTATTATAAGTACAGGTTAGATTACACAGTATACATTTTTTTATTGGAGTATAATTGCTTTACAATGTTGTGTTAGTTTCTGCTGTTCAGTGAAGTGAGTCAGCTATATGTATACATATATCCCCTCCCTCTTGGACCTCCCTCCCACCACCCACCATCTCACCCATCTAGGTCATCACAGAGCACCGAGCTGAGCTTCCTGTGTTTTATAGCACGTTCCCACTAGCTATCTGTTTTATGCCTAGTAGTGTATATATATCAATCCTAATCTCCCAGTTCATCCCACCCTCCACTTCCCTGCCTTGTCCACATGTCCATTCCCTATGTCTATATCTCTATCCCTGTCCTGCAAGTAGGTTCATATAATTCTTCATTATTTTTTAGTTTTTTTGTTTTTGTTTGCTATTACACAAAAACAATATATAAGATTTTATTATTGTTTTGCCAATTTTTAATAGTGAATCTATAACACTTATTAATAACAATGTGCATTGATCAAATTGTGGCACTATGCTGAGAGAAAAGCTCAATCCAATGGAAAACATCATGACAGAATCCTTTAACATTTGAATATCCATGGAAGCCTCACAATTTTTTTAATTATTTTTTTTTGCAGAAAGAAGCCTTTATTTTTTAACCCTTTTCAATATTTTTATTTTTAAATTCATAATTTCTCATAAAACAGAAAATGTTCTGCTCATAGAACTGCATCAATATCAGTATATTAGTTAAAACTTTGTACTGTAAAGTATAAAGCATTTTAAATGTAATACTTGTATTTTGCAAATTTTAATTTTAAAATTAAATTACCTAAATATAATCACTTGCTCTTATTGCTCCCTTTATATTGAACAAAATAGGAATTTTCTCCAGTACTAATTATTTTATAAAAATCAATTTTGTTCTTTTCTGTTAACAGCATTTTTTCCTTTGGACTGCATTTATAACTACTATAATTTTATGTACTAATAGGAAGAAAATATACAGAGGCTTTTCACATTTTATACCTAATAACTGTTGATTTAAATTTTTGTCACATTTAAATGTATCAAAAATCTAATATTGCAATAAGTATGTCCTTAGTAAACTTTCAATATCATATTTATAAATCCATGAAAGAAAGGCTTTCTTATATTGACACACTATATATATGGTATATGGTCACTTTATGTATTTTATACATGTATACATTTTCAAACAGACTTTATTTAATGATTTTTTTTTACCTATATAAAATGACTTTAAAGTTTTATGGTAATATTTGAAGGCATATGAAATAAGCAACTGTTTTTTTCATCACAAAACCTAAAACAAAAGTCACTTTAATTGTTGTTTAAACATTTGGTAGGATGCAACAGGCCTGAACACCTATTTTTAAGAGTATTTTGGAGGGAAGGCCATCAGTGTCTGAAGTAATTTGCCTGCGTTATCAGTCAGGAACCATCCTTGTTTAAAACCAGAGACTGAAAAAATGTGTGATTACATGACCTAGAGACCACACTAAAGGCCCATTTACTTTCTGTAACCTTTAAACACACAAATTTAGACAAATGATTGAATGTCCCATCCATCTTTAAAGAACCACCTAAAGCACTTTGAAAACCATGCTCCTTCATGCATGAAAAGCCCATAGATTTAAACATATATTTCACTTTTGCAGACAATGGAAATGTTATGGCAAAAGAGAGATGTAAGTTGAATGTAAAAATAAAGGTTTTTTTTCCTAACTTATTTTGAATAAGGTCAATAAGAACAAATAGAATTCTACTTTTCCATAATTCTGATAAGTACCATCTTACTGCTTATAAGTGGATCAGGAGAAAGAACATATGGGGAGGGTAAAATAAGTAACAGACCTGACAGAGGTGAGTACGCCAGGAACTCTCCCAGATTTCCATTATATTGCTAGTTACAGCTTTTCCTACCCTCCTTCCCCCTTCAGGTGGAAATCTTATTTTTTAGGACTCAGTGTTAACATTACTTCCTCTAGGAAGTTTCCTACAACCTGTAAGACTGGGATAGGGTCTGTAATTATGAAATTATGCCTTGGTTCTTTTACCCTATTATATATGACCCATTATAATGATCACGCCATATTATAATTGCCCATCTACAAAGGTCAGCATTAGCTCATTAATGTTTCTTGCATAAGCAGCACAGTGCTTATTTTATTGCAGGCATGTAATAATGTTGAATAAATGAATGATTATAAATCAGTCTAGCAGAACTCAGTTGACTATCTGGACTGTCAAACATAGTTTTTAAAAAGTCTGAATTGGGACTTCCCTGGTGGGACAGTGGTTAAGAATCTGCCTGTCAATGCAGGGGACACAGGTTCGATCCCTGGTCTGGGAAGATCCCATGTGCCAAGGAGTAACTAAGCCCCTGCGCCACAACTACTGAGCCTGCGCTCTAGAGGCCACACGCCCTAGAGCCTGCGCTGCAACTACTGAAGCCCACGCGCCTAGAGCCCATGCTCCACAAGAGAAGCCACCTCAATGAGAAGCCTGTGCACCACAACAAAGAGTAGCCTCGCTCGCCGCAACTAGAGAAAGCCTGCACGCAGCAATGAAAACTCCACGCAACCAAAAAACAAGTCTGAATTGGAAAGTAGTAAAATAGTCCTTAAAAAGAGGTTACAATGGGAGAAGAACACAATTTCAGAGACCATTATGAAATCTAGGTCACAGTAGTTAAAAGTGAATTTCTGCCTCTTTGTGCTCTTGCACATATTAGTTCAGTGTTGAGTTTACCAGGTAATATGATAGCTAAGCTTAATCCTGTGCAACATCGGACAAATCTTTTGATAACTCTGGATGACTTTTCTTTTGTAAAAAGAAGATATTTTTCTTGTAAATTTGCAGGTTTCTGTTGTGCACCAAAGTTATAAGATTATGAAAAAAGTATCTTAATTGACAGGCGAAGTAACTAAGCATAAAGTTAAAATATTGCGGTGAAAAATGTACAATTATATACATACAGAGTGCATTGGTTAGGATAAGACTGCTGTAACTAAAGGATCCAATTTAATATAGCATAAAGAACAAAGAAGTGTACTTTTTTCTTTAACAACTGTCCTGAAGTGAATGGTATAGGTTTGTGGATGCACTTCTGTTCCACTGGGTCATTCAGGAAACTAGGATTCCTTGTAAGAGATTGGCCTATCTAGGGCAATTTGGTTATCTGTATGTTCAATGCTGGGTTGCTGCAGTGTCTTCTTTCCAGATTGAGGAGAAGAGGAACAAATAAGGAGGAGTGATATGGGCTACTGCACACAATTCTCCTGTGCTGAACTCCCCAGCCATGACTTCAGGAAGAAAGGGAGAACAGAGTTCAGAGGATGACTAGAAATTTCTACCATTGAAAGGGAAAATGTATTAGATCTTTTAATAATAAGGAGAAAAATAATCAAATAGATTCAGGATGCACTTTGCCTGTATCATTATTATATCCTTTTGACTCGTAGATCATTGTGCTACATATACATAATTTCACTGTTAAATACATTACATCATACTTATATAACAATTTGATTAATTTTGAAAAAAATGAAAAAAATTAATGAATTAGAAATACCATAGAAATAGACTGTTAATTTTAAAAAGGTTATGAAGTTTAAAATAATCTGTGTACATACACACATAATAACTGGAAAGATATGCCCTAAATGTTAACAGTGATTAACTTTGTTGTTGGAATTATGGGAGCTATTTAGTTTTTGCTGTTGTTGTTTGTTTTGGTTTTTTTTAGGTGTCAATATTTTCTAAATGTCTATCATAAACATTAATTTATTTGTGGTATAATTAAGAAACTATACTTATCGCTATGAAGAAAAGATAGACAGGGATTCTGTAAATACCACAGTAGAAACTGAATTTAAGTACATTCAATTTCAGCAACCATTTGTGTACAACATGTAAATTTTGTGGTCAAAAGTATACAGACATGCTTATGGCATCTTAAAAGAATTTGCAAAAACTTAATGAAAACAGTAGATGTGACTTATGGAGCTACCTTGCTGATATGAGCTATGTTATTATTAAAGCAAACATACTGTAACACATTCCCATAAAGAATCTTATCACAAAGCCCATAACAGCACATAAATGTTTCACTTTACAAAAGCACTGAAGCAAAATGTCTGAATCTAGTGTGACATTTAAAATATAAGCCTTTAGGGCTTCCCGGGTGGCACAGTGGTTGAGAGTCCGCCTGCCAATGCAGGGGACACGTGTTTGTGCCCCGGTCCGGGAAGATCCCACATGCCGCAGAGTGGCTGGGCCCGTGAGCCATGGCTGCTGAGCCCGCGTGTCCGGAGCCTGTGCTCCGCAACGGGAGAGGCCACAACAGTGAGAGGCCCACGTACCACACACACACACACACACACACACACACACACACACACACACAAATATATATATATATATATATATATATATATAAGCCTTTAATTCTTGTCTAAATGGCTTAGATGGTTAAATATTTTAGTCATCCATTTTTTAGCTTCCTGGAGCTTTAATTCTTGCTTATGTGTAATCAGCATCAAGTTAAACAGGAAGTAAACATTTCATTGTTGGACATTTTTAATATTCTCCATATTGTTATAAGTAGCCTTTTAAATTATCCTAGTCTAGTTATTTTTCTTTCCTATGCCAAAATAAAAGAGCTTAAAAAAATTATTTGGTATTAGTATCAATATTCTGCTTTTTTAAATTGACAAGTTGTGATCATATGTCTATAAACAATAAGTAGAACAATTAATTTCAGGCAACTTATAAATTAACTAAAGTAAAGCCAATTTGTTTGCTGGCCTCTTTTCTCCCTGGTAGAGGAAACAGCTTTCTCTAGCCTATGGATACAACCAGAAAGTTTGTCCATACATTCTTTCTTGACAACATACTCCCTGGACTGTCCATCCAGTGTATCATGCTCCAGAAACCCCTAATCAACAATGTAACTGCTAGGTTTACTTGTCACACTTTGGTACATTGAATTGACAAGAAAACAATGTACTTTTAGATAATTCACTACTCACCAGCACAGCAGGCCTCCTGAATTTTGGACTGGTTCCCCATGCCTCCCAAGCCCTATGGAGTTGATACAAAGGCAGGCCTAGGTGAACACCAAGCACGCGGTGGATCTCTGTCTGATAGGAAACCACCAGTCTTATAATGAGACCTCAAAACTGCCTAATTTTGGATCTGAAGAAGATATTATTTTATTACTCTGATCAAGAGATAAATCTGCTCACTGACCCAAAGTGAGATGCCTCTCTATCTTTCACCTCGAAAAGATAGCACAAGATGGCTAGATAAGCTACAATTACCTCTCAACAGTGTGCATGCTGTTGTAGGTTTAGCCGTGGATCACCCTCTAGTAGCACTGGCCACTGATAAATACCAATATAGATATTCCAAATAATATATAACAATGCCAGTATAGACACTAGTAACCACTGAGTGCTTTAAAGAATATAGTTCATTTACTGAAAACTGCTGAAGTGTAACCAAGATGGCAATCTTGAGATTGCAGGTATTTCATGATGCCCTTATTCTGTTCCTGAAAAATGTTAAAACTGGTATTCATATAAGGAAAACTGGGATGCAACTGGAAATTCACACACCTACATAGTCATAGTTTTTGATCTGAGGCTTAACGACAAAATTTCTTCAAGTGATTGTGTGAAACAGCAAGTGCATGCAAAATGTGAGAAATATAAAATAGGACTGGACAGTTTCTGAAAATACTCAGAAAGCATTTTCTTAAAATGTACAAAGCCACCGTGTGAGATTGCCTCAATGAAATTGCAACATCACTAGTGATACAATTTTAAAGTCCAGTATTTAAAGAGGAGATCACTGTATTTTGATCTTTAACTTGGTCACCTACATTAAAGTCGAAAGAAAGCCCAAGAACTTGGTTGCAACATCCTCATAGTCAAGGAACCTATAGAGATTGTGCTGGCCAAATTTACTCTGTGCTTCCACTAACCTCAGCTGAAAGTGGGCACTTATTTAGTATTGTAAGTATTCAGCATAGCCTCTGCAGAAGGAATTAGCAAGTGAAAATGCTGAAATATTTTTCTTTACTTTAATACCAAACTTTTAAAATGTCACCTCAGTACTTTAAAAATTATAAAATTGTACTAGTGCTCCATGTACTTGAATATATTTTAGATTTATTCCTGCATCTCAAATGTTCATTCTATGCTGATGATATTTTGCTTCAGTCTTGGCTTTGGCTGAATAGAGATTTTAACCCTTATCCATCCAGTGTTTGGACAATGTGGTTTCATTGCACTTAAAAACATTTCTTTGCTGAAGGATTAGAGCAATTTTAGAAAGGAATTACAATGTAGGAAGTTAAAGGTTAAGGTTTTTGCTAACACAGCCTTTCTTTGATCTGAGATTGAGTTCTCAGGAGACTTTTCCTTCATCCTAATCTGATATTGTTGTCTTCCATTTGCAAAATACCTCTTTGAGGCCCTTGGTCTAAAACTTCAATCCCTTCTCTATAATAAGAAATCTCTCTGGAAGATCCTAGTAGGATCTGTGCAATGGCCCCAGTTTGGGCTATACAAAATCTAGAAACATCCAATACTTATGATGTCTGATCCTGAGCTTTACAGTTATTGGGGTGAGGTGGGAGTGGAAATGGGGTAAGAAAAATGAATTCCTGTGCCTATCCCACAGCCAGAGAAATACATTTCTTTTTATTCAAGTATTCCTTCCAATACTCCCACCAGTGAGAGCTATAGGCCTACTAATTCTTTACTATTGATGTATTAAAATAATAGCTGATTTAAATAGTAACTTTTCTGGCAAGGACAAACATCAGTTTTTAAGAGACAGTGAAACATTAGCTCATAATGAACAAATCTACTCCCTTAATAAGATACCTTCTTTGTCTTTGAAACCATTGTGTCCTCACTGAAAGTTTATTTCCTATTCTTCCCATGGCTCAGAAGTATCATAAAGGAGGTAGATAAGACTTTAATATCACTTTTATTGGGTCCTAGGGATGTACTCTATTGTATTTTGTTCTTTTGTGCCAGAGCCTTCCTTAGAAAGAAAGGAAGGGAATGATGGTGATTATCAAAATGCTCTATCATTGCTCTACGGATACATGGTTAAACACCTGCCCAGTCATTATTAGATCTCATAGTATACAGGCATGCAGGGAAAAAAATATGAGACCAGTTCAAATCTTGCTCTCCCGCTATTGACATTTCAGCCTGGGGAGCCTCTTGAATTCCTTTGCCAAGAGTAGCTATCTCTCCTGAGTCCCCAGCACCCTCTACTTCTTCAAATTCTCCAGCTCCCTACCTGGTGCCTCCTCCTCCTCCCAGCAGGGTGGACCCCTTCCTGGACTCCCAGCTCCATCTCTCACTATGCCTCCCTACGAAGAGTAGTCCAATGCACACCAGTAGCAGCATTTAGTACCAGCCTTCTGGAATCAATAAGCTATTCTCCCTTCAGGATGTCCCCAATGGAGAGGGTGGACTGAACACAATGTATACCCTTCTCTTCCTCAGATCTATATAACTGGAAGGATCGATGCAAAGGTTTGAGGGAAGACCCCACCCCAAGGGAGTCCTTAATTTAGTTCAGGGAATATTCCACACTCATTTCCCCACCTGGGTGGACGTCCAAACCCTCCTAAACATCTTACTCTCTGGGGAAGAAACAGCACTGATTATAACTAATACAAGGGAGGAAGCTAATAAGACCAATCAAAATAATGCAGGGAAGGCTGTATTATCAGCCTGGAGTCCAGGCCATTCCCGAAATGGTCCCTGAGTGGGACCATTGAGAGGAAAACAGTTACTAGCAGCACCTCACACACTTCAGGGATTTGATTCTTAAGGACATTCAACAAGCTGGGAAGAAATCCATGAACTGTAGTAGGGTTCAGGAAGTCATCCAGAGACCAGAGGAAAATCCCTGGGCCTTCTTTGAGTGCCTAAGGGAGTGACTCCAGGTATACACGGACATGAACCTGGAGTCAGGGGAAGGGCAGGCCAGTCTTAAGTCCCGTTTCACTTCCCAGAGCACCCCAGACAAAATTACACAAGTCAGAGATGGGGCCGGCCCACCACGCCCACTTCCCAGCTGGTGTAGTCAACATTTCGGGTGTTCAACAACCAGTGTCTGGCAGCTGATGCAAAGGAGGAAGATAGATGAGCAGAAGGAATGCCAGTCTTCTGGCTTTAGTGAGTCAGCGTCAACTGACCTCTCAGGGACAGCTTCCGTGCCCGCCTGAGGTATCCTGTAACATTGATGAGCTGCCTGGGGTTTCAGACCACACGCACAGTGGAGAGAAGGGCTTAAAGCTAATCAGTGTGCATATCGCATGAAGGAAGGCCATTGGAAGGGGGAATATCCGAGTCTCAAAAAGAGACTAAGTGGAATGCCGTGTCCTGGCCCATCCTCGTTGGTTGCACACATGAAAGAAGAGGGCTGAAGGGGTCTGGGGCTCCTAGGAGTACCCTGGAAATTAACCCCAGGAGCCTAGGCTCACCCTGATCATAGGAGGTAAAAAGATTTACTTTTTATGGACACAGGGGCCACCTACTGGGTCTCGAATACCCAACAAAGCAGAATGACCAAGGTTAAATGTAAGATAGTGGGAGTGGAAGGAAAACCACAGGAGCGCAATTTTATAGAGCATTTGAGTGCGATTTGGAAGGGAAAATGTTATCTCACTCATTCTTTTATGTCCCAGAATGCCCAATTTCTCTAATAAGAGGAGACTTACTATATAAATTGGGATCTACAATTTATCTCAGAGACAAAAACCTTACCATCAAATTACCTAAGACTCCCTTCTGTTCTGTAGCCCTAGTGCTACCACTCTACGGAGAATAATGGCCTGATTAACCTTGAGGGGATTGAATCCCTCAATATGGGCAAGTGACGCCATGGGCAGAGCCATAAGGTCCCCACTAGTCAAGCTGTAACCTGGCTACAATTACCCAAATAAAAAGCAGTACCCTGTGGACTAAGAATGCTGCCTGTCATATCAATAACCAAAGTATGTCGCAGCCATCAGAGATTGCAGCCACACCCAACAGTGAGTCCTAAGGGGAATCAGGATGGAAACGAGGAATGCCAGCCATCTAGCAGTCATCTGACTGCAGCCACCCACCATGGTGCAGCTTGAGGAAACTCAGGATGAGAAAACACAGGATACTGGCCCCAGATAGATGAGGTGCATATCAAAGGAATACTTACAGTGAGCCCAGACTCTTGTATCTTCCTATACATAGAAAGGCACTAGATTCCTTAACTTGAGATATCTGATTTCTTTAATTAACAATAATCTTTTGACTTTCTGACTACCTGCACTTTGTTGCAAAAACTCCTCTATATCCTGGCTCCTCGCCTTGCCTCCTCAGAGCAGTTTTCTCAGCACTATCTGAGAGGCTGGCTCCTGGGCTTGAAGTCCTAAGAACATCTGCTGAATAAAACGTAACTCTCAACTTTTAGGGTGTCCATTTTTTTTATCAGTCGACAACCCTTTAGGCAAGGAAGCTCTAGCAGGCATTGAGCTGATAATAGAAAGCTTACTCTAACAAGGGCTTCTTAGGCCCTGTCAGTCCACTTGCAACTCTCCTATTCTGTCAGTAAAAAAAAAAAAAGGAAATACCAGCTAGTTTAGCTTTCCGGAGCTGTAAATAAAACTCCTGTGTAAGGAGATTCATCCAGTGGTGCCCAACACTTACCCCTTGCTTTTTCTACCCTAAACCCTGGGAGGATCTGGTATTCAGTGTTAGATTTAAAAGATACCTTTTGTGCACTCTTAGTCCTGGAATCTCAATATGTTTTTGCATTTGAATGGCAGGATCCAGATAGCAGGAGAAAACAACAGTTGTGCTGGGCAGTTCTGCCCCAGGGATTTAAAAACTCACCCACCCTTTCTGGAAAGGTTTTAGCTGAGGATCTTGGTGACCTTGAGTTAGAACAAGGAACTATACTTCAGTATGAGGAGACATTCTGATTGCCAGCCCCATCAAAGAGCTTTCAAACCATAATATAGTTAACACCTTAAATCATCTGGCTGAGAGAGGACACAAAGTTTCAAACAAAAAGCCCAGATCTCCCTCCAGCAGAGAGAATACTTAGGATTTAAAATTGAAAAGGGACACAGGACACTGTCTAAGGAGAGGAAAAAATTGCCAGATGGCATCCCCTAGTATGAGAAAATGGCTCCAAGGTTTCCTGGGAATGGTCGGGTTCTGCCATATATAGATCCCTAACTTTGTCTTAATTGCTAAGCCCGTGTATGAGCAATTAAAAGAGAAGGATCTTGATCCTTTTAAGTGGACCCCGGATTGTGACCGGGAGTTTCTGGAACTGAGAAACCATCTCATGAGAGTCCCTGCATTAGCTTTACCTGACTTGAGCTGCCCCTTCCATCAATATGTATATGAGAAAGGAGGAACTGCCCTGGGGGTGCTTACACAAAAATTGGGACCTCTAACTCAGGTTGTATCTTATTTTTCTAAACAATTGGACCAAACTGCTAAAGTATGGTCCCCACACTTGTGGGCTGTAGCTGCTACTTTTCAGTTCCTCAAAGAGGCTAACAAATTAACCTTTGGACAGCCTCTGACAATCTGGACCCCCCACTGCATCCAAGCAGGACTCTGTGGGTCTCCTGCATGGAAGCCTTTCAAACAGTTGCTATTCAGGGAAGAGAGGGGATGCAGAAACAAGAAACCATAGTGTAGCCTTGGGGCAGGGTTCTGGTTCCACCTCAAGGGATACACATAACAATATCTTTAAGCTCTTCTGAAGAAATAAAACCCCTACCAAATGGAAGATGTTCCAGAGAGAAGGTCACAGTTTGATAACCTCAAAGCTCATCAGGAGACCACCTGAGACCAGATTAAGGGAATGCAGGCCTTGCATTCCTTGCACACCCTGATCCTTATCAGCAACTCCGCCCTTGAACCATTGCTATAAAACTCCTCATCAAATCCTCCCAGGCTGGGACACACAGTTTTTCCCCCGGCACAAGTCTACTGTGTCCCCCTTTGCCTGGCAAAGCAATAAATCTATTCTTTTCTACTTCACCTCAAACTCTGTCTCCGAGATTCGATTTGGCACCAGTGCACAGAGTTTTCAGGATCACCACCACCTCCAACCCCTCATAAAGGAAAGGGGGGCAGATTGGTTATTCCCTGGTCGAACCCCCCAAGTCCAAGCCATGCTTCTAGAAAACACATCTGTGACTCTGAGGCCCTGTAATGTCCTTAACCCTGCCTACTTGCTACCTCAAGACAGGTCCTAAATTAATTCATAATTATGAGGAAGTTATGGAACAAGTATATTCCAGCAGGCCTGACCTAAAGATCTGCCCTATAGAGAATGCAGAATTGGAATGGTTCATTGACAGGAGTAGTTTTATGAAAGAAGGAAAAGGAAAGGCAGTTTATGCCAGAGGTTTCCATCACAGAGTGCCAAATTAATTGCCTTAATCAGAGCATTAGAACTAGGGAAAAGAAAAGTTGTCAATATCTACACTGACTCTATATGCCTATTCTATCCTACATGCCCATGGTGCTATCTGGAAGGAGAGAGGAATGCTGACCTCAGGTAATAAACAGATTAAGAATGGGGAACAAATTTTGTTACTGCTGAAGGCTATACTCCTGCCAAAGGAGGTGGTGGTTACTCACTAGAGGCCATCAAAAGAGAGAAGCAGAAATAATAATAACATAACAGAGTGTATATGGCAGCTAAACAAGCAACAGAGGATGGGAACAGACTTCAAAAGCCACTCATACTGGTTCGCCCAGACTCTAACTCCTACACTTCCATATATACACCAGAAGAAAGGAAAAAGGCTTTGAAATGGGGTTACTTTGAAAGCCCAGAATACCCAGAGTGGATGGTTAATGGTCATGAGCAGCAGTTCTTCCCATCAGCCATTGCATTCCAAGTCATTCAGGAAGCTCATCAGAGTACACATTACAGGCAGGAGGCTCTATATCGATGGCTCAACAAATCCATTACTATTCCCAATTTCTATAGTCTCCTTAAAGAGGTGTTTGAAGATTGCCGTAACTGCCTCCAGAATAACCCCGACACTCACCACCCCCCACCAATGTCTTGGAACTGTCATGGCTCCTGTGAGTGTGTCATTTAGCTTGCTGATGTTTACAATGAGTGTATACTGAGGCTCAAGGTCTAGTGGAAGTTGACTTGTCCACCATCTTGGACCCATTTGTTTCTAATCAGTTTATGTCATGTCCTTGGGCTAGGTTATACTTTCAAAGGTTGTGCCCTGCTCCACTTCCCTCCTGTTTCATTTGCACTCCACTTAGACACCACAATCTTCAGGAAAAGTAGAAAGAACAAATCCAATCCTCATAAGAAACTTAGCCAAACTGTGTCAGGAGACTCATCAACCCTGGATCTCCCTTCTTCCTAATGTACTTTTGAGAATGTAGATAGACCCTAAGGGAAAGCTCAGGTTAAGTCTATATGAGCTTGTATATGGGAGACCCATTCCTGAAGGACCTGGTTATAAAACCAACCTTAGGAAAATGTACCGATTAACATATGCCTTACAGATAGGGGAAATAGTCAAAATTTTACATGCTTATGGGAATCAGGAATCACCTTCCCCTTCTTACATGGGTTTACATCCTTTCTCTCCTGGGGACTGTGTTATTTGAGAACCTGGAAGGCTGGAAAGACATAAGACCAGTTAGACCCCAAGTGGACAGGACCTTATCTAGAAATCTTGACTATTCATTCTGCCTTAAAATTACAGGACATAATTCCATGGGTCCACCATTCCAGAGTGAAGACAGCAACAGTGCCTGAGGAAGAAGTTACTGAGCCACCCATTCAATACACCTGTGAACCTGTTACAGACCTTAGGTTACTTTTCAAAAGGACAAATTTACTGATAGAAAAGTAATGTGGTGGATAGGCTTAGTAGTTGGCCTTGTCATTGCTATTGCCTTACTTGGCTTCTGCTGTTCTCCCAAACCCCTTCCTCCTGGAAAACATCTCCTCTGTCCATGCTAGATATAGGGAATATTAATATTGGAAGCGAGATGAATGTCTACCATTGTCTATACTTCTTAACTCTTTCTGCTATCTCTTACAACCATCCACACAGAATGGGAAGTCAGTAGTAAATTTCTTGAGAATTACAGCCTGTGGACAAAATCCATCCCAGTGCTGGATCTGTCACAACCGCCCTCAAAGTGACACCTATAGATACAAGGTATTACATTTTACCCCCAAAAATGACAACCTCATTTTCACCTTGGCTAACTAGGTCTACAAAACCTATCTCTCTTGAAGTTCACATCCCATACTTAACACAGTTTCCCTGCTTGGACCTCACCCTTCACATTAACATCTCTAATGAATACAAGAAACTCACTCTAAAGTGCCATCACTCTAACCAGTCTTGCTGCCACCACCCCTATCAACAGCCCCTAACAAAGGGAGGAATGTGCAATAACACTCTAGGCCTTCTCTGGACTATGACAATAAACCAATTGTCCCATCACAACAACCCCAACTCCTCCTTTCCTTCTCTGGGATGAGCTCTAGCCTATCCTTGTTTAGATAATGCCTAATTTGGGGAACAAAACACACTAGGCCGGCTAAGTTCTCAGAACCTAGGTGTAAGCATTCATAATGTCACTCAGCCCTGAGCTACATGGGAAATAGGACCCATTCTGGCAGAAGAAGGGATTGCTTTCAGACAGGCGGCCTCCTGAGGAGGTTTCACATACCATAAAACTACTTTACAAAATCTCACATGAGCCCTTGAGGAATTATCCAAAAATACAGGGGATGCCTTATAAGGACTTACAAGGACTCCATACTTCTATAGATTCCCTAGCAAATGTTGTCCTCAACAACAGTCTAGCCATTGAGTATCTCCTGGCTGAGTAAGGGGAAGTTTGCACAGTTATTAATAAAACCTGTTGCATGTACATCAATAACTCTGGTCAGATTGAAGTAAACATAAAAAAGGTACATAAGCAAGTTCAGTGGTTACATAGATATAACCCACAAGGTCCAGATCCAAGCTACATGTGGAATATGATAAAACAGAGTTTCCCCAGCTTAACCTGGTTTCTTCCATTTCTTGACCGACCAACTGCTATTACCCTACTGCTTATCTTTGGGCCTTGCCTCCTTAACTGCCTTGTCAACTTCGTTAGTAAGTGGCTTGAAGCCACCAAACTTCAGATGATACTAACCCAAGAGAACAAGCAACTGAGACTGCGGCCTGGAGACAATCAGACTTATTTTAGGTGAGTCAGGGAAGAGTTCTGCTCCTCTAATCTAGGAGAAAACTATGCCCATGTTCAGCAGGAAGCAGCTTTAGAAGACAGAACTTCACCCTTCAGCATCCCTCAAGAATGAGGAGCAGTCACAAGGGAAGGGAGGATTTTGTTGCCAGAGCTGTGCCAGGTCCTTACTCAAACCCCATCAACCCCCACTTTTAGTAGGAGTTAACATAAGTCTTTAAGTCAGACGGTCCAGAAATAAGAAAGGAAGCTATAGGGAGAGATAAACAAATAAACTAGATGGAACAAGCTGGGACCAAGATGGCCATGAATCTGACCTCCAACAGACCCTGAGTCTCAATGCATGCTGATTTTACGACATTAGCATATTAAGTGACATACCTACTTGTGGCCATGACCAGATATTAAGGACCAAAAAAGGATAAAAAGAAGGGGGCACCCCAAGCCTTCAAAAAGCCCTGCCCCTTCCCTGGTAGACTAACACATATGCTTCCCTATCATTAGCCTCAATCCTCCTTCCTTTATCTTTACTCTTTAAAATCAAATCCCTCTCACCACATGGCAAGAAGTTGATCTGTGAACTAAGCTCCTGCTTCTCCATTCTTTGGCCACTGAATAAAGCTTGTGTTGCATCTATCTCAGCTTCGATTTAGTTATTTGGCTACTTTGAACCCGAATGGAAAAAGAACCTTTACCCACTGAAGCAGAGAGCCTCAACCGGGCTAGGGCCTGAGCCAGTAGGACTTAATTTGGTAACAAGAGCTCTCTTCTTGGCTTGCAGATGATGGCTGCCTCCTTCTTGTTTGTTATATCTTCACATAGGGGAGAGAGAGGTTGGGGTGGAGAGAGAGAGAGAGAGAGAGAGGAAAGAGAGAACAAATTCTCTGGTTTCTTCTTATAGGGATACAAATCCCATCATGGGGGTCTACCTCATGACCTAATTATCTCTAGCTGTGACTTTGTTTAATTAACATTTGTTAAGTAGAGCCCTGGGGTGTTAGATGGTGAGTAATAGTTCAATAAAAGACCACAAGGGGGGCTTCCCTGGTGGCGCAGTGGTTGAGGGTCCGCCTGCGGATGCAGGGGACACAGGTTTGTGCCCCGGTCTGGGAGGATCCCACATGCCGCGGAGCGGCTGGGCCCGTGAGCCATGGCCACTGGGCCTGTGCGTCCGGAGCCTGTGCTCCGCAACGAGAGGGGCCACAGCAGTGAGAGGCCCGCGTACCACCAAAAAAAAAAAAAAAAAAAAAAAAAGAAGACCACAAGGGAATTGAAATAGATAAGTTTATTACTCACAGGTCCTGGAGGAGGTACATAGCACACCTGAAGGGGCCATGTGGGGAGGTCAAGGTGAGACAAGAGGGAAAGGGCCAGGACACACCACTAGATAAATGAAGAAAGGGTTCAGTTGTTATGATGGGATAAAAAAAATGGCTGGAACTGGCTGACACTAAGTGGATGGCTTTGAGAATAGTTCAGTTATTGACTTTTAGCTCATTATACGTTCATTGTTATACTAAAAATCATCCTCCACCTTATGCCATGACAGTTGCGAGATGGACCATAAGAGGGATTATTCCCTCCTACTCATTAGCGTATTAAATTATTCAGTCTCTATAAACCAACAACCTCATGCCCTGGGGCCACTCTCACTTTCTGAGATGGTCTGCATTCTCCTATGGAGTGTGTATCTCTCTAATAAATCTGCTTTTGCTTTTCTTTGGGGATCTTAGTTCCCTGACCAGGGATTGAACCTGGGCCATGGAAGTGAAAGTGCTTCGTCCTATTCCCTGGACTGCCAGGGAATTCCCTTAATATGACTTCTGATGGTGGTTGTGGTGCAGGGCGAATGGGAAAATAATGTTTTCGTAAACATATCTAAAATAGTCACCCAGGGAGAAAGACTAGTTAATTGTTGGGTCTGCCATAAAAACTTTGGCTTACAACAACTATTATAGGTACAAATAGATATATATAACAAGAGCATTACCAATTCAAACACATGGAAAAACCACCCCTCCACCGCAGTGATATGAGCTCGATAGACAATACCCCTGTCAGAGCCAATTCCTTGCCTAAGTTTAACTCTTTTTAAAAATGGGACTTATAACTTTTCTGTTAATGATGGCTACTTTTGTTATCCAGAAAACCATTCATGCTTCCTGCAGGTCCAGGGACATGACTTTTCCCTCTCCTATAACAAAGGGAGGGTGCAGGCAGAAAGAGAGCATAGCATGACTAATAAGGTACATGCTTTTATTAGTGACCACAGGTAGAATGCTTTGGGGTTCCCATGCTAAGGCTAGATTGGTCAATGAAAACCAAAAAGAATAGGATTTTGGTAAGATTCCTGGGGTGCACAACAGGAAGGCCCTGGGAGGTGGAGGAGAATGCTTATCAAAATGGTGGTTGGTAGAGTCATACCAGAAACTTACATTTACTTGTGACTCTGTGGACTGTTATCTAGGGCATGAGCCTGTAGGAGGGGCTGGTGTCAGTTCAAAGCCACACAAAATAGATGCTGAGACATCAACAATATGGAGTAGGTTAGCTAAACTTAACACCTCCCAAAGGCCTCATCTCCAATTACCATCACACTGGGGTTACAACTTCAACAGATGAACTTTTGGGGGAACACAGTTCAGTTCATATCAAGTGCTTACTATGTGAAACAGATACTGTTAAAAACAAAATTCAACTAAGTAAATTTTAAACAAAATTCAACTAAGTAAATTTTAAAGACCTTATTGGTTTTATTCAATGATTCATGAACTGAGGGCAATCCAATCTAGCAGATAGAAAGGAGCTCCAAAGAGCTGTACAAAATTAAAGACTTTTATAGGCAGAGGGAGCAGGAACAAGGCAGTTATACTATGCAAAAAAGTAGATTGGTTATTGCGAGGTCACCAGTCTTACAGGGAATGTCAGGGGTCTAACAGGCAGATTACTTAACTAATGCTGATCAGGTGACTCCTGATTGACTGGTTTAAGATTCCTTTTCTGGGAGATCCCAAACTGTAACTAAGTCAAGTTTTGGTGAAGTGGTGCTTAGTGTTAAGTGACTCTATTTGGGGCCTGTTGTCTTGTTTTTAACAATAAAGACCAAATACTGTACTTCTTTCATTGACTTTTTTTTTAAGATAACTTCAGGGCATTCTCTTTATTGTGATTTATCAATGATCACCGTTCACTACAATGCTTTGTATACCCCTGCCCTGACAATCAGTCTTTCCTAGGAGGCAGGTCGTGAGGTTCATTGACTTTTTTGAAGACAGAAAAAAGACGTATTCTTTATATTTCTCATTAGAAAACATTCAGAGATGTTTGATGGACCAAAAGGAAAAACAGTCCAGGTACACATGTGCAAACTGTTTATTGTAGAGAATGTTCCTAATCATGGTATTATCACCATAGGAAAAGACAGTGGTGTTCTTAAATCTTAGAAAAAATGAAAGAAAAAAGATAAATCCACTGACTAATGGTTAGCTAATTTCTCTTTTGTAAGGAAAGTACTAAGTTCCTGAAGATGAGAGTTTTATACTTTGGATATTAGGTATTAAAGTAGCAAATATCAGAAGAATAAAGATTGAGAAAAATTCCAGGCACTCTATTATTTTACACAAAGTTGGATACATCTCTGTATCACAAAGTTATCATATGCAATTAAGGATGGTAATGCCTAGTACTTTTTGCACATATCTTAGGCACAATAAGCATTCTATGCAAAGTTTTTGTATACCTCCAAAAACCTAAGTCAGGTTCTGCAAATATGCTACTTTATCCAGCATTGAATCCTCCATGCTCTAGATTGGTTTATTCTTTGCAGCATTGACATGTTGTTTGGTATAAGCAAGAAATTCTCACTCACCTAGGGCATCCAAGTGTGACAACTGTGCTGAATCATTATGAAGTGTTTGGAACTCTAGTTGTTAAACTTTGCACCTGGAACAATATGGCCAAAAAAGAAAGACTTTTATGACACCAAATCTATGCTCTTACTTACCACCTTATATAGTCTCATTAATAAAAAGGGGATTTTAAATATTTGACTTGGTAGGTCATTAGCACATATTAACTGAAGAATTTTATTTTCTAAGCAGAAAAAAATAGCCAATATTTTCTTAATATTTATTATTATGGTTAATTTTATATGTCAACTTGATTGTGCTAAGGGATGCTCAGATAGCTAGTAAAATATTATTTCTGCTTGTGTTTGTGAAGGTGTCTCTGGAAGAAATTAGCATTTGAATCAGGCATCATCAAATCCATTTAGGACCTGAATAGAACAAAAAGGCAGATAAAGGGTGCATTCTTTCTCTTTGCTTAAGCTCAGTCATCCATCTTCTGTTCTTGGACACCAGTGTTCCTAATTTTTAGACTTTTGAACTCAGATTTGGACTTACACAATCACTCTCCCCAATTCTCAGACTGAATTACATCACCAGTTTTCCTGATTCTTTAGCTTGCAGATGGCAGATGGTGGACTTCTCAGCCTCCATAATCATGTAAGTCAATTTTATAATAAATCTCCTCTCATCCATATCTCTATATATCTTATTGATTCTTTTTTTCTGGAGGACCCTAATAGAGCTCAAAGTCATTGAGCTATGAGAAAATTTTTTCTCAATTATTTTTCAAAGCCTTCTAAATACATTTTGATTCTTAAAAAATAGACCCCAAAATCTCCACTTCAACTCTTGTTGACCTTCCCATCTTGCCTTTCTCCTGTATTTCAGGAAACGGATTTCTGGGGAGTGTTGAGTGGCTCTGAGTGATGGGTAAGACATGAAAATAAGACTTGATTTCTTTCTTTCTTTTTCTTTCCCTTTCTTTCTTTCTTTCTTTCTTTCTTTCTTTCTTTCTTTCTTTCTTTCTTTCTTTCCTACTTACTTTTTCCTTCCTTCCTTCCTTCCTTCCTTCCTTCCTTCCTTCCTTCCTTCCTTCCTTCCTTCCTTCCTTTCTTTCTTTCTTTCTTTCTTTCTTTCTTTCTTTCTTTCTTTCTTTCTTTCTTTCTTTCTTTCTTTCTTTCTTCCCCCTTTCTTCCTTCCTTCCTTCCTTCCTTTCTCCCTTCTTCCCTTCCTTCCTTCCTTCCATTCTTTTGTTCCTTCTTTCTTGTGTGGGAGGAATGCCTCTCACTCAAAGCATTGCATATAAAAACACATGCATACACACAATGTTCTCTATTTTTAGAGAACATACTCAATTATATATTTTGCTGTTATAACTAGGCCTCATAGAATTCACTGAAATAAATCATTACTTACTGACCATCTAATTAACAGAGTACTGCTGCTCTTAAAATCATAAGTATGGTTGATGAATGTCAGAGACAGTAGATGTGGGTACAAAAAAACACATCAATCCACCTTTCCTCATTTCATTCTATACCCAAACTAACTACTTTCTTTAATTTAGTTTTGCTCTAAACCAAGACTGGATTTTCCATTTTGAGTCCATTGTATTTCAGATAGACATTTGGAGATTAGGGCAAGGTTCAAGAAGATAATTAGGAGGAAAGGACTACCTTTTATAAAGCACACTCTCAGGATGATCAATAACTCAACATTTTCTCTAAGCATTTAACAGAATAAAAAAATGTTGCATTTCTTATTTTCAATCATTTCCTAGTAGGATATGAAGTACACGAAGGAAGAAACTGTCTCTCTTGTTCCTTGCTGCGTCCTCATAACCTAGGAGAAAACTTGGATTATATTAAGTACAGGCATATCTTGGCAATAGTGAGGGTTCAGTTCCAGACCACTACAATAAATTGAATATTGCAATAAAGCAAGTCACACAATTTTTGTTTCCCAGTGCATATAAAAGTTATGTTTATACTATACTATAGTCAATAAGTATGCAAAAGCATTATGTCTTTAAAAACCATGTACATACCTTAATTAAAAAATAATGCTGTTGGAAAACTGGTGCCAATAGATTTGCTCCATGTAGGGTGGCCACAAACATTCAGTTTGTAAAAAACACAACATCTGAAAAGCACAATAAAGCAAAGCACAATAAAATGTGGTATGCCTATACTTAGTGCACATTAATGATTGATTGACATTCTGACAATCAATCTATGCAGGAATAAACTAAAGTCTTTGGAATCTATGAGTAGGCAGGTTCTAGTTTTCTAGATGAATCATAGGAGTGTACTCTGAGCACTACCCTGTAGAATATGCACATGCGATGTATCATTGCTTTTCTCTGCAATTGATAAAACTGGCATAAATAGAATTAGAATAGAACCTCTTTTTAACTTATAATTAAATAATGAAACTAAACAATGATCATTAATGGACACTGCTATTACAATAAAGTGAAACAACTAGGTAATATTTACCTCTTGATCGATGCACATAACACCGGTGTGACATAGTGTACCAAAAAGAAAAGAGAGAAAGAAAGAAAAAAAGGACCTGAAACAAATAGACTGAGTCTATATATAAATCTAACTACCTAACAGTTTAGAGAAAAAGTGCAGGGGTATAAAAAAATGATACCTCATAGCATGTAATTAGCAAAATTCAGAATGTGAGAACACTATAGGAAAAATGATCCAATATCTTTAATAAATTAATTCAAACAGAAAAAAGAGGGAATGAACATGTATGTTAAGCTGAGACTTAGGTAAATGCTGGTGCATGAACTTTCTTTGGACATAAATGGAAAAATTTGAACGCTGGTAGCATATTTAATTGTATTAATTACTTATATTTTACTACTGTTTTTAAAGTATTATTGAAGTTATGTTATCTTTAAAAGTCATTTCCTTTAAATGTAAGCACATACATAAAGAAAAACTGTGAATTTGTAGAATTAACTTCAAAACAATCCAGTTTAGAAGCATAAAACAAGATGGTGGATTTTTTGATAGCTTGGTAATGACTGCATGGGGGTTCATTGTCCTATTTGCTCTAGTTTTGTTTATGTTTGAAGTTTTTCCACTGTAGGACAAACATAATATTAGAACTATGATAGTCAGCATTATCTTCAGGGGGAAAAAACTTATCAGGAGCCTAGCTGTATAACAAACCATCATGTATACACACACACACCCACCCCCCCCCCCCACACACACACACCTTCTGGGTTTCATGAATAACAATTTTGGAAATGGTCAAGTTTCTTTATTATTAAAATAAGTAACTCCTCTGGCAATTTTAATGTGTTGCCAGAAAATTGAAATTAAATCTAAACCTCCTCATCTAATATCTAGCTTACAGAAAATGTAAGGGGCAGGGGAACATGTTAAATAACACCCTGAGTATGCAATCAATAAAATACACAATGAAGGAACTTTAGAGTACAACTGATGCAGTAGTATTTTTCAAAAACAATGTAATAAACAAAAGGTGGTAGTTGAGTAGAGACTCATCAGTCAAATGCAATACGTAAATATTGTTTAGTCAATTCACATGCTATTCTCATCTGTGTGGGGAAAACACAAAAGGAAGAAAACATTGGAAACTATTTTTTTCATTCTGATTACAATCATTCTAACCCTTAATTACCTTGTTTTCCCCCCAACAGACATATTTATAATCAATTCTTTATCTACTGAGCATTATCTGACTTTCAGTAAGCCACATAACCCTAGATAAGCCACATAACATTTACCACAACCTAAATTTTGTAGGAGGTATTCCTTCAGGGGGAGTCATGTGTGATATTTTAGTAATAAACAGCCTTTCTCATTGCCCAGGAGAACACAAGCATTTTTTTTTGCAACATCCCAAGGCTTTTGAGAAATATCCTACAAGTAGTAGATGCTTAATGAATGTTCGTTGAATATCTGCATACATTGAAAAATAAATGAAGCTTCTCATCATTAGTAAGCATAAAACTTCTATAAGTTTAGCAGCAAGATCAGTCTTTTTTAGGAAGTGAAGTGGTGATCTAATAACTTATATGAGGAGAATTAAGTGCACAAATTAAATATTGCCACATAACAAACAACTCAAAACTTAATAGCTTGAAACAACAATAATAAACATGGCTCAGGAATCTACAGCTCACTTGAGTTTGCTTATATAAACAGAGTTTACAACTTCACTAAATTTAAAAGTGATACACAATTTTTTGGTGGGTGGGGTAGAGTTGCTTTACAATGTTGTGTTAGTTTCTGCTGTACAACTAAGTGAATCAACTATAGGTATACATATATCCTCTTCCTCTTGGACCTCCCTCCCACCCCCTCTCCCATCCCATCCATCTAGGTCACCATAGAACACTGAGCTGAGCTCCCTGTGCTATACAGCAGGTTCCCATTAGCTGTTTTACACATGGTAGTGTATATATGTCAATCCCAATCTCCCAATTCATCCCACCCCTCACTTCTGCACCCCATGTCCACATGCCCGTTCTCTACATCTGCATCTCTATTCCTGCCCTGCAAATAGGTTCATCTGTACCATTCTCCTAGATTCCACATATATGTGTTAATATATGATACTTGTTTTTCTTTTTCTGACTTACTTCCCTCTGTATGACAGACTCTAGGTCCATCTATGTCTCTACAAATGATCCAATTTCGTTCCTTTTCATGGCTGATTAATATTCCGTTGTATATATGTTCCACATCTTCTTTATCCTTTCATCTGTCACTGGACACTTATGAAGTGTATATTTATCTAATATACCACTCATGTTTCAATTTTGTCACTTGGCTCAATGTGTTTCATTGTATTTGTTTTCCTCCAGTATGTGATGTTGGAATAGGTCATTGAAAGGATGTGACCATCAGTTGTCCCATGAGCTGGACCTGGGCAATCAAAGCCTCCTCACCCCTTCCCCTCTCCTTGCAGTGTATGTTCTACCCATAGTGGGAGCCATTTCAAGGATGTAGCCTTGAGAGAGCACTGTGTTGTTGAGACCATCTGGATGGTATATGTGACTGAACCCAGTTAAGGCCTCTGTATAAGCTTTTAAGATTCTGGCAGGCACGTGTAGAGATCTACTCATCTTATGGCCACCCAAGACAAGCCTCATATATAAGTTCCCTCGCTTGCTAAACCTGCCACCTATCAATCTTGAGGGGTCTGGCGCTTTCTTTAGTCTCTTCTTGCTGTTTGTGTTCAGGGGTCAGGACCAACACGCAAGGCCCTGCATGTAAGTGTCATGTCTTCATCTATTTTAATCTTTAAAGTTTCACACAGCCTTTTCTGCTCCTACAATATCGATATAGTTAAAGAATACATTCTATTTTGGGTCTGTCTAAAGCTTTCTCAGTACTAGAATCAGATGCATTTCTTGCCTGAATACCTTATAAGACTTATCTTGTCTTTGTTAGAATATCATACCTGGAGGTGTCCATCTATGCTTCATTGATGATTTAATTATTGATTGCCTGTTTGATTTCTCAACTTTGTAGCTACTATTTTTTCCCCCTTGCAACTTATTAGTGATCTGTAGAGTGACATTTTAAGATCATGTAAGACATAATATTATTTTATCTTCTTAGCCTATTGCTTTTTAATTATTATGTAATATTATTTCTCATTATTTTCAATTTTTCCTTGAGCTCTATTTTTATCCTAAAATATTTTTGCTGCATCAGATTTTATGAATCAATTATTGATTAATTAATACTTATTGATTTTTTTGATGAAATGATCGATTTCCTATTGTGTCCACCTTAGATATTTTCTTCATTTTGAAAATTTCATTTTATACCTCTCTCTTGCAAACGAACTATAAGGCAAATTTTCTTTGTCCAACTAGTGATTGAAAAATTACACAAGTTGGGATTCCTTATATCTTTAGAATTCTTACTATATTTATAATTTTTGCTTTCTGTTTACCTTTTTCTTCTTTCCTGACTTTTCTTCAATTTTCTTTTCCATATATTCTTCCCTTCTACTTTCTACACTTCTCATTATAAACTGTAAAATATGTTACTGTGTGGTTATTCTTTAAAATGCTACATACATAGCCATACATACTCATTATGATGTGAAAAATAATTCACTACTTTTGTCATCTTCAGAAACACAACCTAGGTGTTATCAAGCTTTAACTATCAGGGAAAAACTTTTATGCTCACTTCTATCTTCTATTATTTTACTACATCATTAGTTTTAACTTAAAAGAAGTTTCTTGGGGCTTCCCTGGTGGCGCAGTGGTAGAGAATCCGCCTGCCGATGCAGGAGACACGGGTTCGTGCCCTGGTCCAGGAAGATCCCACATGCCACGGAGCAACTAAGCCCGTGAGCCACGGCCGCTAGGCCTGTGCATCCGGAGCCTGCGCCCCGCAACGGGAGAGGCCACAACAGTGAGAGGCCCGCATACCGCAAAAAAAAAAAAAAAAAAAAAGAAGTTTCTTAACACTAAATATGCTCACGTTTCTTGGAATTTTAGTGTTCAAGCTTCACTTTAACTGCATTTTTTTTCTTTTGCTCTATTGCTTCTTTCCTTTCCTCTAATCTTTCCTCTTCCTCCTCCCTCCCCTTTGTTAAGTTTCTTCCATTCTCTCTAACAGACCTTAGTTCAGAACCCAGTCTCTTAAAGGCATTTTAAAAAATGATGCCCTTGGATGATGTGAAGATGCTGTAGATTCATTTACAAGTCTAGTTGGTAACTTGGCTTAGTTCTGTTCACAACGCTATATCTTTATATTCCAGGGACGCCTGGTTATAGTTTAAAACAGAGATTTGGTTTCAGGATCCTTCTGGGAATCATAATACTTCACTTCACTTTCTGGATTTACCTAGTGAGCCAGGCTTGCCTGGCCATCCAAGGGAATGCTCTTAACTATTGTTACCTGGTAGAAGCCCAATTCCCAGCTTCCACTGGCTGCCTGCAGACCCTGAGCCCACAAGATCAATGGTTTCACCTCTAATTATTTCTTGTCACTTTTATATATGTTTAATTTCTGTCTTTGTTTGGATCCAGCTATGCCATTTTCATATTATAATAACCTACCATTATAATTGCTAGTTATACTGACCTTATCTCTTGAGTTTCTCTGTTCTTTTTAGATTTTGGCTACTTTATTATCTCCTGGGCCTTGGTTTGTAACCACTGTTTGTAACACCACAGATACACTTTGTGGCCCTCAAATTAGCCTCTTAAAGCAAACACATTCTTCTTGGTTTTAGTGAACAGAAAGAATTTGTTGATTCTATAATTCTGGCCCCTTGAGTGGCAGGAGTCTTTTGACAGATAGAAATCAGAGCTTATTTTAGTTGAAGTTTCTTTAATTAGCAATAGGTTATATTATTCTTATGAACTGCATATTCCCTAAAGTCTTTGAAAAGGGAAATAAAAGTCTTTTGTATGTAAAAGAGTTATCAAATTGTAATTTTTTTCTTCCAGAATGATTGAACTGAAATTTTCTAAGTGTGAGCATAATGGCCAATTATTCTGAGCATTATCTTTTATTTTGTTTCTTCTCCAGAGTCTACATCATATTGTGGCTAGAATCGTCATTTGCTTCATTTATTTGTTTCTTCTTTTGTGGCAAACTGGTTCTATTTCTCTTTTTTTCCCTTCAGTTTGCTAATGCCCTAATATTTAAATGTTTGTTAATAGTTTAAGATTTCCTTGAGTTTTAATTTTTTATTTAAATTTTTTGGTCATATGTTATGGTATTTCTTATCCATTATTGCAGTTAAAATGCAGGTTTCATTAGGTTAATGAAAGAATCTACTGACATTCAGGATCCCATGTCTGTGGACTAGTTGGTTAAATTACCTAAGTAAAACATAGCTGAGATAATAATTTTAGAGAAATTAGACACAGACTGGGAGAGTTTGGATTAAGAGCTTTAATAAATTTCTCTGCTCTTAGAGTGCAGCTGTGGGATTAATGGGAATTTCATAGAGCTGGGATTTGTTAGAAAGTTACTGAATGCTAAAAGAAAGATGATAAAAAGGGGGAAGGCAAGGGTTCAGGTTCATCTGGGCAAAATGAATAGGTAGATAATTTCCTTCAATGTTTTGCCAGAGTTTGCCTAGTTGAGTTTACAATTTTATAAGGCTTTGGGTCTTATTTACGATGTTCTGAGTGGATTTTTATAAAAATGGAAATAGTTGCTCATACTTTGCATAAGATTTGAAGTTTTCAGTGTAACAGTGACAATAACATACTAGCTCACAGTCATTGAGCATTTACTATATACAATGCCCTGTGCTCATCATTTGCAATATATACCTACCCCATGAAGTAGTTGCTCTGAGCAAAACAGCTAGTAAGCAGCAGGGCCAGGAGTCAATCCTAGGTCTGTGAACAAGAAATGTTTCCTCATTCTCTCATACCCTTTCTATAACATTTATGATGATGTACCCTGTAGCCTTTGTGAACTCTGTAAATCTACTCATCCAGACACAGCAGTTTGATTCTTAGTTGGATGCCTGAGAATGTGAAATTGATGGTTGGTAGAACTGGTGCAGGAGAACATGTAGCTTTAGAGCTAGAAAAGCTACTTTCTATCATATAATTGGAGAGCCAAAAAGAGTGACTGACCCTTGAGAAGGGAGGAGGTGTTATTCGTCACACTATCCTAGATAAGTGTCCCTTATCATGGTAGTAAATAATCCAGGTAGGCTTACCTTAAACCTTGGAAGGATTCCTGTTTCCAGGGAAAGAGATGTTGCCAGAGAGGCTGCAGCAGAGTGTGTCAGAAAGGAAGAGCCAGCTCGCAGAGATGAGTCCAACACCAGACAGGGCTGCCCAGAGAACTGGATCTGCATCTGACTGACAGATGGCAGTCAAAGCCTGACAAAGAAGAAATAAATATCAACGCGGCTGATTTGAGACACCAGGCATTTAGACCCTGGGGAAATCCTATCAGCGCATCTCTGAGGAATGCTTTACTAGTTTAGATATTTAACAAGAACACAGAGGTTTTCACTGAGATGAGGATGATGCATAGAAAATGCACCCTGGAGTCCATCTCTAAGACTTGTCTCAGTTAAGCCCAGTTCAGTTGCCTTTTACAGTGATCACAGCAGGAGGATTGTGATTAAAAAACCAAAGGGGTATTTTATAAAACTCTGTATAAGATATCTGGGTATAAACAGCCATCATGTAATAATTTAAAAAAATCCAACACTGATTATTAATATTATTCTACTAACATAAGAGCACCAAACAAGAAAATGAAGAAACTTTGCCAAGGACACTATGCTGTTTTGACATCGTGTGAGATCTATTGTCTCAAAATCGTAGGGCGCCATTCCTATCAAGTCCATAAATGTTTTATGTTGTTTACAGAAGATGGAGAACATTTTTAAAATATTTAAACTATGAAACAGAGTACATATACAGGAAAGTACATAAAACAAATTTACATTTTAAGAAATAGACATAATAGCCAAGAAATATAATATTTCCAACATTCCATAAGACCACTGTAAGTGCACTTTCCCCACATAGGGTAACTACTACCTTAAATTTACTTTCCTTGTAGTTTTAGTAACTAAGTATGCCCTCAAAAATATATAGTTTAGTTTTGCTTTTTAAACACTTTATGTGAACGTAATATATATTTAAATGGGATATCTTTTTTTAATACCTTTTTTCTTTCCCATAACAGTGCTTATAGGATTTGAGAAAGACATATTCATATAATATAATTTTTTATTTACCAGGTTACTGTACTGAAGCTTCAAACCCAAGTGTAGGGTGGAAACATCAAGGTATCAACTAAGGTACAAACTTATGGAAAGATTTTTTTCTGGGGCAATGGGGGACTCTGTATTACACATCTCTCAATCTTATAAGCTATGGTAATTGCCATTACAAAGTTTAACATGCTAGAATAATTTATATTTGTGAATGCATGGTTGGATGGTTGTCTCCCAAATGGCAATATGTAATGGACTTTCAGTCCCAAGATTGGAGTCAATTTTTTTTAGATCCCAAAGAAGATTCTTTATTTTTACCTCCTCCTTTCTGCTATTCAATTACTATGTGCACTTCTGGGTACCTTTAAAAACAAACAAACAAACAAAAAGCAAACAAAACAAAACAAAACTTGCTTGAATAAGATAGCAAGTGATTTGGATAGAGTTATCCTACATCAGATATCAGATTCATCAAGAGTCCTTTCAGTAGCTACTAAAATATACATTTAAAAAAATGTTGTATATGTGAAGCTTTCATATACAACCTGAGTTTCTCTTGACCACTCCAACTTATGAACAGTAAGGATTCACAGTTTTAGTAATAATTTAATTCATCTAACAGTCACCTGTACTTTTTTTGTTTTGCAGTACGTGGTTCTCTCACTGTTGTGGCCTTTCCCGTTGCGGAGCACAGGCTTTGGATGCGCAGGCCCAGTGGCCATGGCTCACGGGCCCAGCCGCTCCGCGGCATGTGGGATTCTCCCGGACCGGGGCACAAACCCGTGTCCCCTGCATCGGCAGGCGGATTCTCAATCACTGTGCCACCAGGGAAGCCCTCACCTATACTTTTAATGCAATATTTTAGTCCACTTTAGGGTCACCTCCAGGTATTTCTCGTAAATATACTCAAGTATTTCTTGAGGGGTCTGACATCCTCTCTTCCTGCTAAGCAATAGTGCTGTGCCATTGTCTCCTGCCCAACATTCACAGATTGCTGCTTTGTTCATTGGACAGCAATATCCTCTTATAGAGATGAGGAAGCATGTTCCTTAGGATGGTAAACTCTTTGGTGTTCTGTTGCAAAGTGAATCCTAGCATTCTTTTGTTTTACTTAGTGTTAGTTCATAACCATCCTCACCATCCTCTTCCTCATCATTTTATGCTTATTTACCCTAAAGCTGCTGTACAGAATTTTTAGTGAACAAGGTTTTTAAATTTTTACCTACAGATTTATTGTGGTTTGTAGGCCTAAGATATGAATCAATGATGAGGGGCTGATCTATTCTGGGAGACAAATATTAGTGACAAAGACAAAGATGTGCTCAAAATTGACCCTTTTCTCTGAAGACTAAGACTTTCTTATTCAGTCAGATAAGGTGAGTTCTTTCCTGAGACTAAGTACAAACTCAGAAGACTCTTTAGTCTTCATGCCACATACCAGTCTGACAAATGCTCTAGAGATTTCTTAATCCAATGGATGCAGGATTAGCTCAAGTAGGATGCCAACTGTGCAAACATTTGCTATGATTTTTTTAAAAATTTTTACTGGAGTATAGTTGATTAACAATGTTGTGTTAGTTTCAGGTACACAGCAAAGTGAATCAGCCATAGATATACACATATCCACTCCTTTTTAGATTCTTTTCCCATATAGGACATAACAGAGTATTGAGTATAGTTCCCTGTGCTATATAGTAGGTCCTTATTAGTTATCTATTTTATATATAGTAGTGTGTTCTATGGTTTTAACTGAGTCCACCACTGAGAGGTTGGAGATATGCTACAGTATATGTTGCCATGGCTACCAGCAAGTTCTTTCACTTATTTGCCTTTCTCTTTGTGAGAGTTCAGTTCTAGCTTTATTAAAATAGGGCAAAAAATAAGGTGAGAAGTAGACTAAGGGATAAGTAACTCTGGCCAAATACATAGTTGAAGAGGCCAAGTAGTCAATATGAATAAAATACATACTGTGTTCACAATAATACTGATCCAATAATATTTTCACTAGAAATTCTGCTATATTATTCTAGTACACATTTTGCTACTACAAATACATGTTGGGGAAGTATGGTGCAATGGAAATGAAACTTGGTTTTGAGTCCCATCTCTGCCATTGCCTTCCTGTATCACCATGTGCTGCCCATTTCTCCTTTCCTGGCCTAAGTTCTTAACTATCAAAAAAATGAAAGTTTGAGGTAAGTGATAGTTTGAGGTCTATATAGTTGTCACAGTCTATGGAACCCACCATTTCGCATGCTGAACCAATCTACTGAAAATTATACTTAGATCTGTCAGTGAAAGTAGAATACAGAATTTTTTGCCTTTTAATGACCATTTAAAATATTTGGTCCACACAAGAGAAAGTAAGTTTTTCACAGAAAAGTTAAGCTTTAGGAAAATCACATGGTATATATTGAAGAACATTAGACATTTATACACTGTTATTTTCTTGCATTGATATGACCAACATTTCTTTATACTATAAAATTTATAGTACTAATATCGAAGACCAGAAGTGCCTCTTTCATATCAGATACAAAGCTGAAGTTCATATCAAAGAGTTTGCTTTTCTTACACATGTTTTAAGCCAACAACACTGTATTGACATGGACGAATCATGAAAGGAGATGACGAAAACAATGAGGGGAGAGTAGCATTTTACATCTTATTGTTAATAAACAGCCAATTGTTTATTAAAACTCCCTTTGAGTTTAATCTGGAATAAGTGGATTTTAAAATGATTCATCCAGACACAGCTTTCACTGGGTTGGCCAAAAAGTTCGGGTTTTTCCATAACAACTTACAGAAAAACCCGAACGAACTTTTTGGCCAATCCCCAGTAGACTCATAGCTGTTGTCTTGGAATTAATATGTCAGCAGTGCTAAATGTGTTTTCTAATGCTCAGAGGTCCTTAGGAGCTGACTGCTAGAATATTAAGCATTTTAAGTTATTTAATTCAATCCCTTGGTCTGATTCCTCCTGCTCTGGTAAGATAAGTACTGACCTAGGTGACATAAAACAGTTTATTGCTGAATTCCTGAACTATGGAATTCCCTAGAAGAATCCAGGAAAGCAGTGATGATTTTAAATTAACCTCGAGATAGCTGAATTTAATAAAATGAAATGGCATAATTACTAGCCAAATGAAAACATGTTTTATATGCTCTGAAATCATTAAAGGTAGTTGTGATTTTAAAAGAAAGTCACAAATACAGGTACATGTGGAGAGAATAAGCTTTTCATTGGGTCCTTAAAATAATTTATCATCTGATACATAGGTATATTGAGAAAGAAAAATATTTGTTTCACATCTCCTTAAAAATGTATTTCTGAATTTAGGGTAATAAATCTTTTGCATACTAAGTCATTTTAATTCCACATTTCTCTGCAATGTTCTCCATGAACTCAAAAAACCATGCTAAGGTAAGAATTTTTTTGCAAGTTTTTTGTTCTGAATTTCAAAATTTAAGATTTGGAAGAGAGTTTAGTGATCACTGAAAAAAGATTGTTGTCAATAAAAGAGTAATTTGTATTTTAAGCCATAATCACATAAAAGCTTCTGCTGTTGCTGAGAGCTATTGATTACAGCCTGAAGGGTTCACTCTTTGTTTTTTTAAGGTCTTACAACCATTGCTTTCTGTTGTTAATGAGGCTGAGTTCCATTCTGTGACCCATGCACAGCTCTCACTGATGTGGATGATTGAAAGCTGTTTCCTTCATGAAACTCCCTTGCGTTCCCTGACCTGCACTATGTAATCACTAGGGAATCATACCATACAGAGAAACTTCCGTTCTTTTTGAAGATTGTTACTGCATAAGGTGTATTTAATTAATTGCCATTACTGTTAAATTTAACCTGATATATGAAAAGGGCCATTTGTAGTATCAATACCGTATATTTTAAGCAAAGGCATGCTAGTGCCTTTAGAGAGATGCCAGTGTGCAATTGTATCCGTCAAGAAGACTAGGTTATGCTGTAGTTATAAATAATCCTTACATCTTGAGGGCTAAGTAAAAACAAGTGTTAATTTCTTGCTCACACTGCATGTCCATCATTGGCTGGCTGGAGGGCATCCTCTCTGTTTTCTTCATTTTGAGAAGAAGGCTAATGAAATAATCAACATCTGAAATGTCACAGGTTGTGTGAATGAAAAATATTGGCTGCCATATCAGTAAACAGAGGCTGTTGCAGCCATCAAGCCATCACATTACAGACTCCCAGTGGTCGGTGAGCCCTGAGGGAACTCAGGATGGAAACAAATGGCCACTGCTCCAGTCGCCCCCACCCCCTACCCTGTACTGTGCAGCCGGAGGAGACTCATGATGAGAAAACAGAGGACACTGGCCCCAGATATCTGAGGTGCATATCAAAGGAATGATTTCAGTGAGCCCAGACTCTTGCATCTACTCATACATAGGAAAGCACTAAATTCCTTAACTTGAGATATCTGGTTTTCTTTAATTAACAGTGATTTTTTGATGTTCCAGCTACTTGGTCTTTTGTTGCAAAAACTCCTATGTATCCTGGCTCCACCTTTGCCTCTTCAGATCAGCCTCTTGGAATTATCTTACATGCTGTGTCCCAGGCTTAAGTCCTCAGTTTTGTCAGCCAAATAAAACATAACTCTCAACTTTTAGATTGTGCATATTTTTCAGTTGACAGTTGCCAAGATAGAGAAAAAGAAAACATGAACTTGTGTCCTGGCTCTTAAAATTTCCATCCAGAAGTGACATAAGACTCTGCTCACATTGTATTGGCCAAATAAAATTATATGGCCATATTTGCCTTGAATGAGGGCAATGAAAATATTTGTTCATAAATATTTTGCAATGACAACTAGATTTATGTGCATATTAGTGTACTATTTAGGAATGTTTTTTCTCAGGATTAGTGACTGTGGGTAGAAATTTACATGCCTTAATTTTATGGAAGGGTTACTCAGGATTTATCCAAGGCAGTGTATAAGTGCACACTATACTAAGCTTTGTTAAAACAGAATCTGGAACCTCTGCTGATTACTAGAAATGCCCATTTTAGGCACCAAAATCTTCATTATAGTTGCCCTTTGAGTTATTCTGGTTTTGATATCTAATTTTAAAATGTTTGGAGGGATTATTTAATTTGGGATTTTAATGATACGGAAGTATTCACTGTTAATTGTTGAACACAGAGCCTATAAAGAGAATCTTGAACAGTTTACTGAACCAGTTAATAGTAATAGATATGTGCATCAAGCTAAAACTGATCAGCCGTCTCCTCCTGCTTCCATTTCAAAAACCTTGATGAGGAATGGCTCCAGCCCCTCAATCTCTTCATTATCCTAATTTTACTTTCAGGCTATCTCTTCCTTTATGCAGTTTTAGCTATACATATTGCATTGTTTGCATGTTATCAAGGCTTTCAGTGTTAATTCTGAAAATTCCTAGTATCTCCAGCTGCGTCAGACTTGACTAGAGACCGAAGCAACACCACTTTATGACTTGCACACTTCTGCTCACTGAAAAGAATTTAAAGTTTTCTTTTGTCCAATACACTCTGAGAAATGCCTGCTGGTGCTTTCTCTCTATTTGATTTGCTTTCCTCTGTATTTCTCTCTATCACCTCAATTACTTCCACTGTGTCTCCTCTACAGTTCTGGACATTTTTTTTGTGTGGAAGAGATCAGTTTTCATGTTGTGAACATGACCTCAGACACACTGCCTTTCATTGCTTGAAAATCCCACTCTGGGACAATAGGTAGGTTGCATTATAAAATACCTTGTCTGAATACAAACATTTTAGGTCTTTTTTTTTGTATAATGGTTCAATGACTCTTGTGGGTAAGCTCCATTTGTTCCAAAGCTAATGCTATTGATGTATAATACTATTTAACTAGTTCATCAATTTGCAAACAACATTTTCTATGATATTTGAACATTTTTTCTGGGCTCCTAGTTCTAGAGAATCTGTTTCAATATGTTTTAAGTAGGATACTAGGAACTATTTTTAACCAAGTTATTCAAGATATTCTCATGACACCACTGCCTTTCATCTAGATATATTATCCCAAGGATGTAATCTAACTATTGTGTGTTTCTTGTTGTGAATGAAGAAACTAAAGCACATGCAGCAAAATACAGAAATCAAGATCTTAGAGCACAGCAGAGGCAAATCCTAGCTATGACATAACAATTGTGTGATCATGGGTGAGTCATGGGTGAGTTACTGACCTCTAGTTTCCTCACCTTGCTGACCTCCAGTTTCCTCATCTGTGAAAGTAGGAAGATCTTATAGGGCAGTTGAAATAGTTAAGTGAGTCCATATATGTAAAGTATTTAGCACATTTCTTGGCACATATTAAGAATCAATATTGATTGTTTTTATTGTCTTTGACATTTTTTCCTTTGTTCTCATCTTTCTGGGCCTCTTGGCCAGATCTCATACAAAAAATAAATTCAATAAATTATGGGAGAAAACTGCCATAAATATATATGTACTTTTTGTATCACATCATATGGTTCTTCTCTTGAGGTTCCATCAGTGGCTCTATCTATTAGCACTTACAGCCGATGATGTTGGTGCCCTACTCAGATACTTTTGTTGAGCTGGCACACCATGTCTCAGCTGTTTGTTTCAGCTGCCAGTAGTTCCCACCTTTACCTTTCCTGGAGAATAGCCTTTGGCTGAATGAGCCACCTTTCTCGGAGTTGTCTAGTAAGTTACACCCTCTTCTCCCTCTCTTCATGGCTGATGCCGGGTATAACATCAGCTTTCTTGCCTCTGGGCAAGATACAACTCATGCTCCAGAGCTATACTTGGAATCAGTCTGAGATTAAAACTTCCAAAATCACATATTTGCTGTATTGCTTTTCCTCACCTGTCCTGTTTCCCTTGCCCTATTGCAGGTTTCTCCTGAGGACATCCCTTCAATAAATCCCTAATCAGGCTCTGCCTCTAGGGAACCTGACCCAAGACAATGCTCATAGTGTTTTCTTGGCAAGACAGGCTCAGGGTCAGAAACACCACCAAAGAGAAAACCACTGGATTCTTTAACATGGCACCTCAGCATGAATCACCTATTACATTGTCTGACATATGGCAAAGATTCAAACATACTTGTTTAATGAATACAAAAGAGTCCTTCATTAAATGAAAAACCAAATCTCAAAACTTCCCTAGTCCTTGCTATGCTAAGCCTAGTTGGTGAAAACTTATCCCTTTGCAAAGAAATAAACCAAGTCTTCCAGCAGGCACTACAGAATCACTGAAGTGAATCTGGCATAGTAAAACCTCTGAAAGTTGAGTAACTACTTTTCAACAAGTGGGTACTTATCTACTAGGTAAGAGGATTGACTAAAATGGGTGTTGCTTATGAGACTTTCTTGTCTTTCAGACTCCAAATTCTACAAGGTACAATAGAGTATGGTTTGTTGTAAATACATTTAGCTAATTTCCCCTGTATTCATTTATCCTGCCTAAGTGCCTTGAGAAATTATTATTAGTAGTAGAGGAAGTCCAGAACCCTGGGTTCTCTTTGCTGCACCTACCCTGTGCTTTGGCCTTGCCTCTGTACTTTTCCCTCAGTTTAAATAACAACAATAATAATCGTAAAGCTAATGTTTAGTGAACATTCACCAGGGCCTTATATGTTTTATTTAATTTAAAACTTTCAGTAATGATATGAGGTAAACACAGACTATTGTTTTGGAAGAGTGACAACTTCTGGGGTAAACAGGGGAATCTAATGAGCAGTGACAGTCATAAATCTATCTTTTTGTTGTTGTTGTGTGAGTGAGATGAATAATGTACCAGTGATAAAATGTATTGACCAGAATGGAAGCTGTTATTTGCATAAGACTGTGGGAGCCTTATTTTTTCCATTGGTAAAAATGACAAAGCAGGAGATAGGTGTGGCTTTAGCATGTGACATTAACTTGGAAAAGGCAATGACTTTATATCACCCATACCTTTTTACAATAGTGGGTAGAAAACAGGCTGTCATTTCTGACATGTGGGGAATTATCACCAAGTTACATGGTGGTTGTGTGATTCATAGAATGAAATTTACTTTTCAATAGTTCTATGAAGAATCGCTTAAACTGGGTGCTGTTATTAATTAAAATGAAGAAACATTAAATTTATTTTCTAGCAGCTTACATATTATGTATCAAAATTAGGTTATGATTTCTGGAAAAATGTCTTCTAATATTGCTCTTTTAGAAATTATTCCCATGTAATATCTGTAATCATGTATTTTGGTTAGAAGGAGTGTTTATAATTGTCCTCAGAGAGTTTATGTTTTGAGGAAGATGCAATATTCGTGCATGTTATCGTTTCTAAAATTTACATAATTTTTTAAATTAAAGTTTTAATGTTGATAGGGAAGACACATACGTGATATGTTTTTTCAATAGCAGGGCCCTAAACAATAGGCATTAGTCTATTACTTTGATTTACGATGAAGAACTTAAGAGGTGTAGAATTTGAGTGAGGTTGCTTAAACTAGGATTAGGAATATGGAAAAATTTGGGGATGTGATGTTTAGTCACTGAGTATTTTCTCGATAGATTGACTGCATTACTGAATTTTGTTTTTTTCAGACAGTTATTAGGAATCTGGAATACATTCAAAAAGAGTTGTTACTTAAAGTGATTAGTTTCTTGGCTTCTAACAAATGCTTCCTTATCATTCAGTACAGTTGAAATACTATTCACATTAGGAAAGAACACTCTTAAATTACTGCTGTAGTGCAAAATAGGAAAAAAAACCCCACAAAGTTAAATAATTTAATTTTCATGAGTGTTAGAACTTAAGGAGAAATAAGTTTAATCAGGATGATGGAAATAGAAGTTCTTCAGAACTTCTATGCAGTTCTTCAGAAGTTTGTGGAAATTTAAAGAGGCCTTGGAGGCAGAAAGCACTAGCTCTCTTGTCACTTCAAAATGTTCATATTTCCTTCACCTGAGTGGAGGTGCACCTAGACTAGCTCTGCTCTAAACAGCTGAGATTAGAGTCATGAACTGAATACAGAGAGAAATAAATGTACAGGTTGAGAAAGCCAGGATGGCATGGGGGAAAGGAGAGAATTAAGAGGTGGAGATATATTTTCTTGAAGAAATTAGATAAGATTCATAGAATAGAAGAAGAGGATTAAAAAAGATGCATGTTCATATGTGGAAAATTGCTGGAGACAGAAGAGTTAGTAATGAAAGACCAAAAAAAGGAATAAAGTGTGTCAGAATGGATAAATCTCTGCTAGGATTGACTATCACAAAATTTCAGTTCCTGGTTTTTGGACTCTATAGATGAGGCAGAGTAGGAGGAGGATGTAGAAGGCTACCAGGTATTCATGTACATGAGATTTTCCTAAATCTGGTGTCCATTACTCAAGGAGGACCTAGATAACAGTTTAATTGCTTAGTTTCTACTTTTAGGATACAACTGATTGTTTCTTACTTTGTGAAGAAAGGATTAGGCTACAGTATGAATGCCTCTTCTGATCTTGACCTGCCCCAGATCACAGTGTCATTGGCTGCAGAACTGAAAAATGGAACCCAGGTTTCTGACTCCAAGTCCAAAGTAATTTTTACTCTATTCTCTTAAATTTCCTTTGATCAGAAATATTTTGTTTTAAAATAAATTGGAAAACTGATTGGCATTACTAAAAGTACTAAATTTAGTGTCAGAACACAGGTTTTGTTTTTAATTTCCAGCATTTCCTAGCTGTGAGTTATGGTGCAAAATAGCCTCTGTAATTGTAGTTTCTTCAACTTCAATAGGTGTATCTAATTGATCAGAATACCAATCTTGCACTTTTAGTTTGAATGACAAATGAAGACTTTATATGAAATGTTTATTACAGTGCTTGTACGTAGTTGGTATACAGTAAATGTACGTGTTCCAATTATCTGCCTTTCATCTCAGTCCCAGGTATAATACCTGATTACCTCTAGTACTAGCAGAACGTAGAGAGGTTTCTTTCCTTGGGGATTTGCAGCATGCAAATTCTGTACAAATGGAAAACTAATGCCTCTCAGCTATTCCTCAAGAAAGATAAACCCAAAACTGATTTCCTAATTCCTGACTTTTGACCAGTCTCACAGGTATTATTTCACAGATCTTTTTCAGGAGATAATTTTCTTTTAAAAAAAACTTTGAAGAGGAATTTTCTCACAGTCAGGTTTGAGATGAACTTGGGCATATTTGCATCAGTGAACCTTTCTTGAACCAGCTAACTAAGAGAATGTATGAACAAGGGAATATAAAATATAAGAGATTCTGTAATCATTTTTAGTGATTTCTTTACATGGATAGAATAATAGACAGCAAGAATCCCTAGACACTAAGAGGGAAACAGAACAGAAACATTGAATTCGAGGCACATAATATTCCTGTTTACTGTTATGCTTTAATTCACTTATTTTATTCATTCAATTACTCCATCATTAATATATTCAATAAATATTTATTGTTGTAATTGTGTTAGAAAAAAGCAGGTAAGACCTCTGCTCTCATGGAATTTACATTCTAGCTCTGGTATATAGGAATGAATAAATTTTTTAAAAGATAAATGTTATACACATGCTATATAGAAGTTAAAATGAGGTGCTAAGATAGGGAAGACTAGGTGCTAGTTCAGATTGGGTGGTGAAGAAAGACTTGTTTGCAGAGGTGTATTAATCAGTATAGTTTCATTCCTGTTGAAAATAACCCCAAATATCAGTGTCTTAATGCAACAAAGTTTCATTTCTTGCTCATATCACAGCCCAATGCAGGTTGGAGATAGTTCAGTCACCTGACTCCAAAGCCAATGCCACACAGTTTATGTTTTTAGTATGACAGCATTCCATTCCCAGATACCAATTGTCAAATCAGTTAGGGTTCGACCAAAGAGAACTACTAAAAGCATTATGGAATAGAAATTTATTAGAGGAATAAAAACTCACACAATTGTGGAAATAAAGGTTGAGACTGGCAAGTTGGAGATTGAGGAAATCACTAACCAAACTTCCTAAAATCAGGTACATCCAGCTGTCAGAGGGGGACTATAAACGAGGGCTGGTGGGAAAGTTTATGGAAGCATATTACCTTTGCATTTGATGTTGCCCAGGGGTCAGTTTTGGCCAGCAAGACCAACAGGTGGGAAAACATCTAGAAACAGAACGGGCAAGAACAACACCTTGCTGCTACTCTCTGGGCATCCTGTATCTAACATTATGACCTTAAAATAGTGATTGTTGTTTAAATTATCCTATCCAAATCTTGAGCAAATTTTTCTTTTTGATAAATCAAACCTGATATGACACAGGAAAGGGGATTCTGGAAAACACAGTTCCATCTTATCCAGGTTGACATAGTACAAAACTACCATAACTATGGATCAGTTCTGAGATGCTGATAATAAGAATCAATTACAGAAAAATTGGAGAAGCACAAACACACGGAGACTAAATAATATGCTACTAAAAAACCAATGAGTCAATGAAGATATCAAAGAGGAAATCAAATAAGAAGACAAATAAGATATTGATAAACTGAAATGGCTCCAGAATACACTGATTGAGATGGTGATAGAATATTGGAATAATGTCTTCTGAGAAAATGCTGAAAGGATCTCAGAAATGGATACAGGCTTTAGAGGACCTGAAACTTTTACATTTTAAGAGAAAGGCTTTAATTGATTCAACAAAAGCATTTAGCAAAATTCAACACCCTTTCATGATAAAATTTCTCAGAAAACTAGGAACTCAAGGAAACTTCCTTAATCTGATAAAGAGCTTCTACATAAGATCCTGAGATAAATCATGCATAAAAGTAAAACAATGAATGCTTCCTACATAAGGTTAAAAATAAGGTGAGGATGTCATTCTGACCACTTTTATTCACCACATGTGAGAGGAGGTCCTTACTAGTGCAATAAAGCAAGTAAAAGAAATAGAGGCAAAATATTTGAAAGAAAAAATAAAATTTAAATATGAAAAATGACATTATTTATATAGACTATCCTAAGTATTAACAAATACTATACCTAGTAATGAGTCCAACATACTCCCAGGTACAAGGTCCATATACAAGAATCTATTTTACTTTTATATACCAGAAACAAACAATTTAAATATGAAATGAAAAATAACCATTATATTTAAATATCAACATATTCAGCAATTAAGGGAAAAAACCTCTATATTAAAATGGAAAGATATACTATGGTCATTGCTATGTTATGTTATGCATGATACTGTTTTCAAATTTTAAGATTCCAATTCTCCCAATTTAATATATACATTTAATGCAATTCCAGTCACAGTTTCAGCAGACTTTTTTTGTTTAATTGAGAAACATTCTAAAATTCATAAAGATATGCGAAGGACATAAAATTGGTAAAATAATTAGAAAAAAAAATTTGTTTTTGTATTGCCTGAACTAAAGATTTATCACAAAGCTAGATAATCAAGACATTTTGATATTTGCATTATATAGACAGGTCGATGAATCTAAATAGTGAATTCAGATATTGACTCATAGTCTCAAGGTGAAATGATTTTTTAAAAAAATGCTAAAGCAATTAAATGGAAAAAGGACTATATTCTAAATAGTTGGTGCTGGAACAACATATCCATAATCTATAAGTTGTTTTATATGTTATGTGGATGTTTGAATATCTAGCTATTATCAAAATTATCTAATATTTTCAATCTATATTTTTTCTTAAGCTGATATAAAATTCCTAAGTTATTACATAGTATTTATATATTATTTTTAATGAATACACCAAAATCCCATCAAGTAAATAAAGAATAATATACATATATTTAGGTTGTCTAAGTTTTGGCTATTATAAATCATATTGTACCTCACATTTTTTGAGTATAAATATATATATTTTCTAATGGTATTCTTAGCACAGATTTCAAGGCATGGAATTACTGGAAACAAATTTTGCACTCTTTGAAGCCAAATTGCTTTTCAAAATAGTTATTTAATGTTACATTGTCCTAGCACATTTCAAAGTAATTGAATCTTAATCACTGAAAGGTCATAAATAGAGCAATAAAATAGTCTCACTTATAATTTAGGAACAAGAAATGAGACTGGAGACAGTATATATAGTTAGGAATTGATTACATTAGACAATGCAGGAAATGATGTGAATATACACAATTGAGCAGTCCTTGACATCCATTCATTTCTGCAATACTTAATAAATATTTATTGGTCACCCACTCTGTTTCAGGCAGTATGCTTGATATAGAAATGATCTGGAGCCCAGAACTTATGTTCCAACAGTAAAAACAAAAACAAGATGAGCTTATTTTGCGATTTAGGAATGCTTGGTAGTAGCTGGATCTGAAGATCCCATTTTCTGGCTTGACGACAAAGTACATAGTATGGTCATTTATTAACCACATTTCTTGCTTTTTTTCTGAATCTTTACACCCATCATATCACTTGAATAACTTTAAACTCTTCCTTCAAGTGTCAGCATAGATTCCAGTTCCTTCAGCAAGGCTTTATGACTCATTTCTAAGAGGCGGGATGCATTTTTCAGCTTCTCTCCTGCCTCCTAAACACAGAAAGGGTAACAATGTCTCCAATATAATACCTTTGAAATAAGCCAACTGCAAATCTCAACAGAAAAATTGCAAATTTAAGAAGACCCGAATACATTTTCTGCATATAGCTCATCAGTCCTCTCTGAAGAAACTTTTTTCCCTAGAACCATCTCATCTATTTCAAGCTCCAACTCAACCCTAGAACCATCTCATCTATTTCAAGCTCCATCTCATCTATTTCAAGCTCCAATTCAGCACCTTGCCATACGGAGCTGTACTTATTCCATTTTCCCTCATCTTTCTTTAAGGCAGCAAGCTCTAGTTATTCTATTCTCTTGACAGGATTGGATAACATAATTATTCATTTGAATTTATTGTGGATCATACAAAGAGATAAATGGAGCACAGCTTCATCATGTATTGATTCATGCATCATTTGCCATGAAGTTGATTCAGAGAAACACAATTACTGCTGTAATTACTTCATTTAAAAGTATTTTCAGTAACATAAAGCACTAAGTTTTAGAATTGGTGGCCTTTTGGGGGAATAGACCTTAGTGTACATTTTTGAAGTTTTTTTTTGTTGTAAACCAAACAACACTTAAAAACTGAATCATAATTATCATAGTTCTCTTTTTAAAAACCTGTTTTTTTAGGTTTTTTTTTTTTTTTTTTTTTACAGAAAAGGAGGAATACATTCTCCATTATTCCTCTTAGATTATAGTTCTATTGTTAGAAAATGAAAAATGTTTCTTTACCTGGCATAGTTTTGATTACTCTATATAATTCTATTAGAATGTATAGTATGCTGTATGATGGCTGCATACATAGATGCTTTTTCCAAAATGATACCTTTTCTCTTTCATGAAACTTTCTTGCTTGATCATATAGCATTCAGAAATAATTAGCAAAAAGTATACAAATAACTGAGTTGCCACAATGATGTCTTGGTCTACTTGGAATTTTAAAAATATCTTTGATAATTATTTATAACATTCTGACAGAATCTTATTTTTGGTCAAAAAGTGTTTAGGTGATAAAATAAGTAATTTCTATTCCTCAGAGAGAAGGATAATTGAAAAATGTTACATGGAAAAATACATGCTGTCTTGTAACTGAAGGCAAACTTTTACTAACATTTGTTTTTTAAAATTTTCACTAACTTATTTTTTTCTACAGAAGTTGCCAGTGTAATAAAATTATCATTACTAGTATTATTTTTCTTTATTTTCAGTGAGTGATTTTCTTCAATAACTTATATAAAAAAGACACCTTGAAAACATAATATTTTATCTATGAGATTGAACTCAAAAACTACCTCAGGGCAGCTAAACACGTCTGCTCTTCACAATTATTTAGCCAATTCTGACTTCTCTCTTTTCCCATTTTCCCCCATATTTATAAGTATTTCCAATGTAATTTGGTACATGATTATGTATAGCAACATATTTTTCTTAGTTGTTGTAAGATCCATGAGAGCAGGGTTTGTCATCTTTTCCTGTGTATTGCTCTAAGAAAGGGCTCTTATACCAATCCTTACAGTACTTATATAGGTACCATGACTGTTGTAAGCCAGAGAATTCCTCTGGCACAGCCATATTAAACAGGTAGGATTGACACAAAGAAATACGTGTTCGCCCAGTTTTTTGTGAATATATCTCTGTTTCATTTCTGTATTTGTGATAGAGAAATGGGAAAAAATGAATATTTATTTCAATTACTACAAATATATAACAAACAGTAAATTGCAATATAACCAACTTCAGTAAATATCACATCTAACAAGTCAACCAATACTTGGCCTCAGTGTAGGAGAAAAAAATAGAGATTCGTGAGAACTATGGCAATATGGTGACTAAGATGCAGGGACAAGGCCCAGTGCTGCCAGATGCTCCAATTATTTAAAGGAAGAAGGAAATACACGTCAGTTTATATGATATTTTTCTCCAAATTTGAATGTGGGCACATAATTAAAAACAAAATTGCTTAAGACAAGAATATATATGGGCAATATCAAATATGTCTACATGCAGAAAATAGACTATGGCCAATCCTTCATCCATAAAACACAGCATAGACAAAAATCTGCTCAAGAATTTCTATTCTTTTTATCAATTTGTTTCTCATGTAATTTTGGGCTGTATCACTTGGAAGGCAAAGAGATAAAATATGTTAAATTGATTTATGGAAGTTACTGATCTTTGCTTTTTTTTTTTTTTTTTTTTCTTATAGATACAGAGGAAGTGAATGCTCATTTGCGCTTCACTTTAAACATATACCTAAACTGGTTTATCTGGTGGAATCATATTAATTTCATCATCTTGCATACAGAGTGGATTTGAATGGATTTATGAATTTCTTTTTATCTGATAGTGACTTTTCTTACTATTTCATTAAGTATCTCAGCAAGACAAGCATATATTACTTTATTGTAGAAAACATGTTATTTTTACCAAAGGAAGAATAAAAGCCACTTCTATATGCAGTCAGTTAGTCAACTATGGTTAATGGTGAATGCTGACTATCCTGTAGCCCAGTGATAGATACTTAGTAAAGGACCACAGTTAGGAATCAGGAGTGAGCTGTCCGGTACTACTTCTCCCTTACTTATTCAAGAGGAATAGGGCAGAGGCTCCTCTAGCTAGGACATCAGGGTTGTGAAGATAGGGGTTTTGAAGGTCATAATAAGAGCAAGGGGAGACTCATCCTAGATTACAGGAGGTACTGAAGATGAACCAGCATCTCTGCAAAGTTTAAAACTAGAGAGGTGCCTAGTTACAAAAGGTAAATCATAAGTTGGTCAAACTGGGTGGGTAAAGTGGTCGTTAAGTTAGGTGAAGAGGTAGTTATCAAAGCTAAACGTGTAAATAGGTCACCATCAAATAGCAGGTTGTGTGGCAATCTGGTGTAATCTTGAGTAAACACAGACCTGTCAAGGCTGCTAGCAATGGATATCATCTAATGGGTGAATGGTGGGAAAAAGACCTAGAAATAAATGTGTACAGATTAAAAACCTTTAAATACAGGCTGATGAAGGAGTTGGGACAAAGACTTGAGAACGGCCGGTCCATCATCTCTAGCAGATCTCATGTGAAAAAAATATGCAATGAAATGAGCAATATCTAACCCCAAGTGGTTTGTAGCTGAGTATAATGCAGAGTGGACTGGTAAACATTCTGCAGTGAGTGTCAGAATCTCTGGCACTGCTATGAGTTTCCCCAAAATATGTCTAAGTAGGAAGTCATCTTTTCCCACATGATAAGAAATAACTTTTATTCAACTTGATTCAAGGAAGATTTGGCATTATTTTTGGCTGGGATCTTTATCTCATTTTCCTGGTAGTAATGTTATTGGAAGAGACCTCAACTGTACTGCAAGTGAAATGTGTGGCAATTCCAGGCTAAGATCGGATACTCTCATTCATGGTTTAAATGTATTTGGAGAGCTACATAGGTCTGTATGGAGTTTCTCTATAAAGCACTAGACTCCTCTAAAAATCTCTGCATGCATTTTGTTTTTATCAAAAGAAGTTAGTATTGCAGTTGATAGGGGCGTGCATGCATGTATGTGTGTGTGTGTTTTTCTTTTTTCTCAGCACTATAGCTATTGTCCAGAGATGGCAAACTTATTTCCTCGAAAATTTTCACTCAGAAGTAGCATTAGTGTTGAAAGGTAACAGTAAAAAAATAAACAAAAATGTGTGTTTAACATTTAACATGTTAAATGTTATTATAAACAAATCTTTTAAAAATTCTAATTTAAAGATCTATTGACAAAGCTATGGTTTAAAGCACTTTTACTATTCAAAGTAGAAAAACCAAAATATTGTAAAAGGTCATTCAATACTTCTTACATGTACTAAAACAAAGGCTATTCGAGGTCAAACTAGACTGTTAAATACAAACATTATATGGAAAGGAAACCTAAGATTTCAGTTTAGTTTGGTTACATTGTCCTATAAGTAAATGTCAGTGTACAAGTATGTAGACAAACCTTTGTAAATATATTTATATTTGTATGGAAGATTAATATGATCATGAGGAATATTATAGTTTTAAAATTATAATAATAAATTTTCTAAAACAATCTGTGTATGAACAGAGTCTATTTCCAAGTATGTGTAATTATTATAGTGAATTATCTTAAGTACATTACAAAGAGCCTATTTTACTTTCTCTTTCCCCACCCATATTAAACTAAAAAAATAATAGTAATAATTAAGCATTATGCACCTAAAAAAGAAAGGAAGCTAATTTGGGGAGTGTTATGGGGAAAATGGCATAAATAGTGTAGCATCTATTGCTCATACAACTATTATTTTATCTTTGCTCAGGAAGAGAAATTTATCTCAAGATTTTAGTGACTTGCAATAGATGTGTATAAAGAACTTTTCTTGATTGCTTCTGGGAACCTGTTGTTTGACATGTTCTCATAGAAGTTCTCAAATTTGAGCTGGATCTCAAATAATCTTCTGAAAAGCAAGATGTACACACAAAATTCTCTTACTTGTGATGCCTTACTCCAGCAGAGATATGCATTTTTTCCGTAATGGCTCTTCAGTAAGGTTGCTAGATTAAAAATGGGCTTATCTTTTCAATGGGTTATTTTCTTTTAAGTCTCTATCAGAGAGGTTCACCTACTTTATTTGACTTAGAAAAATAGGCCTACACAATAAATTTATCTATTTAGGTCTCATATTTATTGGAAAAGCTATTTTTGACTCACTATATATTTTAAACCTAAGGATGCTCAATACCTAAACCCTAAACATAACAGCATGACTTTTTCTTTTATGTTTTCCAGGGAGCTGGGGTGGGGAAACTTTATATTCTCTAAAAGAAAACCCCATACACAAGTGGATATTTGCCTTATTTTTTCATCCCAAACTCCAAAGGTTAGAATTTTAAGAAATATCCTCTATATAATACCACTGGAAGGAGCCTTGGATATCTAAGACCTAGAGAGATGAAGTACTTCGCCCATAAGCAGTCTGTTATTGTTAGTATTAGCGACTGGGTGTCAGATTCCTGGTGCTCTAAATGTCATTCCATCTCTTCTTCTCTTCTTTATGCTACAGGTTGATGAGGTGGCTAAGAACATAAGTTGCAACTTCAGATGGATGTGATTCAAATTCTTTTTTGTATCATATGAACCTCATAGATATGCTATGTAAACTTTCTGAACCTCAATCTCTCTACCTGTAAAATAGGAATATTTGTGTCTGCTTCATAGGATTAAGTTTTATCATACATGGAATGTGCTTGACTAGTACCTGGCCCATGTTATGTGATCAATAAATGTTAGTGATTACTCAATACAGCAGATTACATCATATTATAATAAGAAATATCGGTACCTCCCTGGCGGTCCAGTGGCTAAGACTCTGCGCTCCAAATGCAGGGGGCCAGGGTTTGATCCCTGGTCAGCAAAGTAGATCCCACATGCTGCAACTAAGAGTTCACATGCCACAACTAAAAGATGCTGCATGCTGCAATGAAGATCCCATGTGCTGCAACTAAGACCTGGCACAGCCAAATAAATAAATAAATAAATAAATAAATAAATATTTAAAAAAAGAACTATCAGGGTATGACAATATAATTATTAACATAACATCAGCTGAGTATGTGCTTGTGGCTATTTTACCCTTAATGGTAGTGCAATTTGGATACTGACTCAGTCGCTTGCTTATCATATCTTAGAATCAGTGATACTATTTAATTGGAAAACTCTGATATAAGCTTCTCCCCCAAATCTCAGAGGGTTGATTGTGCTGAAGACCAGGCCCAGATCTTAATTTTAAGAGGAACATAACTTTAAGAAGGCATTAGAGTCTAGGAAAATTACACTGTGGTCTTAGGGCACTTATAAAGGAGAGGTGACTTGAGAGGAGATAACTACGTATGTGTAGTTAAAAATCTTAATTAAACTACCATATCCCCTGTATCCTCTTGCCCTGCAGAAGTGATCCATTTACTGTTATAGAGAATAGCAGCCCCTACCTCCCTTGACTAAAGACTGTAAAGAGAGCTCAAAGGAGGCATTGGCATTATAAGACAGTGTATACATTTCTTGGCAGCATGCCTTCCCCCTCTGCCACCAGACTAATAAATAGGGTCATATCAGAACACGATCCTATGGCAGATATCAGACTTGCATTAAGAAGAAATCAAAAGGCTTAGATAAGTGGGTATGTTAGAACGGATATAATATATCTAGAAGAACTACCAGTCAAATAAGTTCCTTGGGAGTGACTGGAAGACACTTCTTTTACTGAAACAAAAAAGTTGTGAAGGGGTTACTTTCTTGTTAGCTAAAGCTTAGAGAAGAATCCTCTATAGGCCAGTGTTGATAGTGTTGATAAGATATGAAGTTTTAAACCTCAGATCCCTTGTAGCAACTGGGATAGAAACATCTAAGAATAGTAAGGAATAGTTAACAGCAAATACATTTTTAAAAATATGTTCGTTATTTTACAATGCGACTTCAGTGGTTTTTGGGCTTCCTTATACAGTCTAGAAGTGAAAATACATATAACTATTAGGACATATACAAATACATCCTACTTCTTCTCCTTTATTGAAAATCTTGATTTGTAGGTTCATGAATGCTATGATGCATATACAGTAATTCAAGCAAATACTATTTATGTTAAACATTTTTTTAAGGATGAAGATTTTTAAGTAACAAAGTAGTAGTTAATGTTATATATTTCAGAGAGGTACATCATGTAAGATGAGGATCAAAAGCATCTTTTGAACGAGGATATTAGCACCTGACAACATATCAATTGTACGTGTAACAGATTCAGCCACCACCCCCCTAAAACTGTCTGTCTTTCTGAGCCTAATTTCTCAAAGTCTGGAGAAAGGACTGATCTAGAACTTGGAATAATACAAAACTGTTTACTAGGATATGGGGGTTCATATTATTGGAACAGGTAGCTGGCTTACAAAGCAAGTGAGGAAAGGGGAGAAAAGCAGAGCAGGGTTATAGAGAGGAGGAGATAAAAGGGAGGGTGATAGCCCACTTGCTAAGGCACAGCTTCTTTATTTCCCTTGGGTTATCTGAGAAATAAGAGCTTCCTTATAATTAACATATATTTGCTTAAGTCAGTTCTAATGCATGCATGCCATTTGAAAACAGAATGGTTCTATTAATAGTTCCTATTGTATATTTACTAAACTATAGAATTAAATTGAAACTATCTGCAGTACAAAACATCTATTGCTTTGTACATGAATAATATGCTCCAGTTAGATCATGTCTTCTATGCCCTCACGGTTTCGATGTAAAAGGATTATTATATGGGAGGGAAAAATGGTTCTATGTTAATCTGGCTGAACAAAATGCTGAAGCGAGAAGATTTTAGCCATTTGCTTAGCTATATACCACTGAGACAGAATGATGGCTTTCTCTTAAACCAGTGGAAGAGCATGTCTTATTTTGCTGACTATAGCTGGCACCTTTGAAAAGAAATCTATCTAGATGGAAAGAATATGTTCTAAGTATATTTGGAAACCAATATCTTTTATAAAATACAGCTACAAGTATATTGTAGTTGTAAATCAAGAGGAAGCTGCTCTCTTACTTTGTGATATACAGACATATCTATATGGAATAAAGTTTTATAAGCTTTGACCTTTTTACAGCTCAGCAAATCTAAATTCTTATTTCTCCTTGCAGAGTAAATTGTTTCCCCAGAGTATCAAAGTTAGTGAGTATATTTTTATGGGCTCCAATGGTTGAATTGTCAATGTAATACCACCCCCTCCAAAATGTGAAAAAAACATTTAGTTAGCCCACTTTCTATTTAAGGCTCAATTATGTGAAATAACATGTCTCAAAATTATATACATAACTTGCTATCAGTCTGTATAATTAATGATGTGGGCACTCCTTACATGGGTAAAGTAAAACCTCTTGATCATGAGTTATTAGCCCACTCATATCTTAGGTAAGAAAACAAACTGACACTGTAAAACTTGTATTATTGTTTTTTCTTAATTAAGAAGTAGGCCTTTTAAACTCAAATTTATGATCTTTAGCAATAGAAGATTTTAATGAAGCAAATGGCCAAATCTACAAATAAACACATAGAATTGTTAGAACGTTCTAAAGTCTATTATTGTTGTAATTGGGTGAGAGAAAATGGACATGTTTCCCATGAGTTTTGATAACAGTGGATGTACATGTAAATATGTCTCCCACAGAGTACCTTACTTAAAGTTGAATTAAAACAGACTTTCCCCAAAGACCAAACTTCAATCTAAATGCTTTTAAGTGAAAGGATGAGATATTGTCAGTCAAATTCTACATACTGGAAAAGATATTTTACCTTGAACCAGGAACCTAGGGGACTAGGAATAAAATATCAATACCAAGTGACAAGTAGTTTAGGGAAAGAAAAAAAAAAAAACACTAGGTACATAAAGATAATGACCTTTTCCCCCTTTCATTGCTTTTTCTAGCACACTTGTAAGTTCATTCTGAAATCACATGCTGCAAACAACCAATGGGCAGCAAACCATATTTTTCAGATTCCTTCTTAGTTCAGATGACCATTCTTTATCTTTCACATTCTGTGTTATATTTCTTAGTAAGCTGGAATTTCTAAAAGAGGTGATTTATAAACTTGTTTTAAAGATTTTAATATTTATACTTTATGTAAGTTAATTGAGAAACGTATTTGGCATATAACTTTGGTCATATCAAAATTATAATTTTGAAATTAACATAAAAATATTCCTATCTAAATCAAGCTGAATTTTACTTTTTTAAAAAAATTTATTTTAAAGGCATGATCCTGGCATCTCTTCTCTAGAAAGCAGATATTGGCATGAAATTTGAAGATTCAAATGAAATTGATTTTGATATTTTTCAGCTGTTTATTCTTGTGAGAAATGGTTAAAAATTTGAGAAACTATATGTTCACTGCATCAAATGATGAATGATTTGAGTAATAATATTTTATGCCATCTGTATTGCTCCCTAATGATTCCATGTTTATATCTTCTTTTTGCTGCTCTTGATATTTTGAATCTGTTGCTGTCAGAAAAAAAATCCAAAAAGTACACTCAGAGTCATTTTTAGACTCTATCATAAATCGTGCTTCATTAATATGATCCACGAAGAGACAAATGGTGTGTGAAGGGAACGGTACTCAGGTCTGCAGGAAGAGAAGAAAGAGGAGGATTGGGGACTGGCAGAGAATGGTGGCAAATTAATATAATTCATATGATTGTGTTTGCTGTCCACAAAATATTTTGCACAAATAGTGTGCTGGGAGAAAGGCATTGCTACTTTAACTTTGAATTGGTATTGCTTGCTGTTATTGAGATAAAATGAATGAATTAAAAATAGGAGAAACTCTAAGCAAACAAGACTGTCCATAATATACGCTAGTGTAATAGTGTAAACAAGAGTAAACCAATTACTAATATTTTCTTAGTGCAGGAGTCCTGGTATATACTACTATGCTATACTCAACTTGAGCAGATATTTCCCCATATAACAAATCACTTCCTTACCCTACCTGAGACAAATTCACTGAGGAAAGGTGGAAAATAAAAGGACCTGAGGTATGAGAATATGGGGATTATAACAGTTAATAAAGACTCCATTTATGTGACATACATAAATACTGAAACAATGAAATAAATGATAATATTTCAAAAAAAGAGGGCTAAGATAAACCAAACTATTCCAGAGACAAAATCCTCTCGACTCTTTAATGAATCAGAAAATTTTTGAAGTCACGATGAACTGACTTTACATATGATGTTAGTCCTTATACAAACAGGTTTATACTAAAGTAATCTTTTTTCCTTCCATGCATATCTGTAAAATTCATACATGTAAATACTATCCTGGTGGAATTAGAGAATTAATGTACTTGAGAATTAGAAATCAATTACATTCGCTAATTCTTATTAATCACAGGTCTCATAAACTAACCATAAGAGCCATTAGCTCTTTTTAAAAAAAATTATTTATTTTATTTTGTCTATTTATTTTCGGCTGCGTTGGGTCTTGGTTGCTGCACTCGGGCTTTCTTTAGTTGCGGCGAGCGGGGTCTACTCTTCGTTGTGGTGCACAGGCTTCTCATTGCGGTGGCTTCTCTTGTTGTAGAACATGGGCTCTAGGGCACGCAGGCTTCAGCATTTGTGGCACGCGAGCTCTAGAGCGCAGGCTCAGTAGTTGTGGCACACCGGCTTAGTCGCTCCACGGCATGTGGAATCTTCCCAGACCAGCGCTCAAACCCATGTCTCCTGAATTGCCAAGTGGATTCTTAACCACTGCGCCACCAGGTAAGCCCCACAGGGGCTACTCTTCGTTGCGGTGCGCAGGCTTCTCATTGTGGTGGCTTCTCTTGTTGCGGTTGCAGAGCACAGGCTCCAGTAGTTGTGGCATGTGGGCTCAGTAGTTGTGGCTCACGGGCTCTAGAGTGCAGGCTCAGTAGTTGTGGCGCATGTGTTTAGTTGCTCTGTGGAATGTGGGATCTTCCCGGACCAGGGCTCAAACCCGTGTCGCCTGCATTGGCAAGCGGATTCTTAACCACTGTGCCACCAGGGAAGCCCAAGCCATTAGCTCTTAAGAGACAATTTAATTAAAATCTATTACAGTTATTGCAAGTCATGTGTTTTTTGAAATGTAGCAACATTTCATTTTGGAAATCATGGACAAAAGAAACATGCAAGATTTAAAAGTACAAAATAAGGCATATAAGTGAAGAGAGCTAGGTAAATTATTTGTTCTGCTTAAATAATACAAGTTCCATAATGGCAAAAAAAACTTCTTGTCTACTACTGAATCCAAACCACCTAGATTGTGTCTCCCAGTTGGTGCTCAAAATACGTTAGAAAATTATCTTCTTATTTTCCAAAGCCACTATAAATAGCACATATTAAGAATTACTGAACAGTCATAAACAGCAACATATTTTATATCTAGATTTTTAAAAATTTTACCTAGAGTAAAAACATTTACAAAGTGTCAAAAACCTTAACATCATTAAAGCTATACTGCCTAACTGTAGAATATTTAGCAACTTCCTGACCTGAGGCAGAAAATTAAATCTTGGGAACTACAAATGTTTAAATCATGTTCAATCCATTTATTTTTCCCTCTAAACAAGGATAAGGTATATATGATAGCTTAATTACCATCTACTGGTAATATTGATTAATCATGAGCAAATTAACTTATTACCTATTTAGTTTCTAAATAATAAAAATATTTCCACTGTTTGTTAAATATGTAAATTTTAATTAATCTGGAAATTATTAGTTGCTTTACCAGGCTTAGAATTAAAGTATCTAAATAAGCACTATATTTTTAAAAATGTAGATTAACTTCATATGACCAAGAGAGTAGATTTATATTAACCAATCCCTAGTTATTCATTCATTCAATAAATATTTACTGAAGAGATTCTTTATCAAGTCCAGAATGACTATATAAAGATAAACAAAAGAATGCTTATCCAGTATCAAATCTGACAACAACTGAAGGATTGCTTTTAAAATTTTGTAATAGGTATCAACATTTAATTGCTTTTCTATATACAATTCAAGTTGAGGTTGGCATTTGTAAGAGACTTAGTTAAATGGCTGGGGACAGATTCTCCAAAGCTATCAGATCTAGAGGCTTTTAGATAAAATGCAAGGAGAAGGTGTGGGGATCTTGAGTTTAAGCTGGTGAAGGAGTGAAAAGTGAGATTTTTGACCAAGACAGTGTAACTGATAAAAATATTACAATTCTATGTATTTTGACCTTGTGACACACAAACCTTTTACATTTCCTTATTGATATTAACAGTTTTCTTTATAATATACATGGATTTCTGCATATCACTTGTATATAACACTCATTTCTTATCATTTATCATATTTCATATAACTTCCTTATCACCTCTATATTACATATCACATTTCTAACCAATCCTTATCAGTCCTTACAATTTTATTATCTTTGCCTTATCATGCTGTCTAGAATATCCAGTAAAATGTTAAATAGAAGTTGAGTTAGTGCACAACCTAACTTAAACCTTCGGAGTTTCCCTAGAAAATCATGCTTTTCTATTTTATTCTATTTGATTGGTTTATACATCTCTGTATATGTGTATATATGTATATAAAATTTATCGTGAGATTTGGTTTGTTAATATTTGTTTAGGATTTTTATATTTATTTTCTTTGAAGAGATCAACTTGCAATTTTCCTTTTCTCTAATGTCCTTGTTAGGTTTTATTATCAAGGTTATGCTGGCCTTATAAAATGGAAATTTTTCTTACTTTTTCTTTCTTCTATTTTCTTTGAGCTTCATTTAACTTTTTTCCCATAACTTTTGGAGATGTAAGCATTTATTTTCACCTTTTTTTGTAATAGATATTAACATTATAACATTCTCTTTAAGCACAATATTAGCTGTATCGTACCGATTTTATTACACACTCTATTTTCAACATAAACAGTTTCCTGATTTTTATTTTATTTCTTCTGGGTAATTTAGTAATATGTAGTTAATTCTAAACATATAGAATATTTTTAGTTATCTTTTGAAAATTGTTTCTTAGCATAATTTCATTATGGTCAGAAAAGATAATTTCTATGATTTCTGAATTTAAAATTTGACAGACTTTCGGAGCCCACACATGACCAATATGGATTACTGTTATATATGCAGTGGAAAATAATATTTATCCAGATGATTTTATGGATTGTTTTTAGTATATGTCATTAGCTCAAAAACAGTAGTTGTGTTATTCAAGCCTTCTATAGTGTTGCTACTTATTTCCTGACTTTTCTATGAATTTCTAAAAGCTGCATTATAATTTTCCAACATAATTAAGGATTTGATTCTTTTTCTTTTCTACTCAATTTTTGCATAAGTTTGAGGTATGTATCATACATATATACACATATTATATACATAAACATACATGTGTGTATATATGTGTATACATATGTGTGTATGCAGATATTTTGCATACTACATTTTGAGATGATATACATCCTACATATATACACATTATATATATACACACATATATGTGTGTGTGTATGTGTGATTGTACATATATATATATATATACATATTTGTGTATATATATTTTTCTCCTTGGTGGAAAGTCACTTTTACCATTCTGAATATCTTCATTTATCCCCACTAATTATTGCCTTAAAAGGCTCTGCAGCAGGTGTGAGCTGTGGTACAAGAATCCTGCTTCCTTTATTATATAACTCAGTATCTCCTGTAATAGTAGATGTATCAATGGTGGATGTATCTCTTTACTAGCAATTGCATGGTATATCTTTTCCCATCCTTCCATTTTAAAATTTTCTGTGTCCTAATTTTGCATCTCTTGTTTTTAAAATCCATTCTAACAATCTTCATCTTTCAACTAGACTGTTCAATTTACATTTAACATAGTTACTAGTGTTTTTAAGTTTAAATCTACTATTTTTTATACCATTTTAGTGATATTATGGTGTTTAAAACATTTCTCCTTGCCTTACTATGATTTGTTATCAATTAATAATTTTATCACTTCTCAGAAAATTCGAAGTCTTTGGAATCTTTTATCCTGCCTATCTTAGAGCTATTTTTAAAAATTTGGTATAAATTCTCTGTATATGTAAAACTCACAAATATTATGTTTCTCAAGTAAGTGTTAATCAGATTAATCAACAATATACATTTTCTGTTTTCCTGCATCTCTGTGTTTCCATTGGGATTATTTTTCTTCCCTTTAATAATTCTCTTTATATTTCATGTATTGTGGGTCTACTTGTGTCACATTTTCTTAGGTTTGGTTTATTCATAGTTTTGTTATTCAATTTCACCATTAATTTTGAAAGATATTTAGGATAGATACAGAATTCCTGGTTGACATTTTTTTCTTTTAGAACTTTGAATATATAACCAAAGGTGTTAAGCTCTTATTATTTCTCTTGAGAAACTAGCTCTCAGTATTTTTCTTGCATTTTTAAATGTAATATAACTAGGTTTTGTTTTAGATTCAGTTAGTTTTCTTGATATTTATTAATTTAGTATGATATGCAGAAGTATACTTTAAAAAATTTTATCTTGTTTTTTGTATTGCTTCTGTAATCTGTTTGATAGTTTTCATTAGTTTTTAAACATAGAACCATTTCTTAAAATATTGCTCCTCTTGCATTTGATCTCTTATCTCCTTTTGGGACTACAATTCCATACATCACGGTGAGAAAGCTTTTTGTATGTAAAAGGCCAAGTAACAAGTAATTTAGGCTTTGCAAATCTCATAATGTTTCTATCACATATACTCTTTTAACTCTTTAAAAATGTTAAAAAGTATTCTTAACTCAAGGGCTGTACAACCACAGTCTACATGCTGTATTTATTTCTAAATTATTTCTTCCTAGTTTCTGAACAAATTGTGTGTTTTTAATGACTTTTTTTGGTTTGAATGCCATACATTGTTTATAATAAATGTAGAAATGATAAAAACTCTCAACAAAGTGGGTATAGAGGGAATGTACCTCAACATAATAAAGGCTGTATATAACAAATCCACAGCTAACATCATACTCAGTGGTGAAAAGCTGAAAGCTTTTCTTCTGTGATCAGGAAAAACACATGGATGCCCACTCTCTTGCAACTTTTATTCAATATAGTATTGGAAGTCCTCTCCAAACTGGAGAGGAAGAAGTAAAACTGTCACTATTTGCAAATTATATTATATATAGAAAATCCTAAAGATTCAACCAAGAAAATGTTAGAACTAATAAATTCAGTCAAGTTGCAGGATACAAAATCAATATACAAAATCTATTGTGTTTCTACATACTAATAATGAACTATCAGAAAGAGAAATTAAGAAAACAATCCCTTTTATAATTGCACCAAAAAGAATAAAATACCAGAAATAAATTTAACCAAGAAGTGGAAAACCTGTACACTGGAAACTATAAGACATTGATGAAAGAAGCTGAAAAAGACATTAATAAATGGAAAGATATTCTGTGCTTATAGACTGGAAGAATTAATATTGTCAAAATGTTCATACTACCCAAAACAATCTACAGATTCAATACAATACCTATCAAAATTCCAATAGCATTTTTCACAGAAATAGAACAAACAATCCTAAAATTTGCATGGAACCACAAAAGACCTCGAATAGCCAAACACTGGCTTTTAATGTTCCAATATTTATACTTCTTTCTTCTTTCTGCTTTTAGTATCATGTTATCATTTCTTCTCCAAAGAAGTTACTTGTTGTGCTGGGCTCCTGATAATAGTAGCTATTAATACCTTACCCAGATACTTTAGTCACCTTTACTTCTAGTCACCTCTACTTGGTTGCACAGTGTGCTAAATTGTTTCTAAAAGGCACAACAGAGAATTGACATAGTGATGGAATCACTTTTGAGAACTGGAGTTATTTGAAAGACTTGAAATACAGGGAAGAAAATTAAAGTTGGCATCTATATGAAAATAATATTAATGGAAGAAAATAATCAGAATAATAGAAGCAAATAATTATTCAAAGCTGCAAAGGATTATAAATTTTCTGGAATATTGTCTATTTTGCATTCAATCTCTTTAATCCATATAACTTGTGGAGCTCCACTTTAGCAAAATTGCTCATTCAAGGAAATGATTTAATCAGTAAAAAAAGTAAATTTAGAAAATTTATAATTGCAACAGTTTCTTTTGCTCAAACTAGCTCTTCAACCTTCTGTAGCAAAGATGAATTTGGTTCATGCTCTGAGAGAGATGAGTCAAACTCATACACTAAAATAAAAGCATTGATTAAATAGACATTAATATGAACAGCAGGACAGTGAGATTCTAGAGAACCTTACATGTTCGGCTGGCATTCTGTTAATGAAGTAGAACTGCAACTAGTATCTTTTTTATTCAGCTGTGACTAATTATCTTCCACAGTCATATTAAAATATTGAATGCAGCTTCATTTACAATAACACTAAAGGTCTAACTTCGGCGTTATAATCCAAATAATGACACCCGCAACTGCCTAAGGGTCATGATACTCGTTCTCACAGTGAAGGAGCAAAAGAGCTAATTATACACACAAGGGAATGAGTTACATGTTCTCTTGTTTTTCCTAGAAAATTTCAGGCACAATACTTGTGTGTGTGTCTGTATGATCCTTGTGAAAAATCCAAGGGAAAAAAAATAATATTCCCCAAAGCACACACACACACACACACACACACACACACACACACACACACACACACAAAACTAATACACAGAGCAAGATCTTGACTTTTAAATTCTGATGCTGACCCCCTTTAAAGGGATATTGATCCCTTTAAAAAGCAGTGCTTTTTGCATCAATTATCTATTGTTAAGTATGAAGAAACTTAGACATGTGTGTGCATATGTGTATGTTTGTATGGGTTTTGGGATTGGCAGTTCTATGGAAACTAAGATGATATGTACATCTTATTTAGGTATTTAGATGTCATTACATCATTGTATAACAATTCTGATAATGTCAAAGTCAATAAAAATGGTATGGTCAACAAATCACACATCCAGCTGAACTAGATTTGATAGTTGCCTGAAGACTGACTATTTATTTGTTTCTAGGTTGAATAAGCACAGAAATATCTTTAAGATAGGTTAGCGTTCTTTCAAAATACAGATTCTCTTGGGTGTTCTTTCTTTTTCAAAAATTTTTTTTATTGAGGAATAACTGACATACATCATATTAGTCTTTGGTGTACAACATAATGATTTGATAATTGTATATATTGCAAAATAATCACCACAATAAGTCTAGTTAACATTCATCACCAGACGGAGTTGCAAAACTTTTATTTTTCTTGTGATGACTTTTTAAGATTTATTCTCTTACCAACCTTCAAATATGCAATACAGTATTATTAGGTATAGTTGCCATGTTATACACTATATCATAATGTATATTTGGAAGTTTGTACCTCTGTATAATTGGGATTTTATACCTTTTATAATAATTGGTAATTGGAAGTTTGACTCCCTCCACCTAGTTAACCCACAACCGTGCCCTGAGTCTCGCAACCACCAATCTGTTCTGTATGAGACTGTTTTTATTTTTAAAGTTCCTGCATATAAGTGAGATCATAAAATATTTGTCTTTCTCTGTCTGACTTATTTCTCTTAGCATAATGTCCTCAAGGTCAATCCATGTGGTCACAAATGGCAAGATTTTGTTATTTTTATGGCTGAATAATATTCCATTATATATATGTGTGTGTGTGTGTGTATATATATATATATATATATATATATATATATAATCTTCTTTATCTATTTATTCATGGACAGACACTTAGGTTGTTTCCAAATCTTGGCCATTGTAAATGACGCTGTCCAAATCTTGCCCATTGTAAATGATGCTGTAATGAACAGGGAGGTGCAGGTATCTTTTCAAGTTAGTGTGTTCATTTTCTTTGGATAAATACCCAGAAGTGAAATTATTGGATGGTATGGTAGTTCTATTTTTAAAATTTGAGGAATCTCCATACTATTTTCCATAGTGGGTGCAACAATTTACATTCCCACCAACAGTGCATGAGGGATCCCTTTTCTTCACATTCCTGTTTAAAAACTTCTGCCTTGATCATATACTATGACACACATACACACACACACAGTTTCCTTTTCTATTTGGTGCTATTTGTTTTACAAAAATTGGTTTGTATTATATTTAATTACTTGCTTCTTGCTTTTCTCACTTAAAAGACATCCTGAAAAACGTGCCAAGACAGAGATTTAACTCACATTTTAATATATATTGAACCTATTACCTAGATATCTGAAGTCTCACCATGAGTCTTTCTTATATTCAACCAATTTACCAATCTGTGCTGCATTTTACATAATTTTCTCACATATATCTTCAGGCTCATTAATTTGTGCTTTTACTTATACTTTATCTTTTTCTTTTATAAAAGTGTTCCTTAGTTCTTTTTCAAAACTTGTTGTTTTTCTTTATCACGTCCTTTCCTTTGACAACTTTAAAAAATTCCCTCTTTGCTTAAATATATTTATTTTATAGTTTTATCATGTTGCTTCTTTTTATGAACCTAAGTTACTGAGTGTGCCAAATCTTCTGTTTGTTACATCTTTTTCTCACTTATGATGGTTTGTTTCTTTGTGTGTTTAATGATTTTAATTATAAGCTCATTTTAAGTATAAATTATTTTTTAACCCTGTGGGATTCTCATAGGGATTTGTTGAAGTTTCTCCCAACAGAAGTTTTGAATTTTTTTGTTGTAGGTGTTCTATGTGCATCACTTTCCAGTGACAACTTAAAAGGAAAGTCAGTGTGAATATTTTAAAAATATTATCTTGGTTTAGGATTTCTCTGTAGCACCTAGGTAAAGTAAATGTAGATTGCAGATCAGTGAGAGATGAAGTTTTATTTTTTCTCAGGAGAATTTTTTTTATCCTACTCAGATTCAGGATAAAAGTAAATCTTCATCTTAGTTTAGATACCTCTAGAACCCTGAAGTTAGAACTCAAGTTCTAGTAAACAGTCAGTTTGAGAGATGACACCAGGAAAATCAGTAGGGGTGTGGCCAAGTACGGTAGGGAGGAGAAGAAAGCAAAAGTTGCATCATCAGCCAAGTTGCCACTGTGGGCAAATAAAATTCAGTCCAGCTGGGAAATTCTAGGAGGAGGTGTAGAGTACTTAGCTATGAATGAGGAAGCAGGTATATTTATCTACCAACTCCCCATCTATCACTGGCTGAGTGCTCTTCTGGGGGCCTTTGCAGCCCCTCCAGGACTTACAGCTGAGATTGTGCATGTCCCAGATCGAATAAAACTGTGACATGTGCTAGTATTAAGGCAAACTGTGACAGGTGCTAGTATTAAGCAGTCTCATGTGTATAGACCAGCACCAAGAAGATATGAATCATTCATCAGTAACATCTGACAAACCATTCTTGTCATCTCTCTGGGTCAGTGGATAGAGTGATTGTGTCTTCTTTTCACTAGGCTTATAGTTGTTGGAGGACCTTGACTCCTACCCTGTGTGGTGTTAAAACCTAATTTGAACCTTTAGTCATTATACAGTCCAACTAACCTTCCAGGGCTGCTGTAATATCAGCTCACCTGCTTACTGCTTTGGCTTTCAGCTTTTGCTTTGCATCTGACACCTGAGATTTGTTTCTTTCTTGTATATTAAGCCATAGATTCAAAAATATTTATCTATGGAAAGCAATTAGACTTTATCTAGTATCTCTAGATATTTATAGTGAAAGCGTTTGATGCTAGCCTCGTTCATAATTTTGCTGGAAATAGAAGTCCCTCACCCTTTTCAATAGCTACTTAATATTTTGTGGTAGAAAATGTATTTAATCATTCACATAGTAATAGGCATTTACTTTTTTCCAGTCCCCCCTTACAGACATAGTTCCAAATAGCATGTCTTTGCATCTAACTTTTGTAATAATGTTTTTCTCTTTGGGATAACATTCCTAGAGTGGTAATACTTTGCTAAATCTTATTTATATTTTTAAATTTTGATAGAATATTACTCTACTGAATTAAAGAGGGCAATAATTTATATTTATTGTGACAAATGCTGAATAAATTATTTATTTGTCATATGGATATCAGCAAATATATATGCATATGCATGTGCGTGTTTACGTATATGTATATATACACACTGATATAAATATTTTAATTCATCAGATCCTTGAAGAAAGAGGTAATTTAGTCCATCCTTCTTTTGTACAGAAAAGAATTATAAAATTAATAAAATGAAAAGGAAAGCACATGAATAGAATAATAAATCTAAAAACTTTGTGTATTGCAAACCAGGAAAGTTGAGATTAAAAGCACCATCATTCAGACTTGGAGAAGAGGAGATAAATCTTCCCAAATAAAACTAACTCCATGCATGGGGTCATTTAGGTGTCTGGTATGAATCCTCAGGGAGCCATAACCTGTGGTCATAGCTGCCTGATGACATCAGTATGGTAATTAAAACATGCTCATGAAATCAGATGAAATAACTGCTTCCTTGGAATTTGATAAATGCTGCCTCTCAAAATGTATAGTGTCAAAGTTATCTTGGGAATGCTTGAGTTCACAGATTCTAGGCACTCTTGACTGAACAGGCTTCTCTAAAACCAGCCTGGTTTATCTTTTAAAATGAGCTTCTATTTCTGACATATACCAAGTGACAAAGATCTCCCAAGCTATATGTCATTATGGTTGCTGCATTTGCAATCTTTCTACATGAACTGAGAACACGTTATTTTAGACCAAAATGACCAACCCTGATTATTAATTTATTACATTAAAATACTGTTCTCATATTTATTTTCAACTAATAAAAATGAGATCATGTCTATTTGAATAAACAGTAACTAATGTAAAATATTACATCAAATATTATCAATTCAGAATTTATTTTATTTCAGAGACTACACTGAAATTTTGTCAATATTATTTTGGAGAAAAATTGGTTGAATATATGACTAATATAAAGGTTGTAGAGAATATTTAAGGCTAGCAAAACAAATAATTTTAATGTACTCCAAAACCTCATTTTGTACAAATAATTTGATTACTAATGAAAAAAATCCTACTTTTATATATTTTAAAAGATACTAAAAAAATAAAATAGTAGTCATTTTTTGTAGTTTATATAAATGACTTGAAGTTGAGAAAAGGTCTCTAAAAGTACAAATATTTGCTAGGTGAAAATAAATTCCCATCAAGTAATTCTAATTAATAAAATTTTAAGTATCAGATTGTGACAAGTAAACTTTGACTTGAATGAGAATGTTTCACTTATATACAGAGTGCTGTAAAATCAAAATTTATTGTGAGTGGGGTTGCTTATATTTTCCAGTAATGTTTAATTTCTCTGATGTTTTATTTTGTGGGAAGGGCAAGAATGCCATTAATTTTTAGAAACTGATAGGAGTTTTCCTTTGTGGGTTTTTCTTAACACTTTGGCAAGGTCCAAGTAAAAATTCAACCCTTCATATAGAAATTTCCTGAAATTAACACAGCAGCAATTAAGTTCTTTGTCCACTGTACTATAACAATTATTTTAATTTTCAGAGCATGATTCATGTGCTGTCCTAGATTATAGTTCTGCATATAAAATCTTTAGAAGAAGACACTATCTCTTAAATGGTTTAGTATCCTTACTCCACCCAGTGTATCAGCAAGGGTTTTTCACATACTGCAAAATAATATATGTTCGTTGTAGTTATGCCAGTGTTAATTATCATGGGGTGGGCAGCAAGACTCATCAAGAACCCCCAGAGCAACTGTATGAATGCCTGTATTTTCTCATATTTCACTTTTCATGAAGAGATCTCTGGCTCAGGAATCATCATTGTGGTAACAGCAACATTAATATTTATTGAGTACTTGCTATTTACCAAACACTGTGTTTATATGTATTATCTCATAATCTTCAGAGCATTCCTATTTGTGTAGAAATTACTACTAAAATCTTCCCCCAATTTTACAGTTGAAGAAATTGCGGCTTAAAGAGGTTAAATTATTTAAGGCCAGATAGCCTCTACGTGTTGAAGCCAGAATTTGAATCTAGGCATTCTTAATCCAGAGTCCAGATTCATAACCACTCTTTAATGATACAACTTTACCACTTCTTTGTCCTCTTTGAGACCCTCCTGCAATTCATTTAACAGCAAATTTTAAGTCAGACTTTACATACATTAAGAAGAAATAACATTGACTAAATAATCTGACTTGTTTTTAAATATAAATGTCAGAGCTTTATCATGTTTTGATCAATCATTCACACTCTATTCTCACTCTGTATTTGGTATTGTACCATAGTATGTCAGAAGAAATTAAATACTATGGAGAAAAATAAAGAAAAGGAGGAAGATAAGAAAGGTTGGGAGTGGGTATGATACAATTAAAATGCGATGGTTAAGAAAGCAAAGCAAAGGCCAAAAAGATATTCTAAAATCTGTATTCTTACCCATCTGATTCATCTAGCCATTATTTATTAAATATTTAATATGTGCCTGTTGCTATATTAAGCTCTTAGGATAGCATAATCAGCAAACACCAATATGATTCCTACCCTCACAGATGTTACCAAAACGAACCAAATAGTTGTAAATAAGTGTAAAATTAAAACTCTGACAAGCGTGATGATCATGAGGATTTGCGGCAGAGACCTTGATTAAGCTCGTGGCAATGCGGGACTGAAGGAAGGGGGAGAGATGGTGCTGTAATTTGGGGAAATCGCCTCTGAAGAAGAGGTGCCTGAGTTGAGATCTGAAGATAAATGGAACAAAACTAAGTAGAGAAGGGTGCAGGAGGCATGTATAGTACACAGAGGTCAAAAGAGCATTTTCAGTGAAGAAGACGATGTACCAAGAGCTGGGGCAGGATGACTTAGATGATGGAAGCTGGTGTGGGTGGAACACAAGACCTGAGGCAGACTGGGTGCTATAAGATAACAAAGCAGGCAGAGCTACTGACATTGCCACTCAATTGTGTTGTACATTTCCAACTTCAAATCTACTTTCTCATCGCATTCTCATATTTTCCATTTGAGGCAGATAGAAAGGAATACCATAATGAACTGATTTATTAGTTAGAAATTCAAATGATGGCCCAAATCCTACAACCAGTAATATAGAATTGAATCCTAGGCCTGGGCCTTTTCTCTAACTCAAGCTAAGTATTGAGTTTAATTGCATATTTTATAATTTTTTCTATTAATCATGGACAATAATAATTGATTGTGTATCTAAAACATGCAACAGATGTGTAGTTTAGTTTTTAGTTTGAAAGGATAGATAAGACTAGTGGTCAGGGCCTGGGTCAGTCCTAAAGTTAGTGCAGGCTTGCTGTTAGGTGGGACTAGGTCCCTGGGTGCCTCGCTGCTTTGCCTGGGTGGGCCCAGGACTGGTGCCAACTGGCTGGTGGGTGGAGCTGGATTCCAGCACTAAGTCTAGAGAGAGGGCTCCAAAACGTCACTTGCCAGCACCATTGTCCTCTTGGTAGAATAAACTCCCCCAAATGGTTGCCACCAGCATCTAGGTCCCCAGGGAGAGTTCCAGTTGTCTCCAGCTTCTACAAAGGCTCTCCAAGATCAGCAACTGACTCTGACTCAGGCTCCTTTCAAATTACTGTCTCTGTGCTGAGTCTTGGGAGTGTGTGAGATTTTTGTGTGTGTCCTTTAACAGTGGAGTCTCTGTTTCTTATAAACCTCTGGCTTTCTCATACTCAAGCTCTGAAAGCCTTCCAAACCAGATGTTCTGCTGGCTCAACTTCCCAGTGAAAAACCCTCAGGCTGGGAGCCTAATGTAGGGCTCAGACTCCTCACTCCCTGGGGAGAATATCTGCAATTGTGATTATCCTCTTGTTTGTGGTTTGCCTACCTAGGGGTATGGATCTTGACTTTACCGTGTCTCTGCCCCTCCTATCCATTTTGCTGTGGTTCTTTCTTTATATCTTTAGTTGTGGAAGACCTTTTCTACTAGTCTTTAGGTCTTTCTCATTGATAGTTGCTCTGTAAATAGTTGTAATTTTGGTGTGCCCATGGGAAGAGGTGAGCTCAGGGTCTTCCTACCCTGCCATCTTGGCTGCCTGCTCCTGCTTGTTTCACAGTTATTCTCTACCCTGGCTCAAAAATTGAAAAAAATTTTAATGATCTTTTTCAGGGCTGCATATCCACTACTGGCATTTAGCGCCCCAGCTCAGGCAATAGCCAGTCTGTGCGGGATGTGTTGTATCCTCTCTGCTTTCCACAAGTGCCATAGAAATTCTGTAGCCTCCTAAGGTGCCTCATCATTTTGTTTCAGGACAGCTAAGCAAAAGAATCCCTCCTCCAAGTGTGGTTTGTGGAGCAGCTGCAGCATTCAAGGACCAGGATTATTTATGGTCTATAAATCTTAATCTGTTGCTATATATTGACTCATGTAAATGGGTCATTGAGGTTGCTCCCAAACTGCCCTACAAATTCATCTAATTATGAAATATCTTTAAGAAGTGACAGAAGCATCTCGAGGATTTCTATAAAAGAATTTAAAAAGACCAACCTGAGCTTGCTCAATAGTTTCCTTTTACAGGTGAAAAATTCCAAACCTGAGTCTTAAAAATTATTTCCTGGAAAAGTTCATTTTACATTGTCATTTTTAACTTATTGTGGGGATTACTTCCGTATGGCTTGTCTAAAGGAATTCCTCCCTCACTTTATATCAACAAGCAATTCTCTCAAACGTCCATGTAAAGTAGTTATGGGAACTCAGAAAACACAAGTACACATACACCTGAAATGAATTCACATTCCCTCTAAAAATGAATTCTTAGGATGAAGTTAAAAAAAACATTACAATCACAGTATATGTATGGCTTCGTTATTTAGGAAAATTTCAAGCTTAAGTTTCTAAATCCTTAGAGTGTAGTTGTTTCTACAAGGTAGTTTTTAACTAGTCTATTTTAAAGATTGCATGAAAAACAATAAAGTGTATATGTTCAGAATTATTTGGCTTGATAATGACTTTTTCTGCTTTTTTCTTTAAAAATTTGCTTAAATTTACTTTTGAATAATATTACATATAAATAATAATAAATAATATATTTATAAAATATTGAATAATACTATACATACAAATTATATGTAATGAATATATGTATTCATTGTATCATTTTGGCTATTTACTTGGTCTGTCATTCTTTATGTTGTAATGTACACCTCACTCCTTTCCCTCAACACTTGAATACTATAATTGTTCCATATGTTTTTGGCGTTGCATATAATCTCAACAGCTTACATTTATGTAGTCATCCAATAACATATTCCCTTATATTTATTATATTATTCTCAAATAAGATAAGAGCATTTTGATCCTTTGTGTTAAACATTGAATATGAGATCTGTTTACATTATTTCAAAGAGATTTTCATGAGTCTGATAGAAATAATGTGGGATTCTTATCAATTCCAAATTGCTGAGCTCTCCTATTATCTAGCTAATATATCTATCACCTTGCTCTTGGAATGTTTTATAGTACCACATATTGTAGTGAGCAATACAGGAAACATTTCAACTTAGGGCTCCCTATAATATCCTTCTTATACAATATAAACATGGTAGAGTAGTACTTTAAAAGTCTCAGTGAAGATGCTTTTCAGTGAAACTGTGCTCTAAAAATAAATCAAGAAAACCAATGCATTTAGAATCACAATAAATATATTGTTAACTTACAAAAAAACCCAGAGAAAGACAAATGTAATCCTATATTCAGACATTTGGAAAACAAATACATTTGTGAGCAATAAGGAGGTCTAAACAAATTTTATTTTTTAATACAAAATGATACTCCTGTCCTTTATTCAATATTTATTAAGTGCCTACTATATATCACATATTGTCCTACATATTGAAGATAAGAGTAGTGGTCAAATGAAGTATTATCTTTATTAGTGGAGCTTACAGTATAAAATATTAAATAGTTATGGGTTAGTAGATGATGAAGTATCTATTTCAGTTATCATTTGCATTTATTATTAAGCTTATAGCTTAAAAGATAAGCATTCAGTAGCTGTTCACCAGTTTTTAATTTGAGCAGGGCTAGGCAAAGGCAAGGAATCAGCTGGAGCATCTCGCCCTGGGCTGGAGGATACACTTTCAGAATGGTTCATTCACTTGGCTGGCAGGATGATACTGGCTGTTAGATGGAAGCAGAACTGAAGCTGTCAGCGAAGGGCTTGATTCTACTCCATGTAGACTTCTCCACATGGTTGCTGAGGCTTCTTCAGAGTAAGGCTCTGGCTTCCATGGGAGGAAGGAGAAGCTGCCAGACTTCCTTAATGTTTAGGCTCAGAAGACCCAGAATGTCTCTTTCTCTACATTCTATTGCTCAAAGCACTCACAGACTCCACATCTTGAAGGAAATATAAAGGATAGGATGGGGTAGTTTGAGTCTATCTTTGGAAACATATATTGGCTGGTGGGGACTGGGCTTCAATGCAGCATATTCTAAGTCCTAGAGGCCTTCTGAATATTGGGGGCAGTGAAGGAAGTCTAGCATAGCTAGTATATTAAGCTGATACTGGATGCATGAACAACTGCAAGAACTAATAGGCCAGAAAAATAAATTTATCCCTTTTCTCTGGAACAATCAGAAGCTATGAAATATTTTATTAGGAAAAAAAAACCTATGACAGCTCCTTTGAGAAAGAGTTGGAGCCAGGTAAGATGTATTGAGAGGATATCACAGTTGACTAGACTAGAAAGAGGATGAGGGCAGTTGCATAAAAATAGAAAAAAAAAGAGTCTGTAAATTACACAACCATTTAGAAATTAGAATTGACAAAATTCAACAATACCTTTGATATGGATAGGTAAGTGAGTGGGAGGAATCAAGAACAATTACTGGGTTTCCGGTTAAGAAGATGCAAGGTGCTATTTACTAAAAAAAAGAACCAGTAGAATAGCAAGTGTTCCGGTGGAAGTTAATAATTTCATGTTTGGCCAGGTTATGTTTAGCTGCCCCAGAAGTGAGGCCTGGCTTGAAATATAGCTTTGAAAATTGTAGAAATGTGGACTACATAGTAAACAAGTTATTGAAGTGACTATGTGAGATTATTTACCTTGCGAGAGAGTCCAGAGTGAACAGAAAAAAGGAAATAGGAAAAGATCTGAGGAACTACAAAATTTTGGATACAGTGCAGGAAGGGAAGCTGGACAAAGATAGGATAGAAGTGGTGGAAGCATTTAAGGAAACTTCACAAATTGTTTCAGTTTAAAATAAAAGGAAAAATACTTTAAGAATGGATATAAACATATTCATGAGATTATACAAGTAGTGCCAGGATGATTATGGGCATTTCGTTAACAAGCATAGAGGATTAGAATGAAAAAAATGTAATGCCACCACTGTATTTTTCTTACTTCTTCTAATAATTGTATTCCATACCGAATGGCTCCTTTTTAAGACAACTATTAAAAATTAGAGCAAGCTTGGAAAAAGGTGATCAGAAATGAAGAAAATCTAAAAATTATTTTATGTAGAAGAAAGAAGTAAAACAGACTTGATAGAAATATTATAGAAAACATAGGAAATATTTTCAAATAGTAGGAAAGCTGTTTTGTGGAAGAAAGATTATACTTATTCCATTAAACCACAAGGAATCTAACTAACACACAAAAATTGTTATCATAGGGATGTGACTTGTGACTAATATTAAGGAAGAACTTTTTTTTACATCTAGAATACTTTTAATATGCTATTGATTTAGATATTATGTTAGAATGAGTAATTTGATTTCCAAATAAAACAAACTTTCAAGCAAAGCTTTTTTCTTTTTAATGGAAAAAGACATTGGGTTGAGAGACCATTCCAGCTTTCTTGATTGAAGATTAATGAACTATTGAATTTTGAAATATGATGCAATATGAATGTCCTTAGAGACTGTCACACAAAGTTACAACTGCAAAAATATTGTGGTGTTATTCTTACTGATACTGCTACGTGGCAGAATATGGTGCTCTTGTAAAATGGTAGAATCAAATACATAATTTTGGTTGTGCAGAGCTATTTTTTCGCAGAAAGGATGTTGCCAAACAAAGTATCATTCATGGTGTATGCCTCCTTTCTTAGGTATGATTCCCTATTTGGCTAGTGATGATTTCCTGCTCACAATAGAGGTCTATATTTTGCACTCAGCAGCTGTGATGGGGGCATCTTAATTCAATAGGGCAGCAGTTTCTTTAGTGGTTTGCCATGTGGCATGGCTTTGTTAGTCCATTTAGGAAGCTCAGCCTAGAATCTATTACTTCAGTCCTCCCAGTAATTCTATAATCCATTTAGAACATTGAATTAATCCCCTTTCTGCTTATGCTAACCAGAATGCATATTGCTCTCTGTATGGATATATCTTCCATACTATATAGAAGGACAACTATATTTAAAGGCAAGGTATAAATATGAGTCAGCTCTTCCCTAAAGATAAATTGTTGGAATAGATAAATGTTTCCCTTTGACAGTTGTACTTTAATTTATGGGATTTTTGACCAAGGGGAATACATATTTATGGAGATGCAAACTATTCACTGACTAAACTACGACTAGAAGAAAATCCTCAGAGTATTAAAATAATGAAGCTTATTTACAAAGAGACATGATTTTCAATTATAATATTTATTGTATTTATCTTGTTATAAAAATAGTATATACTCATAATACAGAATAATTGGGAAGTCAGGTGTGCTTTGAAATTCAGTTTTGGTGCTGCAATCAAGTATTGTCTTGCCCTGTGTTTTCTTATTTAAAAACGACAGACTATTTCCGTTTTGTAAATATTACTTACAAAATGGAAAGATTCACAGACATAGAAAACAAACCTATGGTTACCAAAGGGGAAAGGGGGGAATAAATTAGGAGTTTGGGATTAAAATATATATACTAATAAGTGGTGCTGGGAAAACTGGACAGCTACATGTATGAGAATGATATTAGAACACTCCCTAACACCATACACAAAAATAAACTCCAAATGGATTAAAGACCTAAATGTAAGGCCAGACACTATAAAACTCTTAGAGGAAAACATAGGCAGAACACTCTATGACATAAATCACAGAAAGATTCTTTTTGACCCATGTCCTAGAGAAATGGAAATAAAAACAAAAAAAACCCAAATGGGACCTAATGAAACTTAAAATCTTTTGCACAAGAAAGGAAACCATAAATAAGATGAAAAGACAACCTTCAAAATGGGAGAAAATATTTGCAAATGAAGCAACTGACAAAGGATTAACCTCCAAAATTTATAAGCAGCTCATACAACTCAATATCAAAAAAACAAACAACCCAATCCAAAAATGGGCAGAAGACCTAAAGAGACATTTCTCCAAAGAAGATATACAGATTGCCAGCAAACACATGAAAGAATGCTCAACATCACTAATCATTAGAGAAATGCAAATCAAAACTACAATGAGGTATCACCTCACACCAGTCAGAAAGGCCATAATCAAAAAATTTACAAACAATAAATGCTGGAGAAGGTGTGGAGAAAAGAGAACCCTCTTGCACTGTTGGTGAGAATGTAAATTGATACAGCCACTATGGAGAACAGTATGGAGGTTCCTTAGAATACTAAAAGTAGAACTACCATACAACCCAGCAATCCCACTACTGGGCATATACCCTGAGAAAACCATAATTCAAAGAGTCATGTACCACAATGTTCACTGCAGCTCTATTTACAATAGCCACGACATGGAAGCAATCTAAGTGTCCATTGACAGATGAATGGTTAAAGAAGATGTGGCACATATATACAATGAAATATTACTCAGCCATAAAAAGAAATGAAATTGAGTTATTTGTAGTGAGGTGGATGGATCTAGAGTCTGTCACACGAGTGAAGTAAGTCAGAAAGAGAAAAACAAATACCGTGTGCTAACACATATATATGGAATCTAAAAAAAAAAAAAAAAAGGTTCTGAAGAACCTAGGGGCAGGACAGGAATAAAGATGCAGATGTAGAGAATGGACTTGAGGACATAGGGAGGGGGAAGGGTAAGCTGGGACGAAGTGAGAGAGTGGCATGGACTTATATATACTACCAAATGTAAAATAGATAGCTAGTGGGAAGCAGCCACATAGCACAGGGAGATCAGCTCAGTGCTTTGTGTCCACCTAATGGGGTGGGATAGGGAGGGCAGGAGGGATACACAAGAGGGAGGAGATATGGTGATATATGCATATGTATAGCTGATTCACTTTGTTATAAAGCAGAAACTAACACACCATTGTAAAGCAATTATACTCCAATAAAGATGTTAAAATAAATAAATAAAATTTAAAAATAAAATATATACACTGCTGTATATAAAATATATATTACCAACAGGAACCTATTGTATAGCACAGGGAATTATACTCAATATCTTGTAATAATCTATAATAACCTATAATGGAAGAGAATCTTAAAAAGAATATATATATACATACCTATATGCAACTAAATGACTTTGCTATACACCTGAAACTAACACAATATTGTAAATGAACTATATTTCAATAAATTTTTTTAAAAAATGAGGGCACACTATATAACCATTTAATGATATTTGGGGGTGTATTTGTTAACATAAAATAAATTTGTTAACATAAAATAAAACTAGCTACATTGTTAGTGACTTGTAAACTTTAACTCTGTTTACAATTGCTCTTAGTATCAATGTTTTCATGATAATGAAATTTTTTATGATGACTTTTGAGGATGACTTTTGCCTAACAATATGTACCATCTCTTTTAGACAGAAGATCAACAACTAAATTAGGAAAAAGATACTGTAACCTGCTAGTGAATTACTTATTTCCAGTGTCACCAGTAACTTTGCTTTGTCTGTATTATGATGAGAATAATTCTACAGGGATTACTCTTATTATGCTATAAATTTCAATATTATTTCAGAATGAGTCATTTGATTTTCAAACAAAGCTGCAAGGAATGACTTTTTCTTTTGGGTGGAATAAGGCACTGGGTAGACGAAAAACTATTTGACTTTTTTGATTAAAGGTTAACAAATTATTTTCAGTCTTGAAATATGATATACACTGAATGTCCTTAGAGGCTGTCATGCAAAATTACAACAAAAAAGTTACAGTGTGCTTCTTGCTGATATTGCCAGTGACTTGATTCCCTTTCAGCCGTGTAAGGTTTCTTATCTCTTGGGGAAATGATATGCTTCAGTTTATACTGCAGATCTCCAAAAGGTGACTTTCTTCATGCTTCTAAGAGACTGTCAGGAGTTAGCTGACTGAAAAATCACAGAAATACTGTTTGTTCTTCCAAGAGTTGTTTTGGCAATTCTCTGCTGTATTGGAAAAACTAACCCAAGGGACAAAACTCTGTCAAAACATTAATGTTATCTTGGAAATGAACAGAGAGCCTAAATCATTAAGTTCCAGCCATATTTGTAAGAGTGGCCAGAGTAATGATTGATATGTGCATCACACAAGTGATTTGGTGGCAATAGTCTAGATAAGATAGTGAAAATAAATTTGGATAGCTTGGTTATTTGTTCTATGGTCATAGATAAAGCATCACTAAATATTTTTTATCAAATTATTTGGACCATTATCAATTTAATGACTATTGATAAATAACTTGAAAGAGAGGCGACTCCTGGTCTCTTGGCCTTTCTGGTTCACTTGGTTTGTGTCAGCAGAGATATTACTCAAACAGCAAACTTTAAAACTTAAATACTACTATTTTTAGCAAAAATGATAATGATTATAGTAAAGAAATTCCACTTTACATATGTAGAACATTTTCAGGTTACTTTGCATTCTTATCCCCCATATGATCTTTACAGTAACTCTATGATATAGGATAAAGTATCACTATCCCTATTTTACGGATGATTAAACTGAAGTCCAGTGAGATATTACAAAGTGCTCTGGGCATAGAATTGGGAATAATATTTAGACCAATTACATGAACTTTTGAAGGCTATATCCCAATCTGCCCATTCCTGACCTCTATAAAGGCAAAAACTCTATTATATCAGGTCACATTAACTGAGACAGATAAAAAATCAAGGCACTACATACTATACAAATTGTCCCAAAATGTCTATGATATGTATTTAACCACCAATTTATGTTTAATAATCACATAGTATTTGTTAGACTCAGTCTATACAATAGGGGTTCTCAAAGATTACATTAGGAGCTGTATCAGATTTCCTTGGGCATATTTTCCAACACACTCATGCTTCAAGACTACGTCTGTGGTATGGCGGAATTTTTTACTTGGTAAACTACTCTCACCACTGCGAGCATGTCATGACAAGCCAGTGACAGGGCAAAATAAATGATAAAGATCAGGGACATACATTATCCTATTGAATGTTAAATTAAGGATATAACAGCACATAGGTGAAGTACATAAAACGGGAGGCCCATGATTAGAAATACTGCATTAAGATCTTACAGTCCTTCAGGGAAAAAAATGGCAAGGGAAAGGCAAAGTTCCAAGTCCCAAAGCCACTAGACTACCAGAGGTATGTCCACAAGAGGAAATGGCAGAAATCCATTTTTTTTTAATTGAAGTATAGTTGATTTACAATGTTGTGCTAACTTCTGCTCTACAGCAAAGTGACTCAGTTATACACACACACACACACACACACACACACACATATATATATATATATACATTCTTTTTAAATATTCTTTTCCATTAAGGTTTATCCCAGGAGACTGGATATTGTTCCCTGTGCTATACAGTAGGACCTTGTTGTTTATCCATTCTTAATGTAATAGTTTGCATCTACTAGCCCCAAACTCCCAGTCCATCCCTCTCCCTCCTCTCCTCCAAACAAGACATACAGATGGCCAGTAGGCACATTAAAAGATGCTCAACATCACTAATTATTAGAGAAATGCAAATTAAAACTACAGTGAGGTACCACCTCACACTAGTCAGAATGGCCATCATTAAAAAGTCTACAGGGCTTCCCTGGTGGTGCAGTGGTTGAGAGTCTGCCTGCTGATGCAGGGGACACAGGTTCGTGCCCTGGTCCGGGAAGATCCCACATGCCGTAGAGTAGCTAGGCCCATAAGCCATGGCCACTGAGCCTGCGCGTCCGGAGCCTGTGCTCCACAACGGGAGAGGCCACAACAGTGAGAGGCCCGCGTACTGCAAAAAAAAAAAAAAAAAAAAAAAAAAGTCTACAAATAAATGCTGAAGAAGGTGTGGAGGAAAGGGAACCCTCCTACTCTGTTGTTGGGAATGTAAGTTGGTGCAGCCATGATGGAATATCAGCACTATGGATACAGAGAAGGGTGCTCTAATAGTGATAACACTTTTATATCACTTACCAAGTATCAGGCCTTGATCAAAGTTTATAATCTTGATTATTCCTCGCTCACACTCAAAAAGAAAATCTATTTACCATCTTATTATCATCCTCATCCTGTGGAACAACTCTCCTAATATCACAATCTCTAGCCAGCGCCTCTGATTTTAACAACTACACTATATTGCTGCTCAAACATGAGACTTGGGACATTAACACATGATACCTGTTAATCCAAAGGATTTTGTGGTGAAATAAGATTGAGGATACTGGTTAAAGTTCAGTATAACTGATATTATTAAGCAGATCTCAGGACATTTAATTTGCAAAGGGCATGGTGAATCTCTGGCAGGAGAGGGGTATATATACATAGTGTTTCCCAAAATTGTTTCCTGGGGTGCCACATGGGACCACATTCCACAGTGTAAACTTCAAAAAAAGCTGCTACAACTTATTATTGTAGCCAAAATTTGTATATATTCTTGACAGAAAAGAGTTTTATATACAGACTACAAATATGCCCTCTAATAGGGGGAAAAAAGGTTTTAAATCTAATCAATTGCTTATGGTAAACTATCAATGAAAAGTTTCTGAAATCAGGATAAAATTGCCCCTTACGCAGTTGGAAAGTTCCCACCATTACACGGTGAGAGTATTTTCATTGCTAATGAACCAATTTGAAGGTACAACTCTGAAAGAAAATAAAAAACAAAAATATTTCTTTCTTCCTCGAGTCTGAAGCCTTCTGTCACTCACCTTAGATTCTCAAAACAATTCTGTTTTGCAATTCACATATAGTAACTACTGTATGCTGCCTGGTAATGGATTAATTCATGCATATGTTTTAAACCCCTCCACAGATTATAGGTTCCTGAAGATCAGAAATCTTGTTCATACCTAACAAATTGTTTTCGCAACACCTGGGACGGTAGATGTTCATTGATTTGTTCATGAATGAAAAGGGATACATATGTAACAAAATTATTTTAATGTGCTTTTACTTTCTTTTTGGCAATACAATTATATCCTCCCCATCTTCCTCCTCCTCTTCCTACATTACTAAAATTATAATTTATTTATAATTTTATAACTATAAATTATGGGAAAATTAAAATTAAAGAAAGAAATGGTTTTGTATTTTCTTTATTCCAAAGCTTCTTTCCTGTTTTTTTTTTTTTCTGTTTTTTGCGCCACACGGGCCTCTCACTGTTGTGGCCTCTCTCCCGTTGCTCCAGACACACAGGCCCAGCGGCCATGGCTCACAGGCCCAGCTGCTCCGAGGCATGTGGGATCTTCCAGGACCGGGGCACGAACCCGTGTCTCCCGCATCGGCAGGCGGACTCTCAACCACTGCATCACTAGGGAAGCCCCCCCCCTTTTTTTTTTGATTGTTCTAGTTCTCGCCCATTGAATCACATTTCATTTTATATAATTTTTTAATAATGTGGATCCAATTTTTGTCTTACATTTTCACTGTGATATAATTTTATATTGTATATATTCTTTTCAATTATCATGTATAATTTTCGAAAAATAGTTTATTTAAAAGATGCACCATACTTTATTTAATACTTACATCAGTGTTAGCACTACTATCAGGTATATATGTCACTTACTTTTTTTCCCCTATTACGGATGTCAGTAACCCTGAATTCAATCTATGCAATTATAACCAATTCAAAGGACTCATGAGGAACAGGACAACCTGGTCAAATGTAGACTGAAGAATGGTGAAAATACTGTGAAAGGTTTCTAGCTTAAATTATTAAAAAATGCGTGTAAAGTTTACATAAAGAAACTCTGGTTCCAATATTCCAAAATATGAGTAAATATATTAAATTTTTAAAGGAAATTAATTGTTATATTCCAAATTGTAGAAAAATATTTACTAGAGTTTGCTGCATTGAATCTTATGTCATTCAGGGTCATCCATCATAGGGAAAGGAAATAGAGTTGAAAAAAGAGAAAGAAATTGATAAGAAAGAGGACTGAGAAAACATTGGTATAATCTCAAGTAGTTTTTGAATAGACTGAGGGAAACTAAAACATAAAATTATAAGCATGATTTGAACTCTAGATAAAAGAAAATAACAGCACTGACATGTTGATCTTGACTTTACACAGCACAGTAGTCTTTCCCAAGTAAAGCACTCTTGAATTTAAATCTCAAGTTGCTGTTTATACTATGAGAGTTGATAGAGTAATAATGGAATTTGAGAGGCCAAGTGGCTCCTCTAACATGCCTATAACTTGGACTGCTATTTGCCTTCTGTCTTATCTTCCATTCTCGCTCCTTTGCTCTTCCTTCCTTCTTTCCTCTCTTATTTCTTTCTATTATCTTACCCTCGAGGGCCACTCAGTAGATTAGACCCTGTCCTCCAAGCTGGAGGTACAAGAAAGAACCCCTGTCCCTGCTCTCATGGATCTTATATTATAGTACGGGAGACAAATAAGACAAATAAATAACCAAACACAATCATGACACAGAATAATAAAGAAAAGGAAATGCGGTTCTGTGGTAGTAACTGGCCAGGTGTGTGTGTGTGTGTGTGTGTGTGTGTGTGTGTGTGTGTGTGTGTGTGTGTGTGTGTTGGAAGGGGTGTGGTTTCTGCTGTTTAAGATGGAATAATCTGGGAAAGCTAACTAGAGTAAGTAAAATAAATATTCGAACACATGAACAATACAGAAGACTAAGATACAGGAAGATTCTGGGTAAAATTTTTCAGACAAAAAGCAAAACAAAACAAAACAAAAACCCAACAGGTGTAAGATATCATGGCCAGCATGAGGTTGATGATTCAGAGCAAGAGGAAGGCAAGTGTGGCTAGAACACGGTGACTATGCTTGAAAAGAAGTAAGTTCTATTTCTTCCTGTCCTCTAGGAACATAAAGCTCTGTATGGCAATTAGAGAAACCACTAAACTACACATTCAAGAGCAAGACCAGAAGGAATGATTATAGAGCCAATTGAACTGATTTTTGGAAGTATCAGAATATTGCAATATTTCAAATGAGCACCGTGGAGCCTCCTTTGTGTCTCCGGGTGAAACTCTGGATTCTCAAATTAATAAGACTGAAAATAAATAGATAAAATCCAAAGTGTGTTGCCTAAATAGAAATATTAGTTTTGTCAGAATGAATAGACAGCGTAATGCTTATAAAATTTGGCTATTCCTTAGGAAAATGTTCCTGGATGACACTATTGAGATTTTCAATAATTTGAGAAGTTAATGAGGCTTAATTTTTTAGAAAATCTATTTATCATCCAATTTACTAAAGCAAAGCATACTCCCCAAATTAAATATAGTGTCAGCTTATAGAATTGAAAAGAAAAAGAGTGACACACGGGGCTATGATGATACTTTGTATTTTCCAGATACTCACAAAGAAAATCCAGAGAGAGCATTTTAATGTCTGTGTTTCTTAAAAATAAAAATTAAGAAGCAGCATAGATTAAATTTGACTAAATTTTCCATGAAATATGATATAATTCATTGAGAATGAATGATTTCTTCTTTTCTGGAAAAACACTAGAATTTTAACTTTTCATATTAAAAACAAAATCTGAGCTGGAGCCTATAATAATGTGACAAGGATTGATATTATTCTGAAAAATTGCACAGTTGCATTTTATATAATTGTCCTCAAGGTTGGCTATAATTTGACTCGGATTACAGATCATGTGTGATTTACCATGCATCTTATGTTCTGCTTCATACGTTTCACAACTTATTTTATTCAAGGATATCTGACCAGATTTCATAGCCCTTGAGAGCACAGAATATGTGCTTCTTTCCCATAATTTTCTGCAGAGTCTGTATTCAAGAAAATTCAACAAGTTTTCTCTAATAACATAATTTATACTCTGATGTTATATAAGTTTTGATTATATCACTAGGATAAAATAGACATTATTTTCTTTGAAAAATTATACTGATTTTCAAATTTTCTTTGAAAATTTTCTTTATGAAATTATACTAATGCCCACCTATATTTTTTCTAGTACTGTAATGATTTCTATTTTACATATAAAATTGTTTTTGTGTAATTTGTAATATAGGAAAGCAACTTTTTTATTTAGCTGTAATGAATGGTCAGTTGCCCCAACACAAATTAATGGTTAATCTGTGTTTTCAATATGAAATATCTTTATAATATATTCAATGTCTCACTTATGTCAATTACATTATACTTAGCATTTGGTGAAAGCTTAAAATGTTCTAAAATCTTTCTTATTTTACCATTACCCTATTTTTTATACACAAATCTATATGGATGGTACTATTAAAATCCACATTTTACAGATAAAGATCCTGAAGTGTACACATGTTAAGTAAAGCTGCCTAATGTCCTGCAGCTAGAATGTGACAGAGAAAGTAAAGTTTGCACAAATAAAAGTGGTGGAAATGTTAATTAAACAGTATTTATTGAGCATAGTTTAAAAAAACACATAAAATTCTTAAAAATACTTGAAATGTTTTTTTTATCCTATGTCTTTTAGACATTTGCCTTAAAGGTTAAACAATACCAGACACTATTCTAAGCATATAAAAAGTTTTAATTCATTTAAACCTCAAACCTACCTTAAAAGATAGTTACTGGGAAGAAACTGAGGCAAAAAGGAGATAAGTAACTTTCCCAAAGTCACATGGTAGATCGGTTGCAGACCCAGGTTTCACATCTGGGCAAAATTACACCAGTGTGCATGCTCTTAATTATTGATTATATCCAAATCTTTTCCTTTGATTTGTCTTAATAATCAAGATGTTTTTATATAAAGATGAAGAAATTAGAATACGCAGAATGAGATGTCTTTTTGAATATAATTGTATAACTAGAAAATCCAATAAAATTCAAAAATCAGTTAATATTAAAGCAAATAATTTGGTATAGTATTTCTATATATCAGCAATAGCCAGTCACTAAATACAATTTTAAAAATTCCAATTCAAACTAACACGTGTAATTTTTTCAACAAAATCAACTGCTTGCTTAATATACTACATCCTACATTTTTCCTTTGAAATGTGTAGTGATATCATACAGAAAATCATTTATTCAGAAGATTCAATGCTTCAATACCTCTAATGAGGAACATGCAAGATGTAGTGAACGAAGAATCAGGGAATTCTCAGAATGAAGATGGTAATTCAGTTGATTCATAGAAAAGGAGCACAAAGTTTCCAGCGGTAAGGTAAAGCACTTACCAGGCAGAAGAAATACATGTACAAAACAGATAAATATAGGAATGCACAGTTTACTTTTTATTCAGAAAATGTAAATGTTTTACTATTTTTAATTTTTATTTTTCAATTATTCCTACTTTTTCCTTTATTACTATATTTCCTTTCTCATACTTTTCTTAGGATTCATCATGTTTTAATTATCTGAGTTCAAATGCCTATTTTTTGTTAAAATGTTCTTTTTTAATAAAGTTGACATTTAAGGCTTTATCTTTAATTATAGCTTTAGTAGCTTTTGTCATAAGTTTTGACAAAAGATTTTCACAGTTTGTAATTGTGTAAATATTATGTGGTTTGTAGCTTTGCAAAACAATTTTGACAAAATGTTTATCTGGGAATATATTTTCAGACTTTAAAATGATTTTTTTTCCTTAACTATTTGCTATAAATTTCTAGATTTATTCATTTGTTATTTGCTACTATGACCTGTATGATTTCTCTTTGGGGACTTTTCCTTGTGTTGTAGCTTTTATGCTCAACTGTTGAAAAATGCTATATAAAATGTGATAATGTTTCTCCTATCCTTGAGATTTTATGAATTTATAAGCACTATCTTTTAAAAATAAAATACGTTTCATCTATAATGCCCATTTTCTTGTATTTTATGAAGTCTAACATTTAAGTTTAGAACTAAATATTATGCAAGCAAACTCAGAAAATCAAAGACTTCAGCCTGTATGGAGTATTATTGAATTTCAAGAGTAAAATATAATTATTTGAAGTTAAGAATTTTGCACTAGTTCTATAATTCGAGGCATTTTTTGTACTTACTTAGAGTGTATTTTCTTTTTTATAAATATCATAAAGTTATTAGTAGTTCTCTAGGATAGTAACTTATATTAAATTATTTTTAGAACATTAAATTTAGGGAGATTTATTTTAGCATTTAAGCTTATCCTAAACTAGGACATGTGCAAGTTTCTTTAATAAAATTTAATCTTGAAAAATATCAGGTTAATGCCTTTCTGGAAATGCGTTAAAGAACTAACATTATTTTAAGTTTTAGCATGAGAATATAAAAAGCAAAATTTTCATGTCATACTTATCCTGTAAACAGTTTTTATTTAATTTGGAAAAACTGAAGATGTAGTTAAAATTTAAGACTGATTTGATTGATAATATACACATAATATTAATATGCTTCATAAACATGAAAATTTGCTGGTGGCTCAACACCATACAATGAATAATTATGGTTTATGCATATAATTATAATCTTCTCATGACAATTATTTAGTTTAGGAAGGTTATAAAAATCTGATGTCTCTCATTAGCAATAAATTTATCATTTGTATACAAAAATAACTTTCAAAAAATTTTGGCATAGTTTTACCTATGTACTATATTTAGTCCTACAAATGTCTTGCTTACTCATACTGAAGACAGAAAACGTAAATGATTACCAGAAGTTTCACAGCTAATAAATGGAAAAGATGATTTACCTTAAATAGTCTGTTTGGATGAAGGCAGTGGTGATGGATCATCTAATTTCTTGAAAGAGCTCCTGATACTTCTGGAATCAGGATCCATGATGCTATAAAACATATGCTAATTAACAATTCTGATGATCAAAAAATTGCAAATGACATTGTGAGCAAATACAAAAGTACTATAATTGAAAATTAATAATAGTCCTAAAAGTACATATATAATAGTATTAGTCAACTTCTCTAATCTTTCAGTAAGATAAAAAATATACAGATTTCACTTAGTAATCATTCATGTCTACTTCTTCATCTTCTTTTTATGTTCGTGTCCTTAAACAAGAAGCAAGAAAAAAAGGGAAAAAAAATATCTAGAACTTAATGACCCATAAATTAAACAATCTCACTATATTCTAGAATTAAATGTCTAGGTTAAAGTAAATTAGACAATTAGCAAAACAAAAATTAGCAATTAAAACTTTTCCAAGAAACAAGTACACCAGAACAAGGTTGTCACGTGGGGAAGAGGGACTGGCTGCTCAGAAACCCAGTAGCATTTGCCTTGGTGGATTCACGACAGTTCAAGGAATGGATAACAGTCTCCCAGGATCAGTTTGTTTGCAATTTAAAGAGGGAAGCTGTCTCTGTGCACAGACTCATATTGGCCAACTTCACAGCAACTGATGTGTATAAACCACTGATATGTATGAAAGAAAATGTCATTGTTCATTTACACAGAGAAATTAATCTGTCAAGTGAATCAGAATGTTTAATTCAGCCTCTCTAGCATATTCTCTTTCTGTAGGGAAAATACATTGAAAGAAACCTTCTTAAGAAGTTTACGTGGAGAACAAGGAATCAATTAGCTGATTTAAATATCTTTCAGGTAAAGCCTAACCTGTGCAATCAGATTGCTAATGTTGGATTGGCCAGAACTCCATCCACTTTGAACCTTGAACCATGTTAAATGAGCAGAATCAACACACTCTTCCCCCCAACCTCGACTCTCAGGATTGGTCACTTTTCTACTATTATAATTTTTCTCACATGAAGAACATAAACCAGTTTTCTGCATAGCAAGCAGTGAATTCTTATATCATAGGAATTAAAGTGCTAACTTTACCAAACTAGTCCATTACTTATTCATGATATCTTGTTTTACTCTTATTTATGGCTAATCCTGTATTTTTGATACACATTTTATTAGTTTAGATTTTAGAGTAAAATCAAATTCTGGCTTTTGAGGGTACCTCAATTCAGCCCATATTTGTCTTTCTTCTATTAAATGTGATTCTTTTTTTGTTGATATTGAGTTTCATAAATATTTTGAGAATTTGTAGATATGCACACATATTTTATGGATATGAATTTATAGATACATATTTTGATATAGACAGATAATTTCTCAGGAAGTCAGAAAATGCTCATCCAATTTTCTTCTGCAGTAGGCATATGGGTATACATAGCAATTGGGTATTTTTTAATATTGATTCACTTGAAGTTTTTCAATTAGTATGTGAAAAGTTATTCATAGTTTACTCATTTATTGAAAAAAAATGGTCTTCAGCTCAACAATAATTACATGATGAATTAAATTCTCTCTTTACTCCCTTCCCCTCACCAACCTTTAATTAGATTAGCTGGAGTATTTGGAATGCAACGGGATATTGTGTAATAAAAGAACAAACATTTTTATTTGGCACACTCTCTTGCTTTGGGATTCTCTCTAGTGAAGGTTATTTAACCTTAGCTTAGTCAAATAAATACTTTTTCTTTGGAGAGATGCCTTGTTGCTGTCTACTAAAGGTAGTTCACTTTTCATTTTTGTATATTGAAATGCCTGTTTTATTTTTTAATCCAAAATGTGTTTATTGGGATGGTTTCCCATTCATCTTGATTCAAAGTGCTTTTAGTGCTGCTTCCCTTGAAAGGAGCATCCTTCTGTAAGCCCTGCTTTTCCTCCTGTGGGCTAGCAGAGGACAGAAGAGCAGCCAACTCACAAAACTACTGTTTGTGTATGGCTAAAGATGGTGGTGATTTTATAGCATCCTGGATATTTCACATCCATGAAGTAGGAATTGGGGTTCTGCACCGGGCACTTCTTCTTGTGTTTCCTCTTCTCTTCTGGAGAGGGATGAAGAAAATACTTTTCAAGAGGCATGTTCTCCTAGGGAGGTCATCACCAAGTGAAAGGTTGAAATGCCTCTTTGTTTCAATGTTGGTTAGCTCCACAAATGTTAATATTCTGAATCACACATATTACTTTATTTTTTTTCCTTTGAAGTATATTTTTATTTTATTAATTTTCAAGGGTATCAAAGGCTTAAAGTAGCAATAGCAATTACTACTAATTAATCAAATAATGGGGCTTTACATATACACTTTATGGAGGAGACTACTAGCTGATGTCAAACCCACTAACTTTTCTTCCTGGAAACATAGCTCCACTACATTTTTAAGACTCCAATGAAATTAGGAATGGCCATGTGACTGAGTTCTAGTCAGTGAGTTATGCACACAGTTAAAATTTTCTTTCCATGATTCTATGTTCATTTGTCTGGGTGGAATGGAAACAAATACTAGAGTGAACTTGAGACAGGTGTTGGTGTGACCACAGGATGGAAGTATCCTGAGACTCTGCTTGGACTCAATGAATATTCAGTTAATAAGTGTGAGATCTGAGACTCAAACAAAGATTTTCTCACTCCAAATTATTATTATTATTACTATTTTGTCATTTTTCATGTTGTCAAATATGGTGATTTTACAGAATATTTGAAAGTTCAGTACCTAGAGTCAGAGAAACCTGCATTTACAATGATTCCAATATTCACTAGCTGTGTGGACTTGGGAACACTTCTTAATCTTTGCCTTTTTTTCCTATCTATAAAATGGAAGTTATAGCAGTTTTTACATTATAATGTAGGATTAGGTGAGAATATTTAAGTTAAAGGCTTACCAGAATGCTTTATACATAATAACCATAAACCAATGAGAGATTGTTTGATGTTTGATATGAAGTCCTCCAAAGAGTGTAAAATTTGGGAACTACCTTCTCTCTCCTAAATTACATACTCCTTTTGCCCATCTTTTTTCATTTATGTCAAGCTTTTTATATAAATCTATGGTTTTCAAATGGGAACGTATCAAAATTCTCTCTTGGACTTTCTTCTTTAACAACAAAAAAGAAATAGAAAATTTAAAAATAACATGCAGAATTAAAAACAGAGTATCATGTTAAAATACATGTAATAAATGTAGGTGGTGAAATATATATTCTCATATACATTACATTCTGTTTGGTAGCTTTGTAAATAGTGGAGAAATGACTGGTGGATGAAAGGTAGCATTTAAAGTTATGTACTGAAATTACTGTGATCATCAAGATGACAGCAGGTTATAAACCGTTAAAATTTTTGAGGTGCTCCTGTTTATCAAGTTTATAGAGGCTTACCACATATTACTGAAATTGAAATGAAAAATACTAGAGGAAATGGAAATAAACAGTAAATAGGACAAAGTCAGAATGACCCCAGCTGGGTGGAATATCTAGAGGGAGTACAGTAATTGTTTGAGAAAAAGAACAAAAGTAAAGTACAAAGATGGCTTTTAGGTTATAATAAAAGCCAGTTTATTGAGCCTGAGGAATGGAGAATTTTTAAGGTACCTCAGACCTGTTGCATGTCTTTGACCTGCTGTATGACTTGGTCAGGTCACCTAAAGGAACAAGGGTAAACTAGATGCTTGGTACCTGAAAACTGCCTCATCTATTCTATTTGGTGATAATTTCAGGTCCAGGAGATGATAGAGCTCATTCTTAATAGGTGGTGGTTTTTGGAACTTTCTCTAACACTTCCTGCTTTTCCCCAAAGGGATAAGGCCCAATTAATGGGCTTGGCACTGGTATACAGGAGTTAAATCTCACACCAGCCTACTTTCATTCTTCATCTCAGTGATAATGACTGTTAACAGTCTGAGGTGTTTTTCCAAGTCTTTGGCTAAGTATTGTATTTTCTTAGGCAGTCAGTACATGATCATTGAATAAATGGATAAGAGCCATGAGGGTTGTAGGAAGAGGAAGGAAAACGAACATTTTATTTGGGATATATAATATTTCATGAACTTTATGATTTTTTAAAAATTCAATATTCACAATTGCCTCTTTATGTCCTCAATTTTTTTTTTTTTTTTTTTTTTTGAGGTACCTGGGCCTCTCACTGTTGTGGCCTCTCCCGTTACGGAGCACAGGCTCCGGACGCATAGGCCCAGAGGCCATGGCTCACGGGCCTAGCCGCTCCGTGGCATGTGGGATCTTCCCGGGCCGGGGCGTGTCCCCTGCATCGGCAGGCGGACTCTCAACCACTGCGCCACCAGGAAACCCTGTCCTCATTTTTAATGTGAGAGATGTTAGTGAAGTTAGTTACTTACCCAGGACCACACAGTGGGTGAATGGTAGAGTCCAGATGCAAAAAAAGGGCTGTTTAAATTTAAGCTTTCAAATTCTGCCTCAGAGCAACCGTAGGCTTTAAAATTTCTCACCTGTTTCTTCATCTGGAAACTGAGAATGATAACAATACCTCATAGGGTTTTTTCATGAACTTTAAATGGTTCTTTTAAAGTCCTTAGAACAGTACCAGGCATATAGTAAACTGCATGAACTACTATTATTATTATTATTATTATTATTATTATGCTATGCCATGTTTCCTACTCACTACCACACCACTAAATGCCACCTCCCTTCTTCCTCACCACTGAAAAATGCAGTTAGTTTTATTTTAACCTATCTTTGTTGCATTTGGTGAGAGGTGGAAACTAATTTATGTTGAGGCTCTTCTACAAGCTCTGCACTGAGTGTTCTTGGTGATTTTGCAATGTTGTTCTGCTTGCATGTTACATATTAGGTACATAGAGTGTATATCACAGGCAAACCCTCATTAATTTCTCCTCTTTTTTCAGTACCTGAAGTACTAAACTGCTGCCAGGTTTTTGTTCTTTGTTTATGTATCAAATTCTCTGGCTTCCAGAACTTCGCATTTGCTGTTCCCTTGTTTTTGACATGAACTCTTCCAGGAAGTCACCCTTGATGCTCTAAGCTTAGGTTCTTCAATTCTATTGTACTTAGAGTTCATATTAAGGGCAGGGACTGGATAGTTGTTTGCAATTGCATAAACTTAAAAAAAGTTTGTAAATAAAATCAATACTAAAAATAAATATATAAAATATTAAAATTAAATTTAATTAAAATAATATATAAATACTTTACAAAATAAAATAACATTTACAGACTATTTAAACTAAGCTCTCTTATAGGTTCTTTAAAATAAGCTTTCAAAATAAGAAATATAAATTTTCAAAGGATAGTAATCTATATTCATTGCATGTATCTGAGACTATTGTGTTGTAGCAGGCTGGAAGAACTACATTTATTATAGAGAGTTCCACATATTTAGCGGTCTACTTGGTAAATATCACTAGATATTTCTAATTCTTCAAATATGCAATAAGTATATTTATTTAATTGGCTGAACTCTATTCCTAAAGATTTAAAAATAGAAATATTTTTTAAAAATCTAAAACATTCATTAAATGGGAAAAAAATTCTTCCTGCTTTCAACCTGTTTCTCTCAAATATGGTGAAATCAACTTTTAAGCCTCATCAAATAATAATTTGTGAATTCTGCATAAGCAGAATCAATTTTAGTAATAGAGGTAATTTTGTCAAACCACTCTTTTTGAAAATAGAGGCATCTCACTGGCTTTGTGCCCCTTAGCAGTTATTAGATTGAGATAAGCACCATTTTGGAATTCAGAACTGGTGTCTGGGATAAAAATGAACATACGATAATGATAATGTTAAATACTTATGGTTTCTAATGAGTTATATTTTTACAATGGGGATTGAATTTCCCTGAGAGGAATATGATAGGGCCATATCCCCAATTACATTAAAGTTCACGTCATTGGAGGGTAATTTGTGAGAAATGCTGGCATAGATTTCTAATACCATTTGTGGTATCTAACTTCTAGAGATCTAAAATCCAAAACCCTTTCAAAAGTTTGGATTTATTTAAAACTGTCTAAGAAGTAAGTGATTTATGAGGGCACTGGCTAATGACTAGTTTGAAAAGGATTTCTTTTGAACACTCTGATGCTAATTATATCATGAATTACACTCAGATATGACCTGATAGCACCTCTTGGATTCTGAGTTTCTGAAATGCTGAATTTCTGTTCAAGAAGGTATGGCTGATAATTTATTTATAGAGTTTTTTTCTTTAACTATTAACCACAATCTTTGGTATCTAGCTCCCAAAATAAACAAAAAGAAACAAATGAATAAAGTTACAAAAAGCAAGTTCATATCACTCTTTAAATTTTGTGCCTACTTAGTTATGTTAAATGGAGATTAATTAAGTTAAATGGCTGGGCTTATTAAAAGTAAAAAAAAGCTGTAATAATTAAAATCAATGATAAAAATTCTTATATTTTTCTAGTATTACAGTTTTATTTGATGAACAGTAAAAATTGAGGTCACTACTTCAAATAACGATTGTATAATTACAACACAGTAGAACCAGTGTCAGTGAAACTATAAAACTCATGAGAGAAAGGAGTAAGGAGGTAGAGTCATCAATATATTAACTTTCTTTATAACATTGTTCTAAAAATACATATTTATGATTTGAGACTTTGGTACAGCTATCTGGTCAAGGAGAACCTATCTTTTAAGTAATGACACCAGAAGTATTTACTTTCTGCTTTCTATTGGCCCATTTATTTATTTATAATGCAATGATTTCCATCCATCTGGGACAAATGTAAAGATGCCATTGCCTACATACTTATATTTTATTCAGAACCACATCAATGAAGTAATCCTCAGATTATCTGAATAATTTGATGCAATACAGTAATAATTCACAGCATTACACTCACTGAGTAAACAGACATACTAACTAAGAGATTAAGAAATAATATATGCTAGGGCTTCCCTGGTGGCGCAGTGGTTGAGAATCCGCCTGTGGATGCAGGGGACACGGGTTCGTGCCCCGGTCCGGGAAGATCCCACATGCCGTGGACCGGCTGGGCCCGTGAACCATGGCCGCTGAGCCTGCGCGTCCGGAGCCTGTGCTCCGCAAAGGGAGAGGCCACAGCAGTGAGAGGCCCGCATACCACCAAAAAAAAAAAACAAAACAAAAAAAGAAATTATATATGCTAAACTTATATCCAACATTTAGAATTCATAGCAGTGGAATCACTAGATCATCAATTCAAAGTGGGCTCTGTTTTTCTTTTCCTGCATTTATAGACACTTGGAAGAGAGAGAGATTTTACACTTTTCTAGCTTCATACTAGGTGTTAGACTTTGGAAAAGTCACAGTATTTTAGGATCTCAAGAGTAAAAGAAGTATTTTAGTTTCTCTTGTTCAGCCACTCATACAATGCTTAAATTATCTCTCTTGCATATTTACTCTAAGTAGATTTCCTGAATATTTTCCATTATTGTAAACTCATTGCCACCAATGTAAATTCATTGTTTTCCCAAAATTCATATTACTGGAATTTATGTATATTCCATGATCTCTTTTTCTCAATTTTTTATTGTGGTAAAATACACTTCACATAAAATTTGTCATCTTAACCATTTTAAGTGTACAGTTCAGTAGTATAAAATACATTCATATTGTTGTGCAACGATCACCACCATCCATCTGCAGACTCTTCATCTTGCAAAATTGAAACTCTGTACCCGGGAACAACAACTCCCCATTCACTCTGCCCCAAGACCTGCCAACCACCATTCCATTTTCTATCTCTATGACTTTGACTACTCTAGGTACTTCATATAAGTGGAATAATACAGTTTTTGTCCTTTTGATTGGCTTATTTCCCTTAGCATGATGTCCTCAAGGTTTGAGCATATTGTAGCATGTCATAATTTCCTTCTTTTTAAGGTTGAATTACATTCTATTGTATGTTTATACCATATTTTGCTTATTCATTCATGTCAGTGGACACTGGGTTGCTTTCCATGTTTTAGCTATGAATGCTGCTATGTATGTGAGTACACAAATATCTCTTGATGAAGTGATCATGTTTGATGTTCAAGACCCTGCTTTCAATTCTTTAGGGTACTCATCCAGAAGTGAGATTGCTGGATCATATCTTAATTCTATTTTTAAGTTTTTGAATAACTGCCATACTGTATTTTACAACACCTGTACCATTTTATATTCCCACCAACAGTGCACAATTGCCTCAATCCCTCCACATCCTCACCAACACTTGTTTTTATTTATTCTTTGCAACAGCCATCCTAATGAGTGTGAGTGGTTTTTCATTGTGGTTCTGATTTGCATTTCCTTAATGATTATTGATGCTGAACAACTTCATGTGTTTATTGGCTATTAATATATCTTATTTGGAGAAATATCTATTCAAGTTTTTTTGCCCATTTATGAATCAGGTTGTTTTTGTTGTTCTTGTTGATTTTTAGGAGTTCTCTATATATCCTGAATATTAATCCCTTATATATACGATTTATAAATAGTCTCTCCCATTCAGTAGGCTGACTTTTCACTCTGTTGGTACACCAGTCTTAATTTTCATAAAGATCAATTTGTCTATTTGTCCTTCTGTTACCTGTGTCGTTGGCGTCATATCCAAGCTATGTCTTTGGATCTAAAGCGAGTCTCTTATAGGACTTATTCTGCTATTTTGCTGTTTGTTTTCTATACGTCTTACAGCTTTCTTATCCCTAATTTCTGTCTCTTTGTATTTAGCTGATTTTTCTTTTTGGCTGTGTGGGTCTTAGTGGCTGTGCAGGCTTTTTCTAGTTGTGGCAAGCAGGGTCTACTCTTCATTGTGGTGTGTGGGGTTCTCATTGTGATGGCTTCTCTTATTGTGGAGCACAGGCTCTAGGCGTGCGGGCTTCAGTAGTTGCTGCATGCAGGCTCTGGGACGTGTGGGCTTCAGTAGTTGCGGCACATGAACTCAGTAGTTGTGGCTCACAGGAGGTCTCAGTAGTTGTGGCTTGCAGGCTCTAGAGCACAGGCTCAGTAGTTGTAGCGTACAGGCTTACTTGCTCCTCAACATGTGGGATCTTCCTGGACCAGGGATCAAACCTATATCCCCTGCATTGGTAAGCGGATTCTTAACCAGTATGCCACCAGGGAAGTCCCTAGTTAATTTTTATAGTGAAATATTTTAGTTCATTTCTCATTTCCTTATGTGCATATTCTGTAACTATTTTCTTTATGGAGTACATTTAATATCCTAAAGTTAACACATTAATTTGAATTTATTAGAACTTAACCTCAGTAACATACAAAACCTCTGCTCATTTACGGATATGAACACACTCCTTTCAGTTTTCTTTTCTTTTTTTTTGCTTTGAATATACTTTGTATATATTTTTTGAATATTTTTAATACAGCAGGTTCTCATTAGTTATTTATTTTATACATATTAGTGTATATATGTCAATCCCAATCTCCCAATTTATCCCACGACCACCACCACCCCCATCCCCCACTTTACCCCTTGGGGTCCATATGTTTGTTTTCTACATCTGTGTATCTATTTCTATTTCTGCATTGCAAACCAGTCCATCTGTATGATTTTTCTAGATTCCACATATATGTGTTAATATACAGTATTTGTTTTTCTCTTTCTGACTTACTTCACTCTGTATGACAGTCCTAGGTCACCTCATCTCTACAAATCACCCAATTTCGTTCCTTTTTATGGCTGACTAATAATCCATTGTATATATGTACCACATCTTCTTTATCCATTTGTCTGACGATGGGCATTTAGGTTGCTTTCATGACCTGGCTATTGTAAACAGTGCTGCAATGAAGAGTGGGGTGCATGTGTCTTTTTGAATTATAGTTTTCTCTGGGTATATGCCCAGTAGTGGGATTGCTGGGTCATATGGTAATTCTATTTTTAGTTTTTTAAGGAACCTCCATACTGTTCTCCATAGTGAGAACATAGCTATATCAGTTTACGTTCCCACCAACAGTACAAAAGCGTTCCCTTTTCTCCACATCCTCTCCAGCATTTGTTGTTTGTAGATTTTCTGATGATGCCCATTCTAACTGGTGTGAGGTTAAACCTCATTGTAGTTTTGATTTGCATTTCTCTAATAATTAGTGATGTTGATCAGCTTTTCAACATCATCTTGGCCATCTGTATGTCTTCTTGGGAGAAATGTCTATTTAGGTCTTCTGCCCATTTTTGGATTGCATTGTTTGTTTTTTTGATATTGAACTGCATGAGCTGTTTATATACTTTGGAGATTAATCCTTTGCCCATTGATTTGTTTGCAAATATTTTCTCCCATTCTGAGGACTGTCTTTTCATATTATTTATAGTTCCTTTGTTGTGCAAAAGCTTTTAAGTTTCACTAGGTCCCACTTGTTTATTTTTGTTTATATTGTGATTACGAGGTGGATCAAAAAAGATCTTGCTATAATTTATATCAAAGAGTGTCCTTCCTATGTTTTCCTCTAAGAGTTTTATAGTATCCAGTCTTACATTTAGGTTTTTAATCCATTTTGAGTTTATTTTTTTAAATCGTGTTAGGGAGTGTTCCAATTTCCTTCTTTTACATGTAACTGTCCAGTTTTCCAGCACCACTTATTGAAGAGACTGTCTTTTCTCCATTGTATATCCTGGCCTCCTTTGTCATAGATTAGTTGACCATAGGTGCATGGGTTTATCTCTGGGCTTTCTATCCTGTTCCATTGATCTATATTTCTGTTTTTGTGCCAGTACCATACTGTCTTGATTACTGTAGCTTTGTAGTATAGTCTGAAGTCAGGGAGTCTGATTCTTCCAGCTCCATTTTTTTCCCTCAAGATTGCTTTGGCTATTTGGGATCTTTTGTGTTTCCATGCAAATTTTAAGATTTTTTGTTCTAGTTCAGTAAAAAAATGCCACTGGTAATTTGATAGGCATTGCATTGAATCTGTAGATTGCTTTGGGTAGTATATTCATTTTCACAATATTGATTCTTCCAATCCAAGAATATGTTATATTTCTCCATATTTTTGTGTCATGTTTGATTTCTTTCATCAGTGTCTTATACTTTTCTGAGTACAGATCTTTTACCTCCTGAGGTAGGTTTTTTCTTAGGTATTTTATTTTTTTTTTGTTGCAATGGTGCATGGGATTGTTTTCTTAATTTCTCTTTCTGATCTATCGTTGTTAGAGTATAGGAATGCAAGAGATTTCTGTGTACTAATTTTGTATCCTGAAATGTTATGAAATTCGTTGATTAGCTCTAGTAGTTTTCTGGTAGCATCTTTAGGATTCTCTATGTATAGTATCATGTCATCTGCAAAGAGTGACAGTTTTACTTCTTCTTTTCCAATTTGTATTTCTTTTATCTCGTTTTCTTCTCTAATTGCCTTGACTAGGACTTCTAAAACTATGTTGAATCACAGTGGTGAGAGTGAACATCCTTGTCTTGTTCCTGATCTTAGAGGAAATGCTTTCAGTTTTTCACCATTGAGAATGATGTTTGCTGTGGGTTTGTCATATATGGCCTTTATTATTTGAGGTAGGTTCCCTCGATGCCCACTTTCTGGAGAGTGTTTATCATAAATCGGTGTTGAATTTCATCAAAAGCTTTTACCGCATCTGTTGAGACGATCATATGATTTTTCTTCTTCAATTTGTTAATATGGTATATCACATTGATTGATTTGCATATACTGAAGAATCCGTGCATCCCAGAGATAAATCCCACTTGATCATGGTGTATGATCATTTTAATGTGTTGTTGGATTCTGTTTTCTAGTATTTTGTTGAGGATTTTTGCATCTACATTCATCAGTGATATTGATCTGTAATTTTCTTTTTTTGTAGTATCTTTGTCTGGTTTTGGTATCAGGGTGATGGTGGCCTCATAGAATGAGTTTGGGAGTATTCCTTCCTCTGCAATTTTTTGCAAGTGTTTGAGAAGGATGGGTGTTAGATCGTCTCTAAATATTTGATAAAATTCACCTGTGAAGCCATCTGATCCTGGACTTGTTTCTTGGAAACTTTTAAATCACTGTTTCAATTTCATTACCTGTGATTGGTCTGTTCATATTTTCTATTTCTTCCTGGTTCAGTCTTGGAAAGTTATACCTTACTAATAATTTGTCCGTTTCTTCCAGGTTGTCCATTTTATTGGCATAGAGTTGCTTGCAGTAGTCTCTTAGGATGCTTTGTATTTCTGTAGTACCCATTGTAACTTTTCCATTTTCATTTCTAATTTTATTGATTTGAGTCTTCCCACTCTCTTCCTTGATGAGACTGGCTAAAAGTTTATCAATTTTGTTTTTCTCAAAGAACCAGCTTTTAGTTTTATTGATCTTTGCTATTGTTTTCTTTGTTTCTATTTCATTTATTTCTGCTCTGATCTTTATGCTTTCTTTCCTTTTACTAAATTTGGGTTTTGTTTGTGCTTCTTTCTCTAGTTCCTTTAGGTGTAAGGTTAGATTGTTTATTTGAGATTTTTCTTGTTTCTTGAGGTAGGATTGTATAGCCATAAAATTCTTTCTTAGAACTGCTTTTGCTGCATCCCATCAGTTTTGGATCATAATTTTTTTGTTGTCATTTGTCTCTAGGTATTTTCTGCTTTCCTCTTTGATTTCTTCAGTGAGCTCTTGGTTATTTAGTAATGTATTGTTTAGCCTCCATGTGTTTGTGTTTTTTGTTTTTTTCCCTGTAATTTATGTCCAATCTCATAGTGTTGTGGTCAGAAAAGATGCTTGATATGTTTTCTTAAATTTACTGAGGCTTGATTTGTGACCCATGATGTGATCTGTCCTGGAGAGTGTTCCATGTGTACTTGAGAAGAAAGTGTAATCTGCTGTTTTGGGATGGAATGTCCTATAAATATCAATTAAATCTTTCTGTTCTATTGTGTTATTTAAAGCTTGTGTTTCCTTATTAGTTTTCTGCCCGGATGACCTGTCCATTGGTGTAAGTGAGGTGTTAAAGTCCCCCACTATTATTGTGTTACTGTTGATTTCCTCTTTTATAGCTGTTAGCAGTAGCCTTATGTATTGAGGGGCTCCTATGTTGGGTGCATATGTTTATAGTTGTTATATCTTCTTCTTGGATTGATCCCTTGATCATTATGTACTGTCCTTCCTTGTCTCTTATAACATTCTTTACTTTAAAGTCTAATTTATCTGATATGAGTATTGCTACTCCAGCTTTCTTTTGATTTCCATTTGCATGGAATATCTTTTTCCATCCCCTCACTTTCAGTCTGTATGTGTCCCTAGGTCTTAAGTGGGTCTCTTGTTGACAGCATATATATGGGTCTTGTTCTTGTATCCATTCAGTCAGTCTATGTCTTTTGGTTGGAGCATTTAATCCATTTACATTTAAGGTAATTATCGATATGTATGTTCCTATTACCATTTTCTTAATTGTTATGGGTTTGTTTTTGCAGGTCTTTTTCTTCTCTTGTGTTTCCCACTTAGAGAAGTTTCTTTAGCATTTGTTGTAGAGTTGGTTTGGTGGTGCTGAATTCTCTTGCTTTTTTGTAAAGCTTTTGATTTCTCCGTCGAATCTGTATGAGAACCTTGCTGGGTACCGTAAGCTTGGTTGTAGGTTCTTCCTTTTCATCATTTTAAATATATCATGCCACTCCCTTCTGGCTTGTAGAGTTTCTGCTGAGAAATCAGCTATTAACCTTATAGGAGTTCCCTTGTATGTTATTTGTTGTTTTTCCCTTGTTGCTTTTAATAATTTTTCTTTGTCTTTAATTCTTGTCAATTTGATTACTATGTGTCTTGGCATGTTTCTCCTTGGGTATATCCTTCCTGGGACTCTGCGCTTCCTGGTCTTGGGTGGCTATTTCCTTTCCCATATTCCGGAAGTTTTCGACTATAATCTCTTCAAATATTTTCTTGGGTCCTTTCTCTCTCTCTTCTCCTTCTGGGACCCCTATATTGCAAATGTTGGTGCATTTAATATTGTCCCATAGGTTCTTAGGCTCTCTTCATTTCTCTTCATTCTTTTTTCTTTATTCTGTTCCATGGCAGTGATTTCCACCATTCTGTCTTCCAGGTCCCTTATCTGTTCTTCTGTCTCAGTTATTCTGTTATTGATTCCTTCTAGTGTACTTTTCATTTCATTTATTGTATTGTTCATCTCTGTTTGTTTGTTCTTTAATTCTTCTACGTCTTTGTTAAACATTTGTTGCATCTTCTCATCTTTGCCTCCATTCTTTTTCCAAGGTCCTGGATCATCTTCACTATCATTATTATGAATTATTTTTATGGAAGGTTGCCTATCTCCACTTCATTTCTGGGGTTTTATCTTGTTCTTTCATCTGGTACATAGTCCTCTGCCTTTTCATTTTGTCTCTCTTTCAAGCATTTGAAAGAATGTGAATGTGGTTTTCTTTCCACAGGCTGCAGGATTATAGTTCTTCTTGCTTCTGCTGCCTGCCCTCTGGTGGATGAGGCTATCTAAGATGCTTGTGCAAGCTTCCTGAGGGGTGGGACTGGTGGTGTGTAGAGCTGGGTGTTGCCTTGGTGGGCAGAGCTCTGTAAAACTTTAATCCACTTATCTGCTGATGGGTGGGGGTGAGTTCCCTTCCCTGTGGTTGTTTGGCCTGAGGCAACCCAGCACTGGAGCCTAGAGGCTCTTTGCTGGGGCTAATGGTGGACTCCATGAGGGCTCACGCCAAGGAGTACTTCCCAATACTTCTGCTGCCAGTGTCCTTTTCCCCATGGTGATGCACAGCCGCCTCCTCTGCTTCTGCAGGAGACCCTCCAAGTCAAACGGGTAGGTCTGGTTCAGTCTCCTATGGGGTCACTGCTCCTTCCCCCTGGGTCCTGATGCACACACTACTTTGTGTGTGCCCTCCAAGAGTGGAGTCTATGTTTCTCCCACTCCTGTCAAAGTCCTGCAATCAAATCAAGTTTTGCCTTCAAAGTCTGATTCTCTGGGAATTCCTCCTCCCATTGCTAGCAGATTGGGAAGGCTGATGTGGGACTCAGAACCTTCATTCCAGTGGGTGGACTTCTGTGGTATAATTGTTCTCCAGTCTGTGAGTCATCCACCCAGTGGTTATGGGATTTGATTTTATTGGGTTGTGCCCCTCCTACCATCTCACTGTGGCTTCTCCTTTGTCTTTGGATGTGGGGTATCTTTTTCGGTGAGTTCCAGTGTCTCCCTGCTAATGACTGTTCAGCAGTTAGTTGTGATTCTGGTGTTCTCCCAAGAAGGAGTGAGTGCATGTCCTTCTACTCTGCCATCTTGAACCAATCTCCACTCCTTTCAGTTACTGAGGTCAAAAAATTACATTGTATGTCCAAAATCATAAACTAGAAAAATTTTAGTGCACTACTCTCTTAAATTCTGTAGAAAACAATATGTAGAGTTACAAACCAATGTTACACTAATACTCGATTTTAGTCTAATAATTGTTTTTTTTAAAGTATTAGTATCTTAAATCATGTAAAAACAAAAAGTGGTGTCACAGACCATTGTTTTAATACTAGATTTTATAACTGTGTATGTATTTACCTTCACAAGATCTTTATTCCTTCATACAGCTATGAGTTACTGTCTAGTGTCCTTTCATTTTAAAGTGTAAAACATTTAGGGCTTCTTGCAAGGCATGTCTAATGATAATAAACTCCCTCAGTTATTGTTTAACTGGGACTGTCTTAATTTCTCCCTTTTATCTGAAAGACAGTTTTGTTGGATATAGGAGTCTTAGCTGACTTTTTTTTTTTTTTTTTCTTTTAGCACCTTGAATATCACCTCACTGACTTCTGGCCTCCAAAGTTTCTGAAGAGGAAGCTACTGGTAATCCTTGTACATGATGAGTCACTATTCTCTTTCTGCTTTCAGGATCCTCTCTTTGTCTTTGTTTTAAAATGCTTCCATTATATGGTATCTTAATGTGAGTCCCTTTGAGTTCATTCTACTTGGTGTTCATTGAGCTACTTGGATATTTATATTCACATCTTTCATCAAATTTGGAAAGATTTTGGCTATTGTCTCTTCATATAATCTCTCTGCCCCCTTCTCTTTCTCTTGTCCTTGTGGGAGTCCCACAATACATATGTTGGTCTGGTTGATGGTATTCCATAGGTACCTCAGGTTTTATTCACTTTCCTTCAGTCATTTTTCTTTCTGTTTCTCAGAAGATAATTTCAGTTTTGCCTTATTAAATTTATTGATTCTTTCTTCTGTCTGCTCAAAACTGCCTTTGAATCCTTATAGTGTATTTTATATTTCTGTTATTGTACTTTTTCAGCCCTATAATTTTTTTGTTTGTTTTCTTCTTTTAGGTTTTCAGTCTCTCTATTGATATTTCCATTTTGTTCATACATCATTTTCATGACTTTCCCACTTCTTCCTTAGTTATTTGAATATCTTTAAGGTGCTGTTTTAAAGTCTTTGTCTATCAGATCTGTTGTCTAGTCTTCCTCAGGGACAGTTTCTATTGGTTTATTTTTTCCTATGATTGGTTCATATTTCCTTGGGGTGTTTTTGCATGCTTTGTAATTTTTCTTGAAAACTGGACATTTGAATTGAATAATGTAATAACCCTGGAAGTCAGATTATCCTCCTTTCTGAGAGTTTGTGGGTTTTTATTTATTTTGTTTTACTTTTGATTGACACAGCTTGTCTCTGTGCTGAGGTATAAACCTAAGGTTTTCTTAGGTCCTTTCTGAGACTGTGCCTTTCCCTCAGCATGTATAGTGACCCTGCAATCTACCCCATATATGCAGTTGCTTTTGAATATCCTAATACTTCCAAAAGAGGAAAAAAGGAAAAATAAAGTAAGAAGGGAAGCACACCAGCCCCTATATCCCCTGGAAATCACTTCAGTCAAAGGGAAGTTTTTGAAACAATGAAGGGTGGGTAGTGCAATAAAGGCTGCCCACTTCTGTGACTGCACCTCCATGGTGAGAAGGAGCAACCAGTAATCAGAACACAGATCCCCAATATATGTAGGACAGGGTCCTTATTTCCCACGCTGCTTCCTGCAAGCTGCATGCAAGCTTCTCCAGGAATACATGCACAGCTGCCTGCTATTAGGCTATGTGGTGGGAATGTTATCCATTAATAAGCTAAGAGCTGAAATTGATTGAAATTACTGAAATTCACCACCCAAGATTTCCCCTGGAAGTTGCAAGTCTTCAAAAGACCCCAGAGTCCCAAAATAGTTACTTCAGACATTTCTGCCAGTGTAGTTGTTGTCTAGGTGGGGAGATGGATTGTTGGTGCTTCCTATTCCACCATCTTCTCAGACTCCAAGTTCGTTTGAATTAAATTCTTAAGTAATAAAGTAGGGATAATTACAAATGCTTGTCCTCCCAGGATTAATATAAGGATGAAATGAAGTAATGCATATTGTACATAGAAAGTATACAATGAAGAAATTATATCTCTATGATATCATTACTATTATATTCATTGTAGTAGATAGTATTATTATTCACAAGTATTCATTTCCCCTTTGATATTAGGCTTGACCATGTGCCTTGCTTTGACCAATGAAATATGGATGGAATCGGCATGTGTCTATTCTGGACAGAAGTTTAAGAGCCAGCATGAGGTCCTATTTCCTGTTTCTTTCTACCATCATGACCATTACTGTGGGGAAGCCTAGGTCCCAGAGTAAATATTATGTGAAGTTGAGTCATTCCTAACCTACAATAAACTTGTCATATGTGCAAGAGGAAAGCCTTTGTTTTACAAGTCAAAGAGATTCTGGAGCTTGTATATTATCCCAACATAATCTAGTCTATTCTTAGTGATACACTTTCTCTTCCTCTCGACAACTTCTTACGATTGTATGATGAGTGACACAGAATTTTTGTTATTCTACATCTGCCACAAAAGAAGGAAGTAGAGTGCCATTATCTAAAGTGGCCTCTGAAAGTTTCAAATACAATACGGGATTAGGAAGACCTTTGGCTGACTTAAGAACATGTTGACCACTAAACACATTGTATCTATGAAATATTTCCAGGCGGAATCAGCTTAGTCATTTGCAAATTAAGAACTGTGGGTATTTCCCTCTAGCTGAGGAGGAGACAAGCTAGGCAAATCCTGTTTATGAACATTCAGACTAGTATGGTAAATCTCTCAATGTGTGGCAGACTTCAGCAGAATGAGGTTTTGAAATTAAATACTTCCCTTATAGTAAACTAAAGTATGTTGAAAACTAAAATACAATTTTTAACATAACAAGGACAGTTGCAACTTACAGATGAAACCAGAATATTCTGTGGAAAAATTAGGTGGAAGAGATGTAATAACAAAAGAAAAGTACTAATAAATAGCATTTATTGAGCATTTAGAATGGCCTGGTTTTGCTTTTCATGATATCATTCAATTCTCTCTGCAAGCATAGGAATTAAATACTTTAAAATCTAATTTTGTAGATTAATTCAAGTTTAGAAAAGTTATGGAAGTTGTCTAAGTTTATGTAACTGGCAAATAGAAGACTGAAGATATGCACCCAAGGCTATCTCACTTCAAAGTCAAGATCTCCTTTATTTACTTGCTGTATTTACTGCCTCTCTAATGTAGAACAGTAAGTTAGTCTGAGAATTAATAGATTTCTTAAGGAGGATCAGAGTCTGGATTAGTTTATCAAAGTTGCCTTAAGGAGAAAAGTTCATTATGGTTAATATAAGCCTTGCATTTTTAGAAGGTCCTTTTCTGCTGCATAAGTGTTAAAAAAAAATTGACTCCATCTAGTATGACAAAGAGGAAGCCCATCATTAAATGCTGTATTTCATGAGCAATCTTATATAATTTATATCCATTATATAATAATATTGCTTTAGATATAGGTATAGATATAGATGTAGATATATAGATAAAACCTGCCCTATAGTTTACTCCTCCAAATACATGTTTTATATAGATGAAAACAATGTCAAATAATCTCTTTCTAATTTTGCTACACTCCATTTCAACCATTACAAAGTATTCTAATACTTAAAGTATGTTAACCTGAAGTCACCTGAATAAAAATATTAAAGTACCTTTTAATTTCTGTCTGTTTTCTTCACTGCTTTAGCTTTTATACTTTGAATAGTGCCCAACACTATATATATATATATATATATATATATATATATATATATATATATATACATATATATATGTATATATATATACATATACAGTAGTGTCTGGCAATAATATTTATTGAATGAATGGACAAATAAGTAAACTATGATGATCAGTTTAGTTTGCAGCGCTACCTGAACCACAGTATTCATTGGCTATCTATATATATCAAGAGTAGCCTTACCCTCGTTAGAGTCGGGTATCTGTCTCATTTACACAGGGAAATGGGCCCACACTAGCTCATAAAAATTGGGTATAATATACGTTTATGTTTTTGCTTTAGGTTGGAAAATAAGCATATGCACTTAAGGTCTAAACAAAATGTTTAAAAAATGGAAATAAGTGATAAAACGTATATCGGTATGGAAAAACAGAAGGGAGTCAAGAGTGGAAAAATATGTCAGTGAGAATCCTGGAAAACAGAAACCTTAGGAAGGCATGTTGATGGATGGAACAGCTGAAAGTATGCATGAGGATGTTTCATGAGAGACTGTCTTCCCAGGGAAAGATATAGATAGTTCATTCTTAGAGCAGATGTTTTAAAGGGTGGAAGAAAAGACATGTGGCTTAAAACAGAGGTAGTCGAAGGTCGGTCTCCAGAACAGCTGTGCTAGTCAGCCCTTTATTCCAATTCTCCCTTTCTGCTTGCATACTGGAATTTACCTCAAAATGAAACAATGTATAAAGAAATGAAAATAACTGCCTTGGGAGAATTGAAGAATGGTGAGTGTTGCCATCACAAAATAAAGTACTCTTTATGTTGTATCAGAGAAAATAAGGTACATCCTTCCCGTTGGTTCCCTGCCCCCAACAATAAAGTAAGCTTCCTTTACAACAAAGTTATCTCATGTGGATAGAGGAGCCATTTAGTTTTGCATTCAGGGGAAAGACCTTCTGAAAAAAGGAACTATGTATACCACAGTGAAGGAATCACATGCAAGTTTGCTGGGTAAATCTACCTTTTGAACATGAAAGCAATTTAATACACTCAGGTAAAAAGAAACTTAACAATATAAAAAAGAAAGTTAATGTAAACAAACTGCTCTGGAAGAAACATAACTTATAAGGCACAGAAGAAATAAACAAAACCAAACAAAAGCATAATTTTTAGGATTAGAGGAATTTGAGGTGTTACATCTGTAATAGAGGACAGTAAGTTATGAAATAAAAAATAGAACACAAAATGGGTGTGAAAATTTATTTAAATATAATTTTAAGTTTTTAAATTAGATGAATTAAGATAAAGACAAGAAATTTCTGAGAACACAGATCAAAATAACAAATAGTTTAAAATACGAATAATTACAATTATACTAATAACATTTCCAGGAAGGGAAAAACAAGAGAAAAAAGGGAGGTAAGAAAACCCAAAGAAATAACCAAGGATATTTACAAAACCTGAAAAAGAGTCATACATTTTTAGATCCAGACAATATAAAAATCACACCTATACTCACTATGATTAAGATTTTCAAATACCAAAGGAAAAAAAAATCCTAAAACAAAATCTAGAAAGAAATTACACTCAAAAAGATTGGAATTACCAACATAGGATATTTAGACTGCAATGAATATTAATATCTTCAATATTTAATTGAAGGAAACTTAATCTTAAAACTAAATTTATATATACAGACAAATTATCAATCAAATGTAAATATACAATTAAGGACACACAAGGAATCAGAAAACTAATCATCCATATATATTTTCTGAGGAAGTATCTTGAGAATATACTCCAGGCAAGCTAATGAAGAAAGAAGAAAAAGTACACAGTCTCATGACTGGTTGATTAATTCTAAAAGTTGAAAACCAACAAACAGAAGGTACATTAACATGACAGTCATGTTTACAAAAAAAAAGTATATCATTGTTGACAGCATGATAAGAAAAGTATAATTGACAAGTGAGGAGGTCAAAATGGGAAGGAGCCTTGACAGGAAAGAACAGAGATACTTTAATCTTGCATAAAAATATCAGAGACATAATGTTTAAAGGTCTTAGCAAAATAAACCAACTTTTAAGTTTATTATCCCAGTTTATCAATGTTTTCAATAGTGGGACTAAAAATATCTATATCTCTCAGGTTAGGAAATTCAAGTTAGGAAAAAAGAAGGAAATAAAGTGAAGTATAATGAGCTAAATCCTCATATTTCATAATAGGAGTCAATTGAGATTGTTGAAAGAAAGAGAATAATAATCATATTATTTAGTGTTTGAAAAGTAACCACGAGAAAATAAAATATCAATAGTTGCAAGCACTTGCCTCTGAGATGGAACTATAAATATGGAAGGAAGGGCTGACAAGTGGTATTTCTTGTTTTAAAACCTGTACTGCTTGATTGTTTGAACTGCTTAAAAAGTATTTATATCAAGATGACTTTTTGGTATGGAATAACTTGAACACACTCAGTTTGGTTTTCCCACTTGGAAAATAGACAAAGATCATAACAAAATTTTGTTTAAATGTAGAAATGCCAGGAGGAAATATGTTATTCTTTATAAAAAGAACTTTGACATGTTCATAAAAAACTTATGTGAACTGAATTACTACTGACTGGATGATAATTGGTAGAATGATTTCACTCCATATCTTTGGACAAGGCCAGTAATAAAACCAGTAAACCAAGAGGACAAAAATTGTTTCTATGTCAGTGACTTCTAATAGGCATAAAATTGGACTGAAAATGGTTATAACATTCAGGTCAACACTGTAAAGTGTTTAAAAACAGAACACACATTTCTAGCTTATGGACATTTTAGTAACCTGCTGTCCTAAACACAGCCTTATAATTTGAAGGAATCAAAATATTTAGGCAGATAATTATCCAGCTGTAAATAGGAATTTACTCAATATCTTTGAAAAGTTACAATCTGAGGTTTTCTATTTGGGCAGATCATATTTTTATTAGAATTTGTGGGAGACAAAAAAAGAAGGTATGGAAATGAAATCCAAACTGGAATTGCTTAAAATTGCCTTTCCGTTGGCTGAATAAATTTATCGATTTTGCCCTTCTATAAGAATGAAAGGTTAATGAAAACAATCACACAGCTTTCATTTTTAGGTGCAGAATATGTAATACACAAATACCTTGAAATGTTTCTCCCTCAAAATATGATAGTGTTTATACATCAACTTTATGTGCTATTATGATTGGGACTATGTTATGCCACAATACCTTTGCTTGCAAGACCTTGACACATTTATAATACTTTCTACTTTGCATTCTAGGTTTCATTATTTAATATGGAGAACTAGTTATTTTTGAGGCTAAAGAAGAAAAAATTTTCTATATCAACTGGGACAGCATGGCAAAGGAAGAGATGTAAGGAGTTATTTTTTTTCTCTTTTATTGAGGATAAAAATTTAAGCACAAATGGGCAAAATCAAGTTTATTATTAGCAGTGCAACAGTAATTTTTCAAAGAATATACTGATAAGTGATAGTCCCACGCATTTTATTATTTGTTACTGGACAGAGCAGAAATGTAATTTTTGAGTCTTTTAAAATCTTTATTAATATATTTTACTTATATAAGTTTTTTCAAAGAAGTTGTTCTTCCATATTTTTCAAGCAAAATTGTTGTGGAGTGGAATGAAAAACAGAAGTAATTATTTTAGAATTTCTGTAAATGAAAATAATTTCATCCATAAATGCTCATATAATTGAGAAAATATTTATTTATTTGTGTATGTATATATGTATGTATTGGTTAGTTGCAAACTATTACAAATCTTCATTCCAGTTCTAGAAAAGTCATCTTTCTAATTATAGTTAGCACTAATGCTAACTTACATGTACTTATATGTAATTGTACTTATATGCAATTCTCAAAATCATTAATTGTATTGCTTTTTCTTTCACTAAAGAAACCTACTACAGTAGCTCTCTCAAAGTTCATCCAATCTGTAATGAATGAAAAGATATATATCCAAAAAAACAAAAACACTAATTTGAAAATATACATGCACCCCAATGTTCATAGCAGCATTATTTACAATTGCTAAGCATGGAAGCAATGTAAGTGTCCATCAACAGATGAATGGATAAAGAAAATGTGGTATATATATATATATATATATATATATATATATATATATATATATATATATATATCTCCAATGGAATACTACTCAGCCATAAAAAAGAACAAAATTTTGCCATTTGCAGCAACATGGATGGACTTGGAGGGCATTATGCTAAGTGAAGTAGGTCACACAGAGAAAGACAAATACTATATGATATGGCATATGTGGAATTGAAAAAATTTGACAAGCTAGTGAATGAAACAAAAAAGAAGCAGACTCACAGATACAGAGAACAAACTAGTGGTTACCAGTGGGGAGAGGGAAGGGGGCAGCAGTAGGGGAGTAAGAGGTACAAACTATTAAGTATAAAATAAGCTACAAGGATATACTGTACAACATGGGGTATATAGCCAATATTTTATAATAGCTATAAATGGAGTATAACATTTAAAAATAGTGAATCACTATACTGTACACCTGTAACATATAATATTGTGCTGCAACTATACTTCAATTTAAAAAAAAGTAGCATTCATCTTTTATCCATGAAAATTCATTCCCAAACTTGCGGCAATATCATTAAAAAGAGGTGGGGCGTGTTTAAGGGTAGATTACTCTTGAAGAGTTGTAGAGCACAGCAGGTACAAAAAAATTAATATTATTATTTGAAAAATGTCTCTTCTTTCTGCCTTCCCCCTTTTGACTAAATACACTCTTATACTTTAGATATTTACACCAAAACCATTCCTGTGGAGCAGAGGAACCAGTTCAGATTATCCATAGCCTGAAGTTAACAGGAAAACCAAACAAAACTCATTTGCTAGAGTTCTCTTTTCCATAATTGATATTCAATTTCATGTAAGAATGACAGTATCTTGGTGAGATATGTAATTGATGGATATTGAAGTCCATAAATAAAAGTATCTAAATATATTCAAATCATGAAATATTGAGTAATGAAAACAAGTTATCTGGGTCAATATTGAAAATATCTACCCATATAGTTCTTTGAATTACATTTAACTGAAGCATTCCTCACTTAACACTTCAGAAGCAGAATAATTGACTGAATTGATTATAATATTTGGGTAGACCTTGAGATATAATGTTTGAAGTAAGGAGTACCAAGTTATAAAGTCAATTTAGTATATAAAATGTGGTGCAGTCCAGTAGGAAAGTTGCAGTGTTTTCTTGTATTTATCAACTATTACTGCTTGGAAGGGTTCAAGCCTGTAAAAGGTAGTTGTGATTAAGTGGAAAAAACTTTGACTTGGAAGTCAAAACATTACGAGGAGGCCATTGTGATAGTTGACATCTATTTAATGATAGTGATGTACCAAGAACTTACCTGAGGGCTCTACACTACATGAATCATCTAACTGATATCTTACAAATTATTTTTTATCAGGTGGTTGTGTTATTAACCTGTTTTACAGGAGACAAAAACTAGACTTATAGAATTAAGCACACTGTCAAAGGCCACACACTGAGTAGCAGAAGTAGAATTTGAACCCATGTTTGTCCAATCTAAAAGTCTGCATTCTTAAATAGCATGCTATACTCCCCAAAAGGACATAACAGCTTCTATGACCTATTCATTTTATGAGTTAGATTTCTGGCTTTGGAAAAGCACTTTACCTTGGTTCTCAAACACTGATTTTAAATATTCATTTTCGTACTAAAATCCTAGATGTTGTCAAGCAAGTATATAGTTGTTTTGGTGGGGATGATTCTGAAATGCATGGATTTCAGTTATTAGTACAGCCTATAGGGACAAACTTGATTCAACCTCTGTCTAGGCTGTCAGCTCACAGGGAGAAATATAGGCCACTTTGATTTCACGGTAGCTCTTCTCAGCATTTACCAAAGTGTTCTTGCATAGGCAGTGCCTCAGTCAATGCTGTTGTCTAGTTAGTGTATCTTCAGAAACTCTGAGAGCTTTGGTAACCTGTGTGATATTGTATTTTATATTTCTTCTGGTATTATGAGATTGAAATAGCCTTTGGAAAGAAAATTAGTATTTTCTATTTTTCTCAATATTTTTAAAGATATGGAAATTAAGGTAAGGCCTGGTAGAGTTATGAAATGAAATGGCTCTGGTGAACTATGCAGCTATCCACTGAGGTGGATGGATGTTTTGACATACACTTTTAGTGTCAGGTGCAATTGGAAGAATGTACTAACAATGGCTAATGGAAAAGGCTGTAGAATTAAGAAGTAATAATGTTTTGGGTGTTAGACGTGCAGGTAAACCCTGTTAAACACTCTACTCCTTTGATCCTACTTCACTCCTGTTTGTATCTGAACAGCAGTCCTCACACATCCTCTAGCTTTGCTAATAATTTACAACTCCTATTGCTCCCATGATTCCTTAGAACTAGGCATACACCACTCAAACAGCATAGCAGTTGACCATGCTTTTTTTAGCCTTAATTTTATTTTGAAAAATTGAGATGGATGCAAAACTTTTAAATATTTACTTTAAGAAAATGTTGTACCATATAATGAATGTACAGAAGGGTAGTTTCTGAATAAATGTCACAGATTCCCTTCAAGAAATATGTTATGAATCAATTAGACAGAAGTAAACTTCAGATTAGAGCAGTATAGAAATTGGATTGCTCCGACCATCAGAGATGGCTGTCAGGATGTGCAGTGGCATTTGTACATGTCATGAAGGTGATTATCCTGCATCCAAGCTCTAGCAAGGTCGGACCTCAGATGCTATCTTTCATATTAAGAAATTTTGCATTGACAGAAGGTAGGCTAGGGTTAAAGGAACTCAAATGTTTAAGCATGTAGAAGACTGAGTTGTGAAAGATTACAGAAAGAGGCAATACTATTATAATGCAGAGATTCAGCTTGAATAAGTAGAAGTTAAAGGGATATTTGATAGTAATTTAACATGTAGGGAAACTACGCAGCTCATAATACATATTTTAAAACAACTAAATTACTCGAAGATTTAGTCATATTCAAGAATGAAATATAATTTTGTAAGATCAGAAGACAAGACTTTGTATCTCTGCCTATGTCTTTCACATCCATTATATTTCTCCTGTATAAGATCAAAGAAAATCTAATAAAAACTAACTAAATATAATTGAAGAATAATTGAGAACTAGAGTAAAAATGCAGGCTATAAGCACAGGATATAGAGATCTAAGGACATTTTTACAAGTGGTCAAGAGAGGTAGATACAGGCATTCATAGGTAGAGAGATATGGAGGAAAGTTTTGTGGGACATTATGAAGATGGACAGTACTTGGAGGAATTTTCAGGACTTAGAGAACAACTATAGGTTTGACTTTCAAATTCTGAGCACATGGAATTGTTGACAAAGCACTGGAAAAATCTAAGTGCATTAAAATGGGCCAAAGACTCTGTAAGATGCTTCTAAAAAAACCTGTAACTTCCAAAATAATGTAGAGACTATTTATAGAATGTTTGGAAGTCCACAAAAGAGCTGTTTTTCAGATCAAACCTAGACCAAACAGCAATCAGTGGATCTACTAAATCAGAATAACACAGGGACTATAATAAAAAATAAAAATGTCAAAGCCTACTTCTAATGTTCTAACAATTCCACATCTGAAGTAAATCCTGGAACTCTATTCATAAAATGTTCCTCAGTTAATTCTGATGCTTAGCCAGGCTTGAGGAACACTTCATAGACAACTCATAAATACAGAAAAATCTGTGTTTAGTAATTTTAGATAGCAAATTGCAGGTGGAGAGAGAATGGGGAGATTGTGGCCAGATAAGCTAAAATTATCTTGGCAGTGACTTTCATTGGTTAATCTGTCAGTCACTGATTATGGAGACTTCAAAAGTGCAATACAGAAAAAAAAATTCTTCTTGACTATACATTCTTCATGATTGGCATAATCAGGTCACTGCAGTGTTGGGTAGGGAATTTCTCCAGATTAAGTTGACAGATAGATTGTGTAGTTGCAATTCCAGTTTCAACTAAAGTAGTCAGAATTGAGCAATTCTGTATAATGCTAACAAGTAGGCATTAAGGATCTAGTTTTCAGACTTGATGTCATTAAAATACAAACAGTAGTTTTCAAATAGTCTTTTACAGGAAAAAGACGAGCTTTTCAATATTATTAAATAGCACATTTAGTTTCTCACTTGTTTGAATACTCTTACTCAAAATTTAGTGGGAACCAATTTTCTGAAAATATTGATAAATTATTGTAACTGAAAGTAGCTTGTCACATTTGAATTGAAAAATGATTTTAAAATAATTGAAATAAAATAAAATGGGTAAAATATATTAAAAAAAAAAAGATTCCATTGAAGAAAGTTACTGTATTATAAACCCTAATCGTGTGAAGTTAAGTTTAAAATCTGTGTTATGCCGAATAATAACTTCCTGAATTATCCAGATTATAATCCTTGGAACCAGTGACTATTACTTTACACGGTAAAGGGAGACTTTTCAGAAATGATGCACCCTGAATTATCTAGTGGACCCTACAAATAATCACAAGTGTCCTAATAAAAGGGAGGCAAAGGAAGAGCTGACTAAAAGGCAGGAGGCAATGCCAGAACTTTTAGGAGAGAAATCTGAAGATGTCACTCTGCTACCTTTGAAGATGGAGGAAGGGGCCATGAGTCAAGAACCCAGAAGCTGCCCTAACAGCTGGAAAAGACAAGGAAGCGCTTCTGACCTGTAACCTCTGGAGGGAGTACAGCCCTGTTGACACCTTGCTTTTGGCCCAGCAAAACTGGTTTCTGACTTCTGGGTTCCAGAGAGGCAAGAGAATATATTTGTGTGGTTTTAAGTCACCAAATTTATAGCAATTTGTTACAATAGCAACAGGAAATTAATACAAAATCTTTGAATATAATTGACTCTGTAAAGGTCAAAATGTTCTTAAGATTAAAAAATAGGCTTTTCAGAAGGCCACTCTAACTGATCTATAATTTAGAAAACTCTCCCTTTTACACATTTAACTTTGTAATCTCAGTTGCTAAAGTCTCAATGTTTTTTGAGCAGTGTAATTTGGTTTATTAAAGTATTCCATAGAATGATGCAGTCTTGGGACAGTTTGTTAAAGGATTAGGTCAGAGGTAATGCTATCTTTTAGCAATTAGTAATCAATTGCTCAATACTTGTTGAGAATATAACATGTACCTAGCAAAGGCACAGAAAACCACAAAAGGAATAGGAAACTATACAATCTGAGTTGAAGGAGCGATTAGCGGTTGTTTAATCCACTTCCATGGACTCCCAGATCAAGTAAACCTACTGTAGCCTTATTTCAGTATCTCCACTAATAGGAAACTCACTAGTTCACAGCATATTTTATTGTTAGTGATCTCTAATTAATAAGAATATTTTTTGTAAACCCATATTTTCCTTCTTACACTTTTCAGAATTTAATTCTGGTTTTGTTTTATGGCATTCTGCAGAAACCTACTATCTTCTGGGTTTGCACCATTAAGTATCAGAAGGAGGATCATTTGTATGGTATTATCCCTTCCCCTGAGGATAAATTTCCAGGTCCTTTAACTTCTCCTTTTAGTAACACCTTTTCCAGATGCATCACTATTTCTACAACTATGAAAGCAGCACTGAGAGGGAGAAGGGCTTCAGCCCTTGTGCTGTGTCCTTCTCATCTATTCTCCCAATAGAAGTCAAACCACAATCCTAAGGATGTATATTGCACAATAGTAAGTAATCAATATTAGAGTGACATTTGGGAAGTCAAAAACCCTACTTAACTACTTTGTTAGAATGACAGCCCTTTATACAGAACAAAAATCCAAATTTCTTACCATGGCAAGGACTTTAAGCTTCTCTTCCCCCTTACCTTCTTAATTGCATTTCCTGACAACCACTGTTTCAGCATTGTTAAATTACCTACAGTCTGCCAATGCATCATGTTCCCTTACACCAATATATCTGAGTCATACTTTTCCCTATGCTTGAAAAAATTTTTCTCTATTGAATAATTTTTCTATCAAGGTTCATAAAAGGAACAACTGCTCTGTGAAACCTTCTCTGATGCCTCCAGGAAGGGGAAAGGCCTCCTCTCTTAGCCCCATGGGTATACCTCTGGTAACACACATGACTGTGTATACGTCTGAGTCGTTTCTTAAACTGTGAACTTCTTTAAGGCAAAGACCATACTTTCCTTTTTTCTCCAGATACCCCTATAGCCTGACATATGATGCATGTTCAACAAATAATTGTTCAACAAATGGTCTCCTATCACTGACTTGGAATATTAGAATTGAAGCTGCAGTTCCTCTGGTAATAATTTTCATCTGCTATGCTTATAGGAATAAGTACAACTTAAAACAAGTGATCAATTATCTAGAGTAAGGCTCAGTTGTTTTATGTCATAAGGGCAAAGGTGCCAGATCCAAGTTATTTGGCCAACCTTGGACTACATGGCTATGAGCTTTATCTGCTTTGACTCAGAAGACCTGGTTTCTTCATTTTAATTTATTGCCCTCTTAGCATCTGCAATTTCTGTTTATTTTTTCCCTTATTCTTTTTGTGATCTTCTGGCTCCAGTCCCTTGACTTATTTTTGACTTCACTTTCTATTGCCTAAATCTGCCAGATGTTGGAATCTCTCTCTCTTATTCTGACTATCCTGATGTTGCCACACTCCAGCATAATTTGTTTCATTGAATTATTCATATTGTGTTGAATTGTACAGCTTTTAAAATTCATTTCAAGAATATTTACTGCATGGTGCTCAGTACTGGGCATTCAAGTAGCAGCAAGCGTAGTAAACGTATGCAATGAGCAAGGATAGAATAACCTAGAAATAGGTAGATGAGGCAAAATTATGTCTCAAGAAACATGTGATTAGAACAAAGGTACTACTGAAGTAGGCAGGCCAGACTCAGAATATACAAGAAATATTACAGTGAGATCCATAAACAGGTGAAAAGCCAGCAAGAATAGCCACAAGAATCAAAATAGCATAAATGCCAGAAGGCCTACAAGGTGGTTGGTTTGGTGCCTGCAAGTATTTGGTTTTACCTGAAAAAGGTAGAGAATGTATTGACTAAGTCCTTGATCTTCCATGTATTATATATAAATGAGTAGTATCACCATTACTTGGTAGCTTATAAAAAATGCAGATGCTTGGACCTTATCCTGGAACTTAATCACAACAGATATTTTAACAAGATCCCTAGATGATTTCTATGAGAACCACTGGGCTAAGGTATTTATGACAGACAAATTATAGTAAGTGAAACTTTCTAGATAACTGAGTGTCTAATTTGGAATATGTTCTAAAGCTTATAAGGGAGTTTTTTTCCTGCAATCCTTCTCCATTAGAAGTCTGCTTCTGAGTTCATGGGAAAAAGGGAAAGAAAAAAAAAAAACCTATATGCTAACCACATATTCTATGTCAGGTACTGGGCTGTGTGTTAGGAATACAATACTTAACAAAAGAGTCCAAATTCTTGCTCCCATGAAGACTATAGTCATTGGGAAAAGATCCTCATTAAGTAATTACAATAGAGTGTGTGCAAAGTCATGATGGGAGAAGAACAGAATGTTTCTGGAGCACATAGCAGTGGCCCCCATATTACTGCTCTCTGTTCTATCTGAATGCTATGGTCAGGAGCACATTGCAAGAGTGCTTCTCTCTCTCCCACATTCTAGAATCCTTTGCTTGCCCCTTGTCTGGAATTACCTTGATAATCTCTATTCCTGATATTTCTGCTTTCTCTGATACTCAGAAATTCTTTTATTTATTTCATTCACTCTTCACTGCATTACCTCACTGTCCACCCCGAACCTGTCAACCTCAAATCTTTTCACCTTCAACATATGACCTTGTTTCCTATTTTACTGAGCAGATTGAGGCTATCCATCTTTCTCAACATCTACCTTATCATCTTAGCTTCCTTTAAATATTTCTTCATTTTTTACCTATTTGCTTATATTTCCTCTGGTTCTAGAGGCAAAAGGTAACCTTCCTTTTCAGGGCTAGCCTTCCCACCTGTCTCTTCCAAAACTCCTTTAGTTTTCTCTCCCCCTATTTGGAAGTATCATTGATTAGAACAATCAATGTTCTCTATTCACTTCCAAGCTTTTATCCATACACAGATGCTAGCTCCAATCTAAAAATATTTTCACAAGATCTTGACCTCTATCTTTTATTCCACAGCTTCCTTACTCTCATTATCAAACTTTTGGTCAGTTGGATATTATCCACATATACTTTGAAATGTGTCACGAGTTTAGGATAGGGGTTATAAATTTTATCTGTTGCTTCTATGTCTTCACTACCAAGATTTATTCCCTTTTTCTTATGTTCAAATTATTTCATCAGTATTAGTGGTAGTATCACCGTTAGCTCCTCTTTCTCTGCTCTGCGTTTGTGGCAAATATCTCCAGACAATTACAGAATCTCTTCAAAGAACATGGGCCTCCTGCCATCAAATCCTGTTTCCACCAACTATGAGTTATATGAAATTGGCAGGATACTTAGGCATTCCATCTGAGATTTGATTCTTGTAATAATAATTATGCTGGGTTTCTGTAAAGTTTAAATAAATTAATATTTTAAAAGAGCTTAGCAGAGTAATGTACAAAGTAACCACTCAAAAATTAAGCTATTATTACTTTTTAGCTATCTCTTAACCTATCTTCTAGGAGCCATGCCTGTTAAAGGTGTCTAGATAATTCAAATAATTAATCCTGTGCCCTGTATATAATTCATAATCAGTTGTAGAAATCAAAGTCTTATCAGGTAGACCCTAGATATACTAGGGTCATGATATTTAGTCTCCCTGAAACTAATTCATTGCATATGTAGTATAGCTATTATCATCTTTTTATAAAGTTGCTGTAGTATTAACTAAGATACTGTATGTTAAGCACTGAGCAAAGTATATGACAGGCATGCAAATCATCATGGCAGGTGCTATCATCAACATCATCATTGTCATCGTCATTTCTCCTCCTTGGCAGTCTGGCTCCTTGCACCATTTCACTTAAAGATTTTCTTGTATGGGACCTCCCAATAACCAAATCAAATGGCCCATTTCAGTCAATATCAGTGACCTACTTTTTTGAAAATCACTTATGCTTGGTTCAACTCCCAGTTTATTTTTCCTTCCTTTCTGACTCCTCCTTTCATCTCTTATGTAATAATTTCCTATAATGCTTCAACCTTTTTCACCTCAAAAATACCATCTATTTCCTAGGTTTTAATATTTATTATACATCATCCACATCTCTAGTCTTGATCCCTGTCCTAAGTACTATAAACATTTCCAAATCCATACGGGAAAATTTCCTTCTGCACATCCAATAAGAACTTTACACTAAACACATCTTATTTTACTAAAACACACCCTCCTTTTGAAAACTGTTTACTTTTTCAAAACCACCATTTTCTCAATGCATCCAAATTTTCAATATAATTTAATCATTTGATCAATCAAATGATTCCCTAAAACCAGCTTCCACATCCACCTGTTTTTCCCCAGTCTAACTAACAGTAAACAGAGAATTCCCACTAGTCAGGTGATAGGAAATGGAGGAAATAGCATGAATCTCAAGACCTCCCACAACGCATCACTGAGGATTAAAATCACATTCTCCAAGCAAGAGCTGCCGGCAGATGAAGGGAAGAAGAGTATTGAAACAATCACTGCATATCATAGCAGATAAAACTATGAATCTAAAATCAAATATACATGATTTTAAATCCTAGCTCCATTTCCCACACTACTTAAATATGTGGTATTAATAGAAAGTTATTAATCTTTCTGATTCTTATTTTCTCATCTGGAAATTGGGAATACTAATAATGCTTATCTCACATGAGTGTTGTGCATATTAAACAAAATTATACAGAGTTGTTGGTTTGTTTTTTTTTTTTTTGCAGTTCGCAGGCCTCTCACTGTTGTGGCCTCTCCCGTTGCGGAGCACAGGCTCCGGACGCGCAGGCTCAGCAGCCATGGCTCACGGGCCCAGCCGCTTTGCGGCATGTGGGATCTTCCCGGACAGGGGCACGAACCCGTGTGCCCTGCATTGGCAGGCGGACTCTCAACCACTGCGCCAGCAGGGAAGCCCAATACTCTTATTTTTAAATATAATTTAGTAAAATATAGCATATGGATAAAATACAGAAAAAAGTCAGTACCTTCAGTGAATTTGATAACTCATATAATAAAATTTTATTTCATTTATTTTGGGGAAAATTCAACAAAATGGACATATGATTTCATAGAATTTTAAACTTATAATTAGGTGTTTTGATATTAAAATATTTATTGTGTCTATGCTGAGTATTTTATGTAGTCAGTGAAGATAAACAATATACAAACTTTGCCTCCAAGGAAATTTTAATCTATTTGTGACATCAGATACATATACTCACAAATAAATAAGATGATAATTAAATTATAATAGTTGGTAGTAATTCTATACATATCTGAGTAATGAAAAATAAAAACCAGCATTTTTAGCTTCAAGATTTCAGAGAGGGAATTTGTGCCTTTCCCTTGGAAGATGGCCCAAGTGGTGAATTAAACAAGATAAAATGTTGGATAAATGGGTAAATGTCAAATTGCAGCATAATATGTGGGATGCATATTTCCCACAAATAAACCATATATGACTTTGTGTTTTTCTTTTGCTGCCTTTAGAATTCTAGTTTTTTTAGAATTTTCTAGTTCCTTGTTAAAATTCTGTGTTCACCTATTCTGGAGCATTCGCTGGACTCATGGTGGGGCACACATCATGGTGGTCATGGAAAATGGGCCAGCCACTGATACAGTTTTCAATCTGCCCTGTTTCAGGAACAAGCAAATGTGTGTGTGCTCCTCACAAATGGAGTTGAGTCTTCCCACAGATCTACTGTTAGTCCCACAAGCCCTCCAACCAGCCAAAGGGGCTTACCTTCCCTATGTCAGATCTCAAGGCTAGAGCATCCAATATGTGGGGCTCAAACCACTGACTCTCCAGGGAGAGTCTCCATCCATGGAATCTCCCTTTTCCTCTGAGTCCCCTCCCAGAGATCTGATCACTTCTCTTACCTTCCTACACAATTCCATGTGGATCTTTCTTACAGCTTTCAATGTACAGGAATCTTTCCACCAGTTTCCAGTTATTTTTAGTGACAGCTGTTTCACGTGTATTATGTATTTTTGGTGTGTCGGTGGGCGGAGTTGAATTCTGTGTCCTCCTACTCTACCATCTTGATCTCCCTTCTCTCTCTTTGCTTTATTGAAGAGAAGATTTTCAGAGTCCTTTCTCTTAAATCTTTACTGACCTTAAAGAACTTGTTTTATGTAGCATTTCATCCTACCTCTTACTTGGCCTTGGTTTGATACCAGCCCTATGGGTAAACATAGCTTTCTACCTCCCAATTTATCTTAAACAACTTTAATAATGTTTTCTTCTCAAGAAATTTGCTGGAACTTTTTAAGTAAACAAAAACCTCTTTTTTTGCTAAATACAGTTGTCTGTTCTTAGTCTTCATCTTCCTTGTCTATCACCACCATTTGATAGTTGAACCCTCCTTATCCTCCGGGAAAACTTTCATTACTTGTCTTCCAGTCCACCAAGCTCTCCTATTTCTCCTTTAACCACACTGGCTTCTCCTCCTGAGGTTTCTGGACTGAGTCCTCCTCATATGACATTTTAATCCTGAGCTTTGGTCCATGGATCTCCTCTTTTCTACCTGTACTTATTCTTTTTGGGATCTTAACCAGTTTTATGATTTAAATATTATGAAGGCATTTTATACTTAATCTGTTCCAAACCAAGAATCCTAAACTGCCCTTTCCACACTTCTTATTCCTTAAGTATATACTTTATTTCAGTTATTTGGACAAAATCCTTGGAGTCATGGTGTCTTTAATAAGTGTAGAATAAAAGCAGAGGAAATGAATAAATTATCAAGTGACTTTTCATCTAGACTATGGTTGAGATCTAATGATTCATTCTCAACCTACAAAAGAATTCTTCTTTCTTATTCTTGTGATGGTTCATCCAGTATTAATGTTTCTCATTTTGGAGGATGCCATTTAAACTACTGAGCTTCCTTTTTCTACATTTCATAATAACTTCCCTCCTGTTTAGGCAACATGTCTTGATGTAGAGTACAATATAAATAATAAGTTTGCAGATAATTACAAGTGTATCTCAATCTGCTTAACTGAGATAACAACCATGTCATCTTGACTGATGGGCTGAGATCTTCATAGCATTTTAGTCACACATTCATTACAAAGGATTAGTCTTACATTTTGTGTGAAATTTTGTTCATAGTGCCATTTCAACCCCAACTTCTTTCAGGCTATCATAGTTTCTCACTCATATAACTCATATTATTCAAGTACCTCACTAACTGGTTTTGTTTCTTTATAATATAGAATTAAAACACTGCAAGAAATATGATGGGACCATGATATATTTCTCCTTAATTTATATTTTAAATTAATATAAATCAGTTCATCCAGATAAAAATGTATCATTCTTTCAAATATCTCTACTGATGATAACAAAACCCAGCTTACTTTTTTGACCAGTTCTACAAGATAGCATGGAGGAAAAAAAAAAGCAATAACAGTGACTGCAAAGTAAGAGCAATTAAATCAGTGTTCTCATTGGGTGAATTCAGAGTTTTCATTTAATCTGAAGAAACATCTCACACAGGTTTCTGCTATTTCTAATCATTTTAATCATCCATTTTAAAGGCAAATAGCCATGGGGTGTGATAGAGCAAAACTGTGAAATTATGTATGGAAGTACTGATGTGTAATAAACATTCATTGAATAAGACTCTTTCCTTTAGCCCAAGTTCTATGGATACATAATAATGTAATTGAGTAACACCAAAAAGAAGGATATATTTTCTTTGCTTAGCTCCCCATACAGAAGTGGAGTCCAAGTTAAAAGAATGGCCATGATATATTTATACATGCCAAACTCTACATTTTCACGAGAGGAAACTTGAGCACGAATTATAATTGTACAGAGGATAAACTCAGAAACATGGAAGGCCCAACTACTCATGGTTATGAGACAGGCATAAAGGACAGGATATACTAATCACATTTTAGTATATACTAAAAGTATATAATAATAATAATAATTTTTATCATCCAAAAATTACTTTTATAATTTTTATCAAAAATAATAATTTTTATCATCCAAAAATTATTTCACTTAAGAATGCTTATAATTCTATAATTCTGGTTATTTAGAATTGGCTTCCCTACTACTTTTTTAAACTAGATGTTTTATTTCTTAAAAATCTCCTAGAATCTTAATATAGAACCACATAACTGAGAAGATCAAAGAAAATTTTAATTCAGTCTTTTGGCTCCCAAAATAATTCACTAATTCTGCTCATTTCTTTTAGAGTGTGTTTGAGTGCAAGATTTTAGAAACTTTTATCATTTCGATTTAAGTACATGATGTACATAACACTGAACAAAGCAAATATATTACTAATAATCAGATGTTTGTATATAAAACTAATTTGTCAAAATGTACAAAACAATCAGAATTTTAACAAAATCAATGTTCTATTGACCCTGTTAGGTGGGTTAGGTATCATGTTGATAAACTTGAACAGTAACATTTTCATATCTTAAAACTGATTATGCAGGATGTTTTATATGAAGAAAGTTCCAAACTGTTGATACATATATATTTTGGTGCTTCCTGTACTACTAGACCTACGGCCCCTGAATTTTATTATTTTATTATACAAACATAACTGATTTGTTCATTTACTTTTCAAGGTGTCCCGTATTTCAGGAACTCTTCTAGATGGTATAATGTGAGTGATTTTTGTATCACCTCAGAGGAAAGAGGAATCGCAGAAAGGCTACAGAGAGGAAGTGATATTTGATCTGGGTATTTACGGGTAAGTAATATTTCTATAAGCAGGGAAGGGCATACTTGACTAAAATAACAGCGTGAACAAGGACACAGAAGAATGTTCAGGGTTGCTCAGGAAATTTGGTATATTCCGATGTGGCCAGTGCTAAGTGTATGATCAGATATAGTGACGTGAGAAAATTCATACATGAGATAAACCAACCCCTTTCAAAGAGGGAAGGAGTACTTATTTTTCTGTTATTTTTCCATAGGAACTTAATGTCAAATCTCTCAAAACAACTGAGAGGAAAATATCTCATATTATGTTAGAGGTGAGATAAAAATAATATAATTAAATTTTCTCATGTTTTTAAGAAAAAAAATCCACTACTGCCCAGTTAGTTTCTATGATTCTTTCAAGGTCACACAATCGATATAGCTGGCTTAGAAATAGAGCCAAAGTTTCCTTAATTGGGCTGTTGTTTTTTTCCTAAGAAATAGTCATTATAGGTGCTGGTGGGCTGTGAGGAATAAAAGAGAATCCAGGCAGAAAATTACCCTACAATATTGTGAAAATGGCAGATACTTCCTCCTTTTTTAGGTTGATGTTGTCAACCTAAGAAATCTGAAGCGACTTCTCAAAGAGAAAGCATACTCTGAAGTACATATTTTTTTCTGGCCTGAAATAAAATATTCATAGCAGCAGTGAAGTAGTCAGGTTTATACCATATGATCCCATGTCCACACAAAGCTGATTTGCCTGTACACCTGTCCCAGAAAGAGCAAACATATTCTTTCCTTAGCACTTAGAATTGAGGTATTAAAAGGCTGAGGAAAAAAGTTCATGTAAGTTTAGGGCAAGAAGTGGTATCATAGCAAGGTAAAACCGTGTGTAGGATGAAATTACAGGCATTGAGTGTGAGGAAACAAACACAAATGGGATTGAGAAATTTTTCAGCTGAGGTAAGAATGGATTAGATCTACAGAAAGAACTGGAGATAAAGAGATGGAGTCCATGGTAGCACCCCATTCCCCAGATGAATTTCACCTTAGGCCCAGCAATATGAAATTTCTTCTTTTGGGGGAGTGTGATATTTATGAGCGCTACCACATTGGAGTTGAATAGCACTGATCTGGGATATTTGCAGCAAAAGGAATTTTAATTAGAACAATAACAATATTATCAACTTGCTTTCATATCTCCAATACTACTTTATAATAACTCTATTCTGACTATGCTAACTCATATTTTGAATAATCTGTTTTTACCTTCTGTGGTTTTTTTTCCTCTACCTCTTCTAAACAACCCTCCCTAACTATTTTAGCTATTTAGAGAAAAACTGTCCATTTTGCTCTATTCGGCCTCACAGATATTACTGTAAGATAATGGTAAATCCATGAATCTGTCATACCAGCATGATCAGAAGGAAAGATCCAGGATTACCTCTGGAATTAAGCACTACATCAACAATTCATCTTTTTCTGGCTGTTTGAAAAGAGCATCATTCAGCTGAGTGACTTGCTTGAAATTCTGAATGATGCAGGAGTTATTCTACATGGTTTCCCTTTACCTCTTCATAATTCCATTGTTGTAAAAGAAACAGTGAGAAAGAGTAAAACAGGTGTAGGCAACATTCTGTGGCAATAGATACAGAAATTACTTGTTTACTAGCCAGGGCTTTTTGTCAGGATAATAAACTATTATAAATCTTTATAACAAATTAAGGTAGGGTATATATTTCAACTTTAAGCTCCTGCTTCTATCTCCTCTCCTCCTGTCTTTTTCTTTTCCTCTGTCTCTGTACACACACACACACACCCACACATGCATGCACAGAGTGAGTGAGAGCTTAAAAAATACATAACACAACCATCCAAAAATTATTTTACTTAAGAATGCTTATAATTCTATAATTCTGGTTATTTAGAATTGGCTTCCATACTTTTTTCAACTAGATGTTTTATTTCTTAAAAATCTCCTAGAATCTTAATATAGAACCACGTAACTGAGAAGATCAAAGAAAATTTTAATTCAGTCTTTTGGCTCCAAAAATAATTCACTAATTCTGCTCATTTCTTTCAGGTAATTATGTGAGTTAATACTTACCACTTGGTCCCACACTTAAGCAAGGAAGGAGTCATTGTTAGGCCTCATTATCCACATCAAACTATAGTTAGCTTCAAACTCACTGCTATGGTGGATTGAATGTCTATGTCCTCTCAAAATTTGAAGACTTAACCCCCCACCCCCATGTGATGGTATTTAGAGATGGTGCTTAGGGAAGTAATTTGTTAGATGAGGTCATGGGGGTGGGGCCCTTATGATGGGGTTAGTGTTAGTATGCTTATAAGACACCAGAAAGGTTGCTTGCTCTCTCTCTCTCTCTCTCTCCCTCCCTCTCTCTCTCTCTCTCTCTCTCTCTCTCTGTCTCTCTGTCTCTGTCTCTGTCTCTCTCTCTCTCTCTCTCCCCCTGCCATGTGAACACAGTGAAAAGGTGGACAACAGCAATGTAGGAAGTGAGCCCTTAACAGGAATCAAACTGGCAGGCACCTTGATCTTGGACTTCCCAGCCTCCAGAACCGTGAGAAATAAATTGGTGTTTAAGCCACGCAGTCTATGGTATTCTATTATGGTAGCCTGAGCAGATTCACCAAATTTTTTGCCCATGCTGTTCCTGTTAACTCCCTATAAATGATATGAATTCTTAACCCTGAATGTTTCTTAGAACCAACCTCATATGTTTTAGCTATGAATCTTTCAGATTTAACCTAAACTCTAAATTTGTTTCTTTGAATTTGTAGCATAGGCAAGTCTTTTCATATTCATATAAATTCTAACCTTCTTAAATAATTATCCCATTGTTTCCCTCAATGTTACTACTTCTAGAGCTGTGTTGGCAGCTTTCAGGATCCAGTTCAAGCACTGTACTTCTAGAGCTGTGTTGGCAGCTTTCAGGATCCAGTTCAAGCACTGTACTTTTAAGGAAATATTCCAAAACTATTTTCATCCACACTGATATATCAGGGCCAAGTGTGCATGGGTGATCTCAGCCTGGGGTCCTTTTAGTCTCACATTTGTTAGGAGTGAAGTGCTTTACCTCCACGGCATCATCTCTTTTGTGGTGTCAGACTTGTGAAAGATGGCCCAGGTTTAGTGCTGCTTCAGTTGAGATTACATGTTTCTTTTTCTCACATTCTCTTGTCCCTCTTCCCGTTTCCCTCCACGTACCATCTTTGAACACATGCATACAAATCCTTCTGTCTTACATTTAGACCAGATGATCTTGAACTTAATTATCAAGAACTTGTGGCTTTTGTTTTGTGGTTCATCCTTGGTTTATTCATGAATAACCATAAGTTCTGAGAATAGTTGAATGGAAGTCTCTTGAAATGCTGGTTTAAGAATTCAGTGAGCCCCAAATACCAATTAATACTTGAAATATGATTTCATCCCACTGGTATTTTTGTTTTCTAATTTTTATAGAGTTTATCTCTACTGTTGATTTGACACTTTATCATATGCTGTGCTTTGTTCATTGACATTTTTTCTTTCAGTTTGTTTTATTTTTCTCATTGCATGTCAGAAACTTGAGAGAAGTAATGGTGGCCTACACTGATACTAGTTCTCTTACAATCCTAGCAAAATGCCTCGTATGTTTAGCAGTTATTCAATAAATTATTTTTGAGTTGAGTTTATCAAGGTGGAAGAATTTGGCAGTTGGAGTAATAAATAAAGATGTATTTCTATATCAGTTGTACTGCTAAGTTTTAAAAAACTACTAATTAATTTGAGCTACTACTATGAATATTTTAGCAAATTTACTTCAATTCCCTTTTAGCATTATTTGGAAATGTAAGAGTTATGCTGTTGCCCACCACCACTGTGTACGTCATTTCCACAAAAGTGAAGCCCAAATATGTGAAGTGGATGTTGAAGGGCTGCAGTTTAGTAGTCACACAATTAGGCTTAGAGCTCAGCATTTTTCTACACAACCTTCTCTAACTAAAGGTTAGATTTTTATAATGTAAGAAATTATATCCAGAGCTATTTTCCTTGGAGAATATTTAATGTAAAATTGTAAAGGGCCCTTTGGAGTAGACTTTCTTTGCCTCTTTTCAGAAAAATGACAGGATATGATTGAACGAAAAAAATTAAATACAGAAGCACATTTAGCGGTCATTCTTCCCTGCTATTCTGCTACTCAAGAAGGAAGGCATGCTTCATAAGAGGAATTCTACTTTGTAAGGCATTTATATTTCCATAATTCTTATGGGAAAAGAAAAGAGTTTTTTTTTTTTTTTTTTTTTTTTTTTTTTTTGCAAATGATCATTTGAAAAAGTTAACTTTGGATTTCAGAGATTGTAATTTAATTATTATTACTAAATTATTAATAAATACCCAGGGTCTGATTTCCACTCTGTTAATGAACAAATATATCAGTTTTGCACTATCAAGCATGTATTTGCAAAGTACAGCTCCAGCTTGAGGCTCTGATTTAAATAATTGCTTTATGTTTTACTGAATCCAAAGACTAATCTTATGGAATGTGCTCCCTAATTTGAAGCTCAAAAAATACTGTCCCAGAATCTTGAATCCACTTTAACGATGTGAGAGAGTGGCAGGGACATATACACACTACCAAATGTAAATTAGATAGCTAGTGGGAAGCTGCAGCATAGCACAGGGAGTTTACCTCTGTGCTGTGTGACCGCCTAGAGGGGTGAGATAGGGAGGGTGGGAGGGAGGGTGACACAAGAGGGAAGAGTTATGGGAACATATGTATATGTATAACTGATTCACTTTGTTGTAAAGGAGAAACTAACACACTATTGTAAAACAGTTATACTCAAATAAAGTTGTTAAAAAAAAAAAATACTGTCCCAGAATCTTGAATCCACTTTAAAAAAATAGTTACATAATGCAAAACTAAAAAATGATATTAGGAGTGATATTACAGCTCTGAGGTCTCTTTTCTTTCATAAAAAGAAGCATCTGATTTTTATAATCCTAGAATGTTAGCTTCTAGTCTCTAAACACACACACACACACATCCACACATACTCGTTTATCTTAAAAGTTAAAAAAAAATTAAGATTTTAAGTGTATTAGCTTATTAGAATCTTGTTCATACCCAAAACAACAACACAAGAATTTGACTTAATTTAAAGTAACTCTGTATAAAGTACTGGCTGGAGTGTAACAGGCTTTTTCTATACATGTAGCAGTTGTCATATTAAAAATTTTATTAAAATTTGTTTCTGTTTGTTTATATGTTAATTCCAAGGTTGTGACTAGATACAAGGTCTTCTAATAGCTGAGACATAAAGTTTAATATCTTTCTAAAAGTTCCAGGATTTATCATCAAAAAAGTGGCCTGTAAAGCAACATAAACAAATCAGTTCATTCCTTTATCTCCATTTCAAGTATTTTAGACTCAAACAAATAAGGCGTGGTGTCCCAAAAAGAACTTGGTGTATTCAGTTAGTGGATTCTGGAAGCCAATTCTCTAGACCTCTCTTTATTACTGGCTACCAGGTCATGGAACATCCATGGTTCTGGGATTTTCAGAGTAGGTGATCTAGTGGCTGTCATTTCTAATTGTATTATTAGAACATTAGAAATAGATCTTGATTTGTATCCTAGATCTATTAATTACTTGCATATAACCTTAGAAAAATTACTTAAATGTTAAGACTCAGTTTCTTCTTTTGTTAAATGTGGGTGATAGAAACAACTTGTCTATGAGAGTGAGTTTTTGGGTTCATATCCCAAATATGGCACTTACCAGTTGTTCTATCAATGAACAAGTTGCTTAACTTCTGTGTGCTCTATTTCTTCATCTGTAAAAGGGGATAATAAAAGAACTTAGCTCGTAGGGTTGATGTGATAATTAAGTGAATTAATGTACATAAAGCATTCTAAACTCTATGTGGCCTGTATTCAATATGCATAAATACAATCTGTTACTATTTGATATAATAAAACAGATAGTAGATATGGAACATCTAGCCAAGTGCCTGGTTTATAATAAATGCATAATAAATATTTCCTATATAACTAGCTTTTCTGTATGGATTATCTTAGATATTCTTGATAATATTAAAAACAAGTAAAATACTCCATTTCTTTAAAAAATGTACCTTTAACAAATAAAATTATAAAAGAAAATTGAATTAAAATTCCACATTAAGAATATGTTAATGTTTAAATAAGGTTTGCAATCCACATAAAATCTTAACAAAATTAAATGTTTTCTCATGTTCAACAATAATACAATGAAATTAAATTCTATAATTATTTTTGAGAACCTTTTAATTCCCATCTCTTCATTTCCTATGTTTTATTTAGAAGAATGTGCTATTGTTTTCTATTTTCCTTCAGCAGAATTAGGATAGCACCTTCCAAAATGGATTTTTCCTCTGAAAGAAATCTTCAGTATTATATTTTGTGGAAAAAATTCTTCATATCTTTGTATTATAACTATTATATACTACTTCTCTTTTTAACTGTCTTCCTTACCTAAAATGAAGTATTAAAATTAGAATATTAATCACACCTATTACTACACCTGATCATTTAGATATAAAAACTTTTATGATACCTTAAAATAATAGCCAGTGTAATTAAAACAAAAGGATCCTCAGTGGGAAACTTCATATTAAGTACAAGAAGTGTCTTTTGAGCCAATTCAAAAGACAGTTCTTTATAATTAAAGGTCTTTCATCTTCTAATTTTAAATTCATATCTCTTTCTCTTTCCCTACATCAGGAAGAAACTTCTTATAATTGTGGCCTTTACAAGGAAGATGAAATGTGACATAATCTACAGAGTCAAGTGGATCACAGCTGTAGCTGGTGCAACACCATGAAGAATAGCAAATACTGATAGACTCAGTCAGTTCTGATTGTCTAAGAACTGTCTGCTGCTGGCCCACAATAATATAAGAAAGTTTTTCAAGAATGTAAATCAACCACATCATTAACCAAGATTAAGCTTAGTGAAGGCTTTCTCAGGACTACATTAATTTGTGTTATCCACAAAGTTTGTGGATTAACACTTTGAGAATTATTGATATAAATTACACTTTCTTTGCTCTGATTACAAGCAGTTTCAACAGTGCAGAGAAGGTTATTGTTTTTATTTATTTATTTATTTATTTATTTATTTATTTATTTATTTATTTATTTATTGGTGTAATAAGCAATATTTGTCAGTCAGGATCCCAGCTGGAAACTCATGACTTAAAATGAGCAACAAGAGATAGGTGCTCTGGAGGGCTATCAATAGGAGCAACTATTGCTAAAAAACTCCTTGGCTTGAGCATTCAAGGGAAGGAACATCTTCTCTTCCTGGTGAGTACTAGAGTTACAGAAAAGGGCCACAAAAACTGGAGTTGTGGCTGGAAGCAAAGTAAAGAAACCACTGACAACAGCAAACAAGTAGGCAAGAGGTAGGGAAATAAATGTGTTTAATGTTCTCTACTACACTACCTGAAAATTTGTGGGATCATAGGTGATTAACTGTATCTCAATTATAAAACATATCTGCCAAAAATAGAGAGCTAACTGAATTCTTAAATCAATAGGTTTTTAAGAAAGTATATGGCAGATGAATGTGGGGTTTGATATAAATATTATTTCAACATCTTAGTAAGTATAGCAGACACTACTAATTATCCCCCAACATTCATTCCTCCTTTTGAAAATGGAAACATCATGTTTTAACTGGGAAAAATGCAACACACATAGTCTTTAGATTTCTGGATTCCCTTGCTAAAAGGTGTTTCCGTGTGATTAAATTCTGTCCAGTTGAATGTGAACTGAAGTAATATGTATAACTTTAGTTTGATGTCCTTAAAAAACAAACAAACAAAACCCTGCTTTCCAGTTTCCATTTTTACCTTATTATGGCCTGGAATGTGAGTGTGGAGGTGGGGAGCCAGCTCTGAACATGTAGACAAGAAAAACACACCTAGAAGACTGTGGAACAAGATTGAAGGCCCTCTGTTCCTGGTGGGCCTCCCAGAGCAAAAGACCTACCAATTTGTGTGTATGTCTATATGAGAGTAGGTATGGGCGAGGGCATGAGGAGATATAACTTTTATCTTGTTTAAGCCACCATTATCTGGAGGATGTTAAAGCAGCCAAACAAACAGAAAAACATAGTTTCCAAAAATCAGAATGCCTATTCGTAAAAGCACATAATTGTGAACGTCATAAGAGAATTTAGGAGGCAACATAAAATTTAAAAGCTTGAGTTCCGGAATCACATAACAAGAATGTGGAAGTGGGATCTGCCACTTATCAGCTGTGTTGAATTTGTTTAATGACAACCTCTTGAAAACTCACTCTCCCCCTCTGGTAAATGTGGGGGGAAAAAACCCAAAAAACAAAAATCTACTCCCAAAGAATTTTTATGAAAATTAGATAAAATATGTGAAGTTCTAATCACAATGACTGACACATAAAGGACATTCAATAAAATTGGCTATTATTATTTTATTAATAATATCAAGTGTCATGAACCAAGTATTTTGATTAACCAATTATTATTTATTATGCTGAGTGACACTGGATCTGTCTATTCAGTATTGCTAACATGGAATTGCTGTAGATGTTCCAAGAAATACGGATCTTTTGATCTTCTCCAGAAGACACTGAGATGGAATTTTAAAAAGGAAGAAAGGAAGCTAGGCAGACTAAAAGGAAAGAAGAAACATAACTAATAGCAGCAGAGAATTATTCTAGGATGTATCTTAAGAGGTAATCTGGGAGGCACAGCACAAGGCAAGAGTTAACTACATAAGCTTATGACATCAGACAGTGACATGACATAAGAGGAAGCTTAAAACCTGGGTGCTTTCTGCTAACACAACTCCTAAATGCAGTTTTGTGATCATAATGATTGAGAATGTTATCGGTGTAAACCATAGCTGGCTGGTTAGATTCAGTGAGGAAGGGTAATTACTTTGAAGCTCTGCAAAAGGCAGGGGAACCCAAAGAAGTGGTGATGGGAAGTGTTTGTACACTGTGTGTGAGATTCTGAAAATCCATCTAGATTCCAGAAATCATTCTGGCTATTTGCTGCTCACTGCACTGGACCTTCTTGCCTAGAATTTTCAGCTGCTTTAGATAAGCTATAGTAGATGAGAGTCAATTAAAGAATGATGAAATTCAGACATAAACATTACCCGAGCCAGTGAAGCCTGTATTAGGACCAAGGATATGAGGTCCAGATAAGAAGACCATTAAGCCTATAGAGAAAGCAATTATCATATATGTTAATGTATTACATAGTCTTAATATTTAAGACTTATTTGCCTCCTTTTCTGAGAATTTCTTTTAACCCTTAAGAATAAAATAAAGTGAGAAAAAGATTAAGATGATAAAATCAGACTATTTACAATAGCCAGGACACAGAAGCAACCTAAATGTCTATTGACAGATGAATGGATAAAGAAGATATGGTATATACATACAAAGGAATATTACTCAGCCATAAAAAGGAACAAAATTGGGTCATTTGTAGAGATGTGGATGGACCTACATTCTGTCATACAGAGTGAAGAAAGTCAGAAAGAGAAAAACAAATATCATATATTAATGCATATATGTGGAATCTAGAAAAATGGTACAGATGAACCTATTTGCTGGGCAGGAATAGAGACACAGACATAGAGAATGGACGTGTGGACACGGGGTGGGGGAAGGGGAAGTGGAATGAATTGGGAGATTGGGATTGACATATATACACTACCATGTGTAAAACAGATAGATAGTGGGAACCTTCTGTATAGCACAGGAAGCTCAGCTTGGTGCTCTGGGGTGACCTAGATTGGTGGGATGGGAGGGAGGTCCAAGAGGGAGGGGATATATGTATACATACAGCTGATTCATTTCGTTGTACAGTAGAAACTAACACAACATTGTAAAGCAACTATACCCCAATAAAATTTTTTTTAAATAATTAAAAAATGAATTTCATAACTGAATGAACCCTTAGAAAACATACAGAATCCTGCTTTATTCTCCCTCCACATTGGTCTCTATTTTACAGATACAGAAACTGAGGCTGAGAGATGGTTCATGGCTGGTTTGTCACCCAATTAGTCAATTATAGAGCCAAGGCCAATATCAATACCTGTCTGCTATTTTTTGACTATGCACCCAGTATTTTGTATTTCAATTGTTGAGCAATAATAAAAATACATTTTTAAAGGGATTGAATACCAGTTTTTATATCCCAGACTTTCTACATTTTTCAAGATTAAAAAGGCAGTTAGAACTCTACAGCATCATTTGACAGATTCCCATAGATTTGCAGATTTTGATAGCATGTGATTTTATTATTATTAGTGTTAGTAGTAGCAGTGTAAGGGTACTTAGCTACCCTGTGGATTTTGAAGCTGAGGCCATTGAAAATGCTTACTGAAAGAATTGGTAATGGCAATTATGTAAATATTTAAAGTAAAAAAGCCAAGGAATACAACATTTTATTTCTGTAATGAAAATCATTGGAAGATAGTATTGAGATACTCTGTGGTGATTTTATTAAGAAGCATGATGAATTCTCTCTGCAATAGAACTGTCTTTAGTCTGGGAAATTTCTAGATGGGGAACAGTCATGTTTACAGGCTTGGAAGGGAAGAAGAAAACAGGTCCTAATAACCTTAATCTATATACCGTGGGAGGTGTTCCTACATGTTGCAATAAATCCAAGAAGATTCAAAGAAGTTTTAGTCAGCTTGAAAGGAGAGATGTTGAATGAGACATACCCTGAAGGTAGTTCACCTGAATCTTACACGCATAAAAAAAAAAAGACCAAAGTGTTGAGTACTGTGTTTGGAGAGCAGCAAAGGGAAATTAATAATGTGTGAGTGTTCTCAGCCCTCCTTCTTTCCTATTAGCTAAAGGTAATTTATTCATCGCCTGCTGAACTTCCCTTTTTTTCCCTACCATATGCAAATAATTCTAACTTGAAGGGTGTGAGATTATATTAACACAAAGCGTGAAAAAGAAAATTCTTTCCCCTCCTCTTTCTCTTCATTTTTATTTTTTCTTTCTCCTTTCGTGTCCTTCCATTTTCTTCTCTCCCTGAACAATACCTCTTAAGCCCCTCGGTAGGGCCAACCAAGATAGGTGAGCACAGGGATCAGAGAAGATGGTTAGAGCCTGGACAAGTAAGGATGGCACCCACACAGAGATAGAGCCTCGAGCGTTGTTTTAAAGTTCAAGGAGGGGAAAGCAGGCATCATGTAGAAGAGCTGTCTGGCTCAGAGCGCTGAATCTCAAGCAGAGCATGGAGCGTGCTGATGCAGAGGTTGGGACGGCCTAGGACAGAGGTTCAAAGCACATGCAGGATGAAGGAATTTCCATGTAGGAAGTGAGAGCAGTGGTAACAGCCCAGCCCAGTGATAGTGAAGAGAACATATCCATGAAAGAGGATGTGGCAGCACCCATGGGAAATTGCCTACATACAGGAGATTTGATGAAATAAGTAAATATAATAAGGATAGGGGAAGCCCCATTTCTCACTGTCAGAGAAGGGATGTACATATACAGAAAGAAAGAAAACTATAATGAAACCAATGATTTTTATATTAAAATTGGAAATGTTAGGATTAACTCATGATTTTCAAGATTAGGTAGATAGAAACATAGATCTATAGATATTGAGATTAAATGTTAGTATATATATATTTATAAATGTTAGTGTATGTGTGTATATGTGTGTGTGTGTGTGTGTATATATATATATATATATATATATATATATATATATATATATATATACACTTCATAGTTCCATGTCCCCAGAAGGACTCAGAGCACTGACAGCTCAATAGCTCAAAATAAATGAACACTCCTATCTTGGTGTCTATGTTTCTAGATACTATTCTCCACTCAAAGGAATGAGTGCTTTAGGGCTCTTGGGGGAAATGGTTGAGTCTAGGGTTGAGGAAGACAAGCTTAGAATATCTTTTTGAACTATAAAAGAAGTCCTCAAAGGATGATAAGGATATGGACACAGGATCTTGTTTGAAGGAACTTTCATTGGCATTAGCCAAATGCAAAAATACCTAAGTGATATTGAATAGAGTGTGACACTATGAGTCCTAATTGAAATAAATAAATAAATAGCAAATTTGATGTATTATATTTCCACAATCCCAAGCACTTCATTAAAAAATACTTATCTACAGTGAAGCAAAGTAGAATAAAATACTATTTATCTTAATTAAATTATCAATGTGAATATCATCAGTTATGAGATAAATTAAAATTGGGTGTTGATGGGATCCAAGGTGAAGAATACATCATCTTTTCAATGACATTTTTACTAAAGATGTGTAACCTGAATGTGATCACAGGAAAACCTCAAATAAAAACAAATTAACAAACATTTTAGATTGACTGATGTGGCATGATGCTGACCACTTAATCTGAAATGGTTCTATGAAGGAAAATAAAAGTTCTTTGTATTGAACTTCTAATGTTTCTGTGAGTCTTAGATTGTTTCAAAATAAAATAAAATTGCTTTAACAATAAAAATGCAGAACTGAATAAGTGAAGATGAGGAATTTACATATAGTAGAAAAATACAATTTTAAGTAAAAGATGAACAGAGGAAGAAGGAAAGGTAGGAAGTTAGGAGAAATTTTTACAGTAATACTCACTGTGATTTAAAAACAATTTTTGGTTGGAAGACAAAATTAAAAAAACATTGTTTTTGGTCTTCAATAATCATTTATGCAGAGAATATTGAGAATAATTGAAAAACTGAGAAATGAATTTTAATATATTAAGAATACATTCCTCTCTTTTGGAGAATTTTCAAGGCTCTGAGTAAATATCACAAATACTTCTCTTAATATATTTCTTGTGTACCAACCACATAAAGAAAGTAGATCCAACTGGCAGCTCTCTAAGATTCTCTCCAGTTCTATTAGTTCTTTACTTATTTTATTATGAAGGGAATTGAAATTCTACCACAGTTGGATTCTGAATATTTTGATTTGCATCTGCTTGTAAAACATTTTGTATGTATATAATATTTAATAATATATAATAATAGCATATATTCCTAGATACTGCAACAGAAAGCAATATTGATAAATGTACTTTCACACCTGAATAAAAATGTGTCCTAAACAAGATGTTAATGTATATGTTTTATTTACTCATTTTTTGTTTTCATTTGTGTTTTGTATGTTGCTAACAAAATTTTTCTTGTTGAAAGAATGCTAATAATGTTTAACTGTATGTTTGGTTAATCAGTTTCAATATGGAGTTAAATTTAGGCATAAATTTACAAAAATATTGACACATAAAATGTTAAAGAAAACATCTATTAAAAATTTGACTGTAGGAAAATTATAGATAATGGATGGGTAGATAGAATGATGTAGATATACATATCCATATACTAGGTCTATGTATAGCTAGACCTATATCTGAATATCCATAGAATGGTGCATGAAGTATAATATCCTTATTCTCAAAGGGTGGCAAAAAAGAAGGAACTAAATCTAGAGTCGATAACTTACATGCAACTGTACTACAGGTATTTTGCAGAGTCCACTGTTTCTACACACAGCTAATTTTCACACCCCTCAGGACAGAAATTGATGAACTCCATTTCAGGAGAAATAGCAGTAGGAAGATGAATGAACTTCCCAGCTACCTGTGGCTTTAGTAGTCCACGGCAGTTTTGAATTACTAGATACTCTTAGGACCGCATGGCATTAGATTGATAGGGACAGTATAAGGTCAGCTCCAAAGACACTGATTAAAGCTAACAAAATGGATAAAAGAGTGCCTAAATGTATTTAAAGATCAAAATAATCTTGAAAAAAATATGAAGCTCCTTAATAGTTAGAAATTTCTATCTCATTTTAAAGTTAGAATTCAAATCAGCAAAGTAAGATCATATACAATAACTCAAAAACAGAATTTGGAGGATAATATACTAGAAAAAAAATTAAATATAAATCAATCAGCACCTCTGCAGGAAGAATTCATGAAGCACTTACAATTATCTCTGAGCTTTTAAAGCAAGGTATAAACTACAAGAACAATGAAAAAAGTAGAGGTTAACATGCGAGAGGACTGGAGTTAAAAGAGACATTTTCCTGTCAGCTTGCCTCCTCACACTGAGAAGTCAAGAATTGGAACTGAGTCGCCAAGAATTGGAACTGAGTCAAGGATGGCAGGATAGAAATAGGTTCTAAAGAAGCCTCTTCAACACCTCTCCTGATATATTTTCCCCAATGTCTATATTTTACAAAAACAATATTCATAGCATTGTTTTTCCACTGTAGAACAAGCTTATGTTCCTTCTTCCTTGAAGCTGTTATTGATGGGATGTCTGGTGATACTGAGTTGTCCTAAGGGTGGTCTCTTCTATAGATGAATTGGTGAATCCATTATGGTTCTTGAACCTATACTGTTTATCCAGGATCATTTGTGACAATGATAACCACCTTAAAGAAATCTAACAGGCATATAAACCCACCATTTTTTCCCTACACCAAACCTAACTAGGAGTGTATGATAGCTCATTGGGGGCAAATTATTTTCTCCTAGCTCCCTAATATTTTAGATTCCATTTGTTACTGAATATTAATATGCCAGTTGGCCAGAATAGATGAAAAAGAGTTATCCTGCAGTGTTCACTGTTCATAGGCTAGTTAGAACATATCTTACAGGCAATAAACTTTATGTAACAAAATAGAATTCTGGGGGGAATATGGTAACCATATTTTAAAGCTTCACTATGTATTTTTTTGTAGATATAAAGAGGTTCCTATTAGAGCAATTATTTATATTGAGACATAAATACTGAAAAAATAATAGTTACATGGACAAAGAACTAAAAGTAAATGGGATGAAACAAACAAAGAACAAAATGTAAGCTGACTCAGATGGAAATATTGTCTGAACCATGAGAGCTATTAAGGAAGTTAGCCTTTATTTTTGAATGAATTGATTAAAATCATAATCAGTTTTTCACTTGAGGCAGTGAAAGAGAATGAGACTTTGAAATGATGCTGCATATGAAATAGCCTTAGGGTCTGCAGTGCTGATGGAGTAAATGCTCCATATGTAACATAATTGTCTTTCCAAATATTAGGGATATAAAAAGTCTTGATAAATATTAAGTTCTAAAAAGTACCTGTGGGATCACAACTTCTATAATCAAAGTTTTGGAAGCAAGTGATCAGAGATTTAATTTATATGCAAGGCAATGATCTTAATACTTTATGGATTTAATGTGATCTAATAGGCTTTCCTTTTTCCAAACCAATGTGACTTGCATTATCCCATCTAATAATCACTGAAACTTTGTGTATCCATCCAGGATGATTTTGTTGGCATCATTATCATCTTAATTACCTAGACTAAAAAATTTAAGTGCAAAAAGATTATGTGATTTACCTGAAGTCACAAAAATGGTACAGTTAACGTCACAATCCTAAATCTGCCTTTTAGCTGTGCTCTTTTGCTGCTATATCATGCTGCTCTTTGCTCATTTGTTTGTTTAAGAAAATCGAATGAGATTGCCATGTTGTTTGAGTCAGGTAAAAGAGAAATTAGTTTCATAATTCTCTTGCTTTTGACCCTATTGTTTAGAAACATTTTTATTAATCAAAGGTAAATATGGCATTTCATGACATTTCAAACATTTTTAAAATTGGGAACTATAATCTAAAAAAAAAACACAGAGTAAAAACAGAACATTGATTAATGTATATTTTGCAAATATATTTCATATTACATCTTTATTAAGATTGATTTTAATAATATTTATTAAAAAGTGATAGATGTGAAAATTTTAATCAAAACAAGAGTGTGGAAAAAAAAAAACCAGGATTTACTTCCCATTCCTTCATCCTTTTCTCTGCTACTCTCTGGAGGTAACCAGAGTTATTCACTTCTGTGAAGTTTTCTAAAAAATTTATGTACATGTAAACATATACAGAAATATTCACTGATACACTCTTTTCTGTCTATTTAATACCAGTTATTATATAGATAGTTTTACATCATGCACATTTTGTCACTTTGGTTTTGCTTAATTCAGTACAGGACATTTTTTATTATGTAATTTTTATACTTGGCTTCTAGAACACTCTTTCTTTAGCTTTTCTTCAACCTCATCAGGTTTTCCATTTCAGATCATTTTATCAATTTCTTCCTAGCCTATAAATTTTGGAGTATGTATTGAGTCAATTCTGGGTTCAAGTTCTTATGTCACTTCTCTCCTTGATCTGAATTCATTCTGTAGGTGATGTCATTCAGTTTCTTGCCCTTAAATGTCATTTGTAGAATGATTTCTCCAGACCTGATATGTCCACCGAACTCTAGATTGACAAATACCATGAGTTGGACTCTCCCCTTTGATATCTAAATGAACTCTCTAACTGAACATACTAAAACAGAATTCTTGATTCCCACTCTCAAACCTAGTCATATGGGAATTCACACCATCTAATAAGCAGCAATTCTAATCTTCTAGCAGTTAAAACCCAAAAAACCTTGGTAACACCCTTAACTTCTCCCTTTCTCACTCCTCATAGCCAATTCATCAGTGAATTCTTTCTGTTTTATTTTCAAAATATACCTAGGATTTGACATCTTCTTACTATCTTCACTTTTCTATCTTTGGTCCAAGGAAATGTCATATTCCTCACATCCATTAGCTGGTAGATTTCTAAGTGGTTTTCCTAATTCCACCCTGGATTATTACAAAAATTGTTTTTAGGCAGAGCACTGTCACCTAATTTCAAACTCATTATCTCATGGAGAGTAAAAAAAGTTAAGCCACAGTGAAGATTTAGCTTTCTCTACCTCCAGTGGGCTTTACTGAAGACAGGAGTGATGATAAGATGAGGAAGAATGGAGATCTCATAAGCAAATTTCAGGGTCCTCCTGTGCCTATGGTTAAGTTTGACTGTTTACTAAGAAGTATCTCCTAATTGCCAAGATATTTGCAGCAAAATTTGTAAGAAGCATAATCTCCTTCCTGGAACATTTAAGGAAGAATCATTCCAGTTTTGTAATTACAGATTAATTAGACAGTCTCTAGTGTGAAGTTTGAGAACATAAAGCATCTAATCCATTTGCTTCTTCTATGCAGTCTTTGAAGTTAACTGAGTAAATCTCTTCACATGATGTTCCTATTAGGAATAATCTCCAGTAGGCTCCACTGCAGTAATCGTCAAAGTATTTGTGCCCCAGCTCTAAGTTGTCTTTAATTATAGAGTACTTTGCAGGTTATAGAACTTTTTCATTCTTTATCATACCTCAGTTTACTTATTTGTTCTTTTAATTATATTCATGTATTGATTGCTCGGGATCTCTGGGAAACTTTGCTTGTTCATTGAGATAAATTACGAATGAGGCCCACACAGTCCCTCTCTTCACTGAGCTCAGATTTTCACTTGCTTAATTAAGCTTTACTTTCCCCACACTATACAACTCCTGAATCAACTACTTTTTAAAATGTGTTTCATACTTTCTTCCCTCTCTGATTTTCCTGTTAATATTTTCTGTTTAGAATATCTTTCCCAGGAATTCCCTGGGGGTCCAGTGGTTAGGACTCTGCTTTTACTGCCGGCTGATCCCTGATTGGAACTAAGATCCACAAGCAGCACAGAGCAGCCAAGAAAAAAAAAAGAATATCTTTCCCAATCCTTGCATGCCAAAGTCTTACCTGTCCTCCAGGGTTAAGATTAGCCTCTTTCAGAATTCGTTCTTGGTTTTCTTAGCTGCAAATATGCTCTCAAATAGAGCAAATATATACACCTCTCTTTTGACACTTTACTTTTTCTACTTTGTACAATGATGGAAACAGTTTATTTACAACTTGCTTACTATATAGTGTGCGTCTTAAAAACAGGAAATTTACCTTATTTATCTTTGCACCTCATTAACCCTACCCTGCTGGTGCCTAAGACAGTATTATTCAATTAGTGAATGCTCAAAAAAATTCTTGAAATATGTATCTTATTTAATATTTGATGGCATATGAGTATATGATGAAAACAGAAGAAATAAAATCTAGGAACACTGTATACACACAATAAAATATCACCTTATTCATTCACTTGGCATTATTATTTGTTTGATCTTGAAATTATAATTTTTCTTACCAGAAAAATATTTTTAAATGATTGGGGTTTTTTTTTTTGCTGCATAGAAAAATGTGGAAGTCATGCAGAAGGAATTTGTATACGGTGGTATTCTCTATGCCTTCCTTCTTTTTTAGTTTGTTTTTGTAATTTTTAAAATTGGGTACAATTCACACAATATAAAATTAACCATTTTAAACTAAGCAATTCAGTGACATTTAGTACATTCATAGTGTAGTGTAACCAACACTTTTATACAGTATAGATCCAAAACATTTTCACCACTTTAAAAAAAACTAGTACATAAGCAGTTACTAACCACTTCCTTCTTCTTCCAGCCCCTGGCAATCACCAATCTCCCTTCTGTGGCTATGAATTTATCTATTCTGGATATATCATATAAAGAAAATCTCACAAAATGCAAACTTTTTTGTCTGGCTTATTTCACTTTTTGCCTAATGTTTACAAGGATAATACATGCTATAGTATGCAATAGCATGTAATCTCTTTTTATGGCTGTGTAATATTCCACTTTATTTATATACCACAGTTTATTTATCCATTGGTCTGATAATGGACATTTGGGTTGTTTCCACCTTTTGGTTATGGTGAAAAATGCTGCTATGAACATTTGTGTACAAGAATTTGTTTGAGTGCCTGTTTTTCTTTATAGTATATATGTAGGAGTTTAATTGCTGAGCCATATGCCACCTATGTTTAATTTGTGAGGAACTGCTATGGTATGCATGTTTGTGTCCCCCCCCAAAATTCATATGTTGAAACCTACCCTCCAGGTATTAGAAAGTAGATCCATTGGGAGGTGGCTAGGTTATAAGGACTGAGCCCTGAAAAATGGAATTAGTGCTCTTTTAAAGGAGGACTAGAGAGGTCTCTCAGCTCTTCTGCCACGTGAGATCTGGCTCTCACCAGACACCGAATCTGCCAATGTGTTGATCTTGGACTTCTCAGCCTCATGAACTGTAAGAAATAAATGTTTGTTGTTTATGCTACCCAGTCTATGGTAGTTTTGTTATAGCAGCCCAAATGGACTAAGACAGGAACCTTGAACATATTTTCCATAGTAGTTCAATAATTTTACCATTAGCAATGTATAAAGGTACCAGTTTCTGCACATCCTCACAAACACTTGTTATTTTCCAATTTAAAATATTTTAATTAATGTTTCCATCCTAATGTATATGAAGTTGTATCTCAATGTAGTTTTTATTTGCCTTTCTTTAATGGATAATGGTGTTGGAAGATTGAATGACCTGAGAGGATGTTTCATTTCCATGCTATTTTAATGGAGATAGGAGTATGGAATTTAAGTGCAATTAAGAGGGACACAGTAAACACTTTAGGTTTTCCATCACAAGTCCAGAAGAGATGCACATTATGTATATATAAGCCTTGAACTAAGGGAAAAACTAAACTGAAACAGGTCTATCCTAACAATGTATAAATCCAAGCCTCCAGTATTTAATAAGTTAAATGATTAATTTAATTGCCTCCAAGGATAAAAGTCAACACCATTCAGAGAAAGATTAACTAGACCTTCTACAATGTACCCTCCATAATGTTCAACATAAAATATACTGAGCATGCAAGAATATAGAAGATGTAGCCCATATGTGAATAAGCAGGAAATAGAAACAGAACCTGACTATCCTAGTTGTTACAGTTAGCAGGCAGGTTCTGATCTGCCCTTAGTAGGGATAACCAGACATTTGAATTTGAAAATAGTTCCCAGGGAATTTTGGTTCACTGATATATTTAGTGACAGTTGCAACATCTAAAACTGCTAGTTTCTCACTTCACTATTCTAGGTTTCCATTTGGAACTCTACATGGTCTCTGATATACTCTCTAAGCAGTTTCTGAACTTCACCTTCAGGGTTCTGTTTACGATTTCTTTTTTGTCTGAGTGTCCACTTCAGTTCTCTTTTCTGAACCTACATTGAATGGTATGATCCCAGACTCTACTCGCCTGTTTACAGAGGTCAATGTCTTCAAGAGGGCCTCTGTTTTGTCCATGGTATAAAAAGGAGCTCTTCCAAATCTTTCTAACTTCCCAGTGAACCTTGGACAACATTTAATAAAAGATCAACAAATGATGCACCACAGAGATTTAGGACAAATTCATTGTTAAAAGAGAGGCCCCAAGAGAAATATGGTCAGAAGTTAAATCCTGTGACCAGAAAAATTTCTAGTGACTTTTGTGATCTCTTGAAATTTTGGTGGGGAAGGGGCCGAAGAAGATACATGCTGACCTAATAAGCTGCTTAATTTCCTGCCATCATTCACTTATTCAGCATTTAATATACATTAAACATTGGTAGCTACTATAGTGATAAAAAGTAAATAAGAAATAAACACTATTTTCCAGAAGCTTATGGTAAAGAACACAAGAACAAAAGATTCTATTTTTTAACTGCAATAATTAATCTAGTAGAGAGTGTTTGAGGCCATTTTAGTTCTCTCTTTTAGTTGTAAGGAACAGATAGTCACTCAGGCTTTTTCACTTATGTGACTATTTTAGACACCAAAAGATAGCAGTCACAGTACAGCCAAACCCCATGGGAACTATAACTAACAAAAACTGACAAACTATCAGGAACTGAAGCAGAGAGAAATGGGGAGAGCAGGAGATGAGACTGGGGCAGAGACAGGTCATGTGGTGTGGTCTAGGCCACAGTGAGGTTTATATATTATTCTGTATATGTTATACCTTATGTTTTATTAGGGGGATCTCTTATCCCCAAACAAATTAGGTAATTTCCTTTTTGTGTCTAGTGTAAAATACAAAACCTAGTGTATAAGGTCTAGTGTAAGGTGGGCCCTACTTTTCCCCCACATTTCTGTGGATTGACTTTATATGCTTGTCTCTATGAATGGCAGCAAGAGAGCAAAGGGATTTCCTCTGTTGTTCAACATGCACCTCTTGCTCTATTAATCTCAAGGAAGATCACAGAGATCCAGAGGAGCAGATGTATCTACAGGTGTTCATTAATCAACACTTTCTTATTGAGTCCTCTTATATAAAAGAAAAAGACAGTATAGTCACTCTCCTTGAAATATGATTGTTGTCACTAGGATTGGCAGTAAACTTCCCAGCAACTACACTGGGTCCAGTACAGAGTCATAGAAATGTTGTACATTTGGTTAACTTTTGATAGACCAATTAAAGGTAAAATATTAGAAAGTTAGTTCACTCAAAGTCAACCAACAAACTGGTGCCATCTTGTCCCACAAAGAGCCCCAATTAAGTTGATCCTTTTATTTCCCTCTACTCTCTCAACCAAATAATTACCTCAGTCTATTTTGTATTCTTTTATCAAAGGCCAAAATTTTTCTCTCAAGAGTACCTTTTTCTTCTTCTTTTTCCAAAGTTAGCATTATCCAATTTTTTTTCTTATTTCTTTTTCCTCATTCTAAGAAAAATTAATATTTGTGTAGAGTTGCTACATTTTCTTCTTAATATATTTTCTTTTGAGGAAAGAGGTAAACTCTAAAATCAGGGATCCAGGTTTCCAGGGAGTTAGAGATTCTATAATAATATCAAGTAAATAAATTGCAACTTAAACTATTTTCAAAAACAATAGGACATTTGTTTGGAGAGCAGTCAATTACCACAAAATGAACAATAAATTACATCTATCAATTATTCTATCCAACCCATTAATAGATAGTCTATAATTAATAGATATTTTACTGTGCTATCACTTTAACAGAGATTCCAGTATAAATAATCCCCAGTCTAGGTGCTGGCAATATGAAGAAGAACACACTGTTGCAGCAGATTTACTTTACATTCTGCACATGTGTTATTTATATAATATTAACAAGAAAATAATTATACTATATAAAATGCATCTGTAATTATTCCTTTAAGTGTAAATTCATTTACAACCCTGTTAATGAGCCAATTAGAGGCCAGTTACGTGTGAGATTGATTTTAACTAAAACAAAAAGCTTCATAGATGGGAGAAGTCTGTTGCAGAATGTGGTAATTAAAAGAGGATTAAATTAGAAGCTGGGTTCTCATATAAGTTTCAAGAAATGATTAATAATTGGACAAATGGATGGAAAGTGAGATGTCCTCCTACATGGGACAAAGATGAGAACCAATCATACTTTTCCCAGTTTCAAGGCCAATTTTCACCTTTGATTATCTTATGCTATGAACTGAATTGTCCGCCCAAAATTCATATGTTAAAGCCTTAACCTTCAATGTGATGTCATTTGGAGACGGGGCCTTTGGGAGGTAATTAGGTTTTGATGACATCATGAGAGTCTGGCCCATGATGGGATTAGTGGCTTTGTAAGAGAAACTAGGGAGTTTGTTTTTTTTTCCCTCCATGTGAGGACCCAGTGAGAAGTGGCCTTCTGCAAACCAGGAAGAGAGCCTTTACCAGAACCTAACCTTGTTGGCACTCTGACCTTAGACTTCAACCTCCAGAACAGTAAGGAAAAAAAAAGTCTGTCATTTAAGTCACTCGGTCTATGATATTTTGTTATGGCACCCTGGGCTAATACAATTTATCATGACTTTTTAATACAATAATCATGACTTTTCCCACAGAGCAGGACCAGCGTGTTTTAGAACCTACCCATACATTGTACAACATTAGGCAATTTATTCATTTGATTTTTTACTTTGAGTGAAAGATTCAGAACTCTGGAAAAATCACCTTGTCTAATGGATGACCCATATCTAATGTGTTGCTCTTTCACCCTCACACACATACACACACACACACACACACATATTTCTTCATTTAGAATGTCTTCTGGAATATAACATTCTGGGCTCAGAATCATTCATGTCTTTCAGTTGATTAAAAGATAAAATAAATACCCATTTTATGTTCAAAACACTCCACAATTTCAACTCAAAATACTTTTCTAAATCCATCATCAATTACTCTCTTACAGAACTGCAACAAGAATTTGAAACTTATCTTACATGTAACTATATATAATAGAGAAGATTAGTGCTTTTGAGATGTCCTTGTAGTTTCCTGATGTCCCAACCTCGCTCTCATTTGGGCTGAAGACATGTGACTAACTCTGGACAACGGGGTATGAGCAAAAACGGCATGTATAACTCCTAGAACAAAACAGTTAAGAACTGGTGTGAATTGAGTTTCAGTTCTGAATATCAGGAGCTTGGAAGTTGCTACTCTATCCTAACAAACAAGTAAAAAGCTTAATAGACTGAAAAATCAACAACTGTTTTTGGATCTATAAGAGAGGAGAGAACACAGGGCAAACCTCTGTCCCAAGGTTGGAAAGACAGGTGAATACAGGATGTCATGGCTGTAAAAAGTTAATAAACAGAAACCTTAATTAAACAGAGTTAGGAAAGCTCTTATGCCCTGTGAAGACAGCAGAGGCAAACAGGAAGAAGAAAGACTCCTCTTCCTTCCTGGCAAGGACTCAGCCAATGAAAGCCATGGACTCTTTGTTTAATATAGCCCTTCCAACTTCCTTTTTCTCTCTATAAAAGAGTTCTCCTTCCCTTGCTGTGTAGGGGACTTGCATGTGGCTCAACATGGTTTCAGAGCCTGAATTGCAATTGTCTGCTGATCCCGGATAAACCACATTTTCTGGAGAAATATCTGGCAGTCTCTTTGTTTCAGGTCAACATGACTTACAAGAGCAGAGACTCACCATATGAACTAGTGCTGGGGTAGAAAAACCTGAAATGTAATTAATGCATTGCTGGTGTTTCATTGCAGACAACTGTGACAGTTAAAAACTCCAGGGGATCCAGTCATGGAGAGACTCACAATGTTGTGAGATTTCCCTCTGGGAGCAGGACCAGATTCCCCCAGTAAATATCAGAAAAAAAAAAAAAAAATCCCCTTGGGTTTCCAGCAGGTGAGAGGAACAGGAACCATTTTGAAATAGGTCAAAGTACTCTGTTCTTATCAACAGGTCTGCCCTCAAGGCAAAGTAATTAACCAGAGCCTAATATTTAATATTATAAGAGCCCAATTTACCTAGGGAAGGGAAATACACAACTTCAGCCTGCTCTAGCCATCCTGTCCCACCTTTGTGGGGAGAAGAAAACTGAGAAACACTTGTGAAGTTCAAATCCAGGGGCACAGGCTAACTAAAACTGGTGTGCTTCCTCCTCTCTCTTTCCCAATGTTGTGAACATGGAGAAAACATGTTCAACATGGTATAACTACAAGACGGAGGAGGGCTACCTAACCTGCATGTAGACTTCACCTGAGTGACAAACAAAAGTTTATTATGTTAAGCAATTGATAATGCTGGGTTTGTGTGTTACAGCAGTTAACAGCATTTGCCTTGTCTGTTAAAACTTTAATATTCAAGATTCCTCTTCAGTCTGGAGTACCCACCTCTCTGCCTCTAGAAGGCTTACTGATTCTTCAAATAACAAAATCAAACTCACAAATCTTGGAACTCTTCCTAGTCTTGTCATATCAGAGGGCAGGGCTGATCTATTTTCCTTCTCATAATCTGCTGCATTTCCTGTCTGCAACATTTACTTGACATTTACTGACGATAGCCTATATTATAGCTAGATAATTATTTATCTCTTTGAATGTGTATGTTGCCTTTCTACCCAGTACATTATAAGCAGATGTTTTTCTCAGATAAATTTTAATAAGACTTTTTTTCTAAAGTTATCTTTATTGTATTTCGGTCTCTCAATTAAATTGAAATTGATGCAAGAAAGTGTGCTAAATGGTTATAAATGGCAATAGCCATGGCTTCTCCTCAGTGTGATTCAGTGGAAATTTAAATGCTAATCTAAGGGTGGTCTGTAGGGAAAAATGTATATTCACAGTTGTTTTCAGGATTAGTGAAATAACACATTTCATTAATCATGGATCTGAGTATGTGGGTGGGCATACTCACCATTGTAGATATGAAAACATTTTCCCTGTAAACAGTCTACCCAGGGTTGTAGTAACCATGAAATAACTCCCCAAATTAGAATCCTAGAGAGCAAGTTTGTCTCTTGAATTAAGGGTATTGTAATAATTGATGAATAGTTTTACAATGACTAACATTAAAATGAGTTATTTGCCCTAGATTCAAACTTGGGAATACTAAATCACTTTGAACATATCAGTTTCTGTTTATGAGGTCAGTGTGTTTTGCTCTCAGTGTCACCTAGCTTTTTATGATTATTGAGCTGATTATTTTTTAAGTTCTTCTCTTTTGAATATATCAGAAGTCTTATAGCTGTCCCAACAGGGAGCCTTCCTATCTGGTCTTGCATATAAGTAGCCAGTTGAAAAGGAAGAGGGTTGCTTCTTTACAAAATATAAGATCACCTCTGGAGTTTAAGCTTCTGAGAATCAAGCAGAGTCTTACTCCTGCCCATTACTGTTTTTTTTTTGTTGTTGTTTTTCTTTTTGTTTTTTGCCATAATGAAGCAGACAGAACACCCATGGAATTCCATGACAGCCCTCCCAAGGTGACTTGGTCTTATGCTCATCAACAAGAAGCCTCACTCAGAGAATATTTGAAAATATAAATCCTTTTCCAAACTGAACTGTAGAACTAAGTTAATTGAAGGGTCACTTTTATTTTTTTAACATCTTTACTGCAGTATAATTGCTTTACAGTGTTGTGTTAGTTGCTGCTGTATAACAAAGTGAATCAGTTATACATATACATATATCCCCATATCTCCTCCGTCTTGTGTCTCCCTCCCACCCTCCCTACCCCACCCCCCCCATCCCACCCCTTTAAGTGGACACAAAGCACCAAGCTGATCTCCCTGTTCTATGCGGCTGCTTCCCACTAGCTATTTTACATTTGGTAGTGCATATATGTCCATGCCACTCTCTCACTTTGTCCCAGCTTACCCTTCCTCCTCCCCGTGTCCTCAAGTCCATTCTCTACATCTGTGTCTTTATTCCTGTCCTGCCCCTAGGCTCTTCAGAACCATTTTTTTTTTTTTTAGACTCCATATATATGTGTTAGCATATGGTATTTCTTTTTCTCTTTCTGACTTACTTCACTATATATGACAGTCTCTAGGTTCATCCACGTTACTACAAATAACTCAATTTCGTTTCTTTTTATGGCTGAGTAATATGCCATTGTATATATGTGCCACATCTCCTTTATCCATTCATCTGTCAATGGACACTTAGGTTGCTTCCATGTCCTGGCTATTGTAAATAGAGCTGCAATGAACATTGTGGTAAATGACTCTTTTTGAATTCTGGTTTTCTCAGGGTGTATGCCCAGTAGTGGGATTGCTGGATCATATGGTAATACTATTTTTAGTCTTATAAGGAACCTCCATACTGTTCTCCATAATGGCGGTATCAATTTACATTCTCACCAACAGAGTAAGAGGGTTCCCTTTTCTCCATACCCTCTCCAGCATTTACTGTTTGTAGATTTTTTGATAAGAAGGGTCACCTTCTTTCATTCCCTTGCTCTGAAAGGTCAAATACATTTGAAATGTACTGGGGGCTAAATTGTGCAAAGAGACCCTGGGCTTATGGTTTCACGGTGTGGCTTATCATCATCTTTGTTAATGGGAATTTTGTAAGTTGGCTTTTCAGAAAACAAGGACTGTCCAGAGTAAGTTACCAAGAACCCCATGGCAATTGCAATTCTTTCTGATACATATTTAGGGGACACGTTATCATAAGTCAACCCAACAATAATAAATAAATAATAAATAAATAAATAAATTTCCCTTTTAAAATTCCCAGGCATATTAGTAATTATCATTAATTCATCCAAACAAAATCACCAGGTTATTTTAATAAGGTTATTCACCATTGTGAATAATTTTGATATTTGTGAATCAATTATAAGGGAGTTTAAATTAAAATGTTGGATCATAGTCATGAACCCAGATAACAGCTTTGTTCTAAATGTACTTCCATTTAAACAAATCACTTTTAAATAAGATTGAAGACTACTTTTAAATGGGCTAGTGATTATTCTCAGATTATGTTCTTAAGCAGCTACAATTCTTTTCTAGGTTTAAGGTGACCTCAGATATTTTTATTTCTATGGCTTCCATGGAATGACTTATGTTTCAGTATGTACCTAAATCCAAAATTCTGTGTTACCTCACCCTCTCAGGGCATTATGGTTTTTCCCCTGAGAGAGAAAAGTCTTTTGAACTGAGTAGTTGCCTTTAACTTTAAGATGGCAGCAAAACTGTCTCAAAAGTGTTGAATCACATCTCTTTGCTTTTTGGCTTTTGGTTGGACAAACTAAAAATGTGCTTGTTAAATCAGGGTGGTAATTGTTGTGGTAACCAGGACATAAGTCACCTTAACCTTTGGAGAAGAACCTCTCTTCCATTGTCCTTTATTTCCTATTCTCTAATCCCCAGTAATGCCTTGATTCTGTTTCTTTCTTATCCTGGTTCTTCTGCTTTTCCTTTTATTAAAGTAACTTGAGTTATACCTCCTTCCTATTACCTTCATGAAAGTGAATCCGTAGGCTGTTCAAGATTTTTTTTAAATTTCTGACCATTCACTTATTTATCCAGTTAAATATTAAGTTTGTCATTTAATTTTGCCAGTGATTGGGGATCCAATTCTGAACAAGTTCAATCCCTGCCTTAAGGCACTCATGAAGTAGGTAAAACACACGCATGCACACACACACACACACACACACGCACACCCCATAATTCCATGAGATAAGTCAGAAAAGAGGTAAAAATAATATACCATGGAAACTGAGAGGAAAGCAAATAATCTCAATTGCAGAGGCAAAGGACAGATTTCTAGAGAAGATAACCTCTATTACAATTAAAAATAAGTAAAAACTGGTCACAAAGAGGGCATTCTAAATAATGCAAACAAATATTGTGTATTCAAGTTTTAAAGTTACTAACTCTGGAGATAGCAAAGCGGTTTTCGCAATTTGCTCCAGTGATCATGTCAGTTTCAGTTAAAAAACTCTAATATTCTACTGAAGCCCTTCCTGATATCAAATGGTGCTATGATATAGTAGAATCATAGCCCTGTAGTTAAGGTTCAGGGAAAGAATCGACCAGAATGCATATCAAAACCTTTACGCAAAAGACTGGCTAAAATGACTTGGATAATCTTCTCCTAAGTTGAAGGCTATACTCTTCCAAATAAAGGCAAAGTACTAAAAACAAACCAACCAAAAAAACCCTCTAATTTTGGTCTTCATGATGATGACTATGACTAAGTAAGTTTATCTGCAGTGGTTAAGTGTGATGGCTCCAGAGACAGGCTGTCTGGTTTTGAAACCTAATTCTACTAACATCTGACTAGCTCTGTGACTACGAACAAGTTAATTAAAGCTACATGCCTCAGTTTTCTTACCTGTAAAACATGGCATGAAAATTGCTTCTTATCACAGTAGCAAGGATTAAGTAAGTTAAAACCTTAAGGTCTTTAGGAACTGTACTTGTTACATATTAAGTACTAAATAATTAACAATTATTATGAGGAGTGATATCAAATTATTTAATAACTGTTGTGTTATACTGGCTGAACTTCAACCTTTATCATTAATTTATTAATGATAATGATGATGACAGTACTATTTACTTAATGACTTCTATTATCAGATACTGTTGGAACATATCTGACATTGAATTTTCCCATCATCAGAAGCAAAGAAAAGGACTTGGGTGCAAGTATTTTATTTGGGAGTTGATCAAGGAAGCACAAGTGATGGATAAGAGAAAGTGATACAAAGAAGGGAAAAGGGCCAATAGCATGTGTTAATGAGTGGTTACCATTCTAATCTTAGTACTGCTCAGGACCCTCTGTGAAGCTTAGTTAGAACATCTAAAAGTGTTCCCAGCACCCATCCAGGATTTAGAGGCTGGGGCATTTATCCACTGACTACTACTCCACTGTGATTGAAAGTTACTTTGGGGACCATTATACTTTCCTGCTGCTCTGCAATGCAAGAGATCAACATTTTGAATTGGACTCAACTGGAATTAACAACTGCTTATCCAATTTATCCAGAATGTCCAAGAAACTGAAATATTTTATCACAAGGTAGAGGAGTTATGTAAAGAGCATCTTGAGACTCAAGAAATTCCAAGGAAGAACTTTGACTAATCAGTTTGCACATGAAGCAGCTCCACAAAAGTAAAATATAGAGAGAGCAAGTACCCCAAAAATGTTAGCTATTACTGGTATTAGGGAAGAGAACAGATATAGAAATAGTCATTCTTTAGCAGCAGCATACCTTTGTCCTAAACTGTATATAGCCAGCATAGTCCTTTGTCTCAAACAAATATTTGTCTAAAACTGTTTTAAAGAACTGGCCACTTTTGGCCTCATTTATCCCTCTCCCCATGTTTTGGTCTTATCTCCTCTATAGACTGTGAGCTCCTGGAATGGAAAAATGAGGCTTCTTTCACTATTACATCACAGAACTTAGCAAGTGCCTAGCATGCTATATTTAAGTCAGGACAAAAGAAGGAAGGGAAGAGCATAGAAAGCAAAAGAGAAATAGTATTTTAAAATAATGTCTTACATTTATTGAGTGCTTTTTATATGTCAAGTACTTTATTTTCTAATTTCATCATATTAATCATTCTGTGTGAGTTTTATTAGCTCCATTTTATAGGTAAGACCATTGAGGTTTGAATAGGATAAATAAGGTGCTCAAGTTTTTACAGGTGGAAAATAGTAGAACCTGGACTTGAAATTGTGTCTATTTCCTCTGAAAAATCCAAATGGTCATCCAAAATTTTATGCTGCCTCTGAAGAAGGGAAGGGGGAGGGAGAGGGAAAGAGAGATGGAAGGAAAGACAGAGCAGAGGGAGGAAGAGATTAAGGGATCAGTTCTGAACTTGCCTAGGAATCAAGGCAAAGTTTGCTCTTACTCAAAAAGCTGTCACAGACTTAATTGATGATTGTTGCATATGAACTAAAAAGGTTTCAGAACAAATCATGCAGAGATTAACCTGAAACATCATTTTGGAGTTATTTAGTTTAGAGGCTTTTCTGACTTGTTTCTGATTTCTATTTTTGATACAATTAAAATTAGAATTACATGTTCATTTAATTAGGCTAGGACTGTGGCACTAGAGAGAAAACAAAAACAAAACTAATCAACCATGGGATTAAAATAGAAATATTTTCAGATTTTTGTCTCTGATAGTTTAGCTCCAGTATTGTTTTGTTAAATTTCTCAATTTAGAACAAAGATTTAGATTTAGATTTAGAACAAACAGTTCCAAGTGCTCAAGTCATTTCCAGAGCTAAAACTGACTGTTTCACATTTTTCCTGTCATACTATGATTTATTGCTTTAATTTTCAACACAAATTTTAGAGTTTTCAAGAAAGGATCTTCAACATGACCCGCGTTTGGGATTTATTTTGCTCCAAACCTCATTGTACCTTGAAGATATTTACTTTATCAAAGATATAAAGCAAAGCCACTGTTTTTCAGAGCAGAAAACAGTTTCAAATGTCATCCTAGTTTTAATACATCCATGATAACTGTGCCCACTATCTGAGATAATTTGGAGGGTTTGAGACCTTTACTTTTTAGAAAGTTTCTACTTAAGAGTAAAATACCTGTAAAGTCTGGATATATTTGCAAATAATTCTTTTAGACCAGACATTAAGAAAAGTTTTCCACTCATTCCCACAATCATTACTGCGTAAAACCACTATATGAACATTTATAGTGAGAGAAAGATAAAACCAAGTAAAAAGAAAAGGGAGAGGAATAGAGAAGTATATAGGAAAGATGTAAAAATGGCTTTTTGAAGATAGTTTCACTCATTTAGAAGACAAGTCTCCCTAAGTGTTCACAAATACACTTCTCTCCTTGATGTTACCCTAAATCTTTGCTTTGGAAAATGTGACAGAGAGAATCTGGATGACAGATCTATTTATATTTATTCATTTCATAAACTTTTACTGGGTGCCTACTAGAGGAAAGAAAGTGAGGTAAAATACACTCATAGTCTATGAGCCAGGTATTATATAATCTTGTATAAAAGAAGAGTTTAGAAGGTCATGAAACTGGACTTCCCTGGTAGCGTAGTGGTTAAGAATCCACCTTCCAATGCAGGGGACACGGGTTCGAGCCCTGGTCTGTGAAGATCCCACAAGCTGCAGAGCAACTAAGCCCATGCGCCACAACTACTGAAGCTCACACGCCTACAGCCCGTGCTCTGCAACAAGAGAAGCCACCGTGATGCGAAGCCCGCGCAATACAATGACGAGTAGCCCCTGCTCGCCGCAAGTACAGAAAACCCGTGTGCGGCAACAAAGACCCAACGCAGCCATAAATAAATAAATAAATTTTTAAAGAAGTCATGAAACTTTCTTAAAAGCATATACCGAGTGAACAATAGAGCATGTTCAGATATTTTCTTGTTATATGTTTACTTGTCTAACCCCACTTTCATAATTTGTTCATATAAAAGATGTTCAATGGATGTTTGCCTGTCAATTCAAAGGGATCTGCCTGTTTATAACAGAGTGACTGAGGAAGTCAACTATTGGCAATAAAGGTGCCATAACTGAATCTGTTCTGCTAATAGTCTTTATGTACTTTCCAGCCTTAGTAGTGTTCATAAAATAATATGGGAACTATGAAACCCTTAAACAATAGTTAACAGTTATTAACATTAAAAGTTTCTTAAAAACATTACTGAGGTGGGTCAAGGGCATGGACAGTGAAGGAAGCAAAAAGGACTAAAAGCTTAAAATACAGTACAAGAACTATGGACAAAATTTTCTCTATTGTTAGTTTTATGGGGACTCAAATGAATATGGCATAGTAAGTAAAAAAGGGAGTGTTTGGTGGTAATGGAGAAAAGGGTTATCTTTTGCTGTTTAACACTTGTTAAGAAATTGCTGTGCCCTAAGGCACAAACTATACAAGAAATGACTTCCTAAGGGATTCTTTTAAAGGGATATATTGTTGAGACTTCACAGAGAGAAAAATATTCTAAATATCTTAGACTTTGCATCAGGAAAAAAATTCAAAGCTAATATATAATATTAATATGGATTAAATTCATGTGCCATGTTTCTCTGTGATCTTAATTTCTTAATCATCTTCTTGTCAGGAACATTATATGATTTTTAGTACTTTTTTAGAAAAAGCTTTTTGATTATCTACTTAATCACAAAGACAAATATCAGGAAAGCTACAACCACACAAAGTACCAAATATGATGTATTTGCATTATATGAGTTCCATCTAAGGATGGTATCTCTTTAAAGAAATTTTCAAGTGATTTATAATGTGATACATTTTTCATTTGCAAGGAAAGAAGACATATTAATATCAGAAAAAATATTTCAGAAACAAACTCATAATATTAAAGTTTATACTCCATGCATTTATCTAACTGAAGAAAAACTTTTCAGAGAGAATAGACTGGATTGGAAAGAAATACAATTTTAATGGAAATAAATATTATGAACTAAACTGATAACTGCTGGGTTAATAACTGAAATGAATGGCCAAGTTTCAGGGGTTTATAGAAGTTAAAAAAAAATGGGCTCTGGAGACAGGCTGCCTTGATTTGGATATTGGTTCTGTCACCATAAGTTGTATGACTGTGGGTGAGTTATTTAATTTCTCTTTGTTTCATTGTGCCATCTGTAAAATGGGGGCAATAACAACATCAATTTCATATGATACTCCGGCACTTAGAATAGTGTTTAGCATAAAATAAATTCTGTACAAGGGGTTGTTGTCATTTTCTAAGAAGAGTATTTGTGGTGGGCAGCTAAGACAGATGCTGGAAGATCACTGGGAAACTGGAGAGTGGAGGTAATAATAAGAGCTGAAATTTAAAAAATATATATTTGCCACCATGATAGGCAGTTGATAAAAACCATTGGCAAATTCAGTTCATTTGTGAAAAGGACACATACAAAGATAATATGCATACATCAGTACATTTTTAAGATAGTACGAGAAAATGGAATTATATATAAAATATATAAACTTATTTAAAAAAATAAGTTAGGGACTTCCCTGGTGGCACATTGGTTAAGAGTCTGCCTGCCAATATAGGGGACATGAATTCAAGCCCTGGTCTGTGAAGATCCCACATGCTGCAGAGCAGCTAAGCCTGTGTGCCACAACTACTGAGCCTGCTCTCTAGAGCCTGCAAGCCACAACTACTAAAGCCTGTGTGCCACAGCTATTGAAACCCACACACCTAGAGCCCGTGCTCCGCAACAAGAGAAGCCACTGCAATGAGAAGCCCATGCACACAACAAACAGTAGGCCCCGCTTGTGGCAACTAGAGAAAACCTGCGTGCAGCAACGAAGACCCAACAGAGCCAAAAAAAAAGAAAAAAGTCAAATAAATTTTCCTGAATAAAGGACAATTAGAAGCTAAAGCATCTAAAAGAGCAAAAATATGTAAGTTTTACAATGTACAGATGTGCATAAAAGTTTAATTCTCTATTGACTTTGATATAGTGTTTGTGTTTAAGGTACCACGGACACTTGCTGCTACTTCATTATCTTCTCCACTATGCATTGTTGTTATCTTTCTAAAAATGGAAGCCTTCTTAGATAAGTTATTTTCAGAATCCCACTCAAAACTATTCAAAAAGGACATTTTCTCTTCCTTCTTAAATAAAAGCTTTGATATAAAAGAATGATATCAGCTTCATGGCAGCATAAGATGTCCTTGGTTTAGATCCTCCTTCACAACTAAAATTTGGCATTCATCCACGAACTAAAGCACCTCTGTGGGAGTTGTGGAATCTAGCAACATACGCCAAGGGACCCCAGAGAGGTTCCACCCACATACGCATCAGGTAATAGGAAGACAGACTTCAGTACAAGCTGTGGAACCATCATGGGCCTGAGCACTGGCTCCAGCCCTGCTCAGCACAGAATGGGAGCACCTGAAAAACACTGACTTATGTGGACACACACAGAGAAGAGAGTCTTTGTAGAAGTCCAGGCTTCCAGAGAAGAAGTTTCAGGACTCCTTTGCAGCAAAAAAACATCTCTTCTGCAGGGAAAAGGGAGAGCAGTGAGTGAGCATCTGGCTTCCCAAGCAGTGAAAGAGGCTGTTATAGAAACCCATTTCTCACTCACAGCAGCCAGAGTATTATTAATCAAGACTGGGGAATGGAGGGGAAGTTAAGGAAAGAGGTAGATAGGACTATCTGAGGGCATTAAAGGGACACAGTTTCAGCTGACTGTATCCTGGACTCAGCAGAGAGCCCACTCATGAGCTGCAGGGAAAATCTCACTCCAAGATCCCCCAAGTGGCCTTTGAACACCCACAATGACCTGAATTCCAAACTCACACTTCCCCAACTCTGTAGCTGGCTCCTAGTACATGTTCCTGAGGGCAGTGGCAAGAGTGAGCTTGGATAGAGAGGGAGCATGTGCAGAAAACAGGCCAGTGTCTGTGGGCAAGGGAGAAACCACAGTCTTGAGCTGTAGTACCACCACCTTTGGGAAAACAAAAGAGAGGTTAGCAGGTGCCAGCCTGGTGCATTTTAAGATTGAGAGAAGACATACAAGAATTCTGCCACAAGAGGGAGCAAGAAGTGTGGAGCAGGTATATGCACACAAGGTCAGAAAAAGTCTCAGAATATTGCAACAAGACCAGTGAAAATTATCCCTCACTGATAAGAACAGATACTACACTTGATCTTAGCCAAAAGGCTGAGAAGTGATATACAATGGAATATTACTCAGCCACAAAAAGGAACAAAATTGAGTTATTTGTAGTGAGGTGAATGGACCTAGAGTCTGTCATACAGAGTGAAGTAAGTCAGAAAGAAAAACAAATACCATATGCTAATGCATATATATGGGATCTAAAAAAAAGGGACTGGTGAACCCAGTGGCAGGGCAGGAATTAAGATGCAGATGTAGAGAATGGACTTGAGGACACAGGGTGGGAAGGGGAAGCTGGGGCAAAGTGAGAGAAGCATTGACATATATACACTACCAAATGTAAAATAGATAGCTAGTGGGAAGCAGCAGCATAGCACAGGGAGATCAGCTCAGTGCTTTGTGATGACCTAGAGGGGTGGGCTAGGGAGGGTGGGAGGGAGGCTCAAGAGGGAGGGGATATGGTGATATATGTATGCATATGGCTGATTCACTTTGTTGTACAACAGAAACTAACATAGCACTGTGAAGCAATTATACTCCAATAAAGATGTATAAGAAAAAAGTATCCCTCACGTGTAGGCAGATAAAGATTGGAGAGGTGACTGCTACTTCAAAGTCAAAAACAACAATGCAAACTCCAAAAAAAAGTGAGGAATCAAGAAAACATGATATCAACAAAATATCACAATAATCATCCTGTAACCAAACCTAAAGTATACAGAGACCTGCAGTTTACCTGATAGAGAATTCAAAATAGCTATTTTGAGGAAACTCAATGAGCTACAAAAAAACACTGTAAGAAAATTCAATGAAATCAGGAAAACAAAACACAAACAAAATGAGAAATTCAAGAAAGAGACAGGAATCATTAATAAAAACAATAGAAATTCTAAAATTGAAAATTCAGTGAATGAAATGAAAAATGCAATAGAGAATATCAACATTAGAATAGATCAAGGAGAAGAAACAGTCAGTGAATTAGAGGATACAAACTTTGAAATAACCCAGTAAGAGGAAAACAAAGAAAAAAAGAATGAAAAAGACCAAAGAAAGTCTACATGACCTATGGAATATCATTGAAAGAACCAAAATCAGGATCACTGGAGTTCCATAAGGAGAAGAGAGAGAAGGAGGCAGAAAGATTATTTAAAGAAATAATGACTGAGAATTCCCAAACTTGCGGGGAGACCGGACTTCTAGTTCATGAAGCTAACAAACTACCCCATTATTTCATTACAAAAAGATCTTCTGCAAGACACACTATAATGAAATTGTCAAAAATCAAAGACAAAGAATCCTAAAAGCAGCAAGAAGAAAAAAGACTGTAACCTACAAAAGAATCTTCATTAAGCTATCAGAAAGTTTCTCAGCAGACACTTACAGGCCAGTAGAGAGTGGGATTATATATTCAAAGTTCTGAAAGAAAAAAATCACCAACCAAGAATACTCTGTATGGCAAAATTGTCCTTCAGGTATGAAGGAAAAATAAAGACTTTCCCTGAAACACAAAAGCTGAGGGAGTTTGTCTCCACTAGGTCTGCCTTATAAAAAATGATGAAAGGATTTCTTCAAGTGAAATGAAAAGAAGCTAATTAGTTAAGTGAAAATATACAAAAATATAGAACACATTGGGAAAGTTAAATGTATAGTCAAATTCAGAAACCTCATTCTGTAATATGATGGCAAGTTACCACTGAACTATAGTATAAAGGTTAAAGGAAAATAGCATTAAAAATAACTATAGGTACTATAATTTGGTAATAGATAGTCTAAAAAAACATACAATATAAAAAGAGAGAAATTGTGACATTTAAAAAGTAAATGGGAAGGAGTAAAAGGGTAGATTTTTTTTGTATTTAATCAAAGTTAAGTTGCTATCACCATAAAACAGACTTTTTAAATCTGTAAGATGTAAGCCTCACATGGTGACCACAGAGCAAAAAACCTATATTAGATCCACAAAAGATAAAGAGAAGGAAATCAGAGCATACCCCCACAAAAAATCATTAGTTCACAAAGAAAGGCATAGAGAGAGGGAAAAACAGCAATGGAATTACAAAAGAACCAGAAAGCAATTAATACAACGGCATTAATAAGTCCTTACATAACAATAATCACTCTAAACACAAATTTATTGAATTATCCAATCAAAAAGCACAAAGTTTTTACCCTTTGACCAACATCACCCAATTCTCCTACCCCCCAGCCCCTGGTAACCACCATTTTACTCTCTGCATCTACAAAGCTTTTACTTTGTTAGAAGAGGAATAGAGTCTCCAAATCTAAAACAGGACATAGTGATTATAGTTAACAATGTTGTGTTATATATTTGAAAGTAGCTAATAGAGTAGACCTTAAATGTTCTCACACAAAAAAGAAATGATAATTATGTGACATGATTCAGGTGCTAACTAATGCTATGATGGTAATCATATTGCAATGTATAAATGTATCAAATCAACACCCTTGACATCGTAAACTTACACAATATGTCAATTATATCTCTATAAATTTTAAAAATAGGAAAAAAGAACAAAAATGGAAAAAAATTTGATACAAAATTGTTACCAAAAAACAAAAATGTGTACAGAGGAATATGAAAAGGGGGTGGGGTGGAGAAAAGTAAATGAGAGGGGAATAGAAGTGACTTTAGGCAAAATAATTGAACCTGCACATGATATGATAGAAACATTTTGCTCAGTTACTGAGAAGATTGCAAGTAAATCTAGAATAGTAGAGACTAAAAATAGCTTGGAAAGTTAACAGACTACTGGATAAAATAAATATTGATGTTATCAATCAAAGAGCAACAGATAGGGCTTCCCTGGTGGCGTAGTGGTTGAGAGTCTGCCTGCCGATGCAGGGGACATGGGCTCGTGCCCCGGTCCGGGAAGATCCCACATGCCGCGGAGCGGCTGGGCCCGTGAGGCGTGGCTGCTGAGACTGCGCGTCCGGAGCCTGTCTCCGCAACGGGAGAGGCCACAGCAGTGAGAGGCCCGCGTACGACAAAAAAAAAAAAAAAAAAAAAAAAGAGCAACAGATAGAATGATTCCATAAGCACATGAAATTTTCTCAAAATTAAAGTTTGCAAGGTGATTAACGTGAAATCAAAACTATCTGTCTAAACAAGAGCAGTGGTCTTTGTCATTTCTGAAAATTAAAAAAAAGTTTGAATAACACTTGATTTTATTTCAATTTTAGCATGACCTATGTTAGAAATGTTTGAAGTAGCATCACATAGAGTGTAGTGAGAACAGCACTGAACTATAAAAGTGGAAGAAGGCATTGGAAATGTGGTTACTCATAACTGCAAATGTGATGCTGTGGTACTTTCTGGTGTTTATGGACATGTACGACCAGTACCCATATTCCTTGTAAAGTAGTGACTTCTGCTTTTTCCACCCCCCACCCCCAGCTCACTTGCATCTGTACTTCATGGCTAATGTAATGGCTGAAGAAGTCGTAACTAGTTATTAACTGAACAATTACAACAATTAATAACAATTGTTAACTTGAATATCTCCAAGGTGAAGAGAGGTCAACTAACTAAAATCCATGGAGAGCTGAAAAGTTTAAAAAATGTCACTTACATATACTATAACAGATCTATGAAGTACATACATATATGCATTCATAAACATATATATAGTCAATATATAGCTATGTCTATAACAAAATATTTGGTTTGACTCACTAGCAGGGCTTCCCTATGATGTTTCAGTAAACCAGTGAGCATATTTTAATTGTTAAAAAGTGCTGTCATAAACTAAATGGATCAGATGAAGTTATGTGCTAAAAACCGTTCAGACTCTCTATGGGGAATATAGCGCAGGTATATTCCGAATCTGCCTGATAAATTTGTTCAAATAGTTGATATTATATATCAAGCATATTTTGATATATAATATCAAAAGCGTAAGCATATTGAAATTATAATCAATATATTTGGTATAATTTATCAAGCATATTTTAATAAATAATTACTTGAAGTATACGTCCCTTATTCCTAAAAGGGTTTGAAGTTGGTGCAAAAAAATAGCAAGGAATTAAAAGAATAATAATAATTAATTAATTATTTAATAAATAATAATAATAATTAATAAAATGGGGGAAAGAAAAGAACACAAAATATAGATTATACTCTGAATTCCTGGAATTACTTACTAAGACCAATCTGTAATAGTTTCTCTTCTTCCTCCTCCTCATCCTTCTTCATCTTCATTAGTTTAAAATCTAAAGAAAAAAGATATCAGCACTTATTTATTGAGAAAGTATTTTGTGGATACATCAATCCTCAACCATTTGAAATCTTTACTGTTTAGCATTGAATGATGGAATAGAACTCCATCATAGTGTATCTTACTTTTACTTGAACAGGGGCACAAATTATATAATAGCTAATACTTATTCAATACTTACTAAATGCCAGATGCTGTTCTAAGAACCTTACCTGTTGAAACTCATAATTCTCTCAAACCAGCCATGTAATAAATACTATTATTATCTTCACTTTATAGAACCTGGTGTCCTGAGAGTTTTAGGTTATAACCTTATATGGAACATATCTGAACCTTACAGAGCCAGTGATCTTAACCACTATGTTACACTGACTGTGAGTATACCACAGATTGACATATTTCTCTCAAACTTGATAACCACGTAAAAAACTAAAAATATAATACAATACTTCTTGTCACTAAGTCATGTAATAATTACTTATTGAGTAACTATTATTGTCCTAGGAAAATATTAAGTTATGTGATAAAATGTCCTCTGATACTTATTTTAAAAGATGATGCTCTATATTATTACTCTTATTATATTTGGATTTCTTGAAAATATATTTGAATGGAAATAATACTTATATTTCAACCAATGCAAATAAAAATCTATATTAAATATTTATTTATTGTTTTCATATATATTATCTCAGGATTATAGTCTACTCCAAATGAAATTCAGCCAAATCTAAATAATTTTAACAATAGACCTCAGACAATTTCCTCAGTTATCTACACAAACTATAACTGAATAATGAGATGGCAAGTTTTGTTGTAATTTTAAGTCCACCTTGTTATTTACTTAGCTTTTGTTCCCATCCTGATTCAGTATGCCATTGTGATTACAGCATGTGTGTTGGCAACAAATTCATAACTCTGTTACGACTCTGTTTTCATATCTCTGAAACATCCATGAAAGTATGTGTTCATGGGGTAGTTTGGAGGAATTAATGAGATAATGTAGGTAAAGCGCTGTTGCCAGCGTATACTGGCTTTTAATAAGCCAGAATATAGTGGTTTTTAAAAAGCCATTTTAATAATGAGTTTATAAACCATATTTGATATCTCAAATATCTCTCCTTTGACTACATTTGTAGCCTTGAAATTATCCGGCACTGCCCTCTTTCATTATTTGTCATATTATACAGACACTGAGCACTTACTGAACTCAAGATGTGTGCAAAGTGTTTGATATACAAAAATCTTGACCAGCCCTGTTACCAGACTGCATTAGATTTAATAATTAAAGCATTATTTGGGTTAGACCAAAATATCACAAACTTCCTTGGGTAAGGTGTTATAGAGAGGGAGAACAGGATATACCTCTTTCTCAGTACATATTATCCGTGGGGATAGTGATGAGCCAAGTGACACACCCCTGAATACAAGGTAAATTTACTGAACACTCTCTTCCAGTTCTAGTGCTATAAATATGTAAATTATAGATTATTCCTAAGTAATTTTTTTCCCTGCAAAATGTTTCTCTACCTTGTCTGGCTTGGCCAGTTTTACAGGCTTCTCAGTTCCTTCTCATTGGGCTATTTTTGTTTGTCTGTTTCTCGAATCAACATACAACAAAATATAACAAAAGACAGGTGCAAACTATTTGAAAACTCATGAGATATTGTTCTGATAGATTCAGTAGAGGGAAATCCCAGTAACTGTTGGTTTGGGGAAATTCTGGCATCAGTATTTGGCACAGAACTGAGCAGCAAAACTTATGCTGCACTTGAATTCAGATAAACACACACATGCAAACATATACACAAAAATGGTTTTGAAAAGAAGCTGTCTAGTTTGGAGAAAAGGTTTCTATAAATGAAGGAAATAGGCTTTCTTGAGGCATGATACATTTGACTGCTTTTTAAAATTTCCCATCAAGCAGGATGTAAATGTAAATTTGAACTGTAGAATTGAGAGAAATGACCGAATATTTCAGCATTCCTAAACATAAGTATATTCACAAATATCGTTGTGAAATTGGAAACTTGAGAGAAAAGTGTCTTTGTATTACGTTCCTTGATAACTACACTCCTTTTCCATTTTTCCATTAAAATCTGATGGTGCACACACTCGATTGTGACACATTCAACTTGCTTTTCATCAAAGATTATTCATTTTCATAGCAACTACTGGGATTAGGAACTAGCACCATACTTTCTATATCACTTTCCTATTCGTGGAGGAAGGATGGACATAGAAGAAAGTAGATGATCAAGGGCAGGAAAAGCAATCAAAATATAAATTCTCATTTCAGAGATAAATGAGTTAGTGTCAAACATATGGATAGCATAGAAATCAGTTTAAAGTAAATGCTAAATATTAGTAATTATTAAAATAACCCAGGTATCATCCAGGACCCTCCCTGCTTCTTGAGATCTGAGTAAAAAATGCTTGAAATGCCTCAAATTCCATAGACTTTGGATGTCCAAAACTGTTAAAAGAATTTCAAGTTTCTCATGTAAATATATTACAAATTTGCATTTATATTTGAAGTCAAAGGCTAATTTATTTTTCTTCTACATTCTTCATCCTCTCGTATTTCATAGCAGATAGGAAGTATTCAATTAAGTTGCAAAAAAGGTAACATCTCAGGTTAAAAGCATGATGTCTTGGGCATGATAGCATTTAAATCAACATTTTAAAAATTCAATTCAATTAAATATTAAAAAGAGACATTGTTATTTGAAGCAATAAATTTAGTAAGTAAATCTAATTGTAAATTATCAAGGTGTTAATACTGCTATCAACTAAGAACGACTAACGTAAGAAAAGCAAACACACAGATTTCAGTCTGGTTTCGTATCTCATGTAAATTAGGCAGAGAAATATCATGGAGTGTCTAGAAAATCTGACTACCAGGAGAGAAGATGTAAATTAAGTAATTAGAAAGCAGTAAAGCATCATTTTTTTTAGTGTAAATGGGAGATAGCCAAGAAAGAAAGGGAAAACACAGAAGTGGTGAAATGAAAAAAAAATCACTTGGAAAACTCAGAAAATTCCACAGCATGCAAGGCAGTGAAAACTGCTTCTTAATACTGAAAATAAAATAGCCAATCTCTCTTACAATGGTCTATCTACTACTCTAAATTACATCCTGACATCAATAGGTAGTATATATTTTCATGTTGGACATTGTGAACAGGAAGCAGAGAGGCAGGTGGCTTTGTGGTCAGGATGTCAGTGACAGCTTAGATTCTTCACTCCCTTCCCATCCTGTCTTATTTTAGAAAAGAATCACTTTAGTTAAGGGAGAAAGAAATAACACAATGCCAAATTTATTTACTTCATATATAAGAAAGCTAAAAATGCATAGCTGTTTGACTCCAGAACATCCGATCTTTTATAGGAGGCACAGGAAAAGATGCCTGCTGGGGTTGCCTGCCTCAATACAGTGATGTGTTTTGAGAGTTTACTTTTGCATTTCTTAACTTTATTCCTGTCACTTTAGATGAGGATGTTTTGATCTAACATCTGTATGTTGTAGGCAACATTCACTTCAATAAACTCAATAAAATGTTACACTGGTATATTTCTGACTCTGCCAGTAACCAAAATAAGCTATTTTCCCCCTTAAATGTGCTTCAGTTTCTCCAGTGGTGAAATATATGAACTCGCTTCTTAACAACTGAGAATGATGTTGTGAGTATAGAACATTCTGCTAAAGGTCAGAGGGAGGATATAAGTCAGAAATTTCTGTAGTTGAATTTCAGAAGTTTAGACAGAGACATATTTTAATTGGATCAAATAGGTTACAATACTAGTAAATCCATTTCAGACCCTTCAGGGATATACTGATATAGGAACTTGTGCAATTTAAAAGTGAAAGAACATTGTGTATGGGCGGACTTTAAAATCATTCCAAAGTAAAGGTAAAACGTTTATTTATGTTTGCTTATCTACAGTTCATATACTTTCTTGTTTTTGTTGTCATTTTTGTTCTTGTTTTTCCTTCTCCTCCTCGTTGTCCTTGTCTCCTTCTCCCCTCCCCCTCCTCCCCTCCCCCTCCTTGTTCCCCACCTCCTCCTCCTTCTTCTTCTTTCTTCTTTCTCTTCACAAAATTCGGTGTTTGCTAAACTGAAAGAACTAAACAAAAAAATAATCATTTTGCAGAATTTGTCTTAAAGTGACATGCATAGCATCTATTCCAATGATGTTTTTTATGTTTCCTTTTACTCTATTTTGAGGAAATCTTTTGATTTGGGTTTTATTGAGGAGGTATGCAAAAATAATAGCTCCCAAATGTTCTAATCCCTAACATGAATATGTTATGGCAAAAAAGGCTTTGCAGATATGATTAAAGACCTTGTGGGGAGATTATTCTCGATTATCCAGAGATAATCCAATATATAATCACAAAAGTCCTTATAAGGAAAAGAGAGTGACAGGAGTGTTAGAGAATATGTGACAACAAAATAGAGGTTGGTTGGAGTGATATGATTGCTGGAAGAGGGCCAGGAGCCAAGGAATGGGGGCAACTTATAGAAGCTGAACAGGCAAGGAATGGTTTCTCCTCTAGAGCCTCCAGAAAGAAAGTAGTCGAGCCAGCATGTTGATTTTAGCCCCATAATACTCATTTCACACTTGACCTTCAGAATGATAAAAAACCAATAAATTTGTCCTGCTTTAAGCCACTGCATTTGTGGTAACTTTTTATAGGATCAATAGGAACCTAATACAATTGACAATTCATTTTGAGCCCTAACAGTAGACCACATTTAGTCTTAATAAAAAATCACATAGCTCACATGAGAGTGTTTATATAATAGATCAACAGTATATACAGAGGAATATTTTTCCTCTTATAGAGAAAATAAAATAGTATACATGTTCTGCCCAGGCAGGAAGCTCTTCACCCTCTGACACAATCTATAAATCACTATTCCTCATTATTAAAATTTTTTTTCTCATCTTTATAGCATGCAGCAGAAAATTAGGCAAACCCGAGATAGCAGTATCTATAGCAGAGATGCTAGTTAGCAGAAAGTTTATCAACATAGCACAAGGACCTTGTCACATATACACTTGTAACAGAAATTTCAGAGATGCTACTGGGAGATTGGGACCCTGAAAGTAAAATAGTGGCTCAGGATATGTACTTAACATCTGAGTTTTGAGCAGCAGATAGAGACTGTAATTCATAATTAAGACCCTTTCTTAAAGAAGCTTCTTTCCACTGGTGATTGCAGTGGGCCAGGAAAAGGGTGAAACACAAAAGCAATCAGAAAACCTTATTCAAGTAAAAGAGAAGAGATATCCACAGCAGATGGAACAGACAAAATATTATTTTCCAACACGTGGTTTGAGATTTTACCAGTTTCTTCATTGTGAAGGATTAGAATTAAAAACCAGTCTCCTTATTTATTCATCATCCTTGTAATAAATGTGTGGACTCTTGGATTCTTCTTTTATTTTATGAATTTTAACCCTTTACTATCATTTTTTCTTTTGATGTTTAAATTGTCTCATATTTACAACAGTCAAATCTCTACCTTCTACAAAACAAGTGGCTTGGGCTGAAAGTATCAATATATTGAAACACAATAATTGAGCATCTTAGATTAAAAGAGAATAAAGAGACATGCCATCTGAGTACAATGCATGCCCAAGATTTCATTTTGCCTTAAGGGACTTTATTGTGACAGTTAGTAAAATCTGGATAAAATCTATAGATTAGGAAATAGTATTATATCTGTAATGAAGAATGAAGAGAGAATCGGATGTTCAGGGACAGACCTGATATCTGGGATATAGCAATATAAGCAGTAACATAAAGAGCTCTCCTGGTCTTTGACAGTCACCTATGGGCCTTTCTTGAGTGTTAAAAAGAATGCAGAGATAAAATGAGGGGGCATTTAGAAAATTATTTGTTTAACAAAACTCAGTCCTGTCTATTTTTACACTCACTCGAATTACACTAGTGTGTAGGGTTATCAGGTTTAGCAAATAAAAATACAAGAAGTCCATTTAAATTTGAATTTCATTCAGCCACAAAAATTAATGAAGCACTGACTCATGGTACAAACTAGATGAAACTTGAAAACATTATACTGAGTGAAAGAAGCCAGACACAAAAGGCCACATATTACGTGATCTCATTTACATGAAATGTCCAGAGTAGGCAAATCTATAGAGACAGAAAGTAAATTAGTGGTTGTCAAGGGCTGATGGGAAAGGAGGCATGGGCAGTGAGTGCTAACTGGTTCAGGGTTTCTTTTTGGGGTAATATAAATGTGCTGGAATTAGTATATATGATTGCACAATTTTGTGACTATTGTAAACCCACTAAATTGAACACTTTGAGTAAATTCTGTGGTATATGAGTTATATCTCAAAAAAAAAAAATCCTAATAAAAATTTACACAAAACAGACAAACACACACACACACGCACACATATACCCAATAAGCTGACCAGATTTGGTCAGCAGGCCAGAGACTGTCAACCCTTGCCCTACACCAGTGGTTTTTGTCCCAGACAGCACATCAAGGTCAATTTGAGAGGCTTTAAAAATGCTGATGCTAGACCCACCCTTCTATGATACTGATTCAGTTGGTCTAGGATGGAGCTTGTTTGTACTCTCCAGGTGATTCTGTTGTGCAGCCATGATAGAGAAAAAATACTGATCTAGATAAGTGTTTCTGGCTTCAGCTTTAGCCCAGATCTTTTGTAAACTTGTGGTAGGCAGAATAATAACCTGTCAAAGATGTCCAAGTCTGAATTCTGAAACCTTTGAGTGGCAAATTACTTTATATGGCAAAAGGGACTTTGCAGATGTGATCAAGTTAAGAACATAGAGACGGGGACATTTTCTTGAATTATTTGTGTGGCCCAAGCTAATCTCATGGGTCCTTAAAAGCAGAAATCTTTCCTGGCTCTGGTCAGAGGAAGATGTGACTACAGAAGAAAGACTGAAGAGATAAAAACTGTCTGGCATTAAGAAAGAAGGAGATCACAAACCAAGAAATGTGGATGGTTTCTAGAAGCTGGGAAAAGCAAGGAAACAGGTTCTCCCCTAAAGCCTTCAGGAAGGAACATAACCTTTGTGGCACCTTGAATTTCACCCATGTTGAACTTCTAACCTACAGAAACTTAAGGTAATAAATTTATGTTGTTCTAAGTCAAAAGAAAGTTGAATTTTAGATAAACAATGTTGTTTCTTTCTTTTTTTAAGTGTAAGTATGTTACATGCAATACTGGGGGCATATTTATATTAAATATTTATGTATTGATTATCTTCAACTCAAATTTAATTGACTCTCCTGCATTTTACCTTGTGATCCTCCTAGTGTGTTTATTGAAAAATAAATTCAACTGAAAGGTTAATGTTTCTGGAATATGAGTTTATAATAAATTTGCTGAATCTTATAATGGTGCACATAAAATACACTTAAAAAATACAATTAATTAATTAGCCTTTCCTTTGGTGTTATGGACAATCTTGTAGTAACTTACCTAAGTGATAAGTTTGAAAAAATTGAATGCTCAGCTAAAATTTAGTTTCAAAAATGTTTTCCTATGTAAATATAGATATTTATAACCTTAAATTTTTGAGAAAAAACATATATCACTTTTTATCAGGAACACTAATAAAAATACTTGGCAGATAGATTCTAAGTCACTCTATACTACTGGGACTTCTTATATACCTAACATGCACTTTCACCAACACAAAACTCCAAATGAAACAGAGAGTTTCATTAATCACTAACTTCATTTAGCATGAACTCAGATTTGTACTTTACCTCTCAAAAAATTCATTGAGAATGAAAAAATATTACAGTATATATAATGAAAATGTGGTTTCTCTCTTTGGAGATTTAAGCCACTGCAATCATTTTACCTTAGGGAAATGGGTGATGGAATTTTCAAAGCAAGAATATAAATGAACAGGCTTGTCATTTCTCTGAAAGACTACTACACTAATGACAGCAATTATTTTTAAAGGACTGTTTTGAAATGTGTGGAACTGAGCCTTAATAATTTAGCTGTCTCTTTATAAATGTACTCTCCTTCATCTATGAGAATTAAGTTACTTCTCAAATCTCATCAGCACTGATGTGTCTACACTAATTCATCCCTGACCACTGTCCTAGTTCTTCTTCTGATGAACAACAAACAGGGTGCTCAGGCTTGTTGGGGATAGCTAGATATGTTGCAATGCCCCCAGATAAACAAAAGGAGCTGCCCCCAAACCTTGATCCCTGTAGAATCAAGGTTTTTCTGCTCACAAATTCATCAGTTTCTTCCAAGTTATCAGAAGTGTTATTTTATATTACAGATTTTGCAAGTACAGTGGAATAGAGATGCATGGGTCTATTGATCTTCTGATCCCAGACATAAAATCAGCACAAACAGGTTGCACATTTTCAAGCTTGGAAATGTAGCTTTTTTTTTTTTTTTGCCTTTGAATTGTATACCTGTTGCTGAAGACCTCACTGTATTGTGCATTTGCCTCGCAAATTTAGGAGTGGTTCTTGGCCCAAAGCAACAATATTTCTCTGGTCACTTGGTGTAGTCTGAGGTGTGCTACTGAAAAATAATTTTTGTTTTTTAGGATTTTTTTTTAATTTTTAAATTTTATTTTCTTATACAGCAGGTTCTTATTAGTCATCAATTTTATACACATCAGTGTATGCATGTCAATCCCAATCGCCCATATCAGCACACCACCATCCCCATCCCCTTGTGGCTTTCCCTCCTTGGTGTCCATACATTTGTTCTCTACATCTGTGTCTCAACTTCTGCCCTGCAAACCGGTTCATCTGTACCATTTTTTTAGGTTCCACATACATGCATTAATATACAATATTTGTTTTTATCTTTCTGACTTACTTCACTCTGTATGACAGTCTCTAGATCCAACCACACCTCAACAAATGACTCAATTTCATTCCTTTTTATGGCTGAATAATATTTCATTGTATATATGTACCACATCTTCTTTATCCATTCATCTGTCAATGGGCATTTAGGTTGCTTCCATGACCTGGCTATTGTACATAGTGCTGCAATGAACATTGGGGTGGATGTGTCTTTTTTTTTTTTTTTTAACACTTTCTCTTTTATTTATTTATTTATTTTTTCATGGTACGCGGGCCTCTCACTGTTGTGGCCTCTCCCGTTGTGGAGCACAGGCTCCGGACGCGCAGGCTCAGCGGCCATGGCTCACGGGCCCAGCCGCTCCGTGGCACGTGGGATCCTTCCGGACCGGGGCACGAACCCGCATCCCCTGCATCGGCAGGCGGATTCTCAACCACTGCGCCACCAGGGAAGCCCCGGATGTGTCTTTTTGAATTATGGTTTTCTCTAGGTATATGTCCAGTAGTGGGATTGCTGGGTCATATGGTAATTCTATTTTTAGTTTTTTAAGGAACCTCCATACTATTCTCCATAGTGGCTGTATCAATTTACATCCCCACCAACAGTGCAAGAGGGTTCCCTTTTCTCCACACCCTCTCCCACATTTGTTGTTTGTAGATTTTCTGATGATGCCTATTCTAACTGGTGTGAGGTGATACCTCATTGTAGTATTGATTTGCAATTCTCTAATAATTAGTGATGTTGAGCAGCTTTTCATGTGCTTCTTGGCCATCTGTATGTCTTCTTTGGAGAAATGTCTATTTAGGTGTTCTGCCCATTTTTGGATTGGGTTGTTTGTTTCTTTAATATTGAGCTGCACAAGCTGTTTATATATTTTGGAGATTAGTCCATTGTCCATTGATTCATTTGCAAATATTTTCTCCCATTCTGAGGGTTGACTTTTTGTATTGTTTATGGTTTCCTTTGCTGTGCAAAAGCTTTTTTGTTTAATTAGGTCCCATTTGTTTATTTTTGTTTTTATTTCCATTACTTTAGAAGGTGGATCAAAAAGACCTTGCTGTGATTTATGTCAAAGAGTATTCTTCCTATGTTTTCCTCTAAGTTTTAGAGTGTCCGGTCTTATATTTAGGTCTCAAATCCATTTTGAGTTTATTTTTGTGTATGGTGTTAGGGAGTGTTCTAATTCCATTGTTTTACATTTAGCTGTCCAGTTTTCCCAGCACCACTTATTAAAGAGACTGTCTTTTCTCCATTGTATATCCTTGCCTCCTTTGTCATAGATTAGTTGACCATAGGTGCGTGGGTTTATCTCTGGGCTCTCTATCTTGTTCCATTGATCTATGTTTCTGTTTTTGTGCCAGTACCATATATATTGTCTTGATTACTGTAGCTTTGTAGTATAGTCTGAAGTCAGGGAGTCTGATTCCTCCAGCTCCATTTTTTTTCCCTCAAGACTGCTTTGGCTATTTGGGGTCTTTTGTGTCTCCATACAAATTTTAAGATATTTTTATTGTAGTTTTGTAAAAAATGCCATTGGTAAGTTGATGGGGATTGCATTGAATCTGTAGATTGCTTTGGCTAGTATAGTCATTTTCACAAAACTGATTCTTCCAATCCAAGAACATGGTATATCTCTCCATCTATTGGTACCATCTTTAATTTCTTTCATCAGCATCTTATAGCTTTCTGCATACAGGTCTTTTGTCTCCCTAGGTAGGTTTATTCCTAGGTATGTTTTTCTTTTTGTTGCAGTGGTAAATGGGAGTGTTTTCTTAATTTCTCTTTCAGATTTTTCATCATTGGTGTATAGGAATGCAAGAGATTTCTGTGCATTAACTTAGTATCCTCCAACTTTACTGAATTCATTGATTAGTAGTTTTCTGGTGGTATTTTTAGGATTCTCTATGTATAGTATCATGTCCTCTGCAAACAGTGACAGTTTTACTTCTTCTTTTCAAACTTGTATTCCTTTTTTTTTTCTTTTTCTTCTCTGATTGCCTCTGTGTCTACAATTTCCAAAACTATGTTGAATAATAGTGGTGAGAATGGACATCCTTATCTTGTTCCTGATTTTAGAGGAAATGCTTTCAGTTATTCACCCTTGAGAATGATGTTTGCTGTGGGTTTGTCGTATATGGCCTTTATTATGTTGATGTAGGTTCCCTCTATGCCCACTTTTTGGAGAGTTTTTATCATAAATTGGTGTTGAATTTTGTCAAAAGTTTTTTCTGCATCTATCGAGATGAGCACATGGTTTTTATTCTTCAGTTTGTTAATATGGTGTATCACTTTGATTGATTTGTGTATATTGAAGAATCCTTGCATCCCTGGGATTATCCCTGGGATTAATCGTGGTGTATGATCCTTTTTATGTGTTGTTGGATTCTGTTTGCTAGTATTTTGTTGAGGATTTTTGCATCTATATTCATCAGTGATATTGGTCTGTAATTTTCTTTTTTTGTATTATCTTTGTCTGGTTTTGGTATCAGGGTGATGGTGGCCTCATAGAATGAGTTTGGGAGTATTCCTTCCTCTTCAATTTTTGGAAGAGTTTGAGAAGGATGGGTATTAGCTCTTCTCTAAATGTTTGATATAATTCAACTGTGAAGCCATCTGGTCCTGGACTTTTGTTTCTCAGAAGATTTTTAATCACAGTTTCAATCTCATTGCTTGTGATTGGTCTGTTCATATTTTCTATTTCTTCCTGGTTCAGCCTTGGAAGGTTATACCTTTGTAAGAATTTGTCCATTTCTTCCAGGTTGTCCATTTTATTGGCATAAAATTGCTTGTAGTAGTCTCTTAGGATGCTTTGTATTTCTGCCGTGTTTGTTGTAACGTCTCCTTTTTAATTTCTAATTTCTTTATTTGAGTCCTCTCCCTCTTTTTCTTGATGAGTCTGGCCAATGGTTTATCAATTTTGTTTATCTTCTCAAAGAACTAGCTTTTAGTTTTATTGATCTTTGCTATTGTTTTCTTTGTTTCTATTTCATTTATTTCTGCTCTGATCTTTATGATTTCCTTCCTTCTGCTAACGTTGGGTTTTGTTTGTTCTTCTTTCTCTAGTTCCTTTAGGTGAAAGGTTAGATTGTTTATTCCAGATGTTTCTTGTTTCTTGAGGTAGGCTTGTATAGCTATAAACTTTCCTCTTAGAACTGCTTTTGCTGCATCCCAGAGGCTTTGGATCATCTTGTTTTCATTTTCATTGGTCTGTAGGTAATTTTTTATTTCCTCTTTGATTTCTTCAGTGAGCTCTTGGTTATCTAGTAATGTATTTTTTAGCCTCCATGTGTTTGTGGTTTTTATGTATTTTTTCCTGTGTAATTCATTTCTAATCTCATAGCATTGTGTTCAGAAAAGATGTTTGATATAATTTAAGTTTTCTTCAGTTTACTGAGGCTTGACCTGTGACCCAAGATGTGATCTATTCTGGAGAATGTTCTGTGTACACTTGAGAAGAAAGTGTAATCTGCTGTTTTTGGATGGAATGTCCTATAAATATCAATTAAATGTATCTGGTCTATTTTGTCATTTAAAGCTTCTGTTTCCTTATTTATTTTCATTTTGAATGCTCTGTCCATTGGTGTAAGTGATGTGTTATAGTCCCCCACTATTATTGTGTTACTGTCAATTTCCTCTTTTATAGCTGTTAGCAGTAGCTTTATGTATTGAGGGGCTCCTATGTTGGGTGCATATATATTTATAATTGTTATATCTTCTTCTTGGATTGATCCCTTGATCATTATGTAGTGTCCATCCTTGTCTCTTGTAACATTCTTTATTTTAAAGTCTAATTTATCTGATATGAGTATTGTTACTCCACCTTTCTTTTGATTTCCATTTGCATGGAAAATCTTTTTCCATCCCCTCACTTTCAGTCTGTATGTGTCCCTAGGTCTGAAGAGGGTCTCTTGTAGACAGCATATGTATGGGTCTTGTTTTTTATCCATTCAGCAAGCCTGTGTCATTTGGTTGGAGCATTTAATCCATTCACGTTTAAGGTAATTATGGCTATGTATATTCCTATGACCATTTTCTTATTTGTTTTGGGTTTGTTTTTGTAGGTCCTTTTCTTCTGTTGTGTTTCCAACTTAGAGAAGTTCCTTTAGCATTTGTTGTAGCGCTGGTTTGGTGGTGCTGAATTCTCTTAGCCTTTGCTTGTCTGTAAAGCATTTGATTTCTCCATCGAATCTGAATGATATCCTCACTGGGTAGAGTAATCTTGGTTGTAGGTTCTTCCCTTTCATCACTTTAAGTATATCATGCCACTCCCTTCTGGCTTGTAGAGTTTCTGCTGAGAAGTCAGCTGTTAACCTTATGGGAGTTCCCTTGTATGTTATTTGTCATTTTTCCCTTGCTGCTTTCAATAATTTTTCTTTGTCTTTAATTTTTGCCAGTTTGATTACTACGTGTCTCAGCATGTTTCTCCTTGGGTTTATCCTGTATGGGACTCTCTGAGCTTCCTGGACTTGGGCGGCTATTTCATTTCCCATGTTAGGGAAGTTTTCAACTATAATCTCTTCAAATATTTTCTCAAGTCCTTTCTCTCTCTCTTCTCCTTCTGGGACCCCTATAATGCAAATGTTGTTACATTTAATGTTGTCCCAGAGGTCTCTTAGGCTGTTTTCATTCCTTTTCATTCTTTTTTCTTTATTCTCTTCTGCAGCAGTGAATTCCACCATTCTCTTTTCCAGGTCACTTATCCGTTTTCTCCCTCAGTTATTCTGCTATTGTTTCCTTCTAGTGTAGTGTTCATTTCAGTTATTGTATTGTTCATCTGTTTGTTTGTTTTTTAATTCTTCTAGGTCTCTGTTAAACATTTCTTGAATATTCTCGATCTTTGCCTCCATTCTTTTTCCGAGGTTCTGGATCATCTTCACTATCATTATTCTGAATTCTTTTTATGGGAGGTTGCCTATCTCCACTTCATTTAGTTGTTTTTCTGTGGTTTTATGTTCTTCCTTCATGTGGTACATAGCCCTCTGCCTTTTCATCTTGTCTATCTTTCTGCAAATGTGGTTTTTGTTCCACAGGCTGCAGGATTGTAGTTCTTCTTGCTTCTGCTGCCTGCCCTCTGGTGGATGAGGCTATCTAAGAGGCTTGTGTAAGTTTCCTGATGGGAGGGACTGGTGGTGGGTAGAGCTGACTGCTGCTCTGGTGGGCAGAGCTCGGTAAAACTTTCATCTACTTGACTGTTGATGGGTAGGGCTGGGTTCCCTCCCTGTTGGTTGTTTGGCCTGAGGCAACCGAATACTGGAGACTACCTGGGCTCTTTGATGGGGCTAATGACAGACTCTGGGAGGGCTCATGGAGTAATTCCCAGAACTTCTGCTGCCAGTGTCCTTGTCCCCACCATGAGCCACAGCCACCCCTTGCCTCTGCAGGAGACCCTCCAACACCAGCAGGTAGGTCTGGTTCAGTCTCCCCTGGGGTCAATGCTCCTTCTCCTGGGTACTGATGTGCACACTACCTTGTGTGTGCCCCCCAAGAGTGGAGTCTCTGTTTCCCCCAGTCCTGTCAAAGTCCTACAATCAAATCCCACTAGCCTTCAAAGTCTGATTCTCTAGGAATTCCTCCTCCCGTTGCCGGGGCCCCATGTTGGGAAGCCTGACGTGGGGCTCAGAACCTTCACTCCAGTGGGTGGACTTCTGTGGTATAAGTATTCTCCAGTCTGTGAGTTACCCACCAGCAGTTATGGGATTTGATTTTACTGTGATTGTTTCCCCCCTACCATCTCATTGTGACTTCTCCTTTGTCTTTGGATGTGGGGTATCTTTTTTGGTGAGTTTTAGTGTCTTCCTGTCAATGACTGTCCATCAGCCAGTTGTTACTCTGGTGCTCTCGCAAGAGGGAGAGCAGGTCCTTCCATTCCGCCACCTTGGTTCCTCTCTAAAAAGTAATTTTTATTTTATTTTATTTTTTTTGCGGTACGTGGGCCTTTCACTGTTGTGGCCTCTCCCATTGCGGAGCACAGGCTTCAGACGCGCCGGCTCAGGGGCCATGGCTCATGGGCCTAGCTGCTCCGCGGCATGTGGGATCTTCCCAGACTGGGTCAGGAACCCGTGTCCCCTGCATCGGGAGGTGAACTCTCAACCACTGCACCACCAGGGAAGCCCTGAAAAATAATTCTTAATAAGGACATAAAAAGTATCTCCTCTGTGGTCCTGCTCCAGAGCCTAACATATTATTATTATTATTTCATTCTATAGTTTAAGGCAAGAGCCTGCAAATGTTTTCTATAAAGGGCAAATTAGTAAATATTTTCAGTTTTATGGATATAAGGTCTCAGTTACAACTACTCAACTCTGTCCTTGCAGCACTGAGGAAGTCATAGAAAATATGTAATTACAATGGAGTATGGCTATGGCTGTGTTTCAATAAATTTTATTTACAAATACAGGCAATAGGACAGATTTGACCTGTAGGGTATAGTGTCGTCTACCTCAGTAAAAGCAATACCTTTTTAGAAGGCCTTGGTAAACTCCAAACCCTTTGGAAAAGAACCATATTAAGTCATGTCCTGTCTTTCATAATTTATTGTAAACTGTCTTATCAAATTTTCAACCAGTTGTCTGAAGACTGGGAAAAATACAGAATTTTTTTGTAGAGGAAAAGTAAATTCAAGGACAAAGCAATATTCTACAAATACATCCTATAGAATGCTAAAGTAGGAGATGAACAGATATTATAATAAAAAGGATCAACTGTGATTTTGAAATTCTAATTTTAAAAAGTGAATTGGCTTTCTTTGCTCTAGAATTGTCAGTCTTTAATATGCTAATATATATTGTAGATCTCCAAGATTGGATTATAATATAAATTGTACTCCAAGTAGTACCTTAATTTCACAATGCACAGTTAAAAATATCTAGCCAGCTTTAAAAATATAATTTCTCTTCAAGATGAATGGCAGAGAATGGCACTCAATTCTAGAGTGTTTATCATAATGAAAATTGTGGTGATGCAAAGGAGAAAATCACAATAGGCATTCATGCTTTGGAATTATCATCTCTAAAAAGCTATAAATAAGCCATGGAATTCTGAAAGTTATCTTTGGAAAATTAAAGTTACAAAATGCTAACTTTAAATATTTATCTGTACATTTCTTAATTTTTAATGTACACTCGTATTATACTGATAAGAAAAAGTTTATCATTGCTATGCTCCTACATTTTGTCATTCCTCGTGTATTTTTTTGGCTTCTTCCAAGCACTGAGAACTGAATGAGGCTTTGGATTTGGAACAGAACACACTATTTTTCTAAGTGTTCTTCTGGTTTTCAGGGGCCTCACTTTACTCCCCTAAATTTTAGGTCTTTCACATTACCTCTAATTGTTCAACATCCTTGATAAAGGCTAATTCCTTTTAAGCACTGTATCATGACCTCCAAAATTACCTTTCACTACTTCTTCCCTTCCACCAGCTTGTGTAATTACTCATTCTATTATCTAGGTCTACAAAGGAAAAATAAATAATTTCTGCCAGATAATATAAACTAATGTTAAATTCTCCATGAATATATTTTCATTCTAAAAGTTATGTGGTAAATTATCAAAATTCCTAATCCCATTTTAATTTTAATATTGCTCATTTCATATTTTACAGATTATACGTTGATCTGTATGTTCTTTCATCTATTGTTCTATTATCTCTCTGTCCTACTATTTCTATTGTCTGTCATATTTCAAATGTCTGTTTCCATACTTAAATGCAAACAAATTTCCTAATCTTTTATGCTATAAGTACAATTGCAGAACAAATTTTTGTAGTAGAAATGGGACCAAATGGCTACATGTGTGAAGTCGTTGATATGTGCCAGGTATTATACTTCTATTAATTCTACTCCTTGCAAATATATCACAAGAATGACATTATTATACTCATCTAATGTGGGAAACTGAGAATTCGAGAATTTAAGTACTATCAATCTGGAGAACCTTACTTTGAACTCAGGTATGTGTGACTCAATAATCTCATTTTTTCCACCACAACATATTGACTCTCTTGCATACTTTGAAAAGAAATAGATTCCATGGTTAAATCAGATGTGAAGTATTTTTAATTATGTAAATTTTTGTTTGTTTTCTGGGACATCATTTGTCTTTATCTTATACATATTATTCTCTGTCAAAAACATATTGGCCTCTAGCCACAAAAGATCCCAAAGGACTAGAGAATAAGGAGTTTTACCATTTTGACTCAGTTCTTATATTACTAGGAACAAAGCAGTGATGTCTTCAAATCTTCATTTATAGCAAGAACAACTTTTGGAAGGTTTTCTTTCTACAACTAGTGTGTGAAACATAAATAATGTTGTCAGATCTAGATTTTGTAATTGTTGAGATAACCCCAAGAAAGTAAGAAATATAATGTATGTCATTACATTGCTCCCAATTAATTAGTAACCGGTTACAATTTAGCCTAAAAAAATTATCCTATTTTATAAGCTGGCTTATTAACCAAGTTCATTAGTGGTATCCTCTAATCTAAAAGCTTTCTTTTTGAAAATCCCATATGTGTCTACTAATTAATAAAGAGCATAGATTTCACATTTTTGCAGAAAGATTGAGTTTCTGATGACAACGATTTAAAGGAAACAGTTACCCATTGTATCTCTCTGTTGAACAATTCAGTATCAGTAATGATAAAAAAAAAAAAAAAATCCAAGAGCCTGAACGTAAAAATAGATCCCAGTACTGCTTGTTAATAATGACATTTGCTATTTTACTAGAATTAATCTTTCAGCCTGCTCTGAGTCTGCTTAAGTCTTTAATGATCTTGTCATAATGGAAAAAGCTGGAAACAATCTAAATTAATCTACATATATCAGATGTAGAACTCAGGACTGGATAGATGTGTTGATTCCTCTCTGATGTATTGATTCTTTTGTCCCAGACTAGGTACTGGCCACTGAGAGGCTCTGCAGGAATTGTGCTGCTGAGATAGGCAAGATTTACACTTGCTTCCCAGAGATGATGCTGCAAACTGAAACCATGTTGGATTTAGTGCTATTGAATAGGGATGCATAAAGGAAGCACACTCTGAAATTTTCCATAATTCTGGAAAATATTTTAGAGAATTAAGAACAGTTCTATTGAGAAATATGTATTTAAATGTCCTTAAAATTCTTCTGAAACACTGACGGCTTGAAGAAGGTGAAGTGGCTGTGTGCGCCAGAGTGGAAAGCATCCAGCATATGGAACATGCCAAAATGTATCCTAACTATTCCAAGATACTTCTTACTGCCATAAATTGGTGATAATAATAGTAATGCTTATCCATTTCATAAGGAAATTGTAAGGTCTAATAAAATAAGCATGTGAATCTACAGTCTAATTTGAAAAGGACTGTCCAAGACTTTGGTGTCATAGTATCTCTTTTGGAAAGAGTTTGTGAGTGAAGAAAATATATCAATGCCAGTTATCAGTTACTGTGCTTTGCTATGGTTAATGCTCACAGAGTAATTTTTGCAAAGACCAGTAATAACAAATAGCATACCTTGTTAATGGCAAGAGACCTTGAAGATAACTACCTTGGATACAAATTACAGAAAAATCTATGAATATCAATTATATTACTGTTGTTTTTTCAATGTTTAGAAATAATTGGAGACTATAGTGAGTGGACATTCCATACTCAGTTCTTCTAACAACAATGAAAATAGAATTTTGTAAGCATCTTGAGGGACAAAGCTGTAGATTAATGTGGAGTACTATAGCAATGATATCTCATACATTTTCCATATAAATACAATTTATTTTTTATTTGTTTATCACTCACTCATGAAAAGTACTGAATTTATCATCTCCAAGTTTGGTGGCAGAGACTGTGATTGTTTTATATAAAATATGGGCTATGTGGAATATGCGATATTCATTGCAGAAGATTCTGGGGCAATAAGAGGGATGTAGAGTTGCTGTCTGCATGAGGTGCACTCTGTTACTGGCAGTTAGATTATGCAGTCTATGTAGAAAGATATCTGGCTGCTAATTAGGTGAGACATGCCATACATATTAAGCTGCTAAACTGATGACTCTAAAAAATGTAATATTGCTTTCACTTCAAAACTTTGTTAAGATTGGCAAGTCCTGAAAAGTATATGCTTTCTTATGAGTAAGACCAACTTGAAGACAATTTCTGAATTACTCAGAAAAGTGGGAGACATTATTTACAGAGAAATTTCCAGGACTGACGTTTAGAAAAGAATGGGTGCATTTCAACTAGAGGAAATAAGAAGGGTTGAATTTGCAGCTCTCCCGAGTTATTTTTGATTTCTGATTTTTGATGGTCATTAGTCCAGTCAAATAAATGATAATTGATGGAGCTGGAAATAAATCCCTGGGACTAATTCCAGACTCCATCCATACTCTTAACCAGTATACTACATGCCCTCCTTTCCCACACTTTATTACTGCTTGTTATCTCTAAACTTCAAGCTCTGTAAAAGAGTATAAGTCATTAAAGATAGCTTAAAACATTGGGTGAGATTTTAATGAGGTCAAGATCAAATATATTTCATGAAGAGATCTATCATTTAAATACTCAGTTCACAGCTGTCCTACATCTATTCCCTATTAGATTCTCCCAAATAAGCATGGTTAGAAGTATACTATTTTTGGCAACCTTAATTATATAATGGAAGTCATATTACTTAGAATTTGTCCAGTGAGGATATGAAGCATGCAAAAGTCATTATAGAAAGAATTTGAGATATCTGGAGATTAAAAAATAATAATGACAACTTATAAGTATTTAATAGAAGTTCTCTCCCATATTTCGTAAAGTTTCTCTCCCACATTTGGTAAAGTTGGGTGTTGCTTTTAGCCTGGGCTACTGCTCTCTGGTCTGCCCAGTAGCACTGTGCTATATATATGTTTGCTCATGCTGTTGCCTTGACTGGGAAATTTCTTGCTGCACAGCCTCTACATGACCAAATGGTACACAATATTCACAATCCTGATAAAATCCCACCCCCTCTAGGAAATACTGTCTTACCTATCCCACAATAAGATGCTTTCATTCTAGATTCTTATTACCATAAGAGTATACCCCATGCTTTGCAGACTTCAAATTGCAATATCTTTTCTTAAAACAATCTTTGAGTCATAGGATCCAGGGACGAGATTTACGTTTTGATAGTATTAAAAAGCCCAAAGTACATTCAGAGGCAAAATATAAGGTTCAAAGAAGATTACCAGATTAACTAGTTTCATAAAAGACATTAATTTAATATTCATTTGCAAAATTGACTTCTACAGGTTCTGCTTCCTCTTAGGATATAGATGGATGCAAAGATGGTACGCATGAATGAAACACATGGTCCATTTTATGAATGATCACAGGATAAAACATTGGGAGCCATAAAAATAGTTACAAAGAAAATGACTGAAATGTATCGATAACAAATTAAGGGCCAAGTATGGATGTGCATTCAGTTTAGAATTCCTGGGAGGACCAAACTCATGGGAGGTACACAACCTTTGAAATCTCTATTTTTTGGACTTTTTCTGGTTCCAATAAGAAATATTTAGAGCAGAAACCTGAGGGAGCCCTTTGATGGTTTAGATGTTCAGGGTATGATAAAGTCTAAAGGAAGAACAGGAGACAGCCCTTCCACAATCCTGACCCTACATGAGTAAAAGGGGGTGGTCAACCACTGCTGGCAACTTTGCTCTGATATGTCTGATACTGGGGCAAGGGCATAAAACAACACCTCCCACACCCAACACAAACATTCACTACCAAGCAAAAGTCATCAAGAAAGCATAGACTATCCATTTTTCCTACCTTGAACTGACACTATGGAAAAGTCATCTGCCACTGTAGAACAAGCAGGAGACTTGTTCCTAATATCCTATACTGATACCATGCTACAACTGGCAAAGGGTCATGAAACTCATTCAATCCCAAGAAATTCCACCAATAAAAGGTTTTGTGTGACTTGGGCAAAAGGGCAGGAAACCAGAATATTGCAAGAGCTCAGCTCCTTAAGCTCAGGTTCCCGGAGCCTGCCTAAGACTGAGATTAAAGCAGAAAATCTCAGAAACAAACAGCTTTCTCCCTTATTACCATCCTGGGAACCTTATACAGAGTAAAATGCAATAAGAGTTTAACACTAGGTTAAGTGCAAGAATACAGAGAGCTACCCCTTTTATGATGCAGGCATACAGTACATGCTGAAAGGTTAGGTTGGAAGAAGTACACACACACACAAAATATCTCCAGCTTCAGGCCACACACTAAAAACAAGATAGTGTCAATCAACCACTTAAGTAATGTAAAACACTGAAGATAAATATAGAAACTACGAAATTCAAACCCAGCTCAACTACTGCCTACATGAGCCAATCCCACATACTAATAACTCAAAAGAAGAATAAGCATACATTTTTAATTAATTTCTTTAGTTCCTAATTTTTTTTATAAACAATATCTGGCATTCAATACAATAATTATAAGACATGCTAAAAAGCAACAATAAAAATGACCCATAGAAATAAAGATAGTTGTGATATTGAAATTATTAAAAAGGAATTAACAATAAATAGAGAATCCAAGAATTGTGAGAAAGCATCAAATGGTCTAACATATGTGTATTTTGAGTCTCGGAAAGAGAAATGATAGAAAATAGGGCAGAAGAAAGAATTGAAGTGATAATAGCTGAGAATTTTCTAAGCTTAATTTCAAGAAAGGTAGACTTCTGATCAAGAAATATTACTAAGAATGAAGAGCTAAATTACAAAATAATAAAAGGTCAATTTCTCAAGAAGCCATAACAATCCTAAATGTGTATAAACATAAAAACAAAACTTCAAATTACATAAATAAAAGTCTGATAGAATAGATAAAGTATAGACACATGCCCAATTAGACTTAAACATAGCTCTCTCAGTAATGTATAGATTTATAGTAATATATAACAATGTATAGACAACACTCAGAAAGATATAGCTTTGTACAACACTGTCAAATAAATTGAACTAATTGACATTAATGAAAAACCCATTAACATAAGAAGATTACACATTCTGTTCAAGACATTCAACAAGACTTCCCATAATAAAATTTGCAAATTAAAAAAAATACATATTATGATATCTGAAAACAATGGAATTAAACTAGAAATAGAAAGAGAAAATGACAGAAAAATGTCCAACATACTTGAAAAATAAAAATCACATTTGAAATAATGCATGAGTAAAAGAGAAAAGAGAGGTTAAAAAACATTTTTAACTGAATTAAAATACAATATCAATATATCAAAACTTGTGAAATGCAGCTAAAGCTACTTTTAGAGGGAAATTCATAACATTACATTCTTTTATTAGAAAAGGAAAAAAAGCCTAAAATTTAACCCAAAGTAAGGAGGAAGGAAGTAACAATGACAAAAGAAATCAATGAATTAGAAAACAGAAAACATTATAGAAAATGAATGGAAGTAAAAGCTGGTTTGTTGAAAAATTATTAAAATTAATAATCTAGTCCAGTTGATCAATTAAAAACAATACCAGACTAAAATAATTAGAGAAATGAAAGAAGACACATCCTACAAAACCAACAAACATTAAAAAGAATAAAGGTAGTAACATGAATATTCAATGTCAATGCATCTTACAAACGTGATAACATGAGTAAGTTTCCTGAAAGACAATAACTAAAGAATTAGATACGAAATGAAATTCACATCACGGTTATAGCCCATATATATATATTTAAAGCCTAAATTAACTCTACATTAGTGAATTCCACCAAATTTAAAGAAATAAAAAATACCAATTATATACAGACTCCTCCACAAGTGGAAAAGGAGGAACTATGTACCAACATATTTTATAAAAACAATTTTAAGTTGACACCAAATTCAGTAAAGACAGTACGATAACTAAATAAAATTACAAAACTATAATGTTTACAAATATAGACTCAAAAATCCTTACATAGTAGTAACAACTTGAATCCAGCAATATCTAAAAATAATGTATAAAAATAGTAGTATGTCATTGGCAAGTAGGCTTATTTAAAGAAACCAAGAATTGTTCAATCTTTAAAAAGCAAACATTATAATTGTTCACATCAACAGAATAGATAAGAAAATATACAATCATGTCAGCAGGTACAGGAAAAAAAATTAAGAAAATTAAATATCCATCCAAGTTAAATTTAGCAGTGAACTAAAAATAGAAGATAACTTCCTCAACTTTATAAAGTACCTTTACAAAAACCCATCAATTAGCTAATATTTAACATAGAAAGATGAAATTCTTTCATCCTATGATTGGAAACAAAACAAAAAAATTTCCACCCACACCACTTCTAATCAAAATTGTACTGTCCTATCAAGTGAAGTAAAATAACAACAAAAAAGACATTAATTATTGGAAGGGAAAAAGTACTGTCTTTATAGGCAGACAAACAAAACTTGTAAGTAGTAAATCATAAGAAATCTTTAAAAAGAGCAATCAGAACTATATGCACATTTAGCAAGTTTATAGAACAGAAGGTCAACATAAAAAATTCTATTTCTACATAACAATGAATAATTATTAAAATATTAAATATTTATATTATAATTAAATTATTAATAGTACATTTACTGAAAGATATATGAATGCTGTACCCTAATACCTACAAAATACTGCAAAGAAAAAATTAAGACAAACATCCAATTTTTTTTAAAGGGGAAATTATTTGTACAGTAATTTCACACCAAAAATGCTCAACATCAACCATTTGGTATGAGGTAAAAGCAAATTAAAAACAAAATGAGATACCAATATGCATGTACAAGAATAGTCAGAAATAAAAAGACTGCAAATGCTAAGAGTAGGTAAGGATATGGAGGAAGTTGAACACTAAGATATGGCTGATGGGAAAGAAAAATGATAGAGCAACGTTAGCTGTATTCGGTTGTATTTATTAAGATTAATGTTTCATTCCAGCATGATTAAGTTACTCTATTCTGAAGGAAAATGAAAGCTTGTGCCCACATAGACTTGCACATAAATGTTCGTAGCAGCAATATAAGGAAAGTTGATATCAAGAGGTGAATGTATAACATCAAGAATTGAACGGATAAAAGGCAGAATATTCCACATACTGGTATATTATGTAGCAATAAAATGAAAGAAACTAGTGATACATGAAACAATGTGATTAAATCTCAAGATAGTATGCTAAATTAAAAAAAACTAGACAGAAAACCCAAACAATTTAATATTCATTTAACATTTAATCAAATGCAAAATTATAGCAACAGAAAGAAAATCAGTTGTTGTCAAGGGACATGGGTCAGGGCAGGAACTGACTGTAAAGGGATACTTGGGAACATTTTTGGAGTATGCATATATATTCTAAAACTTAATTGTGTTGATGGTTGCACATTTGCAAATATTTATCAAATATCATCAGATTATATACTCACTTAAAATAGGTGAAACTTATTGTGAATATATCATACTTCAAGAAAGCTATATTACCTTTTAGAAATGTAAAACATGTAGGGATAGATATATAAAAAATATTTGCAAACACTATGCAAAAAAATAAATATTTCTGAGAGGATTTAAGAAAAACAGTATCTAAATCAATTTAGATATATAAAATGTTCATGGACTAGAAGACTCAGTATTGTTAACATAGCAATTCCCCTTAAATTGCTTTATAGACTCAAAGAAATTCAGGAAGCTAATGGTCTAATATATGTTGAGAATCAAAACATTTTGAAATAAAAATATAAAGTTGATCAACTTACGTTATCCCATTTTAGGACTTACTGTAAAAACTACAGTGATCAGAGAATATGGAAATGGCTTAAGAATACACATTAAATCAATAGATTAAAGTCATCAGAAAAATATCTGTGTGTGTTCACCTCAGTTTTCAAAAGAGGTGTCAAGATAATTAAATAGGCAAGAATAGTCTTACCAAAAAAAGATGATGCAAAAACTGAACATCTCTATAAAAAATGAAACCTAACACCATATAGAAAATCTAACACTGTATACAAAAACAAAACAAAACAAAAAACTCAAAATGTCATAGACCTCAATATAAGAACTAAAATAATAATAATTTTAAAAGCAAATTGAGACCATATTTGGGGCTTTGGGCTAAATAATTTTTAATAGGACAAAACAGTATGAACTAAAAGTGAAAAAAAATTGAGTTTATCAAAATTACAAAATTGTGCTCTTTGTAAAACATTTTTAACAGAATGTAAACACAGCCATAGCCTGGGAGAAATATTCTCAAAATGGATGGCTGATAAAGTCCTATTATCTAGAATATATAACACTTCTAACTTAATAACAAAAAGACAAACAATCCAATTAAAAAAACTGGGCAAAAGATTTGAATTGGCACTTACCAAAAAAGAAAAAAAAAGTACCAATGTCAATTAAGAACATGAACAATATTCAACATAATTAAATGTCAGAGGAATGAAAATTAAACCACAATGAAATACCTGCATCCTCACTGAAACTGCAATTTAGAGGGTTTTTAAATTGTTTTTACTTTTTATTTTTTCCTATAGTAATATTGCCTTTTTTTTCTTTTCATGCACAGTTCCATGTATTTTGACATGTATAGAGTTGTGTAACCACCATCACATTGAGGATGTAGAACAGCTCCATCATTATAAAATTTCCCTCATGCTTTTGTCACACTTTTACTCACAATCCCTACAACCACTGATCTTTCTGTCACTTTTCATCTTTCAGGAATGTCAAATAAATGTATGTTACATCACACAGTACGTAAGGTTTTGATACTAGCTTCTCTCACTCAGTATAATGTTCTAGAGATTTTTCTGCTCACTTTCTTGCATTGTGTCAATAGTTCCTTTTTACTGCTGAATAGTATTCAAGAATTGCCATAAAAAGACTGCCAATACCATGTACTGAGATCACATGGACCAACTGGATATTTTACAACTTAATGGTGGGAATGCAAAATGATACAGCTTTTCTGGCAATCAGTTTGGCAGGTATTTTTTTCTTCTTCAAATAAAGTTATATATATATACTTACCATATGACTCAGAACTTTCATTTCTAAGCATTAGCCAAAAGAAATGAAAAACTTAAGTCAGCACAAAGACCTGTCAAGACTACTCATATCTTCATTTATAATGGCCAAAATTTGGCAAAAACCCCAGTGTCTGTCACCTGTTGAATACATAGACAATTGTGGTGTATTCATATAATGGGACACTGTTCAGCAATAAAAAGGATAAGTGAACCAATATAACATAACCAATTTATGTTAAGTGAAAGAAGACAGAAATAGCATACTGTATTTTGCATTCCTGAAAAGCAAAATTACAGGTATAAAAACAGATTAACCATAGTTAGGACCTGAGGATAGGAGCAGGGGAGAGGGATTGATTACAAAGAGACATATGGAAATTTTTTGCTGTGTTAAAAATATTATAAATCTTGATTTATGACTATACAAATTTCTTAAAATTCACCAAATTATACCCCTAAAAGGGATGAATTTTATTATATATAAATTGCCACAATTTAAGAAAATGACTTCCAAATAGCTTTTTTATTCCAGGATGATTTAGCTATAATTCCTATCTAGAAGAATTTCAATAAGACCTCATTCAAAACACTATCATGAAAACAGAGACTTTCCCTTTTATGAAGTATCTTTTAAATGAGCTAAGCAAATGTTTTTATTATATATTTACTATGTTCTATTGCCAAATAGGTCACTATGGTTTATATGTATATTAGCTTGATCTGTTTCTCGTATTTTTTTACACTGAGAGGTTGTAGTTGTCCCTTATTAAGCTGCCTTGTCTCTTTTTTCCCCACATAAACTGGACACAGTCTTCTCTTCAAAGATCATCATTCGGGGCTTCTCTGGTGGCACTGTGGTTAGGAATCCACCTGCCAATGCGGGGACACAGGTTTGAGTCCTGGTCCAGAAAGATCCCACATGCTGTGGAGCAACTAAGCCCGTGCACCACAACTACTGAGCCTGCACTGTAGAGACCACGAGCCACAACTACTGAAGCCCACGCCTAGTGCCCATGCTCCGCAACAAGAGAAGCCACTGCAATGAGAAACCCACGCACCGCAGTGAAGCCCTCGCTCTCCACAACTAGAGAAAGCCTGTGCACAGCCACGAAGACCTAACACAGCTAAAAATTAAAAAAAAAATAATAATAATAATTAAAAAAAATCATCATTCCCCGAATGTATTTTAAATGCGTAACAATTATGGAATTCCTATTCACAAGAATGCTGTTTTATTTTCTGGTTATCACGTGAATGTTATCACATAAGTGAAGAAATTATATTTTCCAGGTTTCGTGGAATATTTGCAATTTAAAAAAATCTTTTCTTTACAAATATATGGGTGCTTGTGATTGCTTGAGATATTCATACCACTGAGCCTGGGTAAACCAAGGCCTTAGCTATTTATGATCCAATACATATATAAAGAAATTAAACAGTTCTCAGATTTTTTTTGTTGTTTGTTTTTGTAATTATATAAATTGGGAGCCATAAATATTTCCATGAGTAATGCCCGTCCAGCAGCCTCAATCTCAGCTGCTGCTCCAACCCGGACCCCAGCACCAAGGTGGGCGCAGAACCTAATTCTCATCACATCTATTGAATACCTACTGCTCCAGGTACTGTTCCAGACTGGGGATACAACAGAAGCAAAACAGGAAACTCCTTCTGTCATGTGGTTTACATTTTGGTGAGGGTAGACAGAGAATAAACAAATAAATACATGATATAATTCTAAAATCCCATATCCAAATTTCTCAAATAAAAAATCTCTGAAAACTGAAAATCTTCTCATAACTTATTGTCTGGCAAAACTGAACTGTATCTGTCTGAGCTGATACAAACCTCTTTATAATTTTTATTTGTCAGCCTTAGTGTGTCTATTCATATATGTCACTAAGAAGTGTTAATATGTTTGATTTAGTGGTTGCTATCCTAAACCTTATTGAATGTCCCAGATATAAAGTATATATCCTGCAGGAATTTCAGATTAGTGTGTCTTATATAATACCAGGTATACTGATTAATTCTATGAAATTTTAGCAATATAAGGTTATAGAAAGGGGTAAAACATATTACTATACTGATTACCCTATTGATGTGACATCTGAGTAGAGAACTGAATGAAGTAAAGGAATCAAATGAGAAAATTCTTCCAGGCAGAGAGAATATTAGGTTATGACAAGGGAGACAGAGGGAGAGTTGTCACAGAAAAATAAGTCAACGTAACCACTAAAGCAAGATGCTCTGTGGCTGGTTTTAAAGATGAAGGAAGAGACCTTGAGCCAAGGAATGCAAGAAATGCATCTTTCCAAAAAGCAAAGAAACATTCTCCCCTAGAGCCTCTGGAGAAGGTTCAGTCCTGCTGATACTTTAATTTGGATCCAATGAAACTGATGTTAAACTTTTTACCTCCAGAACCAAAGGAGAATAAATGTGGCTGTTTAAAGTCACCAAATTTTCAGTTATTTATTACAGTGGCTATTGGAAGCTAATACAACTTTTTAAAAGAGCCACACAGACAAAAACTGTAAAAAGGAGAGCAAAGCCAGTATTCTGATCATTTCAAAACTTATTGCCCTACTCAAGGCAGAAGAATAGGGTTTTAGCAATGGATATGATTCTGTATAACTTTTGATTGCTTTGTTCATATGCATTTTATGTTTAAGTATTTTATTTTTAAATTTTATTTTCTAATTTCCCAACGCTAATATAGAGAAACACTCTTTTTAATGTTGACCTTGCATCCGGCATTACTGCTAAGCTGACTTATTCATTCCAGTAGACTGTTTATACATCCTTTGATATATTTTACATATGTAATAATGTTGACCTACAATTAACAGCAGTTTTCATTTTTTCCTTTCAATCTTTATAACTTTTATTTCTTTTTTTTTGCCTTGTTGCTCTAGCATTAACACTTCCATGACACTGTTGAAGAGAAGTGGAGATATGGGACATCCTTATCTTGTAACTTAAGGGAAGAGTATTCAATATTTCACCATTCAGAATGATTTTAGTTGTACTTTTTATTTTATGTATACTTTTTAAGATTAGGTAAGTTTTTTTCTTTTGTTTTTATAAATTTATTTATTTATTTATTTATTTTTGACTGCATAGGGTCTTCATTGCTGTACTCAGGCTTTCTCTAGTAGCGGTGAGCAGGGTCTACTCTTCGTTGTAGTGCACAGGCTTCTCATTGCGGGGGTTTCTCTTATTGTGGAACACGGGTTCTAGGTGTGCAGGCTTCAGTAGTTAAAGCACACAGGCTCAGTAGTTGTGGCTTGCTGGCTCTAGAGTGCAGGCTCAGTAGATGTGCTGCATGGGCTTAGTTGCTCTGCAGCTTGTGGAATCTTCCCAGACCAGGGATTAAACTTGTGTTCCCCATACTGGCAGGTGGATTCTTAATCACTGCGCCACCAGGGAAGTCCAGGGAAGTTTTTTTCAGTTGATAGTTTGTTGACAGTTTTTATCATGAAACAATGGTGAATTTTTATCAAATTAATTTGTTGAGATGATTCTAGGGTTTCTCTCCTTTAATTAATGTGGTAACTTATGCTAAATAATTTTCAAACATTAATCCAATTTTACATTTACAGAATGAATTCCAAAATCATGATGTATTTTCCTTTGTGTATACTGTGTTTTGATTTGCTAATGCTTAATTTACATGTTTATTTTCATCTATGCTGATGAAATGTACTGACTTGTGATTTTACTTTCTTGTAATGTTCATTTCAGATTGTAACATCAAGGTAATGTTGGTGTCATTAAATAAGTTGAGATGTTCTCCGGCTTTCTCTACTCTGTTTTTTTAACGAATTATTTCTTCCTTAAATAATTGGCAGTATTCATTAGTAAAATCATCTTGTTCTGGAGTTTTCTCTGTGGCAATTTTGTTTTGTTTTGCCCTGTTTTATTTTGTTTTGTTTTAGCATACTTTATTTTAAAAGTAGTTTATAAAACTAACCTTTAAACCATTCCAACATCATATAAGCTACAGGTGTTTATGTCAATGTTAAGAAACAGTGTTTAGTAGCATACTTTTAATGTGAAGTAAAATCCATATAAATTAAATTTTCAGGTATTTAACATAGGCACACACAAAAATATAAACCCTATGTCCTTATCTTTCATGCAGCTGTATGTGCACCAATCTTACACTTATAAAGATATTTCAAAACTACCAAGAATTTAAATGATCTACACATGCTCCAAACTCGTTTTAAATTTCAGTTAACCACTACAAAAAAATGATATCTATGAACACTACAGAAGTCCTGATATCTTTTCCCTCCACTAATGAAATTTTGCTTTATATTTTGCTGTATCTGTTGCCAACATTACATAGAAACCAGCTGGCCTTTGGAATGAATTTATACTTTATCCACATCAGCTTTGTTTTGTTTTGTTTTGTTTTTACATTGTATATACTTTCTCATCTTTTTAATTTCAACCAATTAGGTTGAAATTAGGGTCTTGATATTTAAAACATGTCTGTTATAAACTGCATACAGTCGTTTCATGGTATGTTTTAACCAATTGTATAATTTTTTTCCTTTAATACACATTAAAAATAGTAGGAAAAATGGATTGAAGTAGTCTCTCAACCTACAAATATATAGTTTCATAAACAGAAAACTTCAGTAGCATTACCAAAATTAGAATGACATAAAGTTCAAACACAAAACAAAAAGCAGAACTCAAAAGATATTTTGTATATTTCCATGTCTATGCTTTTATAACAAGACAATATTGTTACAAAAATTCAGAGGAAATAAAAAACGGCTTTTATTCCCTCTTGCTTGGAGCAATCATTTGAAAGCCAAGTTTTGAAGTAGATGCTTTATAAAGCATTTACATTACAAATAAAGAAGAAAAATATGTAGTATACAATTTCTTTCTAATTGCAGTATATTTCTCTTATAAAAATGTCATACTTTACAAGATAAACTTAAAAGTCAGATGAGCTCCACATAAATTTGAGTTGAAGGCAGTGATTTTCCTATCTAATTTTAACACATAATAAACAAGTTGGAAATAAGATCTTCAAAAGTGATTTTTAAAGGAATAATTGCTTTGAGTTGAGTTAATAATAAAAATGGCCTTTATTTGCCTCCAGCAAACCCAGAGGCAAAAGTTACTCCTAACACATTGCAACTTTTGAATATCCCTTAAAGGCAAGAATGACATATTATTGACAGTCATCTGTCAAAACACACAGTACATTCATAAATGATACTTTAATAGTAATGGAGAGGCAGTGAGATATAGCAGGAAGAACAGGAAAGCAGGACAAAGGATTCTGGCTCTAGCTCTGCCCCTTATTACTTGGGTATGTACTTTGGGAGACAACCTCACCAGGTCTCCTGATAGGTTAAATGAGAAGGCTGGATTAATTTCTAAGGCCACTTCTAGTAAGAATAAAGTTAACACATGATTTCTCTAGGAAATTTCAAACTTTGTATTTAGGTATGCAACAAAAAAAATGTAACGTTAAAAAAAGTAACCTCAAAAATAAATTCAGTATTGAATTTAGTATTTTATGCCTTTTCTGCCTGATGTGACTAATCTAGGTTTATGCCAGGTCAAATATTTTAGGTTAAGTTTAAATGTACTTCTTAAAGGCTATTCCTTTCCTCCTCATTCATTGTTGCTTGGGTGGCATCTATATTGTCATAGTATTAGCTGCATGTCTGACCAACTGTGGTGTCTGTCAGTGGCATTATATCCTGAGATGTGTACATCTTCCAGTCTGGTTCTCTTGCTGCCCTCCACATTGCTATCCTCTGAAAGATCTAAATGTTGATCTGTATAAACCAACTGCCTTCTTGTCACAGCTCTACAATATTTTCAGGTCTGCTGACTTTGGTCTTTTCTAATATCTGTAAACATCCTGGAAGCCTAGGAAAATTCAGCTGTTCCCTCATGCATTTCTGGACACAAGAGAAACTTTGTTGGCTTCCTCTGTTAATCTCAGTTTAGATACAATTCATTCCATAAATGTCTCCAGTAAATGCCTGTGAAACTACTTGGGAAGCAGGGCAGGGTTCTAACTAATATGTCAGAATCTTTAAACTGTGTGGGAGTTGTATTATATCCCCTCACCAGGACATAATCTGAGCAGTGGGCAGGGTGAAGATTTCCTCTACAGAGACATACCTCAGAGTCCTAATTTATCGCTTTGCTTCCTTTATACTCTTTTTTTCACTTTCCCAGGCTTATAGAATTTTTATTTAATTTCACATATTTATGCTTTAGAGGGAGGATGGTGAAAAGAATCAGATTATATATTCTTCTCCTTCTAGTTATTAAGATAGAAAATTAGCCCATGATGCTCAGACTTTGAAATGTGTTTTCTCTCAAAAGTGTTGCCATGTTCTTCAAAATTTTGTTTTGAATCTCAAAAGCTTTTAGCGTTTTTCTTTGTCACTTTTTTCTTGAGGCATTGAAGGTGGGTGGTTGGATTTTGCTCCTTGAGCCTGAGGAAAAGCATATGCACAAAGAATAAGCATGTTGAAATGCACCAGGTAATACTTAAAAATATTTTTTTTTCACATAACTTTCAATGATTTTCCTTTGCCTCAGTTTTTTAAAGTAAGATACTTTTGGCTAGTGAACATTATTTAGCCAGTTAAGGTACATAAAGTTGATGGAAGGATAGAATTTTGTATATATTTTTTAAGAATATAGGTTCTGGGAAATTCTGAAGATACTTAGCTCTCTCCAAAGAATGTAATTTTTCATTTCTGTGGCCTTGAAAGTGTGCAAAAGGAGATGGAAATCATGTGGATTATCTTATATTCAACTTCTCCTTAAAATAGCCTGGTCACAGGCTTTTCTCTGTTGCTTTAGGAAAACATGATAATGATTTGGGCCTAAAATTTTAACTCTCAATAAACAATGCCAAAAATAACTCACAATAACTCTTTATAGCCCAGCTGTTTATCAAAAAGTTTATTCATAAGTCTACAAATATGGACATTACTGAAAACCTATACCCAAAGCAGCATCAGAGATGGAAAACATTGCAATCAAGGGGGAGTCATACAAAGGAAAAAAATGTTGTTGTCAAATCACAGAACAGGCTATAAATTATTCATAGATTATCAAACCTAGCAAGTCTCTGATGTTATTCAATCACTGGAAAGAGTTTAATATAAAGAAAAGCCCCATTCTGTAAAATAGTTATGTATAATGCATTATAGCATTATTTCTAATAATAAAATAAGAACCACAACTATAACTACAACATCAACAAAAACAAACAAAAAATCAACCTGTAAGCACTGCAAAAATATAGCAATATAGGAATACTTAAGTAATTATGATACCACAACAATATCCAACAATGGGATATTGTGTAGCCACTAAAAATGGTTTCAGATTGCACTGTCTGATAGAAATTTCTGCAACGATGGAATGTTCTATATCAGCACTGTCCATTACAGTGGATAAAATAGTCACATACCTACTGAATCTTTGAAATGTCACTAGTGTAACTGAGTATTTAATTGTATATAATTCTAATGAATTTAAATTTGAATTTAAGTATATATTTTTCAAACTTTATATAAAAACATGTATCATGTTTGTACTTACAAAGTAAAAAATAAAGAAAAAGTGGAGAAAACATTTATTGATGTAGGAAAATTAAACAAAATCAGTGCACCTGTAGTAAAACACATTAGCTGTATTAACACACACATGCAAACACACATGAAAACATGTAGGCTCTTTTTTCTTTTAGTTGTACCACATGCTTTTATTTAAAATATGGAGAAAGCATATGGAAATCATATTATTTTCCATTATTTCAGCAATGGAAAATTATCATTTGAAAAGTATTTATATTAATTTTAAAAAGTATATTTTTCTGTTATAACAAAACTATACTCATACTGTTTTATTTCTTCTGTTTCAAATAATAGCAAAATTAACTGAGATTAGTATTCATGTATACCTCATTTGACTCATTAGTTATAATATGATAGTACGTTAAGTTAATCATGTCTCCTAGTGATAATGACCATGTATAAAGTAATGTTTTCAGAAATATTTGCATGATTGTACAGGACCTTCTAGAAGATCAGCTGTGACAAGAAGTGAAGACTTATTTGTGGAAAACCAAAATCCATTTCAGTTCCCCTGATGATGAATTTGTTTATTCTATTATATTGTACTTCCAATCATTTTTAATTTCCAATCCTTGGTGAAAGATTACTTTTTTAGAGAATAACCATCTCCTAGTGCAGACAATGAACCAATACAATGAAATATAATAAAACAAATATTTAATTACAAAACAGAATGGGGCTTTTCTCTATATTAAAATCTTTCTTCACATTTTTATTTTGGGCATACTAATTGGGTGGCTTTGGGCAATTATTTTGAAAACATTTGTACACATTTTTTCTCTTCTGTGGTCATAACTAAAGTTTGTATGGCAGAATTATTGGCTAGAGTACAGAACTCTAGAAAACTACAACTCTAAGTATGGGAAAAATTATTTTGAATTTTAAATAGATTTGGTGGAAGATTTTAAAAATAGTTACACATTGGGGTTTTTAAGAGTATCTAACTTTTGGGGGGTCTGAGGTAATTGTGAGCTCACGTATTAAGAACTAAGTGAACTAATAACATTTGGAAAGCTTTAGCCTTGTGTACTCTATACATTATGGATTGTTATGCAGTATAATTATGTGATAGAGTAAACATTGAATGAATTAGCCCATTAAAAGTTTCTATAAAATGTTTTCTTTGTAACTGATTTTGATTTTTCAAAAGACTTCCTAAAGCTTCCATTTTCTCTTGTCATTTTGAAAATTCTTTTCTTCTGATTTAAAAATATCACATCTTAACTATAAGAGAAAAGTTGACTAGCCAATAGATTTTGAAGTCAGAAGGTACTTCACTCAATTGTGAGTGTTCAACGACCAGAGACAGTTTTTGTTTTTTTTTTTTTGTACGCGGGCCTCTCACCGCTTCTGCCTCTCCCGCTGCAGAGCACAGGCTCCGGACACGCAGGCTCAGCGGCCATGGCCCACGGGCCCAGCCGCTCCGTGGCACGCGGGATCCTCCCGGACCGAGGCACGAACCCGTATTCCCTGCATCGGCAGGCGGATTCCCAACCACTGAGCCACCAGGGAAGCCCCAGAGACAGTTTTTGTTCCATCTCTAAATATCATTCTCCAAATTCCACTGCGTGGTATAATGGCATAAACACATTAGATAATTGCTTTAGAGTTAAACGAGCCTACTTTCAAACCAAGCTTCAGGACATACTAATTGGGTGACTTTGGGCAAATTATGCGATTTGTTAGCCTCAAAGAGAAAATGAACAATGAACACTTAGAATGGCACATGGGCACATGGCATATAACAAACTCTCAGTAATTTTTAGCGGTTGCCACTGAAGAGGTTGAACTGAATTAACCCTTGAAGAAACCTTTTTTAACTTCTAATTTAAAAGAATAAAAAAACAGAGGTTCAAAGACATAATGACTTTTTCTAATTTTCGCAATTAAAGTAGAAGAGACTAAGCATGTAAATCTCTCATACATTTTCTATTGCACTATTTTTTTTTCCTGAAGATTTTAAATCTATATCTAGTTTACTTCTCAGTCAAATGAGTCAACTATCACCCATCCCAAGTACCTGTGAATTCATAAATACCAAGGCAGACAGGCTGAAACACAAAGTTCCTCCAGGAACTCCCTAGTGTAGGAAAGAAAGATGTAACAACAAAGAGTGTTGGGAGGCCACTATAGCATGTTTCTGTGCCAGAACAACAGCAAGAAGTGAAGCTATCACAAAAAACTGATTTCAGAATCTGAATGTTATTGTACTAAAAGGGATCCTGTGAGGAACATGGTGGTAATGAGATTAGGAAAAGACATGCATAAAATCTGGTTACTACTTCCATCTGGGTTATATTATATCACAGAGTTAAGGGGAAAAAAGCAGTTATTATTATGGCTCATCTAGTAGTCCCAACTTTTCATATGAAAATAGTTTTTAAGGCCAAACAATTTGTGGTCCCTACAAGAAATATTGTTAAATCAATAAAGAATATATGAAGTACATATGCATTTACCCAAGGGTTACCAGAACACGATTTTAAAATATTGGTGTGTACTGTAGGATTTAGGAAAAATCCTATGCTACCATTCATATTTAAAATTCCTAGGGAACTAAACGTCCAAAAAATCAAGGAAACTGGAAAAACAAATGTGAAGATCAAAAACCTATAAAATACAAATTAGTGGCACAGATTGAAAAGAGAAAGTTATTAAAACCTAGTACAGGAAGAATGACAGACTTTCTCCATTCAATTTCCATACCATAACTTCACCCTTGAGACCCAAATGAGAAACAAGAGAGCACCAATAGGACACTGTTAGTCATCTCAAATGTCTATGGCACACATAGGTTTTCAAAGTCATTAAAGGGAGAAATAAAGACAAAGTCTAATATGTGAGAACTATACCATTGTTTAGATTTCACTTATTTCTTTAACCTGTGTAAAACAGCACATTTAAATTGTCAGTTTAGAGTACTTGTTCTCATTTTAAAATATTTACAATTCCTAATTTTAAATAATAATAAAATATTAATTTAAAATGTACTCATTTCCAAAGAATCTGAACAAATATAGACCATGTATGTTTAATGATTAAAAATTACTCACCTCTGTATTTAATTAATCATTAATTTGCTAATTAGGTTATTGTGAAATTTTAAAAGAAATAGCTTTAATTTTTTACTATATCCTGAAAGGCATTAGAAAACCTTCAGAAATTGTTTCTCAAACTGTAGTCTGCTGGCACGAACACCCAAATCACCTGAGGTGCTTTTTCAAAATGCATATTTGTAGGACCAGCTTTAAATCTACTGAGGAGAGTATTCAGATTTGCACATTCTGAAAGAGCTCTGCAGATAATTCTTATACTAAAAAATGTTTGATAAATTGTCTTTAGATTTAAATTTGCCAAAATTCTAGAGAGTGCACTCTTAGAGATGTACCGTATCTGGCAGTTAGTCATAAAACTGATGTTTTAAAGAAAGGGATATTGAGGGTACAAAAATTTAAATCAAAAGGAGTCTCAGAGTATTTAAAACAAAACAAAAAACAAAAATCATTGATTCAGCCATATATATCAAGAGCCGACATGTACAAGGTAGTGAGTATACTAGGCCCTATGGAAGGCTAAATCTAGAAATATGGTCACTATAACATATTGTAGAGGAGATATACAATTACTCCACTCTTACTCCAAAGCAGATGCTTTAAACAGTAAAGCTCTAAATGTTTTCAGATGCTGTCAATGTTCAAGTTCATGACCTGTATGTCTGTAACATAAGCATTTGTTACATAATCATGAATTAAACTGTACATGTATGCTTTGCAAAATAAAATAAAATTTCTGTGAGACATCATTAAAATTATTTTTAATTATTATTTTTTAAATGGAAAAAAAGCCTCAAACAACCAACTTGGCACAATGCTCAAGTAGATACATTTATTTATAGACTTCAACAATTTTTCTCTTCAATTATCTACTGCAAAGCTCATCAGCTAAGTTTAAAATGTATGAAGAAACAACATTATTTTATCCTGGAAAACTCAGTCTCTAAGGAAGGCAAAGAAATGGACCTGGATAGCATTTTTCTAGGACTCTAAGACTCAGAAACACCCTTATGGAAAAGTTTTAGCAATTTTGCCAAGATTTTCCAGAGACTTATTTCAGTTCAATCTGAAATTAACATTAGGACCAATAGGTGAAAGCTGCAAGATGCAGAGTTTGCATCAGTATAAAAGAAAATTCATAATTGGAAGTAACTAAATATGGATTGGGGCTATTGCAGTGCCATGAATTTCTTGTTATTAAATGGAGCCAGTAGATTACCTGTTCATAGAGATATGCTAAGCCAGAAGTTTAACTAGAAGTTAAAGTAGTTATTCTCTAGTTCCCCTCAAATACTATTTTTTTCAGATTCTGATATTATATTATTTAGATGAGTTAATAATCCTTCTGAAATTATCTAACATGATAAAAGATGTCATTCATTAGTGAATTTGACCAAAGATCTACCAAAATATGAAAATTTATGAACAGACTCTCTGGTGTAGCAAAGAAAGATCTCTTTAAATTTCAACCCTGCATGTCCAAGTTAATGAATGCACTTGCTAAAAGAGATATTTATATATATATATAATATATATACAGTATATATGTATAAAATGTTCCTATTGTTCACATAGAAGTTGTAGAATTTCTATGGGGGAAGGTTATTTCTTGTAATATATCTGATTAGCTAAAACATATAGCATATTATAATCTGTTCATTTCTAAAACAGCTTTGTTGAAAGATTAGATTATGTTTAATACTTTGTTGGCTTCTCCCTTCAGTATCACATAACCAAAAGATATCTTTAAACAACACTCTTTCATAAGAATCTTTCATCTTCAAAGATGATGCAATTCTGGGATTTAGAATGTTATAACTTTCCTCTACCTGGAGATAGCAAAACAATGTAACTTTAACCATGAACAAAGCAGAACACTAAAATTGTTTGGAAAAATGGGTTTGAAAACGTTCAGAGAACTATTCTCCTTGTCACTGAATAAATGTTATCTACTTTACCGCCTTCAGAAACCAATTTCAAGTTTTTTCTGAAAACTTTTTTTCCAAGACATAAGAAAAAACAGATTCATGAATACAGTTTCTTTCTTCAAGCACATTTGAGCATCTAAATGCTTTAGCTTAAAAAATATTCTGGTTATAATTTTACTCTTTTCAGTTGGAATCTTAAGCATTTTGGTTATGCAACTTAAAACTAAATTTGAAAAATGGAAAGAAAAGGCATGTAAAATACTACTAAGAATTAAGTTACCCAAACTTGACTTGTTATCATTATAGTATCAAGTTTTAAGAGAAGGCTTATCTTGCTTCTAATATCATTGCAGAAAATAGTTTTTATTAGACCACTCTCTGATTAACTCTACCTGAACATTCCTGAAGGTCTGTTCATATCTTTTGCCCATTTTTAATGTTATTTTAAAAAATGAAGTATAGTCTTTTGCCCATTTATAAATGTTTTTGTTTCTTTTCTTATTGTTGATTTTTCAGAGTTTTCATACATTTTGGATAACAGTTCTTTATCAGATATATGTTTGGCAAAGACTTTTTCACAGTCTGGGCGCTTGACCTTTCAATCTCTTAACAATGTATTTTGCATAACAGAAGTATTTCATTTTAATGATATCCAACTTATCCATTTTTTCTTTCATGAATCATGGTTTATTGTTTTATCTAAAAAGTCATCATGAATCCCAAGGTTAATTAAATTTTTCAGTGTTATCTTCTAGGAGTTTCATAGTTTTGTGTTTTACATTTAGGTATATAATCAATTTTGAAATAATGTCAACAGTGTAATGACAATGTCTAGATTCTTTTTTTTTTTTTGCATATGGATGTCCATTTGTTGCAGTACCACTTGTTGAAAAGACTATCCTTCCTCCATTCCATTGCCTTTGTTGGTTTGTCAAAGATCAGCTGACTACAGTTGTATGAATCTATCTCTAAACCCTTTATTCTGTTCCATTGATCTATTTGGTTACTCTTCCATCAATACTGCATTGACTTGATTATTGTCACTTTATACTAAATCTTGAAGTTGGGTAGTGTCTGTCCTTGGACTTGTTCTTCAATATTGTGTTGTCTGTTCCCTGTCTTTTGCCTTCCATATACATTTTAGAATGTTTGTCAATATCCATAAAATAAATTGCATTGAATTTATAAAGCTGGAAAGAACTGATATCTTGATGAAAGAGTCAATATTGAATCTTCCTTTTCATGTACATAGAATATGTCTCCAATTTTAAGATCTTCTTTGATATCTTTTATTAAAGTTTGTAGTTTTGTTCATATAGGTCTTGTACAGATTTTGTTTCATTTATACAAGTACAACTGACCTTTGAACAATGCAGGCATTAGGAACGCCGACCTTCCATGCAGTCAAAAATCTGCATAAAACTTATTGTTGGTCCTCCATACATGCGGTTCTGCAACTGCAGATTTAACCAATCACAGATCATGTAGTACTGTAATATTACTATTGAAAAACATCCCCATGTAAGTGGACCTGCACAATTCAAACCTGCATTGCTCAAGGCTCGACTGTATTTCTTTTTTTGGTGCTAACGTAAGTAGTATTGTGTTTTTAATGTCCAATTCCAGTTGTTAATTGATGGTATATAAGAAGGCGATTGGCTATTGTATACTAACTTTGTATCCTGCAAACTTGCGATCATTTCCTATTAGTTCCAGGAGGTGTTTTGGTTTTTAGGTTGATTCTTGGAATTTTATACATAGATAATTATGTCATCTGTGAATAAAAACAGTTTTACTTCTTCCTTCCCTATCTCTACATCTTTATTTTCCTTTGCTGGTATTATTGTATTAGCTGAGACTTCCAGTAAAATGTTGAATATGAGTGATGAGAGTAACCAAAGACTTTTAAGATGTTATAATTCAGATTCCATATTCCACTATTTATAAAAAACACTTTTCTTATACTTTAATATCTCTAACAATCTATATGTATCCTATCATTGATGAGATTTTTGAAAAAGTTGTGTCATATTTAAAGCATTTCTTTTTATTTTTTCTTTTTAATAGTACATAAAAAAACAGTGTACGTTAAAATCAATGCTGTCCTAACAAGAATTAAATATAGAAAAATAGTATACTTCAAGAATAAATCTGCTTATTACATAGTTGAAGAGTGGCAAAAATCATATTTTCTTTGTTCAAATAGCATGTTAAGTGGGCCAGCTGTGGGTCTTGAACCACTGTTTCATAGAATATGTCAATTTTCTTGTGGCCTCGATTGCTTTGTTCTGACTGTACCTCCAGTCAGACTGTACTATCACTCCTACATTTTGCTTCCTTTACCTACCCAAATTTTGGTCATATTTTTACACTAAAATCCCAATTGCTAGAAGAATCTTTCTCTTTTCTTTGTCATTAGTTAACTTTATTCTACGTAGCATGCAATAACTTTACAGTTTCTACCACAGAGCATAGACAAATGCTGTGTACATAGAAGACACTCCAACCTAGCTAATATATTTGCTCGAGGAAAGCGAAAATGCTAAAATCACTTCCTTCCCAATCCATAAATAACTAACCTTTGCCCTTGCTAATGACATGCCTTCTACCTATCAGAACTAAATAACCAAAATGGAGTTAGTCACTTGCTAACTTCATAACTTCTGATACATAATTTCATGACTCTAAGTCTCAATTTTCTCACCTGTAAAATAGGGGTAATAATAGCTCTTATCTCATATGATTTGTCTGGGGACCAAAGCTATGTAAGGAGTTTGGCTCAGTGCTTGGCATAGAGTACTCACTCTTATAAATACTAGCTATTAATATTATTCGTATTATTGTTATCATATTTCTTATTGGCACCATAGAATAGCTGTCTCTCAGGTAATTTTCACAGAGAAAAATCTAAAATTCTGGTATGTGCTAAAGATTTCTTGGACTCTGCCTAGTTTGGGTTAACCTTAAAGTAGACACTGAAGCCAAGATTTAGGCACAGATAGTTTATATGGGATGTGTTGTCACGAAGCACAGAGTGACAAACTAGGGAAGTGAGACATGGAAGGGAGGAAAGCCAGTTAAGTGTATGTTAAGGTCATAGCCATGTGCAGACTCCATGTCACATGGACTTATAAAAGCCAATTATTAAATTCTCAAGACTTTTGCAAACCAGTAATGAAACACAGCCATTGTTAAAAATTAAATGATATAAAATTCAGTTAAATCAATTATGTTTAAAAATAGAGGAAAAATTATTTTTTTACCATTGGCTATTAACTCTTTTGCTTGTTATAACTGTAACTGGTTAACATGCAAGAAATTGTGTATGGGTCATGAGACTAAAATTAAAAGGCATAGATTCTTTATCACACAGACACATACATTTGTTGGGGGGGGTTGTGGTGTATGTATTATCTTATTGATGGCTAGATAAAGTGTTTTAGAGGATATATATTAGGATTTGGAATCAGAAAAAGTTATAGCTTTTTAGTTTTGTTTTAGTTTAATCTTTCTAACCTTCAGATTTCCCACAATAAAACAAGTGTAATAATAATTCAATATTGTTACAAGGTTTAAAATAAGATAATATATGTATAGGAGGTGCTTGAAATGTAGGAGGTACTAGATGTTTAATAATATTGTGTTTCTTTCTTATTTGGCTAAAATAAAATTATTTATTTCAAGTTAAGTTTCTAATATTGAGTTATTTATCTTGTTTATATATTATCCAAGTCCTTTACTTTTTCTCTTATTCCTTTTCACTTTCTAACTCTTAACAATCTCATACTTCCTCAGGATTATTGCTAAAGAAAGAGAGGTTGAACTTTAGATCAGTTAGTACTGCTCTTGCTGTACTTGCCATAAAAAGGTTGTGTGGGACAAATTGGAAATTAGTGACTTAATGAGCCATCCTATACTATTTGTTGAGTTGGATAATTTATCTAACCCTTAAATATATGGAATATGTTTAAATTTATACAGCCTTAAATACAGTTTCATGAGAGGAGAGACCATGTCACTATTTTTTCTTACTTAAAAGCTATATTTAAAAGCCTGATGCAGAAGGTGCTCAATAAATGTTTATTTAATAAATTGATGAATATAGCGACAGATGAATGACAGAATTGATAAGATCATTATTCTCTGTTGCAGTGGATACGAACTGTCTAGAATCCCACCACATGAAAATTATTAGATTTATATAGTATAAAGTGGACCTAACACATAGGATGCCCCCACAAAAATGTCAGATTCTTTCAAGAATTTTTGTGGTAATGTTAAAATATTTTCATATTGTATTCATATTTAAAGAACACTTTTGTAACATTTATACCTGTGTACTAATGTCTTGGTTTATAAATCACTTATATGAGTATTTTAGGTTGAATCTTTTCATTAGTCATGGAATTAGATACCATAGGTATCATTTCCTATTTTCAGATGGAAAAATTGAGTCTTAAAAGCATTAAATAATTTGCACATGTTCACATACCTACGGAATTACAGCTTTGTTACTTGTACCCAGGATATCTGATTTTAACTTTGAGTCTGTTCTGTTTTTTCAAACTAGCAATTTAGTAGTACTTGAATTCTTTTAGTTGTTGAATGCCTATGCCCTAATCAGTTAAAAACATCTTACTTGGGTTATTTGGGGACTGCGAAATTTGAGTTCAAAAATATCTTCCCAATTCATTTTAATGAAATAAAATGTTTTATGCAATTAAAAAACACTAAAATCATATACTATTTTTAATGTTAAACTTTTCAATCTAATTATTTTTTACCCCCTTTCTTTGAGCATTTAATTTATAATCAATAATATTTATTGAATATATAAATTCTACCAACAAAACAATTAAATGCATGAAAATATGAAACTTTAGGAAATTCTGAGATACATATGAGGACAAGTATAAGCGGTGATGTAAAATATCTTTGACAGTCCCAGATGATTTATTTTATTATTACCTTTAGGAGGAGTCATTAATGAATTAATGTACCAAGTGAATCTCAAATATGTGGAGTGAAAAATATCTGTACTGATCAATATTTTGTGAAAGTAGAAAAAATATTTCACAATCATTATTAAATGTAGATTAATCCCTAATAAATAATAATGAAATACTCTATTTTAGAATATCTGACTAAATCACAGGATAATATAAGTAATGAACTCTGAATGTGTTCATAAAGAGAGGCCAAGAAAGAATAAATAAAGGCCATGTATTTATTAAAGTCCATTAGGGGGAATACAAAGATAGGCCCTCTGAGTGCATGTTCCTAACAGTAAGACAATAATTTTTTTTTTTTGTATTTAAGGATACAGTTCCTAATAACATTATACTCAGATATGTATGTTAAGTGAGAGAAATGTGAATTCTAAAAATATGGAATAAATGAAATAAATGAATGCAAATAATAGCAATGATATTTGGGTAGAATTTTTAATTAATATAATAATTTATAGATTCCAGAATATTTTTCAACATTGATTAGGAGAGAGATAAATATATATATGGACAAGAAGAAGATGAGCAGAAAGGACAAATAGAAGAATATATTTGCCTCACTCTATTTGATTACTAGAAGAAAAATTTGGGACAAAAGTACTCTTCTTGGCAGAGATCTAGTTGAGTTTTTTTTTTTTGCGGTACGCGGGCCTCTCACTGTTGTGGCCTCTCCCGTTGCGGAGCACAGGCTCCGGACGCGCAGGCCTAGCGGCCATGGCTCACGGGCTTAGTTGCTCCGCGGCATTTGGGATCTTCCCGGACCAGGGCACGAACCCGTGTCTCCTGCATCGGCAGGCGGATTCTCAACCACTGCGCCACCAGGGAAGCCCTAGTTGAGTTTTTATAGCAACTTTTTAAGCTGTTATTGAGCTTTTGGCTGTCTATAGAACAGCAAATTAATGCTCCAGCTAGGAAATTTTCACTCATCCAGGAATACACATTTTACTGAAAAATTTGGCAAGATTCACTCTCAAAACACAGTACCTAGCCTAAGGATCAACAGAGGTGTACATCATTCTCTAGGTACAGTGAGAGTGGGAGGATACAGGGAAGTTATGAGACAGTGCTCAACTGCTATAAGGATGCTGATATTAATAAAAGAGCTGAAGTCGTTTAGGTTCATGATAATGTAATAATCCACACAGAGGAAAGGAATTTACTTAATTGGGAAGAAAGAAAAAGTCTTGATAAAAGACCTAGAATCAGAATTTGAGTTCTGTATTGACTATGTTTCACCTATCAGTTATGGGGATGATAATATTTATCTCATTTGACTATTGTAAGTATTAACTGAAAAAAATCTATGTAAAATATTGAACAGAGTGGCTGGTATACAGTAGACCTTCAAAGAGTGGTGGTTTTTATTCTGGCAAGGAATAGATGCACAGCAAGGACTATTGATGTTGACTAAATTAATAAATTGCTTATAGATTCTTATAATATATTTCTACAAATAAAAGTAATTTTACTGCACTTTCAAGTTTTCTTCTTAGCTGCTGAATATTTGTTTAAAGAAAATGTTTGTTGTGTAACAAGTGAAATAATGTGTAGTTTCTGGGGTTTAGTCTTCTCTCTAGAAGTAGAGAGAAGTATTTATGCAGTAAGGTTAGAGTCCCTGTTGATTGACAGTGAACTTTGCCTAATAATTGTTCTTAGAATATGTGAAACCTAGAACATTAGAACAAACATTTCAGTAGAAAGTACTTTTGAGGGGGAATAAAGAGGAGAGTGGAGAGGAAGTGGAAAAGTGATTCCATAGAAATCTGGTCGGTGGAGACAACATCATATAAGGTCCTATCCATTAAAGTAAGGATTTTGTACTTTACCTTAAAATAGAAAGTTCTTGGAGAATTTTATGCATGGGAGTAACTTGGACAGATAGAGATTTTGGCTGCACTATGGGGGATGTTTTGAAGATGCCAGTGATAGATGCAGAGAAACCAGTTTTGAAACTGTTAAATTACTTTGTCTAGAGAGGACAGCTCCTAGACCTAGAATTGTGGCAGAGGAAATGGATGCAGTTTGATACTTTTTGTTGAGAATTTTTGCTTCTATATTCACAAAGGATAATGTCTGTAATTATTTTTCTTGTGACATCTTTATCTATCTTTGTTATCAAGGTAATGTTGGATTCATAGAGTTAGAAAATGTTCAACCTTCTTCTACTGTTTGGAAGAGTTTAAGAAAATTTAGTGTTGATTCTTCTTTGAAGGTTTGGTAGAATTCATCAGTGAAACCATCTTGTCCCCGACTTTTTTGTTGTTGTTCAGTTATTTTTTATTACTGATATAATCTGTACTTGATACAAATCTGTTCAGATTTTCTATTTCTCCTTGAGTCAGTTTTGGTAATTTGTGTGTGTTTAGGAGTTTGTCCATTGCATCTAGGTTACATAATTTGCTGGCAAATGATTGTACACGATATTCCTTTATAATCTTTACTATTTCTGTCACATTAGTAGTCTTATCTCCACTTTTTCTGATTTTTGGTTGTGTATTTTCTCTTTTTTTCTTAGTCAGTCTAACTACAGTTTGTCTATTCTGTTAATCATTTCAACCAGCTGTTGCTTTCACTGATTCTTTTTCTTTTTCTATTTGGTATTTAACTTATCTCCACTCTAATATTTGTTACTCATTTTCTTCTCCTGACTTTGGGTCAAATTTGCTCTTTTTTTTCTTCCAGTTTCTAAAGTGTAAAGTTATTTATTGAGATCTTTCTTCTCTTTTATTGTAGTTCTTTAAAGCTATAAATTTCCTTCTAGAACTGCTTTCATTACATTCCATGATAGCCATTATGTTGTGATTTTGTTTCATTCACCTTAAAGCATTTTCTAATTTTCCTTATGATTTCCTTTTAGACTCACTGTTGGTAAGTTATTTTGGAGTGTGTTGTTTAATTTCTACACATTTGTGAAAAAAGTCTGTTTTTCATTCTGTTATTAATTTCTAGGCTCATTCCCTTGTTGTTGGAGAAGATATTTTGTATGACTGCAATCTTTTTACATTTGTTGAGACTTGTTTTGTAGCCTAACATATGTTCTAGCATATTCACTTGAGAAAAATATGTATTTTGATTTTTAGTAGAGTATGCTATACAAATCTGTTAGCTCTGGTTGGTTTATAATGTTGATCAAGTTCTCTATGTAACAAGAGGATCCTACCAAGGGGATCATTTTTTAACAATCAATTCCTTTACCCACACACAAAACTATTTTTTTTGCAATAATCATAAATGAAATGAACAAAAGTAATCATCAGCAGAGAAACTCAGCAAGTGAAAATTTTATTTTTATTTTACTGAACTATATGTGCATAAGCATGGTAAGGTAAAAAAAAACGGTAAAACAAAAATAAGTATAACAGAAAAAGAAGCACTTTCTAAATATGGCCAGATTACATGGCTCTGCATTTAGATACGGATAAACTGGTGAAAAAGATTCACTGCAATAAAGTCAATGATTACTTGGCCTTTTTATTAGAACAAATGTTCTCCATGGACCAGGAACATTGGTATTACCTGAGAGCTAGTTAGAAATACAGGATTCCAGGCTCCATCCCAAACCCATTTTATCAGATTATGTGTTTTATCATAATGCTCAGGTAATTCATATGTGCATTAAGCTTGAAAAATACTGCTGTAGCTCAGTGGTTCTCAGCTATGACTGCACTTTAGAATCATATGATAATCATTTTTTTAAAAAAACTGCTTGCAGCAGTATCTAGAGACTCTGATGTAATCTACCTAGAGTGATTCCTTAGCTTTTTTTTTTTTTTTTTTTTTTTTTTTAATGCTGCCTAGGTGATTCTAATTCTAACCAACAATGAGAATTGCTGCTTTATCAGGGGTTCTTACCTAGAATCCACAGATCCCTTGTATTTCAATTTAAATGTAATTGGGTTTTTGGTAATCTTATGGGATTTGTTTTAATTAAAAAATAAACCACTCTGTAATGGATTTATAAGATACACCAGACTGCTAAAGGAGTCCGTAACACAAAAATGTTAAGAATCTAGAGATAAATAATTACCCTGGCCTTTCTCTATGGGCAAAATGACATATACACCCACAGATTAATGGAAGCACCATTAATACATGTTTATTTTCTGAGCTCAAACTGCTTATCAGACTTTGTCTATCCTTTTTTTTGTTGTTCTTCTTCTCTTTACACTGAACAATAAAGATGTACATCTTGTCTTCAATTGATTATTAAAATGTATTCTTCTAATTAATTTAGGCTATGCCCATTGGTAAATTAAGGTTAGATACCTAGAATCCATTTTTCCTTCCATCATTATAAGTGTAGCCAGATTTTTGTTAAGGTATCTGATTCTCCCTCATGCAGTTCCAATATTTCAAGGAAAAGTAAAATATAGCAGCTCCTTAGGTGAGTTCTGATAGCCTAACCCAATCAGTACCTTTTATTTTATTTTTCACAGTTATTGGTTTAGAAATGGTCATGTGACCTAAGTTAGTCCAATAGGATTGAGACTTTGGCCCCCTATGCTTAGAATGCTGGATCAGAACTGACTTCTGTTCTTCTGGGTATGAACTGGGAATCAATCATTCTCAGTTGCGACTGGGAACACTTCTGTGACTATAAAGGAAGTTATCTTTAGGAAGAAGCCAAACTGTAGTTGGAAGGAGTGAGATATGGGACAAATGTATTTTTCATGTTATTATTAAATAGCTAAGTCATGCTACCTTGAGTCTGAAGGTCTCCATATCTCTGGACTTTATATTTATGTGAGAAAATAAATCCTTCTTATTGGTAAGCCAGATTGACTTTGCTTGCTGTTTTTCTCAACCAAGAACATTCTAAATTCTTATAGAACTTGGAATTGTGAGTAGGATAATTTTAGAAATCATCCAATTCCATTAGAAATCTGAACTTGATTGAGTAAAGGCAAGAAAAGAAAATAGAAAAAACAAAGCTTTTATCCACAATACATGGAACCTATCAATCCTCATTTTACTGTACCAAAACGGTTAAAGGGAGGCTTTTGGAGCATGGATTTAATACCAGACCATGTGTCCAAGAAGCTGCTGCATTAAAATGTTGGTAATAAATAATCAGGATATTGGAGCATGTTCTCTAAGAAACAAACGAGCTTAGTCCAACAGTGGCTATTTGAAAACAGGAAAAGCATAAATCATAGTTTTCTAAGAGCGATTTAGTTTGCCTAAGGTCTGAATCCTCTAATGTTTGAAATTTCTGTAAATGTCAAGCCTGCTAGGGCATAGTCAGGAAAGCTAAATTTACACACTAAGCTGAAGTTAATAAGGGAGATGAGGAGGTGAAGGATTTAGTAAAAACAAGATTGGGACCAAAGAAAAACCTCCCTACCCTCCTCAAGCACCTCTTGATAATTATTCCTTATCTGCCAAAGGAAGGATAGTGGTCTTTGTCAAGATGGAAGCATGAAACATTCTGGGATAAGTAGGATGTTTTATGATGGATCCTCTCTTTATTTAAAAAGTTGATGTTTTGTTGTATTATGTAATTTTTACATTAATATTGATATTGCATTAAAATATTATTCATCTTGATTGCAGAGTGTTTTGGTGCCGCCTTAAATTTTGTGTCCTTACAAGTGCCTTATTCACCTCACTGTGGTCATAGCCATATATCTTCTCTTTGGAGTCAATTATTTTGAGCCGCTTAGAGCCTAAGACCAAGATTAAGAAAAATATGGAGGGACTTCCCTAGTGGTGCAGTGGTTGGGGGACCGCCTGCCAACGGGTTCGATCCCTGGTCTGGAAAGATCTCACATGCTGCAGAGCAGCTGGGCCAATGCGCCACAACTACTGAGCCTGCACTCTAGAGCCTGCGAGCCACAACTGCTGAGCCTGCATGCCACAACTACTGAGGTCTGCACACCCAGAGCCCACGCTCTGCAACAAGAGAGGCCACCACAATGAGAGGTCCGTGCACAGCAGCAAGGAGTGGCCCCAGCTCGCCCCAACTACAGAAAGCCCATGTGCAGCAACGAAGACCCAACACAGCCAAAAATAAATAAATAAATTTATTTTTAAAAAAGAAAAAAATGGAATTTGGTCTTTAATAATTCTGGTGAACCACTTCATCAGTCAGTCTACAAATTTTTCTCAGTTTCATAAGTCAATAGACCCTTTTTATTGATTAGCTCAATTTGAGATGGTTTTTCTATTACTTTCCCCTGAAAACTTTCTAACATGCCTATGCTTCTTTTATCCTGCAAATCCTTTCTGCTCTGGTTGCTAGGACCACCACTTATTTAGTTTAGGCAGCTTAGGGTAGAAATGGTATTAGTTTAGTTTGACAACACTTTGGGAGATACAACTTTTATGATAACATACCCTCACTAAATGAGCGAGGACTTAGTTTTGAAGGTGGGGAGGAAAAGTACTTATCAATTGTGAATATTTTATATATTATGAATCAAACTATGTGCTCAGTGCTCTGAAGATGGTTATAAACAACCCAACTGGTTCCTGGTCTTGAGGGACTCATGGGATAACGGCAGAGAAAACTCAGATACAGTGGGTTAAGGACCAAGAGAGACTGAAATTGTAGAGATCCACAGAAAGCATGTTTGTTTGTTTGTTTGCTTGTTTTTGAGTGGGAGGGGTGCTGAATTAATTAAGGGAAACAGAAGAGAAAGAAAAAAATCTTAAACAGTAACATCGTTCAAAGTTTAACTTTGAAGAGAAAGGTAAAATAAGAGATTTTACTACATGGATTTAAAAATTAGATGATGTTTTTGATAGGTGAGATATAGTTACCTCGGCATTAAATGAGAAGAGTTGGGAATTTCTATCCTGCAGCCAGATTCAGTACCAAAATACTATATTTAGTTCATTCACTCATCTTTTCATTTCAAAAGAGCTGTGGAGTAGTTATGGCCAGCAAGGTCTTAATGTTGCTATAGGGAACTGAAATATAAATTAGGAAAATAAATCTAGTTTCAGAATAAGATAAATGCACATATAAACATAAGTTATGCCATGATATAATAAGTGCTCAAAAAGAAGCATAATTTAGGTAGTGTGGCATTGAGATAAAGGCAAGGTCATATCAGTTTTGGTAAAAAATCACAGAATGAGCAATGGGGAATGGGGGGTAGATTTAAACTGAGCATTCGAGGTTAAAATGTGCATTGGCAGAAATGGCATTGAGGAATTGTTTTATTAGCTCACTTACACATTAGAATTAGAAAATGTTATTCCCCCAAGATACAACTTTATCAAAGTCTTTAATGGTAGATTTAAGGTTTTCAGGGTTTTTAAAAGTACTATTTGGACACTTTATTTTTTCTTCCTGAAAGAGTAGCACAAGATTATATTATAGAGTGAGTTTTTGTTGTTGTTGGTGGTGGTGGTGGTGATGTGTGTGTCTGTGTGTGTATGCTGGAATATGCGGGATAACGGAAGCTTGATATGGTTCAATTAATGAAGTATCTGAATTTGTTGCCTAATATATGGAGGAAAAAGTTTTGACAAAGGCAATTCCTACTTTATCTAATTTGGTTAAAATTAAACATTGTAAACACATTTTATATTTTGATCCTTGTTTTGATGTTAGCACAGACTTTATATCTCATAATGCAGTTATATATTCATGTACACTCTCCATTTTTGCTTTCTTGCCAAACAAGCCTATTCACCTTAACTGTGAAACCTAAATGCCTATCTACTTATTTCAGAGTTGTATCTTTTGGTTATTTTAAGAATAGAGTCTCATTCAAAGCAACATCACTATGTCTCCTTCTGTAACACTATAGACTATATAAAATTTTTGAAATGTTTCATTTAAATGAGTAGGCAAAGAAACCCACAGATTAATAACTGTTACTGATACAGTATCAGTAAGAGATTGCATATGTGACCTTCTTTATATCCTGAATGATGAGTAGGATATATGAACAAAAAGTTGCACATAAATTTAAATTTCAGAATTTGGCAATGGATTCATATTTTGTAATTCCTCTATTTTCTTCAAAGATATTCAAATGTGTCCCTTGGAGCACTAGCAAAAAAAAGACATCACATAACAATGAGGCAAATGGTGGTGACTTGGAGTCATTCACTGACTAATTTTATCTGTGGAAATAAACAGTTATTTCTTCAAGCAGATTATTTGACCCAGTAGGAAATGCAGACTATGTGCCTGATATCCAAATAAGTTGTCCAAAAAATAATCACCAGTGTTGGTGGTAGAATTGCTCATAAATATTCAATGCCTCCGCCTTAAGATGAAAGCAAGGAAGAAACTACCTTTGGTATAAAGGTAATATAAGGAAACTTAGCAGAGACCAAAGGCTTCTATCCTTTACTCATACCTAGATTGACTTCAATCAATTTTAACCTCACAGCAGGAAGAATTTGGCTGCAGGATATAAATGTGAATTTCATTAATACTATTAGACATTAATAATGAGTTTAATATATTGAACATAGAAGGAATTACTAATCCCAAGAGAGTCTTAAAAGCTACTATTGGTTTGGATAATTCGGTGTTTTGTAAAAATAAAATGTGGTAAAGTGAATATATATATATACATATGGATATATAGTTATTAAATTCCAAAAGCATGCCATTGTAATATTGCATACATGACTTCCATTCACAGGTGAAAAAAGTGGGGTGTGCATAGATCTAGTGTTAAGAGTGTTAATCATGATGAATTTGATCATAAGAATTGCAACAGTTTCTTAAATTTGACTCCACAGTCATACATGCTTCCTTTCTCTCCCTCTCATATCCCATCTCAATTTCTAAAAGACAGTGAATAATGTTGAAAACAATGATAGCAAATATTAATAAAGTGCTAGTGACAGGTAATAGGCAAAGGATTTATGTGCATTATCTTTTTTTCTTTTTAAAAAACTGTATTGATGTACAGTTGGTCTACATTGCATTAATTTCTGCTGTACAGCAAAGTGATTACTTATACATATCTATATATTTATTTTAATATTCTTTTCCATAATGGTTTATCACAGGATATTGAATATAGTTCCTTGTGCTATACAGAAAGACCTTGTTGCTTATCCTCTGGAGGTTAACCCTTTTTTTTTTTTTTTTAACATTTTTATTGGAGTATAATTACTTTACAATGCTGTGTTAGTTTCTGCTTTATAAAAAATTGAATCACTTATACATATACATATATCCCCATACCTCTTCTATCTTGTATCTCCCTCTCTCGCACCCTCCCTATCCCACCCTTCTAGCTGGTCACAAAGCACCGAGCTGATCTCCCTGTGCTATGTGACTGCTTCCCACTAGGTATCTATTTTACATTTGGTAGTGTATATATGTCCATAAATACACTATCACAATCTCACTTTGTCCCAGCTTACCCTTCTCCCTCCCTGTGTCCTCAAGTCCATTCTTTAGTAGGTCTGCATCTTTATTCCCGTCTTACCCCTAGGTTCTTCATGACCATTTTTTTTTTTAGATTCCATACATATGTGTGAGCATATGATATTTGTTTTTCTCTTTCTGACTTACATCACTCTGTAGAACAGACTCTAGGTCCATCCACCTCACTATAAATAACTAAATTTTGTTTATTTTTATGGCTGAGTAATATTCCATTCTATATATGTGCCACATCTTCTTTATCCATTCATCTGTTGATGGACACTTAGGTCGATTCCATTTCCTGGCTATTGTAAATAGAACTGCAATGAACATTGTGGTACATGACTCTTTTTGAATTATGGTTTTCTCAGGGTATATGCACAGTAGTGGGATTGCTGTGTTGTATGAAACTTCCATTTTTAATTTTTTAAGGAACCTCCATACTGTTCTCCATAGTGGCTGTACCAATTTACATTCCCACCAACAGTGCAAGAGGGTTTCCTTTTCTCCACACCCTCTCCAGCATCTACTGTTTGTAGATTTTTTGATGATGCCCATTCTGACTGGTGTGAAGTGATACCTCATTGTTGTTTTGATTTGCATTTCTCTAATGATTAATGATGTTGAGCATTCTTCCATGTGTTCATTGGCAATCTGTATTTCTTCTTTGGAGAAATGTCTATTTAGGTCTTCTGCCCATTTTTGGATTGAGTTGTTTAGTTTTTTGATATTGAGCTGCATGAGCTGCTTCTAAATTTTGGACAATAATCCTTTGTCAGTTGCTTCATTGGCAAATGTTTTCTCCCATTCGGAGGGCTGTCTTTCTGTCTTGTTTATAGTTTTCTTTGCTGTACAAAAGCTTCTAAGTTTCATTAGGTCCTATTTGTTTATTTTTCTTCTTATTTCCATTTCTCTAGGAGGTGGGTGAAAAAGTATCTTGCTGTGATTTATGTCATAGAGTGTTCTGCCTATGTTTTCCTCTAAGAGTTTTAGAGTGTCTGGCCTTATATTTAGGCCTTTAATCCATTTTGAGTTTATTTTTGTGTATGGTGTTAGGGAGTGTTCTAATTTCATTCTTTTACATGAAGCTGTCCAGTTTTCCAAGCACCACTTATTGAAGAGGCTGTCTTTTCTCCATTGTATATTCTTGTCTCCTTTATAAAAAATATAATGATCATATGTGCATGGGTTTATCTCTTGGATTTCTATACTGTTCCATTGATCTACATGTCTGTTTTTGTGCCAGTGCCATACAGTCTTGATTACTGTAGCTTTGCAGTATAGTCTGAAGTCAGGGAGCCTGATTCCTCCAGCTCCATTTTTCTTTGTCAAGTTGCTTTGGCTAATCGGGGTCTTTTGTTTTTCCATACAATTTGTGAAATGTTTTGTTCTAGTTCTGTGAAAAATGCCAGTGGTAGTTTGATAGGGATTGCATTGAATCTGTAGATTTCTTTGGGTAGTATAATCATTTTCACAATGTTGATTCTTCCAATCCAAGAACATGGTATATCTCTACATCTGCTTGTATCATGTTTAATTTCTTTCATCAGTGTCTTATAGATTTCTGCATACAGGTCTTTTGTATTCTTAAGTAAGTTTATTCCTAGATATTTTATTCTTTATGTTGCAGTGGTAAATGGGAGTGTTTTCTTAATTTCTCTTTCATATTGTTCATCATTAGTGTATAGGAATGCAAGAGTTTTCTGTGCATTAATTTTGTATCCTGCTACTTTACCAAATTCATTGATTAGCTCTAGTAGTCTTCTGGTAGCACCTTTAGGATTCTCTATGTATAGTATCATGTCATCTGAAAACAATGACAGCTTTACCTCTTCTTTTCTGATTTGGATTCCTTCTGTTTCTTTTTCTTCTCTGATTTCTGTGGCTAAAACTCCAAAAACTATGTTGAATAATGGTGGAGAGAGTGGGCAACCTTGTCTTGTTCCTGATCTTAGTGGAAATGGTTTCAATTTTTCATCATTGAGGATGATGTAGGCTGTGGGTTTGTCAAATATGGCCTTTATTATGTTGAAGTAAGTTCCCTCTATGCCTACTTTCTGGAGAGTTTTTATCATAAATGGGTGTTGAATTTTGTCAAAAGCTTTCTCTGCATCAATTGAGATAATCATATGGTTTTCTGCTTCAGTTTGTTAATATGGTTATCACATTGATTGGTTTGCATATATTGAAGAATCCTTGCATTCCTGGCATAAACCTCCCTTGATCATGGTGTATGATCCTTTTAATGTGCTATTGGATACTGTTTGCTACTATTTTGTTGAGGATTTTGCATCTATGTTCATCAGTGATATTGGTCTGTAGTTTTCTTTCTTTGTGACACCTTTGTCTGGTTTTGGTATCAGGGTGATGGTGGCATTGTAGAATGAGTCTGGGAGTGTTCCTCCCTCTGCTATCTTTTGGAAGAGTTTGAGAAGGACAGGTGTTAGCTCTTCTCTAAATGTGTGATGGAATTGACCTGTGAAGCCATCTGGTCCTGGCCTTTTGTTTGTTGGAAGATTTTTAATCACACTTTCAATTTCTGGGCTTGTGACTGGTCTGTTCATATTTTCTATTTCTTCCTGGTTCAGTCTCGGAAGGTTGTTCATTTCTAAGAATTTGTCCATTTCTTCCAGGTTGTCCATTTTATTGGCATATAGTTGCTTGTAGTAAACTCTCATGATCCTTTGTATTCCTGCAGTGTCTGTTGTTACTTCTCCTTTTTCATTTCTAATCCTACTGATTTGAGTCTTCTCCCCTTTTTTCTTGATGAGTCTGGCTAATGGTTTATAATTTTGTTTATATTCTCAAAGAAACAGCTTTTAGTTTTATTGATCTTTGCTATCATTTCCTTCATTTCTTTTTCATTTATTTCTGATCTGATCTTAATGATTTCCTTCCTTCTGCTAACATTAGGGTTTTTTGGTTCTTCTTTCTCTAATTGCTTTAGGTGTAAGGTTAGGCTGTTTATTTCAGACGTTTCTTGTTTCCTGAGGTAGGATTGTATTGCTTAAACTTCCCTCTTAGAAGTGCTTTTGCTACATTCCATAGGTTTTGGGTCATCGTGTTTTTATTGTCATTTATCTCTAGTTATTTTTTCATTTCCTCTTTGATTTCTTCAGTGATCTCTTGGTTATTAAGTAGTGTATTGTTTAGCCTTCATGTGTTTCTATTTTTTACAGGTTTTTTTTTTCCTATAATTGATATCTAGTCTCATAGCATTGTAGCTAGAAAAGATACTTGATACAATTTCAATTTTCTTAAATTTACCAAGGCTTGATTTGTGACCCAAGATATGATCTATCCTGGAAAATGTTCCATGAGCACTTGAAAAGAAAGTGTATTCTATTGATTTGGGATGGAATGTCCTATAAATATCAATTAAGTCCCTCTTGTTTAATGTATCATTTAAAGCTTGTGTTTCCTTTTTTATTTTCATTTTGGATGATCTGTCCATTGGTGAAAGTGGGGTGTTAAAGTTCCCTACTATGATTGTGTTACTGTCTATTTCACCTTTTATGGCTGTTAGTATTTGCCTTATGTATTGAGGTGCTCCTATGTTGGGTGCATAAATATATACAATTGTTATATCTTCTTGGATTGATCATTATGTAGTGTCCTTCTTTGTCTTTTATAATAGTCTTTGTTTTTAATTCTATTTTGTCTGATAAGAGAATTGCTACTCTAGCTTTCTTTTGATTTCTGTTTGCATGGAATATCTTTATCCATCCCCTCACTTTCAGTCTGTATGTGTCCCTAGGTCTGAAGTGGGTCTCTTATAGACAGCATATATATGGGTCTTGTTCTTGTATCCATTCAGCCAGTCTATGTCTTTTGGTTGGAGCATTTAATCCATTTATATTTAAGGTAATTATCAATATGTATATTCCTATTACTGTTTTCTTAATTGTTATGTGTTTGTTATTATAGGTCTTTTCCTCCTCTTGTATTTCCTGCCTAGAGAAGTTCCTTTCGTATTTGTTATAAAGCTGGTTTGGTGGTGGTGAATTCTCTTAGCTTTTGCTTATGTGTAAAGATTTTAATTTCTCCATCAAATCGGAATGAGATCCTTGCTGGGTAGAGTAATCTTGGTTGTAGGTTTTTCCCTTTCATCACTTTAATTTTTTTTTTTTTTTTTTTCTGGTGTGCGGGCCTCTCACTGTTGTGGCCTCTCCCGTTGCGGAGCACAGGCTCCGGACGCGCAGGCTCAGCGGCCATGGCTCATGGGCCCAGCCGCTCAGCGGCATGTGGGATCCTCCCGGACCGGGGCACGAACCCGCGTCCCCCGCATCAGCAGGCAGACTCTCAACCACTGCGCCACCAGGGAAGCCCCCCTTTCATCACTTTAAATATGTCCTGCCACTCCCTTCCAGCTTCCAGAGTTTCTGCTGCAGGAGCAGCTCTTAACCTTATGAGGATTCCCTTGTACGTTATTTGTTGTTTTTCCCTTGCTACTTTTAATATTTTTTCTTTTTATTTAATTTTTGAGAGTTTGATTAATATGTGTCTTGGTGTGTTTCTCCTTGGATTTATCCTGTATGGGTCTCTCTGTGCTTCCTGGACTTGATTAACTATTTCCTTTCCCATATTAGGGACATTTCCAGCTATAATCTCTTCAAATATTTTCTCAGTCCCTTTCTTTTTCTCTTCTTCTTCTGTGACCCATATAATTCGAATGTTGGTGTGTTTAATATTGTCCCAGAGGTCTCTGAGACTGTCCTCAGTTCTTTTCATTCTTTTTTCTTTATTCAGCTCTGCAGTAGTTATTTCCACTATTTTATCTTCCAGGTCACTTGTCTGTTCTTCTGCCTCAGTTATTCTGCTTTTGATCCCTCTTAGAGAATTTTTAATTTCATTTATTGTGTTGTTCATGATTGTTTATTTCCTCTTTAGTTCTTCTATTTCCTTGTTAAACATTTCTTGTATTTTCTCTATTCTATTTACAAGATTTTTGATCATCTTTACAATAATTATTGTGAATTTTTTTCAGGTAGACTGCCTATTTCCTCTTCATTTGTTAGGGCTGGTGGGTTTTTACCTTGCTCCTTCATCTGCTGTGTGTTTGTCTTCTCATTCTGCTTAATTTACTGTGTTTGGGGTCTCCTTTTTGCAGGCTGAAGGTTCATAGTTCCCATTGTTTTTGGTGTCTGCCCACACTGGGTAAGGTTGATTCAGTGGGTTGTGTAGGATTCCTGGTGGAAGGGACTAGTGCCTGTGTTCTGGTGGATGAGGCTGGATCTTGTCTTTCTGGGGGACAGGTCCACGTTTGGTGGTGTGTTTTGGGGTATCTGTGACCTTTTTATGATTTTAGGCAGCATCTCTGCTAATGGGTGGAGTTGTGTTCCTGTCTTGCTAGTTGTTTGTTATATGGTGTCCAGAACTGTAGCTTGCTGTTCGTTGAGTGGAGCTGGGTCTTGGCGTTGAGATGGAGATCTCTGGAAGATTTTCACTATTTGATATTACATAGAGCTGGGAGGTCTCTGGTGGACCAATTTCCTGAACTTGCCCCTCCCACCTCAGAGGCACAGCCCTGACACCTGGCTGGAGCACCAAGAGCCTGTCATCCACATGGCTCAAATTAAAAGGGAGAAAAAAAGAAAGAAACAAGAAAAAGATAAAATAAATAATAAAATAAAATAAAAGTTATTAAAATAAAAAACAAAAAATAATTATTAAAAAAATTTTTAAGTAATTTTAAAAAAGGAAAGAAAGAAAGAACCAAACGGAAAAACAAATCCACCAATGATAACAAGTGATGAAAACTATACTAAAAGAAAAAACTGACAGACAAAACCCTAGGACAAATGGTAAAAACAAAGCTATACAGACAAAAATCACACACGGAAGCATACACATACACACTCACAAAAGGAGAAAAAGGGAAAGAAATATATATATCATTGCTCCCAAAGTCCACCTCCTCAATTGGGGATGATTCATTGTCTATTCAGGTATTCCACAGAAGCAGAGTACATCAAATTGACTGTGGAGATTTAATCTGCTTCTCCTGATGCTGCTGGGAGAGATTTCCCTTTCTCTTCTTTGCTCGCACAGCTCCTGGGGTTCAGCTTTGAATTTGGCCCCGCCTCTGAGTGTAGGTCGTCTGAGGGCATCTGTTCTCAAACAGGAGGGTGTTAAAGGAGCAGCTCATGCTTGGGCTCTGGCTCACTCAGGCTGAGGGGAGGGGGGCAATGGGAATGCAGGGTGAGCCTGTGGCGGCAGAGGCCGGCATTGCAACAGCCTGAGGCACCATGTGTTTTCCTGGGGAAGTTGTCCCTGGATCACTGGACCCTGGCAGTGACGGGCTGCACAGGCTCCTGGGAGGGAACATGTGGATAGTGACCTGTGCTTGCACACAGGACTCCTGGTGGCTGCAGTAGCAGCCTTAGCATCTCATGTCCGTCTCTGGGGTCCATGCTGACAGCCGCAGCTCATGTCCGTCTCTGGAGCTCCTTTCAGCAGTGCTCTTAATCCCTTCTATTCGCGCACCAGGAAACAAACAGGCAGGAAAAAGTCTCTTGCCTCTTCGGCAGTTCCAGATCTTTTCCTGGACTCCCTCCCGGCTGGCGGTGGTGCACTAGCCCCCTTCAGGCTGTGTTCATGCAGCGTACCCCAGTCCTCTCCCTGAGATCTGACCTCCGAAGCCCGAGCCTCAGCTCCCAGACCCCATCCGTCACGGCGTGTGTGTAGACAAGCCTCTTGGGCTGGTGAGTGCTGGTCAGCACAGATCCTCTGTACAGGAATCTCTCCGTTTTGCCCTCCGCACTCCTGTTGCTGGGCTCTCCTCCATGGCTCTGAAGCTTCCTCCAGCCCACCCGCAGTCTCCGCCCACAAATGGGCTTCCTAGTGTGTGGAAACCTTTTCTCCTTCACAGCTCCCTCCCACCGGTACAGGTCCTGTCCCTATTCTTTTGTCTTTGTTTCTTTTTTCTTTTTCCCTACCCAGGTACGTAGGGAGTTTCTTGCCTTTTGGGAAGTCTGAGGTCTTCTGCCAGCATTCAGTAGGTGTTCTGTAGGAGTTGTTACACATGCAGATGTATTTCTGATGTATTTGTGGGGAGGAAGGTGATCTCCACATCTTACTCTTCTGCCATCTTGAATCTCTCTATGTGCATTATTTCATTAATTCTTATTACAACTTCTTGCAATATATAATTATTCCCATTTTACCAGTTTAAAAAAAAAGAAAATGAACTTAAAGCAACTTTTCCAGGTCACGCACCCAAAAAGAGGGAATTCAGGGAATAAATCTCAGTTCTACCTAAAATTAATACCTGTGAAAATGGTGCGTTTTCCTACCTCACACAGAATCAATAGAATCCCTCTGTTCTTTTTTATATAAGGTGCTTAAGATGAAATCCTCTTACCTGAACCCAACTTACACATCAAAGGAGCATTAGCAATAAGGCATGGCAATATAGCAGGAATTGTACATAGTCATTTAGGTATTTGTAAAGACTTAGGTTGATGAAATCATAAATGTGCAATTAAAATAATTTAACTGAACAGGAAGGTGGACCTGGGCACTCGTAACATGGAAGGTTTGTGGAACCCATTCTTCATTCCTTCTTTCAAAGTTACATTCTTGTTTACTTCAGATAATCCAGTAAGACAAAATCTAGCTTCCAATCTCATAAAGCAATGGAAACAGAATTTTCACCAATTAATAGGTAACATGAGATTTTTGCAAATGTATTCCTTTAAAGAGAACTTTGCAGGCCATTTGAAGTTCTTTTTGTTTTATTTTTTGTTTGAGAGGACATTTTTAAGGGTTCAAATATCATATCACAGATCTACTATGGAAGAGTATAGAATAAAAGCAAAAAAGGCTGAGCAGAACAACTTGGCCTAAAAATAATGAAAGAAATCAGGAAAGGTCTAGTCATAAATCCCAAAGTCTTAAACAGATTAGATTCTCTTATTAAGATAGTTAGAATGAGATAAAAGATTTATTGGCTCTAATTTTTTTCTTCTTTATGTAAGCATATGAGAGGAACTTTTTCTGCTTCCTCAGCTAGTTCTTCAAAATAATTTTAGATCACATCTCAGTGGTCAATTCCTGGGTCTCTAGAACCTCTTAGCAAGAGTCACTGATGCCTCTAAGCTTTAGCTTGGATATACCAAACATTGAGGTGGTTCTCATCAAGAAAAGGATTATTTTAGGATGATTACTATTACCAGTACAAAAACCTGAGCTTCTGTCTTAATTTCAGAGCTTAGCATTTTCTGTTGGGTACTGGAGCCTGGCTCTGTATCCTTGGCTCTTATACTAGTTCCCAACAGCACTCATTCCCATAAAAGTTTATTGTATTTATCTAAGTACAACCAACCTGCGGTGGTGGTGTCAGAAAACTGACCTAGCAGCAACCATGATTAAAAAAAAAAAAAGTGATAGTACAGAGAACTTAGATCGCTTCAGTACAAAGACCACATGTAATTTAGTGCTGTATTCCACTTTTATATATTTTCCCTTGAATTCACTTTTCCTATCCTTTAGCTATCTAACATATCATTCTTCAGGTTCCAGATACATCTCTTACTTAGTGAAGCTTTTATGCAACACCTCTTTCTCAAGCACACTGATTTTCAATCTCTCTCTCTCTTACACACACACACACACACACACACACACACACACACAGATTAGGCTATCCTATTATATTGTCTCACAGTACCCTCTTCTTTTCCTTTATAGTATGAATCAGGATGTTATTAAGTAATTTTGATAATTATTTGATTAATTTCATCTCCTTCAAAGATAATAAATTTGATGGAGTCTGGGAAAAAGTCTTTCTTGCTTACCATTTTACTGCTAAGGCTAGCATTGTATCTACAATACAGCTGGCAGTAAATAAAACTGAGGAGTGACTAAATAATTTAAGTTTTGCCACCCAGACCCCTGCATTTCCTGGACTATGTCTCTTCAGATATCTATATTTATTTGCACCAAATCTGTATTTACCATCTCTTTGGATGATTGTTGTTGGAGGTTCAATGCTACACTTCATTCAGTTTTTCCAGTCTTTTTCCTACTCAGTCCCAACTATCGCTTAACTCTGTTTTCCTCTGTAACCCTTACATGACTTCTGACAGACTAGTCCTCAGGCTTGCCATAGAATAGACACCAAACTCCTGTTCTGAATTCCTTTACCTCTTTACCTGTGAAGGTACCTAGACATGGCACATTATTCCAAGATAGCTAGCTTTGTATAAGGCTGTAACTGGTTATTATTACCTTAATCTGTATTTCATCTTCTCTAGAGAACATTGTCTGAATCTGAATGAATTTGATTAATCAGACAATACAGCTTACAAATAAGTCAAACATTATAAGGTATGGGAAATGATCATTTGATTTGGCAATTATGAAGTTATTACTCTCCTTGAGAAGAGCAATTTCAGAGATGTGGGAGCCCAAATTAAATTCATAGCATCCATATGCATAGCTTTCAGTTATGTACCTCTATCCTGATAACACCCACATATATCTATTTAATCCATTACTTTCTCTTCAGTATGAATCATATATCCAACTGCCTAAGTTGAAATGTTCATCAGGATAGCACACAAATATTTTGTTTGATTTAATTAAAACCAAAGGTATTAATCCTGTTTTACCACTACATGACCCCTACCACCACTATGACCAAGTGTTCATGGACATGCACACACACATGCATACACACACACAGCTATCCATTATTCTATGTTTCCTATCTGAGTTAATGCCACCACCATTCACATAAATCAGAAACCTAGGAGGCATCTTGGACTTTTTCCATTGATTACTCTCTGAATTTTATTAAGTACTAACACCCCTTGATTTTAGCAATATCTAGATCTGGAATTGGACTAGATATGACTCCAGATTAAGTGATTTATTAACTGTCTGATGTTAGAAAACTTACTTAAACTTCTCCATGTTCCCTGATTCCCAACCTGTTAAATGAGGATAACACTGCCACCTCCCTTGGTGAGTTAGTGTAGCTGTTAATTAATTGAGATTATGCATGTAAAACATCTAGAATCTTATCTATTTTTCTTTTCATTACTATTATTTACCCTTCTAGTGCCTTGGTTCAAGACTTCATCAGGATATAATCTTCTGATATTTCTACCTCTAGTCTTATCCATCTCAGCTTCATTCCCCACACTGCTACCAGAATGATCCTTCCAAACTCCAAATCCGAGCACATGATTCCATCAGGCTTAAAGACCCTCAGTAACTCCTCACTGCCTCTTGGATGAATCTCTCACCCCCTAGTGTGATGTCAGAAATCTTGGTCTTATTTACCTCTCCAGACTTTTCTCTTGCTCCTCTCTTCCTTGTAGCCTTTGTTCCGACCCTACAAAACACATACATGTTTCTAATTTGTGGTATGGTTTCATGACTCCATGTCTCTGTGTCTGCTATTTCTTCTTGGAAAGCTTTTCCATGTTTCTTTTGCCAGCTTAAATCCTGTGTATCCTTCAATACAGTCTCAACTTTCTTATTCTCTATAGGACTGAACTTGACCTTCTCAAGACTAGTGGATTATTTTTTTCTTTTTGCCACTAATGAATCTTGTATACACCTACATTATAGCGCTTGTGCTTTCTGTAGTGGTTTCTTACTTACAGGTGTACCTCTTCTACTACACTGTGGGTGCTTGTTTTATGTTAGGAATTATGTACTGTGATAGAAACACAATGGTGAATAAGACATGGTCACAGATCCTGAACAGTTCAGAATCTGAAGGAGGCAGAAATGTAAATAAGAAGTTTGAACTCAGGGATGTGTTTCAAGTGAAAGTATATAAAATGTGTTTTATAATTTCCAATAAAAGAACATTTTCGCACTGTCTAAGAAGATTGAAAAGAATCTCAGCAATAGAATTACTTTTGAGCTGTGTGTTAAAAATGTTAAAATTAATCAGGAAAAAAAAGGAAGTAAGGGTGATAAATTTGAAAAAAATGATGTTATTGTTTTGTAAAAGCACAGAAAAAAGGCATTGTATACATGGGGAAATGCAGTTTTTTAAAGCCAAAGAGTAGTATCTGAGGGATAATGGCAAAGTTTAGGACAGAAAATAGCTAGATGTTGAGTTATGAATATATCTGTATGTTTATTTAAAAGTCTGAATAATAATACTTTGAACAACAGCAAGCTATTGAAGTATATTTAGCAAAGGAAAATATGATAAGGCTGTGTCAAATACCCTTGTGAAACAGCCAGTGAGGAAGGTAAAGTAATCATATAAGCTGTCTGTGATGGGGACCCAAAATACATGAAGGTAGTTGAGATGGGGTATAATGAAGTAGAAAAAAATGAAGTATGTATTACATAGGAGATGGATGGATTCATTGATTCATTGAAAGTAAGTGATGATGAAAAGAGTAGAATCTAATAAGGCTCTTAGATTTCTTAATTGTAAAAGCAGAAAAGACAAGACAGGTATACATGAGGAGAATGGATTTGTTGGGTAGAGGGTAGACAATAAGACAATTTTGGAATACAATGAATTATACCTGAGAATCAGAATTTCTACAGTAAGCAACTGAAGACAAGGGTCTATAACTAGAAAGGCAGGTCTGGGCCAGAGAGAGCGACTGAGAAATTCTGAGTACATAATGGTAATTGAAAAATGAATAAGTTCACTCAATCAATGAGAAAATAATAACAAGTCAAGGGGAAAAAATTCAAGAAACCTAAAAAATTAAGAAGTGAATAGAGGGAAACATTTATTGAAAACCATTAAAAAACCATCATAAATCCATAATAAAGTGGAATTAAGGAGAAGCCAAAGGAACAAAGTTTAAAGAACGAAGAAGTATTCCAAAATGTGAAACTCTGTGGAGAAGGTAAATAAGATAATGGTCCAAAGTAGTCATTGGATTTGGCAAATAAAATCTCCTTGGAGAATGCAGGGTCAGTAGAATATAATGGAAAGGAAGCTGATAGCAGTAGCTGGGAGGAGGAGGAGCAGGAGGTGAGGATCTGGGAATGTGAGTGTAGTCTTGTATTTTTCAAGATGTTTCGTTGATGGAAGGGCAGAGAGTTGGTAACTGGAAGAGATATCACAGTGGAAAAAAGTGATTTGTTTAGTTGCATTTATTTTTTGATGGAAACATTTAAGTAAAGTCTATCAGCTAAGATAGGAAGGTGGTGGAGAAGATAAATTTATAAAAGAGGAGGTTTGTCTTAATTACTAATATTAAACGTAGTTTGCTGTCTTATCACAGATATAACCAGCTTTGTAAAGGAGAATACAAGTTAGAAAGTTCTCCTCTTCCTCAAAAAGCTTCTGTAACATTTCTTTTACTCTTCCATATATAAAGAGCTCATTAAAAAAAATTCTGAAACAAGATCATTCTCTCTCTTATCCATACATTTTCCATCTTCTTTTTCTTTCAGTATTTCTATTCAGCTGTGTACCTGACAAGTAAAGTTTTTCTTTATTCTCTGTACATTTTTTGGTATCCATTTAGCATAAGAATTTACCAATTTCCTGCTTTGCTATTGTAGGTATTTGCAAGGTGACAACGACTATCAGAAAGGCGTTCCTGCTGATGTGATATTGTCGGTAGGACTGTGTTCATGATAGGTGATGTTACTGATATTTAATCCAGGTAAGTTCGTGGCTTAGAAGGTGTATTCAGTGTTTGATATCAAAAAATAAACTAAGGCAATGGTGCTCAAACTTTAGCTTACATCAGAAACATTTGCAGAAAACACTGATTTTTGAGCTCCAACCCTAGAGATTCTGTTTCAGCTAGTCTAAGGTGAACCTCAAGTATCTGCATTTCTAGCAGATTTCTGGGTAGTGCTGATGCCACTGCTTGCTAATCTCACAGTCAGTGAACACCACTAACAAGGATAATCAGGTTCCCAGTTGGACAGGGTAACTATAGATGTATGTGGGCAGCATTTTAATACTTGTTAAATAACAGCTATTGACTTCAACTAGCATCATCACTGTTTGAAGAGAGCAGAAATAATACAAGTCATAGACTATAGTCCTTTCAAGAGCACAGGTTATTAAAAGACCAGAATTCACTCAGTAATAACCTGAAACTGAGACTCTGAGATTTGGATGTGTTTTAATGGCTCAAAACATACAGTAGCACCGCCATAACATTTCAGATTATTGTCTCAGAAAGTACATGGCAATTTTAAAACATGTAGACATGGAAAAAATTGAAAGTTTTAATAGAAGTCCATTTTAGACATGCCTGGGAATGTATCAGAAAATAATATACATTTTAAATGCACTACCTCTGAGTCTGCCACCTTCTTGACATAGATTTAAGTCAAATAAGCACTTTTTCTTTTGGGGCCATTGTGCTCCGTGTTATGTTCTATTGTTTTGTAGCAACAAAGGAGTTAAGGGACAGTCTCTGAGCATCAAAACAGTGTCCCTATCATAAGCATAGTTGCAGCCATTAGGTAATTACTTTTGTTTCCCAGGAAACTAAAGTACTTGGATGCAACCCATCTTTGACCACAGGCTGTGTCTCTAGACAGCAGCATACACTGGACCACTGACCTTTAGCTGGAGGTGGATGGCTGTTAAAAAAAATAAATTATATTCCAATTGGAAAATTTTGTTTGGAAAACTTTTTGTTTTCAGTTTTAATTTAAATACTAAAGCAGCCTCCCATTAAGAGACCAGGGAGGCATGGGCCACACTAATCCTAGCCCTTACTCTGTCTAGGATTTGGGCTCAGCTAGTCCTCATTTCAACAAGTCTGCCCCTTACTCAATGTATGACCTGGGCAAGTTACCCATGCTTCCAATGCTTTAATTTTCGTCCCTGAAAAATAAGGATAAAATGCCTATCTCAGAACTTCCCTGGTGGCACAGTGGTTAAGAATCCGTCTGCTGAGGCAGGGGACATGGGTTCCAGCCTTGGTCCGGGAAGATCCCACAGGCCATGGAGCAACTAAGCCCTTATGCCACAACTACTGAGCCTGCGCTCTACAGCCCACAAACCACAACTACTGAGCCAGCTCTCTAGAGCCCACAAGCCACGACTACTGAAGCCCACGCGCCTAGAGCCTGTGCTCTTCAACAAGAGAAGCCACAGCAATGAGAAGCCTGTGCACTGCAACAAAGAGTAGCCCCCACTCGCCACAACTAGAGAAAGCCCACGTGCAGCAATGAAGACCCAACACAGCCAAAAATAAAATTAATTAATTTTTAAAAATGCCTATCTCATAAGACTATAATAAAACCTGCTAGCTAATACATGTAAATCTCCCAATACTTCTGACTGTTCCTATATTTCTATCAAATTATCCAGGATAATAAAAGTAGGGAAAGGATGTGAATAGGTGGTCTGGCTGAGAAAGCAAAAATATTTAACTAAAAACAACAAATATAATCTATTGTACAATAAAGAATTTGTCTGGTTTTTGTCCTGGGTTCCTGGCATGGAGCTTCTAAAATCCTTGGAATTTCTTAAGTGATAGGAGAGTCTTCACATTATATTAATGAATGACTCACTGTAGATCCCTAGAGAGCTTTGCAGTGGGGGCTGGTGACCAGAAAGACCAACTGTGTGATTATAGGGTTTGGATTTTGAGCCAGGCCAGTCTCCTGGGAGGATAAGGAGCTGGAGATTGAGTTAAATCATGTGGCCAATGATTTAATCAATTCATCTCACCTATGTAATGAAATCCCAATAAAAACTCTGGATATCAAAGTTTAGTAGATCTTCCTGGTTGATGAACACGTTGATGTGCTGGGAGGGTAACAATCCTAATCCCATAATGAGAGGGTGCAGAAGCTACTCATTCCCATGAGTCATATGCTCACTTGAGATAATCAGAAAGATATATATATATATATATATATATATATATATATATATATATATATATATATATATATATTTAAAGTGCCATCTCCTCCTATCTAATCCATCATAGTAATTGTTCTTTTCTATCCGTGTTTTCTCTTATATTATGAATTAGTAATCTGGGGACCATGGCATATAAATAATAGCCATGTGCTCCCAGTTGACCCAAACTGAAAGCATGGGAAGAGTTCAGGTTGGGAAGCTATGGTGAGTTATCCAAAATCAAGGGCAACAGGTGGTAAGATTCACAGTAGTAAGGACCCTGGTAAATCACATTGTTGATTAATATACAATCAACAATGATAATATTCTGACAGTAGGATAAACAGAAATGAAGTGTGAAGATGGGAACTGGGAAATAAACATAGAGTCGGGTACAGTTAAGAGGAAGCTCATAGCTCAGGGTAAAGGAACTAAGTTGTGCAATTGATTCTGAGGTTTTCTGCTTCACATGTGAGGAGTCCATGCTTCTATCTCATTCCACTTGTTCTTAGAGGAGCCCTTTTCCAGAGGCAAAGAAGAGTTTATAAGTTTGTCGTCTGTGTACCAGGAAATCTAGGAGATATCTGACTGTTATATTGAAATGCTACTTAATTTAACTTTGTCTTCACTTTTACTACTCCTGAAACTTTCCAATTTACCCCACTGCCAGCCCACTACCACCTCCCTTCTCCAACTCCTCAACTTTCTCTCATTATTCCTTGCGACTCAGACTCTATCTAGTTTTATTCATCAAATTCATTCCAACAAAATCCACTTCACTGATTGGACAAATTTTCCAAAAGGCCAAATTAGGTAAATATGCTTATTTTGTCAGTTATTCATATGATTTACAGAAATTCAAATTAGATCATATGGTTTTAACAGCTTTTGAGATTTCTATTACATTTTAGTTGTCTAAGTTTCATGTTGGCTTACAAATAGCTTTTAAAGATTTTTTCAACATGTTTGTCCGCCATGTCCTTACAGCTAAATCCAGTGGGAGTTGGAGGAAGGAGAGAAAAAGCTTTCATCTGGAGGAAAAACTAAGGAGAGTTCACTCAGAAAATTGTCTTCTTGATAGTCTAGCCACTGGAATAATTGGCTTTTGGTCAATTAGCTCAAAGAGAATTGGCCTGCTTTCTGCAACCTTAGACAGTAAAGCTAAAAGTTTGCCTACTGACTTTCAAAGGAGTGAAATTCTTTTTTCCTTTGACTGTATATCAAATTCGTAGAAAATTTTATTCTATTCCTATAGAATAAAATCCTGCTACAGAAAAGGAACTAGACATAGCAGTAATAATTGTCCATTTTGCATACTTATTTACAATCTTGAAATATGAATTAACATAGAAAAATTAGTTCATTAAATTAAATAACATGGGGCCAAGTTCTTAAGGAGACCATATGATGGGATCTTGGATACAAATGAAATTCATGTGTGCTAGAGAATCATAAGAACTGTCTGACAGCTACCTTGTAAATCACAGCAGGGACAGAGATGGTTTAAAGCTTAGTTAAAAGCAAAATCTTTCCTACTTAAAAGGATTGTTTCTCTTCAGCTTGCAAGAGAAAATCCTGATGCAGAAGTGACAATGCTCAGTTATCCAGTGGTACCAAGACCACCAGAAAGCAGCAGCTGTTGGTCAGAGAAAGAGAAATTTAAAATCAGAATTTGATCAGAGTTTGGACTGTGATGACAACTATAACTCTATAGATGCAAGTTCTGATTCTGAAAGGGTGCACTGGCTGTTAAGAAGTGACAGCATTCAAATGTGAAGGAGTCTAACAATTGCTCCATTTTTTTCTTTTCCAGAAGTCTATTATTAGCACATGAGTTAACACTTGATATGTCAGAAAGTCAGACTTGCCTTCTTCTAACGTGTATACTTAACACATTGCCAAATAGTTTTTTTTAAATTAAACCAAAATAAATTAGCTTAGAGGTTGTATATATGTTTCTGTATAATGGAGAGATGATTATACTTGAAAATATTAACTTATTTATTGACTGAATGTTACTTAAAAACACAAACTTGTTAAAACTAAAGTAAGAATAAAAATGTGTATTTTCCACAAATATTTAAGTAATTATTCAGATTTATTTATTGTCTTTTTCCAAGTGGGAATAAACACTGAGAAATGAACAGGAAGTTCAACAGTCAGTCTGTGATAGCATCAATGTAAAATTTGCTTTTCAGAGATTTTTAAAAACTGTTCTATAAGGTCAAATGGACAGAGGATTTTTAAAAATTTAGAGTACACATTCTTCAGGTTATCTGACTTAAAGGTTGTGTGTAATCTTATAATTTTAAGGAAGTTAATATAGTGGTTGTAAAGTAAAATTTAAACTGAAGGAGCTAGGGGTGATGATGTAGAAATCAGGGAGTTTCAACTCACGGAAACATTTGAGGTGGGACTTTAAAAAATTAATGGCTCTAGGGAAATAGAGGGCAAATTTGAAGATTCTTTTCTTCCATTTATTGACTAATCCAATGGTAAAGCAAGTCTATGGCCAGGAATAGAAGATGTTCTCCATAGTATTGGACCATGACTATTCATATATATATTGTCCATATTTCTTCTTTGAACTTTGACGTGCCTTACATGCGTAACTATACTTAATGCATATATTTTTTATCATCTCTTTAAATATAATTCTCCATTAGTTTTGTGAGGATAAAAGTATAAGGTAACCCATCCTTATTTCACTTAATTTAAATCAGAAATCAGTACGGGAGAAAAAATAAGAACTTTAAACATCTATAACTAAAATTTTCTAAATTCTTGTTTTTTCACTGTTTAAAAAAAAAATCACAAATATTTTGTCTTTTAACTCCTATCATTCTACTTCACAACTTACATTTACTCAAAATACAGCACTTTTAAATTTACTGTATATTTATGATTTGCTTACTTCACCTATCTCCTGAAGAGTGTCTCCTGAATAGTAATAGATACCATCACAATATTCAATAGAGATACATATGTCAAACGGATTTATTTTTCAGTCTCTACCCACGTAAAATGCATAAAATATACCAGATTTCTGCAGATATTTGACTATTCTAGTGGAAATTATAAGTACGAGTCATCCAGACACAGGTATTAAAAGAGCCACTGGAGAAAAATCTCTGTCTCTTATACTAAATTGTTTCTTCTCAAAGGATGAGATAATTTACTAAATGCAAAAAATTAATCATAATACATGCTAAATCATCACACATGATAAAAGCTGAATTTTATGGTCCATGATAATTACTTTGGAGGACTGGAGGGTATAACTAAATAGATCTGTGACAAGAACTTAGAACTAAGTTCATTTTATTTTCAGATTCAGCTGTCAAGGCAGATGCTCAAAAAAAAAAAGTCAGCTAGATTTATTAAAACCTTGTTGTAAAATCCTCATTTTTAAGTTATGGAGCCTCAGTATCACAGTGTGAATTATTATGCCACCTAGAAGATAAACAAATTACTCAGCAAACAAGCTAAGAGAAGTTTGCTTTTGTTTTTCTCCTGCTCCCCTTCCTGGTCATCGTCATATTTCCATGTGATTCCATGCCATTTTTCTGTCCCCTGGTTACAAGAGGGTTAGAATAATAGTTTGTAATATTGTAAGTCCCCAACTCACCATTCTCAAACAAAATTAGCTAGAAATATCAGAATCACATTCACCCTTCCAAATTCAAGACAGTAACTGAAATACCTCATGTGTACTTGCAAATATCTTTGACTCATTTTTAAAATTATTTATTTTAACATGTTTATTGGAGTATAATTGCTTCACAATGGTGTGTTAGTTTCTGCTTTATAACAAACTGAATCAGCTAAACATATACATATATCCCTATATCTCCTCCCTCTTGCAACTCCCTCCCACCCTCTCTATCCCACCCTTCTAGGTGGTCACAAAGCACCGAGCTGATCTCCCTGTGCTATGCGGCTGCTTCCCACTAGCTATCTATTTTACATTTGGTAGTGTATATATGTCCATATCACTCTCTCACTTCGTCCCAGCTTACCCTTCCCCCAATAGACATTTCTTCAAAGAATATATATACAGATTGCCAACAAACACATGAAAGGATGCTCAACATCACTAATCATTAGAGAAATGCAAATCAAAACTACAATGAGGTATCACCTCACACCAGTCAGAATGGCCATCATCAAAAACTCTACAAACAATAAATGCTGGAGAGGGTGTGGAGGAAAGGGAACCCTCTTGCACTGTTTGTCGGAATGTAAATTGATATAGCCACTATGGAGAACAGTATGAAGGGTCCTTAAAAGAACTAAAAATAGAACTACCATACGACCCAGCAATCCCACTACTGGGCATATACCCTGAGAAAACCGTAATTCAAAATGAGTCATGTACCACAATGTTCATTGCAGCTCTATTTACAGTAGCCAGGAAATGGAAGCAACCTAAGTGTCCATAGACAGATGAATGGATAAAGAAGATGTGGCACATATATAGAATGGAATATTACTCAGCCATAAAAAGAAACGAAATTGAGTTATTTGTAATGAGGTGGATGGACCTAGAGTCTGTCAGACAAAATGAAGTCAGTCAGAAAGAGAAAAACAAATATCATATGCTAACACATATATATGGAATCTAAAAAAAGTTCTGAGGAACCTAGGGGCAGGACAGGAATAAAGATTGACTCGTTTTTTCTCTGTTCATTGTTTACCACTTCTTCCCTGTACTCAGACCATTATTCACTTATTGACTGGCAAGAAATTTCTATAGAAATTAGAGGTAGTGTTGGCATCACTCATGTTGACTCCACTACAAGGGCAATATAAGGCTTTGCTGTTTCTGAGTTTGGAAGAACAATTCTTTTGCCCCAGTTTTAAACATGATGTTGATAAAAAGGGAAGTATCTTCCCCTATCATGTGTGTCCCTCCATGTCCTTTTTCTACTATTTTATAGAGAACTAAAGACGCAGTTCTTTGATACCTGTTTCCTCTATCTTCTTACACCCAGGACTGTGTTACGAACGAGTCATTATAACTGGGCCAGAAGACAACTTGAGTAACACACACAAGATTGTACTCAAAATTGTTGCTCTCTTTCAACCCTTTTTCACAATCTCTACATCAAGTCCTCCTCCCAGAAAGTTCCTGCTTTAGCGGATACACCTTTTTTGGGCAGATGCAGGGTAAATGGTAGCCCTTATTAATTTATGAATTAGAGGTATTTTTTCTGGAGGACTAGTCTTTAGTCCCAGTGAATCTAGTGGTTTCTATAGGACTCCTCAACCCATCGTGGAAAAAAAAAGAAAACTAATAGCAAGACTGTTTTGGAAATTGAGTTTTAATATCTTTCTTTACTTCAACTAATTCAATGATAAGGCAAGTCTATTATCAGAAACAACGCTGCATATATCTGACTATACTATAGTTACAAAGCTTGTAAGTATAGCATAGTTACAAGCTTTGTAACTATAGCATAGTCATCATGCTATAGTTAGTCATCATATCTATATAGCATAGACATCATTGTGTGAAATTCCTACAGAACAGACATTACTAAATTATAAACCAGACCACATTGTCTATTATTGAAATATTTCTAGGAGCTTTATGTACAACTAATAGATGGACGTCCACCCTTTTAAATTATTTTTTATCTTATCATGTGAAAAGAAATTGACTTAATTTAAATTAAAATGATATTTTAAGTAGAAAAATATACTATTGCATTAGCCCTTAACATTTATACTGTTTTTGACCATCACCTTTTTAAAATAACTGTAAGCTAGTCTTATTATTCTTCATTTTGCTGATAAGAAAATGTGGGACACAGAGAGGTTAAGTGAGTCAACTCAGATTACACAGAAAGTCAATGGCAAAAGAAACTAATATTACTGAATCCTTAGTGTCCCTTGTTGTTCTGCTTAACAGTGTTGTCTCTTATTAAAAAGGACAACCATAGTTATCGCATTTATAAGCCTGCTATAATTTAGTCACATTCTAACAGATTCAATTTGGTATTTCACATTGATTAAATGATTTAAAAGACATTTAAATATAATTTAAATTATTTATCAATGACTTTGAAGGTGTTGTTTCTTCAAGGCCACAAAACAAACCCGTTATAAAGCTAATAAATAAGTCAAGATCACATGTGTGCAGATCCCTATGGCTGTCAGCAGAACAGACCTCAGGCATTTGGGGGTGGGGTGGGATTAATTAATTTACATAAGAACTTTAATAGTCCTCCAAATCCAGTCTTTCATCAAATGATTACTGACTGCTACTATGATCCAAACATATTCTAGGTGCTAATAGTACATAATACAGAAAACAGAAAACATCGCAACCTTCATGGAGTTAACACTGTAGCAGGGAAAGACAGACGATAAACAAAATAAGTAAATACAATGTATAGTATGTTACCTGGTTATAAATAGTATAACCACAAAAACAGGAAAGGGAGATAGGAATTATTGCAGGTCAGAGATTAGGGGACCACAGAAAGCCACACAGAGATGGTTTTTGATGAAAGTCCTAAACGACTTGAGACTGGAAAACATCTGTGGGACATCTGTGGAAGAAGCATTCCAGGCAAAGGAAAAATTAAATATAAAGGTCCTAATATAAGAGTGTGTCTTATGTGTAAAAGGGATATCAAAGAATCTTTTTTGGTTGGACTGAAGAAAAGCAGTGGGAAATGGTTTCAGATTGGTGACAGAGGACAATAAAATGCAGAATCTTATCAATCATAATAAGGATTTAAGCTTTAATAAAACTCTAAATGAATTGGGAATAGAAGAGTGGCTTTAGGTTTTAAAAAGATAAAAAGATAACTCTAGCCACAATTGAGAATAAACTCCTAGACACTAAAAGCACAAGCAGAGAATTCTGTTTCTTACTACACTAAAGACATACATTTCTGCCCCTGGATGATTCACTTGGAAATCAAAACTGGGTGCAATGCTAGTGCATATTATTAAAGATCAATGGCACTCTGCTGGCTAAGTGGCTTGATCTGCAAGGGAGGTACTGGATGGGTTCTGGTACTGTTGGTTTTTGGGTCCTGTTGATCAATTGTTGGCAAATGACACTAGAGCTGTAATGAGGAAGTGAAAGATAAGCTAGACTAGCAGAGCCACACAGGAGTTGAGGCGAACTCACTCGAGACTCAAACTGAATATCGGATACTGAGAACCATTGAGTAGTGATGACTTTAAAGTAGACACGGGCTTCCCTGGTGGCGCAGTGGTTGAGAATCCGCCTGCCAATGCAGGAGACACGGGTTCGTGCCCTGGTCCGGGAAGATCCCACATTCCACGGAGCAACTAAGCCCGTGAGCCATGGCCGCTAGGCCTGCGCGTCCGGAGCCTGTGCTCCGCAACGGGAGAGGCCACAACAGTGAGAGGCCCGCATACCGCAAAAAAAAAATAAATAAATAAAAAATAAATAAAGTAGACAGAGTCTGTCTAGGCGGGAGGCTAGGGATGGGTGTTAAAGCAGACAAGTAACAGTTATTCATATGATCCAAGACTACCTTTTGAGAGATGTCTAAATTATGCTAGAATCACTGCCAAACCATTTGGAAGTAACAAAAGGGTTCTTCTCAGATACTTCCTTGGCATCCTTGTAGCATAGCTCTGTTAAAAAAAAAAAAAAATGACTCAGCACTGTATTGAAGAGAGCCCTTAAGAAACAAGTATTCTTACTCCTGTAGTAAGTGAGATGAAATGAACAGTCATGATCACTAACTGGGTAGTATGTAGGAATGATCAAAAATATTTTCAAACTGGAGAATGTGAACTAAAACATTTCTAGTATCATAGAATATTGGCAGAAAAAGGAGTTTTGAGTGCATTTCATAAACCAGTTTTGTATGAGTTACGTTATTTCATTTTTAGGTTCATTTTGTTATTGCTCTTGCACTTATTTTTTAAATTTTTGAGCTCATTTTCAAAAGACTGATTAAAATTCTGCCTGCTTCTGGGTTGAATACATCCCTTCTCATCAAGGCATAAAAGCTGTGAAGTTATTTTCTTTTTCCAGGATTATATCTCAATTGTCAATCTCCATTTATTTGATTCTTCTAGCTCTGACTTTTACTTTCAATTTTCCCTCTTATTAGCTTTATTTGGGATTATATATGATTTTTTAAACTGTTTCCCCCCTCTCTCCTTTTTTTTTTTGATGAATCCTTTGAAACTTCCTGTGGACAAGGCAGTGATACTTAATTTTGATATAACAAAGATTAGTTACAAGTTTCACCTCTTTATCTCTGACAAATATCAATTCCTAGAAGTTGTTGCTCATGTAAACAACATCTATTATTTTATACTAAACTTTGTTCAGCTTTTTAAATTAGGTAAGTTAGTTATAACCAATCCCAAATATGTCAAATGATCAGAAAACAATCTGTCATCTATTTAATGCTGGGATTATTGGTTTTGATATTTTTGTCATTGTAATTTTATACCTAGAAAAGATGATCTCATAAATGCAACACTATATAATGATTAACAGATGCAAATGAAATTGTAGAAAGTTAATTTAATGGATAAAAGATGGCTATCTTAAAATAATGGTTAAAGGTCATATGACTAGGCTTCAAATGTTACAAAACAAAAATAATTAATTGAATCAACAGGCATTTATTCAGAACCTAAATTAAACTAAGGACAGTGATAAGGCACCTGACCACAGAGCTAAACAATTAAACTTCTGATGGTAAGGAGTTCACTTTGTTATCAGAGGAGCAGAAAAAGGTAAAAGTGAGTCTTAAATGGATGCATAAAATACATTACATTGTTTCATAAAACATGTTAGCTGAACTAGTGCTTTAGATGAATATTAAAACATATATAATGTTTATATCATGTACCTTATTTGTTTATTATACTAAATTGAGACTTTTTCCCCCAAAAAACACATTATTTTCAGGTCACCTTAAAGTTGGGTGAAATCAGCTAATGACAAGGAATTAAAGAAGGTGCCTGGGTGGAAAATGTATAATAGGAATAGTTATTAGAAATAAATGGATCTCAGTATTTCACTATACAGTATGTTTAATACAAAAATATTTAAAAATTTATTTTCTCAAATACTGTATATATTTCCACCTTTTGTAGAATGACCTAACTCACACTTCTCTATTAAAATATGATTCAAAAGATACTTCCTCTTAAGATGTCTCTGATTTTTACTCTTATTTATTATGGGACAATTTCTATCCTGCCATTTAATATTTATGTTGTAGGTTAGTGTCAATCTTTCCTTAGAGACAATTTGTGATATTCTCCATTTCCATATATAAGTGATAACACTCAGGGCCAGCTTCATGAGTGTGCAACCTGTGCAGTCACATAAGGCCCCACACTTAGCAGGGCTCTAAATTTGATTTAATGGTCTGAACTCAGTGCCTTGAAATTCTTAATAATTTTACTTTGAATTCATGTTTTATAAACAAAGTTTGATGGGACAAGGGAGCTTTCTGTGAGCAGAGTAGATGTATGCAATACATGTATCCTCTGTTCCCTGCTCTTCCATTTGCATATAGTGTTTGCAGTGCTCCATGAGCTCAGCGTCCCCGTGTACCACAATGCTTAGAGCACCCAACTGAGTACAAGGTAAGCATGTATCTTATTCAATTAGGGCTTCTATAACAAAGTAGTATAGACTGGGTGGCTTAAACAATAGACATTTATTTTTTTAACAGTTCTGGAGGCTGTAATTCTGAAATCAGGATGCCAGCAGGATCAGGTTCTAGAGAGAACTCTCTGGCTTGCAGACTTTTGCCTGCTTACCGAGTCCTTTGGTGGCAGAGACACACAGAGCTCTGCCATCTTTTCCTTTTCTTAAGGGTACTAATCCCATCATGAGTGCCACATCTTCATGATTTCATTTAACTCCAATTGCTTCTCAAAGGCTGCATCACCAAATACGATCACATTGGGGGTTAAAGCTTATACATATGCATTTTGGCAAGATACTATATGGTCCATAGCAGTATGTTACATCTACGACTGACTAAATGAGGGTGCTGACAGCCCTTATAAGTCATACTTTCAATTCAAACCAGCACTTCCTTTGAATGCAGAAAGAAGGTCATAATATTCTAAGAAACATGAATGACCAAAGAACATTATCATTTCTTTTTGACTCATATTACTTTCCTGCATTAACCAACTTATGCTGAAATTAATAATATAGAAGGAAAGAGAAAGGCAAATCAACCTACACTTCATTTTTCTTTCAGTCCTTTCACATTCCTGAGTGGCAGAATATGCACAAATCAAGGAATGAAATAAAAACAGTTAGAATTAGTTTTGTGTAACATTCCCATTGTTCTTATAGGAAATAAGGCTTGGCTTTCACACTGTTGATTGTACAGTACCAATCACTATGTATAATAGTGAGCTTCAAATTAAATTGTGTAATTTCAATGATTCCACATATGTATAAGCAGATACTCGGATATCTGCATTTAAAAGTGGTGCAGGAGAAGAGACAGTGATGGGAGGGTATGAACAGAAGTTGATGCTTTAGGGTCAGCTATGCTTTGAGGTAGTGAAGGCTCTGAGGCAAATAACAGGGGATAAAAACAACTAGTAAAGTCTAGATGACTTCATCTTACTCCCTGGGGAATTGGCAAAGTAGTTGGTCCAGGAGAAATGTAAGGGGATACCAGCTAAAAATATTATTTTTTTGTTTTTATTATCTACCTTAATAAAGCAGCAAGTGTTTGGGAGAAGGAGAGATAAACAAAGCAGCAATATGTCCAGTGTTTGAGACAAAATATATTCATATTATAAACCAAGATTCTTGTCGGAGATCTGAAAAACATTGCTATAATCATCATGACACTTCTTTGTGACTGCTCATCACAAAAATATAGTTCTGGGGCCAGATGGTACAGGGCATTTTACTCTGGGAACCAAAAGCTATGGTATAAAGAGTATTTCATTGAGAAAAACATTCAGATACTGGAAATTCCCTGTTTTTCTTAAATTTCAGACAGATTTTCTAAGGGCAAATATTTATTTATGGTCACACCAGAGGATAAAGGAATGTCTTATCTGAGTAATAATTCAAACTTGCCCCAGTGTCTGACGTTCAGAAATTACCATCTGTTATATGAGCAATGCCACTTTCAGATGGAGGAGATGAAGATGGAATGAGGTTAATCTTTGGCAAAAAGGAAAAGTGTCCACTTCCTCCTTGGCTATGCAGTGGTATAATTCACAAAAGCCATAAAAATAAACACAGCTAACACCCCACTTTCACCAATGGACAGATCATCCAAAATGAAAATAAATAAGGAAACACAAGCTTTAAATGATGCATTAAACAAGATGGAATTAATTGATACTTATAGGACATTCCATCCAAAAACAACAGAATACACTTTTTCTCAAGTGTTCATGGAACATTCTCCTGAATAAATCATATCTTGGGTCACAAATCAAGCCTTGATAAATTTAAGAAACTTGAAATCATATCAAGTACCTTTTTTGACCACAACACTATGAGACTAGATATCAACTACAGGAAAAAATCTGTAAAAAATACAAACACATGAAGGCTAAACAATACACTACTTAATAACCACGAGATCACTGAAGAAATCAAAGAGGAAATCAAACAATACCTAGAAACAAATGACAATGAAAACACGATGACCCAAAACCTATGGGATGCAGCAGAAGCAGTTCTAAGAGGGAAGTTTATACCAATAGAGTCCTACCTCAAGAAACAAGAAAAATCTCAAATAAACAACCTAACGTTACACCGAAAGCAGTTAGAGAAAGAAGAACAAAATAACCCCAAAGTTAGCAGAAGGAAAGAAATAATAAAGATCAGATAAGAAATAAATAAAAAGAAATGAAGGAAACAATAGCAAAGATCAATAAAACTAAAAGCTGGTTCTTTGAGAATATAAACAACATTGATAAAACCATTAGCTAGACTCATCAAGAAAAAAAGGGAGGAGACTCAAATCAATAGAATTAGAAATGAAAAAGGAGAAGTAACAACTGACACTGCAGAAATACAGAGGATCATGAGAAATTACTACAAGCAACTATATGCCAATAAAATGGATAACCTGGAAAAAATGGAAAATTCTTACAAAAGCACAACCTTCTGAGACTGAACCAGAAAGAAATAGAAAATACAAACAGACCAATCACAAGCACTGAAATTGAGACTGTGATTAAAAATCTTCCAGCAAACAAAAGCCCAGGACCAGATGGCTTCACAGGTGAGTTCTATCAAACATTTAGAGAAGAGCTAACACATATCCTTCTCAAACTCTTCCAAAATATAGCAGAGGGAGGAACACTCCCAAACTCATTCTACGAGGTAACCATCACCCTGATACCAAAACCAAACAAAGATGTCACAAAGGAAGAAAACTACATGTCAATATCACTGATGAACAGATGCAAAAATCCTCAACAAAATATTAGCAAACACAATCCAACAGCACATTAAAAGGATCATACACCATGATCAAGTGGGATTTATCCCAAGAATGCAAGGATTCTTCAATATATGCAAATCATCTCAATCAATGTGACACACCATATTAACAAATTGAAGGAGAAAAACCATATGATCATCTTGATGCAGAAAAAGCTTTCGAGAAAATTCAACACCCATTTATGATAAAAACCCTCCAGAAAGTAGGCATAGAGGGAACTTATCTCAACATAATAAAGGCCATATATGACAAACCCACAGCTAATATCGTTCTCAATGGTGAAAAACTGAAATCATTTCCACTAAGATCAGGAACAAGACAAGGTTGCCCACTCTCAACACTATTATTCAACATACTTTTGAAAGTTTTAGTCACAGCAATGAGAGAAGAAAAAAAAAATGAAGGAATTCAAGTTGGAAAAGAAGAAGTAAAGCTGTCACTGTTTGCAGAGGACATGATACTATACATAGAGAATCCTAAAGATGCTACCAGAAAACTACTAGAGAAAATCAATGAATTTGGTAACGTATCAGGATACAAAATTAATGCACAGAAAACTCTTGCATTCCTATACACTAATGATGAACAATATGAAAGAGAAATTAAGAAAACACTCCCATTTACCACTGCAACAAAAAGAATAAAATATCTAGGAATAAACCTATTTAAGGACACAAAAGACCTGTATACAGAAATCTATAAGACACTGATGAAAGAAATTAAACATGATACAAACAGATGGAGAGATATACCATGTTCTTGAATTGGAAGAATCAACATTGTGAAAGTGATAATACTACCCAAAGCAATCTACAGATTCAATGCAAACCCTATCAAACTACCAATGGCATTTTCACAGAAGTAGAACAAAAAATTTCACAATTTGTATGAAAACACAAAAGACCCAGATTAGCCAAAGCAATCTTGACAAAGAAAAACAGAGCTGGAAGAATCAGGCTATCAGACTTCAGACTATACTACAAAGCTACAGTAATCAAGGCAGTATGGCACTGGCACAAAAACAGACATATAAATAAATGGAACAGTATAGAAATCCCAGAGATACACCCATGCACATATGATCACCATATTTTTTATAAAGGAGGCAAGAATATACAGTGGAGAAAAGAGAGCCTCTTCAATAAGTGGTGCTTGGAAAACTGGACAGCTACATGTAAAACAATGAAATTAGAACACTCACTAACATGATACACAAAAATAAAATCAAAATAGATTAAAGACCTAAATGTAAGGCCAGACATCATCAAACTCTTAGAGGAAAACATAGGCAGAACATTCCATGACATAAATCAGAGTAAGATCCTTTTTGAACCACCTCCTATAGAAACGGAAATAAAAACAAAAATAAACAAATGGGACCTAATGAAACTTAAAAGCTTTTGCACAGCAAGGGAAACCATAAACAAGATGAAAAGACAACCCTCAGATGGGAGAAAATATTTGCTGATGAAGCAACTGACAAAGGCTTCATCTCCAAAGTTTACAAGCAGCTCATGCAGCTCAATATACATACATACATACATATATATATATATATATAAACAAAAACCCAATCAAAAAAATAGCCAGAAGACTTAAATAGACATTTCTCCAATAAAGGTATACCCATTGTCAACAAACACATGAAAGGATGCTCAACATCACTAATCATTAGAGAAATGCAAATCAAAACCACAATGAGGTATCACCTCATACCAGTCATACCAGTCAGAATGGCCATCCTCAAAAAATCTACAAACAGGGCTTCCCTGGTGGCGCAGTGGTTGAGAGTCCCCCTGCCTATGTAGGTGACACAGGTTCGTGCCCCGGTCCGGGAAGTTCTCACATGCCGCGGAGTGGCTGGGCCCGTGAGACATGGCCGCTGAGCCTGCGCATCTGGAGCCTGTGCTCCGCAACAGGAGAGGCTACAACATTGAGCGGCCCACATACAGAAAAAAAAAAAAAAAAAAAAATCTTACAAACAATAAATGCTGGAGTGGGGGGTGTGGAGAAAAAGGAACCTTCTTGCACTGTTGGTGGGAAGGTAAATTGATACAACCACTATGGAGAAGAGTATGGAGGTTCCTTAAAAAACTAAAAACAGAACTACCATATGACCCAGCAATCCCACTACGGGGCATATACCCTGAGAAAACCATAATTCAAAAAAGAGTCATGTACCACAATGTTCATTGCAGCTCTATTTACAATAGTCACGACATGGAAGCAACCTAAGTGTCCATCAACAGATGAATGGATAAAGAAGATGTGGCACATATATACAATGGAATGTTACTCCGCCATAAAAGGAAATGAAATTGAGTTATTTGTAATGAGGTGGATGGACCTAGAGTCTGTCATACAGAGTGAAGTAAGTCAGAAAGAGAAAAACAAATATCATATGCTAACACATATATATGGAATCTTAAAAAAAAAGAAAAAAAATGGTTGTGAAGAACCTAGGGGCAGGACAGGAATAAAGATGCAGACGTAGAGAATGGACTTAAGGACATGGGAGGGGGAAGGGTAAGGTGGGATGAAGTGAGAGAGTAGCATGGACTTATATATACTACCAAATGTAAAATAGATAGCTAGTGGGAAGCAGCCACATAGCACAGGGAAATCAGCTCAGTGCTTTGTGACCACATAGAGGGGTGGCATAGGGAGGGTGGGAGGGAGACACAAAAGCAAAGAGATATTGGGATATATATATATGTATAGCTGATTCACTTTGTTATAAAGCAGAAACTAACACACCACTGTAAAGCAATTATACTCCAATAAAGATGTTTTAAAAATGGTAGTATACCTTATAGTAATAATAATGGCTAATATTTATTGAGTGTTTGTAATATTTTAGATACTATTTTCAGTAATTTTTATGTATTAGCTCACTTAATTTTTCACTACAATCTTTTATGGAAGTTATAGTATTATAATTCCCAGTTTACAAAGGAATAACTTGAGGCACAAAGAAGTAAAGCCCTCTGCTAAATGCCACAAAGATAATATACAGTAGATTCAATATCTGGACACAAGATGTCTTGCTTCAAGATAACAATGTACTATAGAGTCATTTCATTTTATTATAAGTAGTGTGTGCTACAGATATACATGAGTGTGAGACAGAGAGAGAGAGAGAGGAAATTGAAAATCAGAGAAGAAGACTCAATGATGGATCTATGGAGGAGCTGCACTTTAAAGTAACAGTAGCATTCTGAAATGTGGAAAGACTATTCACAGGATTTTTTTGTTTTATATCAAAATCAAATTTTAAAAATACAAATATCAAATAAAATGGTTAAAAATTTGTGTGAAGTTTCCCATGAAGACTGCTTTAAAACAACAAAGTTTATTTGGTTAAGTTATGTTGTTTTAAAATTTCTGTAGTATAAAAATTTCACATGTAGACTAATACTTTACTGTTAAAAACAAATTTAGATACAAATCTTCACTCACAAAATAGGCATTTGAGAGGTTCTCCTTTTTATCTTTTGTGACTATCATAATGTATCTCTATTTATCGTCATTACATAATATGGGTCCCTACGAAAAGACTCTCCAACCAAAATAGTAAAGAAAGGAGAGGTTTAGCCAAGATGGGACCCAGAGAGGTGATAAATTAGTTGATATTTTATCTTTGATGCTATCAATCTTTCATCTCTGACCCATATCTTCTTGTTTCCAGGGCTTCTTTTCCCCACACTTGTTCTCTCTTCAAAGACCTAATCAAACCCCTTCCCCAATATTAGTCTCTGACAATTTCATTTCCAAATAAGTTACAATTTTACCTTTTCTAAAGGATTATTTAATTGACTCCTTTTTCAGTAGAGACATCGATAGTCAGATATTTTATAGGTTGCTTCTCTAGTCAAATTTGCCTGATTTTTTTCCAGTGCTGGCAAAGATACTGATGAAATAAAATTCATATTTTATGGCAAGGCAAGAAATATTTAAGCATAAAATTTTTTTTCTCTGTTTGAGGTTCCTCTTTCCCCTTTAGTGTGTATTGTGCATCTGCATTAACCAGACCTCCCTAGGAGATAACCTTCCTTCTTAATCCTGTAAGCAGTCATGATGACCCACTACTCGCTTTGTACATGCAGATCTGGATTGTATAAACTGTCAATACATCATTTGACATATAACCCTTTGTCTCAAAAACATATATAACTGTGCTTTGAACTTTAACTGGCAGAATAGTCCTCAAAGCTTTCTGAAAGGCTATCTCCAGGGTTATAATCCTCAGGTTGTCTCGAATAAAATTTTCCATTTCTTTTTCAGATTGACTATTGATTAATTTTTTGCAGACAATATGCAAATTCTGGATCACTCATAGATTGCTGTCATACACGTCAAGCTTACCTTGGAAACGTTTCGGCAAGAAGTAACAGTGAGAAAATGATACAGACACAAGTGGCTTCCAAGATGTGGCTACCAATTACAGTTCAAAGTTTAAGTCAGTGACAAAATTTTGATGCAAGGTTTGATAGCAGCCTCTAAGGATCCTGAGCTGATGAGCTCCCCGAGATGAGCCATAATCTCAGGAGACGGGAAGCTCTGGCCTCTACTCACCATGGTTTAAGCTTCTTCTGTGGCAGTGGACCTTAAGAGTTAGCATGTCTTGAGTTCCTGCTGTACAGAAGGTAGTCCTAAGACTTATCCATGCTATGAAAGAGGTTCTGTTCCAAGGTGGCAACATAGTAACTTCCTGAATTCACTTCCTCCCATGGACACATCAAATCTATAGCTACACCCAGAGCAATTTCCTTTGAAAGAAATCTAGACACTAGCTGTATGATTCCTACACATCAGGCAAACAAGAAAATGTACACACTGAAATGCATAAAAAAGGCTGAGACACATTCTCACCATAAACCCTACCCCAGGCATAGTGTCATACAATTGGGAGGGAATTCCCGACTGCCAGCCTGTCCTTTCAGTGTTCTCATTTAGTCACATTTGTAGTTCTTAAAACCAGATTAATCTTTATAAGACAAATAAATGTGTACTATGTGTTTTTTTTTTTTTTTTTTTTTTTTTTTTTTTTTTTTTTTTTTTTTTTTTTTGTGGTATGCAGGCCTCTCACTGTTGTGGCCTCTCCCGTTGCGGAGCACAGGCTCCAGACGCACAGGCTCAGCCGCTCCGCGGCATGTGGGATCTTCCCGGACCAGGGCATGAACCCGTGACCCCTGCATTGGCAGGCGGATTCTCAACCACTGTGCCACCAAGGAAGCCCTGTACTATGTTTTTAAAGGATGTTTTCTTCTTTAATATAAATCAGAAAAGTTTTAAGTTCATTTTTTCTTCAAAAATATATGCATGAAAATAATAATTCAACTTTTGTTATGGAACATACTTTGTTTCCTTGATTGTAAGCCTTAAATTTCATTTTCCTTTTACTTTTCTTAGGCTGTCTCAGAAATAAAGCCTCCACAATTCAAGTTTTAATTACTAGTGTGAGTGGAGTGGCACTAAGGAAGTGAAAAGAAGCTGAAAACAATTAAGCTAAAGTCATCCATTTTTAGTGAATATACCAATGTTTTCCAAAGACTCAGTGATGTGGCTAAGACCAATGAAACATGGAATCTTACTAAGAAGATATGTTAATGTTTCTAAAAATAATAGCTTCCTGAGTCTTCTCAGTTCCCAACACAGACATTTATTGCCTTTATTTACACTGTAAATGTTTCAAGAGGTATTTGAAATAACCCTTAAAGAAGACATAACATGGTTTGTTAAAGTTGTTTTGCCTTTCAGGGTGAATGTAGTAATAACATTTTACTGTTATGATAAAAGCAATTTTTCTCTATACTTGTACTAGTTTTATCAGAACCCACACATCTGAGTCTATGTTTGCTGGAATGATGGGAACCATATAGTCACCATGCTTATATGCTAAGCTTATAAATAGAGTCTATATATAAAGGCAATAGCTTATATATACAGGCAAAATTATATAGATGGCAAAGTTGGGCTATGGACATTGTTCTCCCTCCCTTTTCAGAAATTCCCTCCTTCCTACGAGCCCCTCTTCATGCCTTCTAGATTCTAAGCAGGTCTCATTATGACTCCTGTGAAACTATCCTTCATAAATAATCTAAATGTGACTGACTTTGACTTTGGTGGTACATTTATTTTTCAAAAGTCCCTATCTTGCATATCATTGCTAAACAGCTTGATCTCATTGTAAAATGTTTTCTTATACTTGTCCACAGTAAAAACATGATGAATCGTGTTATATTTTAACATTTAAAGATGTTTATGCATTTTTATTTTCCCTAGAAATTCAGAGAATGAAGTTCTGATGATGAAATTTCAGTTACAATGTTGAACAAATTGAGAGAAGCAGTTCCTCATTGTGTTTTTCAAGTTATACCATATACATAGCTTTTTATCCTATTGCTTTTAAAGCTGACCCTGCTTAAAAATCATATTCTAGCTCTGCTGTTGTATCAAATAATACTACTGTCTGATCACTTGAGTTAACAGAAAAAAGGGAAAGAGGATATCATGACTCTTTAATGTCTTAAATGTGTTGTAGTATTTCCTGACTTAACAGTGTGGTCAGGTAGAAAAAATTTAATTTCCCTTAGTTGTTCATGACAGAGTGTTACACTCCAGTGTGTGTGTGTGTGTGTGTGTGTGTGTGTGTGTGTGTGTGTGCATGCACGTGCACACATGGACATATGCATATACAAAAGTGCCCAGGCTGATGGTGGTGGGTTAGGTGGCAGTTTTGCAATCATATGAATCATTTACTTGACTCATGATCTCACTGATAATGGGATGAAAGATACTGGCTTCTGTGCATGATGATGAAGCCAATGACACCACCATTTCACACCTGCAAAGATTTCTTCCCCTTATACTCTCATTCAGCAGCCCACCAGAAGACCAGGTACTCTGGGCTGCATCTCTAAGAGTAGCTGACACTGTCAGAAGTATATGCTCCAAGGGCAAAATACACCTGAATGATAGGGGAATCACAATCAAGAAAGCATATGCATAGATATGATCAACAGGTATTTAATTCATTCCAGAGTTAAATAGGAAAAGAAATACACCCAACACTGTATTCATCTGTCAGAATGGTAATTATAAGCAGGCTAGTCATGAATCAGATGTTGGAATCTGAATCATAAATAACTGGACGCAACAAAAAAAAGCAAATTCATAGAATTTATAGAAAAGAAAATCTGATAGTAATGTAGGACACAATTTAAAATTAATGGTTAGGGCTTCCCTGGGGGCACAGTGGTTAAGAATCTGCCTGCCAATGCAGGTGACATGGGTTCGAGCCTTGGTCCGGGAAGGTCCCACATGCTGTGGAGCAACTAAGCCCGTGGGCCACAACTACTGAGCCTGCGCTCTAGAGCCCGTGAGTCACAACTACTGAGCCCATGTGCCACAACTACTGAAGCCCATGAGCCTAGAGCCCATGCTCCACAACAAGAGAAGCCATTGCAATGAGAAGTCCATGCATCGCAAGGAAGAGTAGACCCCCTCGCTGCAACTAGAGAAAGCCCGCGTGCTGCAACGAAGACCCAATGCAGCCAAAAATAAATAAATTAAATTAATTAATTAAAGAAAAAAAGACATTTAAAAAATAAAATTTAATTAAATTAATGGTTATGTCCTAATTTCCTTGGAGGTACTGGCATTTTTTTAATGACAAAGTTATAATGTATAAATAAAAATTGTATATTTATTGAGTGCCACAACATATTTGGTACAGTTTTTCCTGGGCACTTCATATGCATGCAATATCTCTTGTAATATTTTCAAAAATATTCCCATTTTTAATATGAGAAAATTGTGACAGACACAGGATAAGTGACTTTTTCAAGGGCATAGAACTAGTAAACTACGAAAACAGAATCTGAACTTAGGCAGACTGACTCTATAATCCACTTGTTTAACCACATAATACATCAATCTATTCTTGCTCAATATGTCTTGACCAATTTATCAAAGATAAAAGCAATATTTTAAGCAAATGTACAATTTTTATCTACAGTAAAATATGAAATTAAAATACTAGAAGACTAGATTAGATATAGCTTTTTTTAATAACATTTACTCAGTGCAGATCCCTCACTTTTTCCATCTCTCCTGGCCTTAAACATACACTTTAAAAACACATTTATTGATTGTATTGTAAACAAAAAGAACAAAGAGTCTCCCTCATCATCCTGTAAAACAGAGGATTAATTCTAACCCAGTGCAATAGCCCACTGACAGTATGCCCTGAGGGGAATTCAGGGTGGAGGAAAATAGGATGAAGCATTCTGTGTTTGGGAATTATGGGCCCCTAGGTAATTAAGATGCACATCCAAGGAAGAATCTCAATGACCCTAGATTCTTGCATCTTCCCATACATAGTATTAACTTGAGAAATGTTTTTTTTGTGATTAGCAGTAATCTTAACCAAGATGTATGCTTGACTACATGTATTTCCCAGGAAAAAATATATACTGGTTCTTTCCCTATTTCTTCGGAGCAGTCCCCTTAGAGCTACTGAGAGGCTATTTCCCAGGCTATAGTCCTCAGTAAAGTCCCTGAATAAAACTGAAACTCACTGCTCTTTTGTTGTGTTTTTTTTTTTTTTTCCATCGACCATTTGAAAAATTATCATTTAAAAATAGCTCATCTACTATGTTATTTATATATAATGTAGTGCTTTAAATTTCCATTTGTTGTAAGGCAACTGTTTATGTACCAACTGCTTTGACTTGATGACAGGCAATTTGAGGCTATAAGAAACTCCTTAATATCCAGCAGCATGCATCTGTATTATTCCTTAAGTTGGTGAGAAAGTAATGAGGGCATTGAGGAGAATGCTGCTACCTTCATTTGAATGTAAATCTTACTAATCTAATTCCATGCTATAATCTCAGAATTTTTTTTCCCCTTTTTGGTATACATGCAGCAATCTATTTTTATTTCCATCTTGTAAATGCTCTTCCAGCCAATTAGTTCAAAATTGTTTTCCTTGGATGGATGTTAGAAAAGGTGAGTCTTCCTCAGGAAAATCACTGTATTGATGAAATAAGATTCATATGGCAAGACGAGAAAAATTTAAACATAAATTCTTTTTTCTGTTTGGGCCTCCCCTTTCCCTTCAGTGTGTGTTGTGCATCTGTATTAACCACACCTCCTTAAGAGATAACCTTCCTTAATCTTGCAGGGGGTCACAATGACTCACTACCTGCTTTGTACATGCAGATATGAATTGTATAAACTGTTGTTACATGATTTGACTTACAACCCTTTGTCTCAAAAACTTATATAACGGTGCTTTGACCTCTAATGGGTGGAACAGTCCTCAGAGCTTTCTGAAAGACTGTCTCCCAGGTTATAACCAATTTCCCTGGGTTTTATATTGAGATGTTAATACTTTTACCATCAAAATTTAATAAAAGTTTTGACAATTTTATTAACCAGCCCCAATTCAATCATTTGAAAATTTTATTCATTAATCCTTTGCATGTCTTCAACTGTATGCTTGGCACTGTTTTAACCTCTTTGCAAATGTTGTCTCATTTAATTCTCATAACTCTATGTTGTAGGACTTATTATTATCCTCATTTTACATTTAAAGAAACTGAGGAACAGAGAGTTTAAACAACTTGTTAAATAACTTTGTGCCCAAGGTTACAGAGGTGGCAGGTGAAGGAGCAAGATTCAAACCATGACAGAGCAGCTCTAGAGTCCATGTTTGTCCAGCATAGGAACAAGATCATAGAAAAATCCTATTTGAAAAGTTCCAAACTTTTCATTTAAAAAATGAATTAAATTCAAAATAATTTTATTTTCCTATGCCACAGGGATAGTAATGTTATAATTTTTAAATTGAACCTTATACATAGGCAATGTCATACATGGCAAATATGTCATGTATGTACATATATATGTATGTAAAAATAGCATTAATGAAGGTACCAAAATTCCACTGGTTATATTATGCTTGATGTTAAGAGTTTCTAACATCTTGGTACAAGTTACTATATAGACTTACACTATAAACGTACATAAAAAAAGATAAAGTCTTCACAGGGTAAGGTCACCTAGGAAGGGCAGAACAACTGCAGGGAGAGGAAACACACTCTCCTTTTGCCAATTTCTGTTTGATACATTTTCCAAACCAGGCACTCTGTTAATTTTTCCAAATCTTTAGGACATGAGCTCTAAAATGCTTTAAAATCAGGCAGCTTGAACTGAAGTTCACATCAATGGCCTAAGCCAAATTCTTTCCCCACTATGGCTCATACGGAAGGGATAATGGGCTACATTGGTTCACTTAGTGGGTGTACTTTTGGATGAGTTTTAGAACATATTCAAACTCCATCCCTGCAGAGAGATCATCATCCAATCTTACATTTGCTCTTCCTTGTTTACTCTGTAGGTCTGCTGGTATATGCCCAACTTGACTAACACATTTACCAAGAAAACCTGAGGGTAAAATGGAAATGATTTAGAAACAGTACAGATTCTGAGAGCTGGAGGTGGATATTGTAAAGACTGCAGGACAGGAATAGTAGGATAAGGTCTAACTATTGGGACCATAGCTGAAGTTTTTGAAACACATAAATATATTCCAAACACCAAAGAAGCTATGTGCTAATTTTGATGGCATAGAAAGAATTTTAGTGAGTATCTTAACATCCACATTTTTGATTATCTGACTGTTGAATGTTTCTAGGAGACAGAAGCAAAGGAAAAATTCCAAATGAAGTACCAACCTATAGTGGAACATCTATAGATTCTCCCATACTCTGCACACACCCACTCCCCAATACCATCTCTCATGCCCACACACAACCACATGTGTGTAATCATACATACATATATATATATATATATATATATATATATATATAAAACTATACAATACCAAACCCACATATCTTAGTAGCAGATCTATCCAGACTAAAACCTAAAAAAGATGAATGGCTGACAATTCATGTAATAACTGAAGAGCTGGGGAAGGAGATGAATGGAATAGAGATTCTACTACTAAACCCTCAGTTCAATGTGAATTTAGTATGGTTTTGAAAATATGAACAAACCTACCACCACAAAGACCTATTTTGCACATTTTCCTAAACTCTGTGTGTGTGTGCGTGTGCATGTGCACACTCCTTTAGCTAATAGTAACGTTGTTAATGATGAAGTGAACCAATCCTTTCTAATTGTAAACTTAAAGCACTGAAATTACATATATTACTATAAAGTCTGGGCTGTAAGTCTGTGTGGAAACCCCTAATCTTGGTGGTCTGAAAAGGATGTCATGGAGGCACAGGAACACCTTTTGCCTCTCTCACTTAAATGTTAGAAAGTAGTACTCCTTTTTCCATAGGCCCATTCTCTAATCTTGACCCAGAGACAATTTTATTCTAAAGGCGAGATGTTGTTTTCAAGATACTTGGAAAGCCAGGTCTCCAAGGATAAAGGAAATATTTTGCTTCCAAACAATTATTTATATTCCTCCTCTCATCGAAGATCCATTTTCAATAGTTTGATACTATTCCTTGACTCTTCAGAAGCTGTGAAGGATAAGACTATTTTGGACTTGGTCATCTTTGCTGCTTTAAATTTTGCTTGGCAAAGAAATTTTAACACAACACTAATATGCATTCATTCTTTTATCTAGGATTTGAACACATGAACAGTTGTAGTCACAATTAAATCTTAATTCTTTTTCCTCTTGGCTCATTAGGGATACAGAACACTTTGTCAGTCTTAACTTCCACATATTTGTTAAAAAGTCACTATGTCTTCTCTATCATCATGTTCTTACTAAAAGTTGAAAATTCTAAATTATAGCATATATTCAACCATAACACTTCTCTACCATTGTCAGTTGACTTTCACAAGAGCTGTTACAATTTTGAATATCTTGCCTGAGCTTAAAGCATTTGAACATTCCACTGAGTATAAAGTATTTTGGTGTGATACTCATAAGAGATGCATTAAGTCTGATAATATGATTTTATTAGTGTAATTAATGTTTTCATTAAAGGCAATAAATCCTGCACTATGATTTTGGTGTGCTTTATATTTTTTCCAAAATGCTATTACATTTTTTTTATGATCTTCTGAAGAAGACATTAAAAAAATACATGTTCTTAGTAGAAAACTGAAGGCAATAAATGCTAAAGATGTGTAAATACCTCTTTTAAATGACTTATCTATTGTCACAATTTTAAATTATCCTGTAAAATGAGAATTTTTTGGAGGAGCCTAAATACCCAAGTGCAGTGACTAGAGTGTTACTATCTTAAAATTTAAATAGGTTAAAGAACTGCTTCTTGAAAAGACCTCACAACTTGCAGTATAGGAAAAGAGAAACTTTATATTAGGCAGTGTTTAAACATTTATTGATTACTTATCCATGCTTGGCATTGTCAAATTATTAAGAAAACAAAAATTTCAAAAATTTGGAAATAAAGCAAAAGGATGTTTGTGCCCTTTCAGTGTTTTACTGGCACTTGCTGCATGGGTCTAGTAGTCTCATTTGAAGATTATTTAATTTAACTCTTTAGGAGTATTCACTTTTCTTTGACTTGCTATTTACTAGTGGAAAGGATATTTTGCAACTCTTTAAAGGTTGATATTAACTTTTATAAAACTGATAGTAACACAAATGATCTTTGTACAGTAGCACATCAAATGGATTTTGTCCTATAGAGATGCAAATGATTTATGCCAAAAGAAAAGATAATTCCAAAGTTACAGTTTTATTACTGTCAAACATTAACCAGCTTTGAATCTATTTATCAGTCTTATTCCAGTGTTCTTTCTTTCAGTGCCTATAAATAACTTTATTTCTCCTACACTCCTTTGAACCAACATTTCCTTCTAGCTGGCTGCCTCATTAATGACTTAAATAAATCTTTGACACATGCTTATATTTTTAAGAGAGTCATGCTCTTTATCTTTTGAAAGTCATATTTTAAAAGGTTTTTGTTCATCTGGATGGCTCTTCTCTCTTTATATAATATATAAATATATATAATGGGGCCTAAATTGCATAAAATCTGTCACACATTTCTACAGTACTACTTCAAGACTTATTCCTTCTAATTATTTATTAGAGCTTATTAAGTCTCCTTCTAATTTTATTCCTCATTATTACTTATCTTAGAATTTCTTCAAAAATCTTAATTTCTAAACTTTTTCCTGTTGGGTTTACCCCGAACATTGGCTCCCACTACCTGTCTGTATTTTAGAATTATAATCCTAAATTGGGCTTATGATTAAATTCGTCAGTCTTTCCTTCTGTATATCTTTATTTTTAGGCATACTTATAAGTGTTTCACCATTCCTAGTTTATATAAGCCTTCCTTCATGTTTTTCTTCTACTTTGTGTGGTTTTCATTCTATTATAGTCTTATTGCAGTTATTTTTTAATGTAAATCTCTAAATCCATTTGGAATTCATTCTAGTTCATGAGAGAACAATGGGCTTAATAATGTCACTTCCTTGTGTTTCTTCATTTATCCCAACACTGATTATTGACAGTTCATCCATTCCCCATAGATTTGAGTCACACACTGTGTGACAAGAGGGAAGTTTGACAGTTGACTGCCATGGACTCCACAAGGTGACATTTTTCATAGATCAAGATCAGATCCTCAACCTTTTACGTCAGAAACCAATTCACCCAGGGACAATCAGACTCTCAGTGTTGGGTTCACACTAGATTTATGCATAATGCTAGTTTACAATCATTTTGTTTCAATTATTTACAGAGAAGAACATATGCTTTAAGTGGGTAGAATATTATAATATTTCTTAGAACACATCTTACCTAAAAATCAAGATAGCTATGACATCTATCAGTAATCAGGAAGTTAACTGGTGTGACTGGAGTGACAATAGAGAAAAATAGATAGCGGGAGAGATACTTAACTCAGGTCATGGGGAAACCTAAAGAAATAAAAATGCCATATATGTGATAACATACACTGGTGACCAATTTGATCATATGCACCATATTCAACATCCAGCCTAATCACTGCTGCCTTTTCTATGCTGTTGAACTCCTTCAGTACATACAGTCTTCCTTTAGATAAATGAGTATAATAGGTTGACATATAACTATTCTTACACATAGCTGTTCCCTCACCACTATGTGTATATTGATTTAATTGGTTGAACTCATCAAAGTCAATTTTTTCCATTAAAGCATCTCACAATCTGCTATGTCCTGTTTACAGTGGGAATTTTAAAAAGTAAATTGTTGCCCCTGAAAGTGAATGCTCAAAGATGACTATGAAAAATTGGATTCAGTAAATCCAGGCCAGGGCCCATATATCTGCATCTTAAATAAGTACTATGCATAATTGTGCTTACACTTTGTACCTCAAAAGTTCTTTGGGCTTCCAACACTTCAGTTCTGAACCATGGCTATCATTTATTGAATTACCTAATCATCACTATTACTAAGGGAAAAGCATTACATTTGCTCATAAACCTTGTGAGAACCAGTTATGAGTTGCTTCATGTTAAAGGTGAGCGGTCTCAGGTTAAGGATGGCAAGGTTTTTAGACCATACTTTTGGACAGGGGCAAATTTTGCAGTCCAACTGGCAAGCTGGTTTTTGTATTCATGTACCTACTATTCACACCAGGCAGGAATCATGAATAGAGAATGGTTATGGTTACATTCTAGGATTAAAGGTCCAGAAGTTCAAGCCACATGGGAAGTCAGTTTCAGTCACACAACACAAATCAGTTTGTGGTCAGATTAAATGAGAGAAATAGAATATTCAAGACTTGGAATGGGCAACTGGTTCACTGAGTACTAAAACTGGCAGGTGGCTCTTGATCCTAGAGCAAAGACTGACTATCTTCCTCCCTGGCTTTAAGCAACCATAACATGTGGTTGGAGAAGACCTAATTAGCTTGCTTTATTCTCTCTAATAAGGTAGGGATCTCTGGGTGAAGAGAATTGTCCTGCAAGTCTACTTTTTCTGGCAGATCCTCAGAGTTAAGCAGATCATTTTTGGCATTATCTCCCAATCTCTAGCTTCTACTCTTATTCCCTCAGTAATGTAAATTTTTTACAGGCCAATATTTAGCAGGAGATTCTCATTTTTAGGAAGCAGAGCAGTAATATAATGCCTAGTCAATAATAATAATATCTCTTGTGAGCTCTTTTTCTATATGACACAGATATCATTCTCTAAAGTTAGCCTCTTCTCTGAACATGTGAGACTTATTTCCATTATATGGAAATCATTACTACCTTTACCTTAAACCATAAAACAAAACCATTCTTTTGGAATACAATCATTTATAAGAGTGGAAGTGTGGAAAAACATTTGGACAGGAGACTAAGAGCTACCAAAAAAGCCTGGACTGGATTGGTTCTTAGTTTTCTTTGAGTTCAATATTCTAAGATTTGGGGATTTAGGACTGCATTATTTTCTTTATATTCTCATATCTTGTTAGTAAGCTGTATTTTTCATATTTATACACACCTTACCAAAGTAGGACAAAATAAGATGTTTTGGTCATTCTACTTTCTTTTTCTACATCTATTATTGACAGGAGAATCAATAGGGGGAACAACATGGCTTTGTTCTCAGCTGAGCTATTTTCTTTTTGATTATTTTGGTCCTAGAGACCGAAAACAAATCTTCTTTAGTTGCTACTAATTGTTTTGCTTTCCTTCTATTTGCTTCATTACATTCTTGAATTGATTTCTTTTGTCTGTGGGTACATTCTGCTCTGATCTTTTATTTCTCAGAAATAGTTAAGTGGGTGACAACTGTAAAAGGAAGAAGATAATTTATACCTATTTCCTATGCTTCAGAGTTCACCACCAACTGTTCTCCCACTGCAACAAACAGTCAAATTATTCACTTTGACTTCTTGGTTAGTACTGACAGTCAGTATTCAGGAAAATGGTGGTCTTGCTGAAGGTCTGTTTTTTGGGCTTGAGTAAATCGTGACTTACTTTTCATTGCTCACTTTGTCCTCTTAATGATGACAATATGAGGGTGAATATGTTTTATTTGTTGAAGCTGAAATTCAAATTCTAATAAAGACAATATCTGTTCTGACTCTAAGTCAAACCTGTCACCCATTCTAGCCCAATATTCTGTTTTTAACAAGAAAGTGTACTGAAATGAAGGTCGAAATTTCCATTATGATCTGACCAGAAATGGTCAGGAATTAACTCAAACAGCAAACTTTAAGCAGATTTTTGATAAACACAAAATATTAATTCAGTATATCAATTCAGCAACTAGTGATCTATATACTATGAAGCTCAGTATTATTTAGCAGTTAAGGTTATGGACACTGGTGCCAAATCACGAGTCTAAATCACCTGCTCTGCCGTTTGCTAGCTTTGGACTTTGAGTAGCTTATTAAATTGCCTCAGTTTTTTACTATGTAAAAAATCCTATCTCACAGGATTAAATTATACAATGCATATAAAGTATTTAGGATAGTTTCTAACACATGCTAATTATAAGATGAAAGCTAGTTATTAAGTTATGTACCAAAGAATATTCTAGGTATGTGAGGGTTCAAAAGTTCCTTCAAATATGATGTCTACTCTCAAGTATTAAGAGTTAAAAAAAAAAAAAAAAAAGGTGAGCTTACTTGAACCATTATATGTAGCAACAACATCGTTGGTTGCCTTAGAGTTTTACCTGAACCCCACCTTTTTCAGAATGTTCCTCTACTTTTTCCTTCTCCCTCTCCAAGGAATTGTAATTTATATGGATTTTGTTAAAATTTACGTGGGAGGCAAGACAACTTAAACTTCCCAATTAGCCATTTGTCCTCTCTCCAAGATTCTTCCCTTAATCACACACTAAGGCTTTAACCTCCATTCCCTTCTCTCATAGTCATTCAAACTCCCTCCTTCCCACAATCTAAACTGGAGTGATTTTTCTCAGCTTGCAGACCTGCTCAGCAAATCAAAATCTCTGCAATTAGTAACCTACTTTCCCTTATTCCCCAAGTTTGACACATAATGTCCTCAGTTTATCAAAGCACATATATACAATAAGAAATAAAGTGTTATGAGACTCCAGAAGGGAAATAATTTATTTCAGCTAAAGCTGATGGGGGTTGTGGTTCACGGAGTAAACTACATTTGTGCAGTAAAGGACTAACTCAGCAGACTTGTGTTGTTAGAACCCTGCACGTTCCAAAGACTGGACCAGCCTCTGGGAGATAACCTCCAAGTCCTTGGGATATCCTGCCTGATAAGAGTTGTTGTTTACCTGGGACTTTGAGTTACTGCCAGATTGTTAACCAGTTTTATGCAAACATTGTGATTTATGGTGAAGGCCTTGAGCCATGCAGTGTCAGTTTGACCTCAGGAGAGGCTGGAGACTGAGTAAGTAGATCAGCCATGTGGGCACTCCATGCCTATGTGACTGGTCCCACTGGACACCAAGATTTGGTAAACTTCTCTGGTTGGTAATATTGTGTATATGTTGTCATGCATCATTGCTGAGAGAATACAGTGCTATCTATATGAATCCACTGGGAGAGAACAAGTAGAAACAAATACCTGGTCTCTCCTGGACCCTATGCTATGTGCTATTTTCTTGTGATTTTATTTTATTTTTAAATTAATTAATTTATTTATTTATTTTTGGCTGCGTTGGGTCTTCGTTGCTGCACACAGGCTTCCTCTAGTTGCGGTGAGCGGGGGCTACTCTTTGTTGCAGTGTACAGGCTTCTCATTGCGGTGGCTTCTCTTGTTGCAGAGCACAGGCTCTAGGCACACGGGTTTCAGTAGTTGTAGCACACGGGCTCTAGAGCTCAGGCTCAGTAATTGTGCCACACAGGCTTAGTTGCTCCAAGGCATGTGGGACCTTCCCGGACCAGGGCTTGAACTCGTGTCCCCTGCATTGACAGGCGGATTCTTAACCACTGTGCCACCAGGGAAGTCCCTGTTGTGCTGATTTTAATCTGTACCCTTTCATTCAAATAAACTATAGCCATGAATAAAACAGTTTTTCTGAGTTCTGTGAGTTTGTATAATGAATCTCAAACTGAGGGTGGTTTGGGGGAACACTAGTGACAACATTTTTATTTGGATTTTCAGTTGGACTGAATGAATACAATTTCAGAAATGTAGAAACGTGAGGGCAGAGGATGGAAACAGAAAGTAACAAGAACAGAAGTTATCTGAGATGGAGGAAACTAGAAGAATCTAGGAACATAGATAACACTGTACCATGTAAAAGCACCAATGAACAATTCTGCCAAATACTGCATTAAATCTGTTTTTTTAAAGCCCATTACCTCAAGAAGAATAGACAGTAGGGAGAGGTAAGATTTAATTAAACATCTTTCTCTGTAGGACTTACATGTGGAATCTAAAAAATAAACCAAGCTCATAGATAATGTGAAATTTACAGGTTAGTTCTGGCTAATAAAATAAGATAAATAGATTACACACAGCAATTCTAAACTGCATTAAGCTAGAATTTCCTATCATAAATAAGACCTCACTGGACATTTCTTAAAAAGTACTATAGGAAAAAAATCTTATTTCACCATAGTCTTTAAAATTGTTCTCCATTAAAGTGAGTGATTCTATGTTTTGGGAAGTATATAATTCCCCTTTTTATGGATATGTTTCATGATTTTATAAAACAGAATTCAAAGTTGATCATGAATCAGAAACTTAAACACCTACAGGAATAGAGAGGGGCCAATTGCCTTACAGTCAGCAGGAAAAACAAACAAAGTGAAATAAATTTACACAACTAAAGGAAGCTGTATAGCAGAGTGACTAAGAGGATGAATTCTGCAGTCAGATTTGCTCAGTTTAATCCTGGCATGTACTTGGGCAAGTTTCTAATACAATCTGTTCTATGTGTTAGTTTCCCAATCTGTCAATTGTGGTTATTATATTAATTTCACAAAACTGTAAAAATTAAATTCTATGTGAAGTATTCAGTGCTTGACTCATAGTATACACCCACCATATAATAGGGGTTTTTTTCCAGATTTTGTTATGTTGTATTTTCCTTTTCATATTTCTCAAGATATTTTTTGATTTTTATATTGGTTTCTTTGTTGACTCATTGATTGTTCAGGAGTATGTTGTTTAATCTCCACGTATTTGTCATTTTTCCAGTTTTCTTCTTGTAATTGATTTCTGGTTTCATACCATTGTGGTCAGAAAAGATGCTTGATATTTCAATCTTCTTAAATTTATTGATACTTGTTTTGTAACTAGTATATGATCTATCTTGGAGGATATTCCATGTACACTTGAAAAGAATGTGTACTCTGCTGCTTTTGGATGGAATGCTCTATGTATGTCTATTAAATCCATCTGGTTTAAGGTTGGTGTTTCCTTATTGACTTTCTGTCTAGATGATTTGTCTATTGATGTAAGTGGGTGTTAATGTCCCCTACTATTATTGTGTTGTTGTCAATTTCTCCCTTTACTTTTGCTGATATTTGCTTTATATACTTAGGTAAATCTATGTTGGGTGTATATATATATTTCCAAATGTTATATCTTCTTGTTGAATTGATTCCATTATCATTATGTAATGTCCTTCTTTGTCTCTTGTTGGTCTTTTTTTAAAATCTATTTGTCTGATGAAAGCATTTGTACCTCAGCTTTCTTTTCTTTTTCATTTGCAATGAATATCTTTTTCCCTCTCCTCACTTTCAGTCTGTGCGTGTTTTTAGATCTGAAGTGAAGTGAGACTCTTATAGGCTGCATATAGATGGGTCTTGTTTTTGTACCCACTCAGCCACTCTAAGTTTTTTAATTGTTGATAGGTTTGTACTTATTGCTATTTTGTTCATTGTTTTCTGGCTATTTTGCAATTTCTCTGTGTTCCTTTCTTCTCTTGTAGTTTCATGAATTTCTGTAGCTTTATTCTTGGATAATTCTTTTCTCTTTATCTTTTGTGTATCTATTATAGGTTTTTGCTTTGTGGTTCCCATGAGGCTTGCATATAACAGTCTATCTTAAGTTGATAGCAAGTTACGTTTGAATGCATTTTAAAAGTCAGCATTTTTGCCCTCTCCCTCAACACTCACATATTTTATGTTTTTCTTGTCAAATTTTACATCTTTTAATTTTGGATATAACTTAACTAATTCTTGTAGTTACAGTTATTTTAACTACTTTTGTCGTTTAACCTTTATACTAGCTTTACAAGTGATTAATCCACTACCTTTACTGTACATTTACTTTCACCAGTGAGATTTTTACTTTTATAATGTTTTCTTGTTACCAATTAGTGCATTTTCTTTTCAGGTTAAAGAAGTCTCTTTAACATTTCTTGTAAGGCTGGGTTAGTGGTGATGAACTGCCTTATTTTTTTCCTTGTCTGGAAAGCTCTTTATTTTTCCTTCAATTCCTAATTATAACCTTACCAGGTAGAGTATTCTTTTTTGAAATATTTTTTCCTTTCAGCACTTAAAATATATCATACCACTCCCTTATGGGCTGCAAAGTTTTTGCTGAGAAGTATTCTGATAGTTTTATGGGGCTTCCCTTGTATATAACAAATTGTTTTCTCTTGCTGCTTTTAAGATCCTCTCTTTATTTTCAACTTCTGTCATTTTCATTATAATGTGTTTTGGTGTGAGTCTCTTTGGGTGCATCTTGTTTGGAACTCCCTGTGCTTCTGGATCTGGATATCTGTTTCCTTATGCAGGTCAGGAAAGTTTTCAGCCATTTATTTCTTCAAATAAGTTTCTGCCCCTTTCTCTCACTCTTCTCCTTTGGGACTCTTATATGTGAATGTTATCCTTCTTGATATTGTCCCATAGGTCCCTTAAGCAATCTTCACTTTTTAAAATTCTTTTTTCTTTCTGCTGCTCTTTTTGGATGAGTCTCACTGTCTTGTCTTCCAAATATTCTTTCTGTTCTCCATCTGGTCTGCTGTTGAACCCCTCCAGTGTATTTTTCAATTCAGTTATTGTATTCTTCAGCTCTTTGACTTCTGCTGTACATTCTTATATTTTCTATCTCTTTGTTGAAGTTCTCTCTGTGATCATCCATTCTTCTCCCAAGTTTGAGTCTCTTTATGACCATAAATTTTAAACCTCTATCAGGTTAATTACTTATCTCCATTTCATTTAGTTGTTGTTTTTGTTTTTTTTTTCCTGGGGTTTTATATTGTTCTTTTGTTTGGGACATATTCCTCAGTTTCCTCATTTTGTTTGATTCTCTGTGTTTGTTTCTATGTATTGCACAAGATAGCTATCTTCCCCACTCTTAAAGGATTGGCCTTGTATAGGCAATAAGCCCTATTGTTTAATCTTGTCCTGGCTTGGCTGTCTCTTGAACTGTCTCTCTAGTTGTTTCAGACCTGTGGGGCCTAGAAGTGCAATCCTCCCGGCCACCAACATCTGGCATTCAAGGAGCATCCCCTGTATGGACTGTTCATGTCTGCCAGCTCTCATGGGGCTGCAGGTGTGGCACATGGGGTGGGTCACTTGCCTACCACCTCTGGCTGGGCCACAGGCAGAATATTTAAAAGAGCCAAGAATTTTAATGTTTTAAGAAAATTTTCAAAATGTTAAAACATTTTGTAACCAAATACAATATACTGGTAGGTCAACTGGACCATAGACTGATAATTAGAAACCACCCCTTTATAGATAAGAAGAGTTCTTCTAATGTAGTAACACTATGACTATTTAAACATCTAAAAGTTAATTTGTAGAGTAGATTCAGGGAGAAGATGTTTAACTATATCCATTTTTATTTTATTGATTTAATAGAAATAAGGAAATAAACAGGAATTATTAGTAAAATCCATCATCTGAAAAGCCAAAAAGTGTTCTTCCTTGTGAACCAATTCTAAAGGCATTCTATTTTATCTAAATTACCTGGAAGAACAGTAGTAATGACAGTTCTGTAATCCTTTTCCTCTGTCCCTCCTTGGGGATACCACTCATGTTAATTACTACTTTAAATAAATTAACACCCCTCCACCCCATCTTCAGCGTAACACAAAACTAGAATACAGGAAACCAAAGAACTATCAAGCTACATTTTTATATTAACACACATTTTTACAATTAGTTTGAAATTTTTGAAAATTTTTAACTATGGAAGCAAGGGGTTCTGTGTTGACTATCAGTGAAATCTGCAGGTTTGTCAACTTGGAACATCTCAGAAGTCCAACAAAAAGACAGACAGACTGAAGGAAAGAAAGACACTGCCATCCAACAACTACAAGAAAAAAAAAAAAAACAACTTTGAACAACCAAAGCTAAATTTATTAATCTCATTGTATTACTGCAGTGGGATAAAATTACCTTGATAGAGTCTTAGTAGTCTCCCAGAAAGGGAATGTCAGAGAAGGATATTTATAAAATTTCAGAGCCTGAGCTTAGTGATTTTAAGGAAGGTGTTTCAAGAAAGAGAATTTGTTAGGATTGTGTAATTATAGCATAATAGCTTTTGATTAGTTGGCACAGTGAGCAAATGTCTTGAAGTAATTCTTGAAAAGCAACCAATTAGTCCCGATAAGTAAGCTATTTCAGTTGGTTCACTGTCTTATCTTTCAGGAGCAAGTATTGTCTGGTCAAGTAACTAAGGTAATTTTGCTTATTCTCAATATTAGTTAACATATAGATAGGAAAGTATGCCCAGTCTGAGTACTGTCCAACATAGAGACAGGAAATTATGTTGACTTCGGTTTTCAAGTTGCATAAGGGTAAACTTTTATTTTAAGGTCAGGTTTTTCATCCTACAAATTCTCTTAATGTTAAGCATTTTTATGAGGAATAAACTATTATATACATTATATACATTTACTGAATCCTAGGATAATTTTTATTTTTACTATTACATTGTTTAACGATTTTTATGGTAAAGTTTATTGAAATATCAGTCTATTAAAACATCCACTCAATGAGAGCTAATAAACCTGGATGTAAAGAAGGTGTATATTATGTTACAAATATTTGGCCACAAGCATGCACTCAGCATTTTTCGGAAAAAAGAAATCATAAAATATGATGAACTACTATATCCAAGTGAAAGGAAAGAATAAGAATCGCTTGTCCAACTTGATATTCCAGATGTTATTTCCACATTTTATTTTCAGTCTGGCCAAGGGAGTTGGAACTGAACTAAGTAAATAAATATCCATTCTCCAAACTTTTCTTTTTTGCAAGTAGTTAGCCTAGTGTTATGTGATTTCGACCAAGCTATTCATACTTTTGTTGTAATGCTCACAGCAAAACATTCTAAAATACACATCACTTTATAAAAAAGCTTTTACCTGTTACTTGGTAAACACTTGATGTTTACATACAGAATAGTAATTGATGGTCTTACTGTGCCCACAAGACTGTTATTCACATCAGAGTTTTCTGCTGACTTTATAAATAACAAGAACATCTTTTGAGTGCTTTAAAATCCTGAAGCCAAATCTAGAGCACTGGAGTATTTACTTTACATACATGTACTTGTTTCCCCAAATGTGAAAATTAAAATTCTGTATAGATATATGTTGTCATTTAAATATTTAAATATTTGTATTAAAAGGAAGGAAAAGAGTTTCTAATGTGGATTTTAGATATCACATTTCTGTGACTTGAAATGAAGAAATATGAAGAAAATTATCTTTTAAATAGTTTACAATGTCATTGTCATTTCAAATGATGAAAAGTTAATTCCAAAATGAAAATCACTTACTCCCATCACTGGGAAGAATGAGGATGTCACTAGACCTCAGGGATCAGTGAAAACATGGGCTTGATTCTGCCAGGACTGTCACTCCACTCCCAGATTTACACTTATCTTTGTATCAGTTTCACTTTGTTGCACTACTGAGCACTTTCATCTACATGGTAGGAAAAATAGTCATCAAGAGCTCTTGAGCTTCAAAAGTTTTGGCTTCAGTTACCATTAAGTTTCTTTCTCTATTTCCAGTAAGGGAAAAAATGACTCAGATGGTTTGGCTTTGGTCAGGAACTCTCCACAGGACCAATTATCTGTGGCCAGTGATAGGAACACATAATACATTTGCAGTTCCCAATATAGCAATACAGATATGAGCGGGTGGAGGGTGATTTTTGGATAAAAGACAAAGATACTAAGTCAACTATATCAAAGATATTGATTGTTTTCATCTCATCTGAATAACAATAAGCATTCTTCTCTGAAGACATACCAGTTACATAGTATTGGTTAAGATAACAGAAAAATTGACTCAAACTGGGTTAAATAATGTATATAGAGATAGAGAAAATATAGGCGAAAAACCCAGAGGTATACTTGGTATAATCCAACAATTCAATAATGCTTCTAAGAGCTCAGTTACTTTATGTCCCTCTGCTCTGCCTCTGCAATGCAGCTTGAGCCAAAGGAGGGCTGTGCTTGTGAATGCAAGATGATTGCTATAAGCCCTTCGACACAGATATCTTTGTACCAGTATTCCCACCAAAAGTCCTCTTATTCACTTTTATTATAACAGCTTAGACTCATTTCTACCCTGGAAATGTCGCACTTGGCCAGGATACTGGAACACTCTAACTGGTATGTCCTCTGCTTTTGGAATTTGGAAGGGAGTCAAATGGATAACATAATTTGGGGGCTATTGGATATCAAGAAGTAGAGGAGTGCTTACTGGGAATGTAACCTAGACTGTCTGTCACACGTCCATATTTTTACTGTTATCTTTTAATTATTCTATTGCTATTTTATTTTATTTGACTGGAAGATAAAATTTAACTGAAGTTATCATCGTTAAGGCTTAAGTATGTAACCCACTCCTTCTTTCTTACAGGAAACCAAACAGTTATGAAATGCTGGCTGTTGATCAAATGCTTGATATTTCAATGAAAACTCTTAAGTTTAAATTAAAACTCACAGTTTATAATTGAGACTAAATTATTCCTATTCTCTCTTCCCCATTCTAAATCTTTGGGAAGACATATTTGGGTATGCCTGAGAGAGAATGAGAGAAATAGGAGCAGGTCCATAGAGAGCATCCAACTCAGTTTACCTGTCTCAGTAGAGGGATGAGGAGAGCCAGCCTACCTTAGGCAGCAGGAAGTATAAGAGGAGTCAGATAGAAAGAGAAAGCACTCTGAAGGAGTGCTGATTTACAGCATGGTGACCTGTCCATTTATGCTGATCAGGAACCAACAAAACAGATTATCCCTTCTCTCTTGTGGAAGACTTCAAAAAGGAATGAGGAGAGAAGCAAAATCTCTCCCCTCATTACTTCCCTGCATGAGGAGAAAGGGCAGAAAATTCCTGTGTTTAAAATTTCTGTGAGGAAAGAGACAGTATTTCTACAAACTGTAATTGTATCCACACTTCTTTAAGTAAAAAATCTCATGGTAGGAGACCACAATTATGTATGTATGTATGTGTGTGTATATATCTATATATAACTCTTTATATATAGTTGGCCCTCAATATCTGTAGGTTATGCATCTGTGGATACGGAGAGCCAACTGCACTCTGCCACTTTATATTAGGAACTTGAGCATCTGTAGATTTTGGTACTCAAGGGGGTCCTGAAACCAATCCCCCATGGATACAAAGGGATGACTGTATGTATTTCTCTTTTATCCTCTGTAAATGGTGCATGTCTATATTTACTTTGAACTTATATTCATTCAACGACTGATTTAGAACATGGGAAGTGGGAGAGAGAAAGAAAAGATCAATGATTGAGCTGGCTGAAATGGGACCTTTGCTGGAGTGAGAGTCGGAAGAAGGGAAGTAGGCAGAAACAAATTTGTCAACCAGTTTATTTACTGGTTTATTTACCAGTTTATTTACTAATAAACCAGTTTATTTAGTATTGATTATGTGATTATGAACACCATGTACATTTTCATTATGGACAGTTATTCCTAAGGCTTAGGAGTTTATCGATCTATTTGAGAGTGAAAACTCTAGCTAACAGACTTTAAGTTACTTTGTCTTTTTTTTTGGTCTTTCTCAGAAGTAATTAATCAATAAGACCCATTTATGTGTACAATGGGATTATGGTGCTTGGTAAAGAAATAAACAGAGAATAAAACCTTGGCCTACGCCCTGAAAATGTGACACATCTCCTTTTCACTCCTTCTGTCATTATTTAGCATTGATTGATTGACTGATTGATTGATTAAGAGGTATCAATCATCATCAGAGGCAAGGAATCTAGTCTCTCAGGCCAGTAAGTAGTTATCGTATAAGTAAGTACTGATCCCTGGAGATTTTATAAAAGCAGATTTTTTTCCACTCTCTCCCCTAATGAAATTTCCTGATCTTGCTATATACTACATTATTTCATCTTAAAAATCCCTTGTGGAAATGAGGACTCTCTGTCATAAGTCACTGGATGCTCAGGACAACAGGGCACACAAGACTACACAGTGGCCTTCCTAGGGTTTGTCACTTGCCCAGATTAATGCTAGAGCCAAAATATTAAAAGAAAAGACTCAGGACAGTTGGTTCTTTAAATGCAGATGTTTGGTTCTTTATGTAGAAAGGCTGGTCAAGCATAGAGGGCTAGGCAAATAGGCGGTTTGAACTGCAGTATGTCAAGCTTAAAAGGGAACAGAAGGTCTTTGGCAGGTGTAGAATAATTATAGTCAAGACCATTTCCCACACAGCATTGATAGACCTTTGTTTTGCCCCTTCAACTCACCATGTTACTTTCAGGATACCAAGTGAAACTTCTCTGACTAAGGACAATATTTCTCTTCCTCTCACTATTTAGTTAGGAATTACTTCACTGGCTTGTCCAATCTGTCTCTAATTTTGTTCTTAGAGGTCACCCTTGCCAGATCTGTCATGGAAGCTTGAGGCTTTATAGATGATTTTTTTCCTCAAGAAATTGACTAGTGCACATGACTGGACTTAGTTTTCAAGTATTTCAATGTAAAGTCCACCACATTTAAAGCTAGTTGGTATCAAAACAATTTAAGGAGAAAAATCACAATTTTCTCTTTAGGGAAAGGAATATCAGCAATCCTTGTGTTAAACTTTTCTTCTATAAGTGAAAAGAAAAAATGTTATTTTGGTATTTGACTTCTAACAAGATTCCACATCCTGTCACCTCAGTTAAACAAATTGAAGGACCCCCTTCCTAAGTTTTCTATTACTTTATTTATTTTGTTTCACAGATAGCTATGTTAGTCAATTATTCTATTGTAATGATTCTAATTACCATGTGTATTCTGAGAATAGAACTCTTATTACTTGATCATCACAGTAAATTTAGATACTTTTCTATTAAAAAGAGTGTCAATTCAGATGCATGCAGTTACGTTTGGAGTGTTAAATATTGATAGTCATTTAGCAGTCTAATTTTAAAATAGAATGGGAAATTAACTCAGGCATAAAAGTTAATATCTGCTATCTTCCCTCTGATCACTATTCAAGTTCATTAATGGATGAAGGCATTGAATAGATATATGGCTATATAACAGCAATGTGTTCTTTTATCTCTAGTTGGCTGTGTTAGAATGGGTGTATTAAACCAAAATATCTTCACATTTTGGGTTCATTTGTAAAATTTGGTATCTAACTAGGCAGTTTAGAAGCCCATTACATTGATGCTCCCAATGAATCATATCTCTTAGCACTCATGACTTATTTATCCTCTCCCCTTGAAGCTGGGCTGGGCCTGTAACTTGTTTGAACTCTTAAAATATGGGGAAAGCAACTGTCCAGGTTCTGCCTAAGACAAAAGAAGACCTGGGAGCATCCATTTTTGCACTTGGATACCCTACTGGTGATACAATGTGAAGAGAGACTCCATGAGGAAGGGAGGTCCTGAGGCTACAATGAAGAGAGGAAGAAGCTCAGCCATCTAAGAGACCCAGTAGAGCTCAGCCCCTAATAGACCTATCAGCTGAATGCAACCTCATGAAAATCCACTGGCAAGCAGATCTGAAGAAATAAAGTAAAAATAAAATGGCAGTCATTTGAGAGTCATAGTTTTTTTTTTTTTGGGGGGGGGTTATTATTTAGTAATAAATAATTAGAACATGTAGAAATGGCAAAAACTAAATATCTCCCCACTCCCTACCCCTACCCCTATCCTCATCCATGTGGTATACGGTATATGGATTTAGACCTTTGAGGTTTGATGCAGGCAACTGGAGTCTGGTGTTCATCCACTTCGAGGATAAAATAATGAGATATATTAATTGGACAAAACAGGATCAGGAGTCTCACTGAATAAATTAGGGATATTACATATGGAATGTGTTTCTCAAATAAGACCCCCTCTAACAGGTCCCCTCCACATTTCATGAAGTAGTTACTACGTTGGCTTTAGAAAGTAAGAAATTATGGGCAGACAGGATGTATAAATTTTTAGTTCTTAAAATCCTTGTGAGAGTCAGTTTTTCTCTCTCTCTCTCTCTCTCTCTCTCTCTTCCCCTCTTCACCCCCCACACCTGGCCCCTCATTTCTTTCTCTCTCTCTCAGTTAATCTTGAATGGGATATTCCTTATAATTTCCTAAAATTCTGCCTGCCAGTTGTCTTAGTTTTAATTACTTCACTACAGGTCCACACAGAGACGCTAATTGTGTGTTTGTGTGTGTGTGTGTGTGTGTGTGTGTGTGTGTGTGTGTGTGTGTGTAAAACTGGACACAATGATTTGCATATGCCAAAATGGCTTTACAATAATGCTCTTTGTCTGTGTACTGAATACAACATGTTGGATGTATTTTTGTCTAAAAGAACTCAGGCTAATTTCACTATTTTGATTAAAAATGAGTGGGTTTTGCTGAGAATATTGAGGGCTCTCACTAGATTAACTATTTAAAACACTTGTATATATGTCAAAAACACTGGTTCTTATTATATTGACTGTAAAGCTAACTTTTTATGACTAATGAATATGATTAATGTGATGCATATGATGAAAGCTCAGTATATTAAATATCACACAGGAAATAAGTATCAAATTAGAAATAAAATAATAATTGTGGTTTTAAAATTTTAGTATATATGAAAATCACCTGTTTAGTATATGAAAATAATTCTTGAAAATGCATAGCACTAGGTCGTACCTCTAATTTCTAATGAATAACATGTACCATTATAGAATTTCATTGAAACAATGTTCAAAGCTATTTAGTAACTTAGTAAGTGAATTATTAAGAATAATTAAAATATGATATGAATAAACTATATTTTCTTTTTGCTTAGAATTCTTGTGGTACTAGCTCAGTAAGAAGTCTGGTTTCTATAATATGTTGTTAGACCTCTACTCATGGGTATATCTGCAACCTCTACATTTTTGGCTTCAGTGTTCTGTTTTCACTGCATCCTGAAAGTTGACTTGATTTATCATTTCAATTGCTGTTTTCCTGGTTTAATATGAATAACTGTTATATTTACATAATACATTTTCCTTGTTGTGGTTTTAGGCTTATTCCTACTGCATGTAAAGATGCATATTTTCAGCAACAGAGTTTTTAAACTAGACATTTTATTAACTAGATTTTTACCATACTATCAATATTAAAGTTGATATAAATAAAAATATTTTTAAAATTCTTGAACAGTGAAACATCACTAGTGATATAATATCTATGAATTTGTAGTGTCTCTAGAAGTTGTAATATAATATCCAAGGAACAGTATTCAAATTATTTGGGTATTTTTTTTTAATTTATGGGGGTGTCATTTAGTAATATAAGATCATGTGTTAAGTTTATATCCCTTATTAAATATTTATTAAATAATTCATTTATGTTGGTACAAAAATGTTATATTTGTATTTATATTGTTATGAAATTATTTTATCATGGGATATGGAGGATGTTTAAAGACACAATGTCCTGAAAGGAAATAGCACCTTCAGTTTAGGCAGTTGTAGCAGAGTTCACTAAAGGTTTATTTAGGAAAACCACAGGATACAATACAGGCGTAGTACTAGCAACAGTGGAAGCACTTACAATGACTTGGAACACGGGCTAATACGGTTATCAGAATCCAGAGAGGACAACTGTATGGAAATGACTTCCTTCCAGGAGCAGAGACTTGATAGAGGGATAGCAAATCAGTAGGGAGAAAGCTGGGAGAATAAATACCTTAACCTCATTTTGACTGGTGTCTATCTCCTAAAAGTGCTTCTTGTTATGTTAACCCAGGCCTGAAGGCAAGGGGGCCCACTATGTAATCCATAATGGTCATCTTTCTAGGGTACAGAGGATTATGAAGAAGGGTAGAGAGTGAATCTGGAAAAACAAGTGAAATTATCCAGAACGAATGGGTAACTTGAAAATTTTTGGAGAACCACTGTCTTAAAAAATTGGATATTCATATAGTAATTAAAATCATGCCATCAGCGTATTCATAGACTGTATTGGATGTGAATTGCAGGGTTAATTTCATTGTAAAATTTAAATACTCATCTCTCTAAAAGCTGGGTATTGGTCCCACAGCATCTTGGATACCTTCTAATTAAAGAATTCTACTAAAGTCTTATCAGTATTTTAAAGGACTTTCTCTCATTTTTCAAGGTCACTTAACACTGATTTTATATCCTGAAAATATTAACAATTCTATATACTTCAGATTTAAATAGGAAGTTACCAGGGGATATCATTATTACATTTTTTGAATCACTGATGAAAGAATGACATTTAAAAAATCACATCTGTGTAAACTTTCAGTAGGTATTCATCTATGATATTAATGAAGCATGGATGTAATATAACTGAAAAATCACAAAGTAATGAGTGTGTTTGCATACTCTACTCATGTATTTTACAAGAACAAAAAGGTAAATAGTAAAATTTCCTATAGTTATGATAGTTTATAGGTTACATTTTGTGATCTTTATTTGATTAATGTAAATGGTCCTAATCATAGTGAAGCTGGACTTGCTATGCAATAACTAATTTGATAAATAGTTTTAGAAGAGGAAGGTAATGAAAAAAAGGAAACTTCAAATTTTAGGTAGGTAGATTGAAAAATGTGTACAATTATTGGGAGTCTCAGTGTTAGCCACTGGAGACAGATAAAATTATCTTAGATCACAAATGGCTTATAGATCATCATATAGTCAAGTTAATACTGGGCTAGGAATCAAAAAAGAAACACAAAATTGATTTCTTCGTATAGCCAAGTGATCTGGTTAGATAATACAGACATGTTGCCCTTTATTTTTCTCTCCATAAATTGATGGATTTTGTGATCATGTGCCTTCCGTTTTAAATTATTTCACTTAAAAGTTAAAAATATTAACATTATTATGCCTAATTAACTTCAAGTTTCTCTTGAAACTTGGAAAGTTATAAACTAAACATACATATTTTTTAAAAAATTCCCAAATAGTTTGAATCCTCCTCAATTATGGAAGAAGTCATAAATTTAAACAGATTTTAGCTAATCTTGAATCTAGCTTACTGGACTGGGGAGCTATACCTTCTCTCCTTTCAGTCCTGTTTTTCATTCCTTGGATTCTTCATAGTCTGTCTCTTTACTTTTTTTTTTTTTTTTTAAAGAATATTACCTATTTATTATTTCTTCTAACTCAACATGGCGATTGTATATTTTCTCCTTATAACCCATGGTTCTCTCTGACCAGAAACATCAGCATCACCAGGGAACTTGTTAGAAATGCAAATTCTCAACCCAGAACAATTGAATCAGAAAACCTGGAAGCAGGGCTCATATTGCTTTTTACTTTCCTAGCAATGACGTTTTCCCTCTTGTCCACTTAACAAATTCTTACCTATTTTTTAATGATTTGGTTCAGATACTATCCACTTATAACGTAACTGTAGTTTCTGCCTCTGGAGGAAAGGTTTCTCGTAGTGATCTTTTTATCCCCAATATCAAGCACGATTCCCCAAGCACAGAATAATTAATTAGTAATCAACGGGGCTGGGACTTCACTGGTGGTGCAGTGGTTAAGAATCCGCTTGCCAATGCAGGGGACACGGCTTCGATTCCTGGTCCGGGAAGATCCCACATGCCGCGGAGCAACTAAGCCTGTGGGCCAAAACTACTGAGCCCGCGTGCTGTGACTACTGAAGCCCATGTGCCTAGATCCCGTGCTCCACAACAAGAGAAGCCACCCCAATGAGAAGCCCACATACCACAACGAAGAGTAGCCCCCGCTCGCCGCAACTAGAGAAAGCCCACGCACAGCAACGAAGACCCAACACAGCCAAAAAAATAAGTAAATATAACAATCAATAGGGCTAACTTTATTACCCCTTTGAATTACCTGAAAAGATACAACAGTATGAAAGAATGTAATATATTTGGGTAACTGCATAAAGAGTATAATGTTTTACGCCCCAAGAACTCATGGTCATCTGGTAAGGTAAACAGGAGGTAGACCACAAAAAGTTGATAAGACATGTTAAAGAGTTTAGACTTAGCCTGAAAGCTCTATGTAAAATTTTAGGCAGGGCAGAATGTCAAATAGTTAATGTTATGGAAGGACCACATCACAGTGGTACTGAGGTTGGGAATAACTAGCTTCACTTCGTATATGTAAATATAGGGAAATATCTGAGACAAAGAAAAGAGCTGTTTAGATTATTCCATCTTCCTCTCAATCCATGGTGAAGGGTGCTAAGCAGTGTGGGCTATCCTATGGTTTATTTTCTAATACTTAAATTTAGGAGAGGGAACTTTACCCAAATAAAGGCAGAAATAGCGAGACAGAAAAATATTTTTGAGAACATTGAGGGTCAGTCTGAGAAAACCAAGATCAGTTGATAAGTCTAAAGAATTGGAGAATACAAAAATATCATGACCAACTCCCAAAACAATAGAAAATACAGATCTGGAGTAAGGAAAAAAGTTGAACATGAGAGTAGGTTGTGTGCAAATTGAGGAGATTCTATACGAAATTATCTTTATTGTAGTCACCTCACCCACAATGTATGTCAATGGGTCTGACTGGTTTAATGTACAGAATCAAGGAGGGAAACATTTGAATAGAGGCTCTGAATTAGAAAAAGAAATGAGGCATGCATGGAGAAGAGTAAGTCATACTTCAAAAACTTGACACATTTATGATGAGCTAAACATGACAGAAACATGTGAAAAATATTCTATGTTTATAAAATTCAGAAAAGAACACAATATACATCCCTTTAAGTAATATTTATCAGAACAGCAGGGCTAAAATAGTAATTGCCTATTTAATTGTCTCTTTTATGACAGAATCTTAAAATACAAGCAGTTTCTGTAACATCGGTCACATGTTTGATAAAGGATTTAAGTAGGTCTAATGATGAAATGTTGATTCAGTTAAATGTGACATCCACAAAACTGATAGAGAATGATAATTCCAACATATTTATTTTTCATTTACCAGCATAATAAAAACACTGTTTTTGACACTGTATGTATCAGTAATCAGAGCAGTGAGTCATGTGTAGTAGCAAAATGATGCTTTGCATTTCATAGTGTCTTTCAAATTAATTTTCCATGACAGCATCATTAGCTCCAATTTATAGATCAGAGGGTACTGTATACAACTATCTGAGTGAACAGACAGATTTTGAATGAGCCTGAATAGTGACTGTTTCAGTGTTTTTGAAGCATAAATTCCTTGCAAGTCTATAGCTTGTCCTCAAGCTTGTCTTGGATTCACTTTCTTGTTCCTGGTATGTTTCTCATTACTTACATACTGGAACGGGCCATGAATCTGTTCTGGATCCCTCAGCATCTGCATTGGAGTGACTCATAAATAGAGAGTTTTCTTCCCTCTATACTTTTACTGATTAGCATGAACACCTGATATTGTTCATGTTACTTTGTAATCACCTTTAATTCTTTCTGGTCTTAGCAGTTGGATATAAATCTTAAAAAATGAAAATTCATGATAATTATTATTAGTTCAAAATGGTCTTGAAATTCATAGTTCATAATGGTCTTGACGTCTTAAAAATGATTGCCCTATTTGGACATTACAGTACTCCTATCATGTAAGTATGATTTGGGGTGAATATAAGGAAACAATCTCAAAAAGTTTGAGTAACCTAAGATCAAACTGTAAGTGGCAGAGCTAAAACTGACCCAAAGTCTGTCAAATGCTAAAAATTCCTTTCCCACTATATCAAAGAATTGACTATACAGTATAATGATTCACTTTAAGTGGCTGAGAAACCCTACCCTGCTCAATGTTATGATTCAGAGAAACTACAGAGGGTTTCTCAGTGCAGGGTCTTAGAACCAGGGAGATGAGTACTAATTCAGCACCTTAATTTCCTTAGTATGTATATCACACTTCTTTTATTTTCCTTATGATCTTTCTACTGATTGGAAAGCAAAACAACTTTAGTGACACTAGACAATGAAGACTGAATTTTTAGTGACACTGGACAATGAAGACTGAATTTTCATTTTTTCCATCAGATGTTTCAGCATTTGTTCTACCATATAAACTTGAAAAAAAAGGTATAATAAACAACTTATCTGGATTTTCCTCAATGGAATATGATAGTGTCCTAAGTGATTTATATTTATTCCCCTCAAGAAATGGAAGCAGCTTTTGAAAAATATCACATATTCTTTCCTAATCTCTAGCTGGAATCTGTAAGTTTTTTTTTTTTTTTTTCTAGTTTGAAGTGAAGAGATAGAAATTTGAGACAAAATATTGAATCATTATACTTACCAGTGGTTCATTACACACACACACACACACATACACATTTGGTGTTTTGTTCAATTGAGAATTAAATATCTTAAATTTTATCAGTCTACGAGCATCTGCTACATATACAATATTTCATTATATCAAACAACTTATGGGGATGAAGTTTCCCTTATCTCTGATATTCTAGTCTTTTTTATCCACTGACCAACCAGCCAAGCTATTCTCCATTCCCATGAGTCAAACTATATCCCTACCTTGGGCTCTTCTTTCCACACAAAGTGGATGGATGAAATAGTATCCACTGGGAGGACTTTTTTTCCTACCTGATAGTTTCAGGACTGCTCCTGATTTTGGCTTTAGCACAGCAATCATCCTTTATTGGTGTGCATCCCATACTAAGAAACGCTTCTATTAAGCAAGCTACAGTGTGACTGTAATGGATGACAGGGAGGTTACCCACTCATGTATTTGTGTTCTTTGGTTCTGCTTGTGATTGATCTTGAATGTACCTTTTCCACCTAATGATGGATTTATGCTGGGCCACCTATGCTTTTGACATGTTGGTTCTGACAGAAACTGGATTATGAAGGAGAAGTTCTGATCACATGATTACCTGATGTGTCAAGTGACACATCTTTATTATCAGATTCTGTCTTTACAAGGCCCATAGCACATCAGAACTATTTTTGTAAACTGTACAATTATATGCTGAAGATGTCAAAAACTGGGTCCATTAGCTTAGAGTTCTAAGTTGTGATTTTCATATTGAGGTTGCCAGGAGCTCCACATAGGGTATTTTCCAACAGCATATAGACTTCTAATGTCTGTTGACTTGTATTGTTCAAATGACAGGACTGCTTGAATTGCCACCTCAACCTCAGAGTCCTTTCATATTCTGAATTCTGCTCAAATCTGTTAGTCTTTTATGTCTGTCTCAGTCTACTTAGGCTGCTATAACAAAATTCCATAGACTGGTAGCTATTTATTTTTCACAATTCTGGAAGCTGGGAAATCCAAGATCAAGGTGCTGGCCAATTCAGTTCCTCGTGAGAGCCACTTCCTGGCTTGCAGATGTCCACCATCTCTCCATGAGCTCACATGACCTCTTCTTTGTGAGCACGAAGACAGAAAGAGAGCTCTGGTGTCTCTTCCTGTTCTTATAAGGGAACTAGTCCCATCACGAGGGCCCCAGTCTCATGATCTCATCTAAACCTAATTATCTCTCAAAGGTCCCATCTCCAAATGCCATCACTTTGAGGGTTAGGGACTTTAACATATTAATTTGGAAGGGAGGGGAGACACAATTCAGTCTATAGTAATGTCACTTGGTAAAAGTGGCACAACATTATTTACAAGTTTAGAATATGCTGCTGCCTCCAGCACCAGTAAAAAACTATCACGTATTGGGCTTCTTTCTTAGCAATATGACATATAAGATGCAATGATTCATCCTTTATTTTTTTTTATTTTATTGGAGTAAAATTGCTTTACAATGTTGTGTTAGTTTCTGCTGTACAATGAAATGAATCAGCTATTTGTATACCTCTATCCTCTCCCTCTTGGACCTCCCTCCCACCACCACCCCACCCCATCCCATCCATCTAGGTCGTCACAGAGCACCGAGCTGAGCTCCCTGTGCTATATAGCAGGTTCCCACTAGCTATCTATTCTATACATGGTAGTGTATTTATGTCAAACCTAATCTCCCAATTCACCCCACCCTCCCCTTCCCCCCAATGTCCACATGTCCATTTTCTACATCTACGTCTCTATTCCTGCCCTACAAATAGGTTCATCTGTATCATTTTTCTAGAATCCACATATATGCATTAATATACAATATTTGTTTTTCTCTTTCTGGCTTGCTTCACCCTGTATGACAGACTCTAGGTCCATCCACATCCTTTAGAAAGTGTCCCAGCATCCCTCAGACAGCTGGATCCCTAAAAAATTCACTGATATGGTAAGGCTTTGAATTTTTTTAAATCTCCATGTTCTAGAATACATATGTCTTGTCAAGACCTCCAATGTACTTGTTCATTCTTAGTCATCTACTTCAATTAACAGATATCATTGACAGAATGACTAATGTGATGTTCGGAGGATTGTATAGATTTTCCAGGTCCATTCAGACTATAGTATGACAGAAGGCAAGAGAGTTACTCAGCTCTGGATCAATAACATACATATGCATTGTTTTCTGTCCCATGAGATTGTGAAATGCATCTGGTCCTCCTTCATAAGAATGGAAAATAGCACATTTGTCAGATTCAATGGTAAATTACTTTATAAGTGAAGGCATGACTTAATCCCATCTTTCATGTTACATTCCCTTTGGTTCAGCACTCTCGGTACCTATTTCCATACATATTTATCATTGCTTTTATTATATTAACCACACTTTGTAACTCTTTCATAATATAGTCCCTGTGGCTTTCACACTTCACCTTAAATTTGTGATATATCTTCAACTTTTCACTGGTATCAATTAACCCAACAATATCATTCAATTCCTAAGTCATTATTATTTATATTTTTCAATTAGAGCATTACAACTACCAATACATTTCCTGCCTCAAATATCTTACCTTAGTTTAACATAAATAAGTTCTAATAATTGTGCAGCCACAACACTATAAGGGCTATCATTGTTCTACTTACAAGCAGTAATGATGTTCTCATTATCAGCCTGCTGGTGGGTCATCCATGTCCAGTGTCTTATTTTAGAGCCTACTTCCTTAGAGCATGCCTAATATCAATGGTCTTATTTGAATTCCCTTGGAAACAGACTCTAAGATGGAGATCTTTGTGTTGGATCAAAACCTGTGGTAAGGAAGTATAATTGTGTACAATGAGATGTTGAACTGGGATGCAGTATGACAAAAGGCCTCAATCAATCCTACAGAGAGCCCTGGACTTGGAAGGGCCCTTCATAATCATCCTGTCCTGAGAAACAGCCAGTCCTTTTTTTTTTTTTTTTTTTTTTGGTACGCGGGCCTCTCACTGTTGTGGCCTCTCCCATTGCGCAGCGCAGGCTCCGGACGCGCAGGCTCAGCGGCCACGGCTCAGGGGCCCAGCCGCTCCGTGGCACGTGGGATCTTCCCGGACCGGGGCACGAACCCGTGTCTCCTGCATTGGCAGGCGGACTCTCAACCACTGCGCCACCAGGGAAGCCCCAAGCCAGTCCTTTATATGGCTGCATGGACCAATAATTGGATGTGGAATAGGAAGGGAGTGACCTGGGGTAAGTGGCTTTCCTGGTTAATGACAGTTCCTGAAGAGGACCTCAGCTTACCATTGTTATTTCCCAGTATACTCTGAAGCTGGGAGAGTATGTATCTAAAATATTAGTTTGGGACGGCATTCCACATTCAACAGCTTTAAAGAATTCCATGAGAATGAGAAAATACTAAATCCTCACTATTTATACCAAAATTGTATCCATCAAACATGTATATAAATCAGAGACAGAAGTAACCTTATCACCAGAAGAATGGTGGGTCACAAGATTAGTGAGCAATGGATATTTCCTGCTGAAGGGAATACTGCTAAAACTGTTGAATAATCAGAGCTACTGGCAGACTAGAGACCTTTAAATATTGTTGTATCCTAAATAACATTTCTATTATTCTACAAACCTAACTGTATAGTTGCTGGGATAGTTTCCTAACCACTCATGTCTCAAAGGATCCTCATCACACGTCCCATGTATAAAAGTATTTGTATGAATATTCTTTCTCTGCAACTAAGGTAACTTAGTTTTTACAAAACAAATACTATTTAAGGAAAAATAAGAAAACTTGACCAAAAACCATTTGAGGGTTATTTATTATTCTTGAATTTTTCTGCTTATTTGTATTGTCAGTCCCTTGCAAATGCTTTTACTATCAGGGTCAAATTAACATAATACATGTATGATGCATGAAACTGATCTTAATCCTTGTTTTGAGGCTCATTGTCTGTGATTTAATTTCCATGCCAAATTAAATAGTTATCATTTGTAATTCATATAATTTGTTGTAAGGAAGTAGAATTAGGGCAATTAAATTTACATCAGGGCAATATGTTGTTTTAAATTATTTATTTAAACACAAAGTCAAAGTTGATATAAGGAATTTGCATTGTTAAGAGCACAAGATTTATCGTTCTCTATAAAATCCATATTCAGCATTTTTTTGGACAGCTATGAAATATAGTCTATTCTGGAAGACTATATTCTTTTCATTTTTTCCCCCAGATTTTTGGCACTGAGACAATTTAGAACACTAATTGGGCTTACTTTGGAAAATCATATATTAAAAGTAATCTCTCTCTAATGAGTACATGGAGAGTATTATACAGAATTATATTTCATTTCACTTAAAGCCTTCAATTTATGTAGTTGACATAATCCTGTAGCTCCACATTTACAGATAGGATAAAATCACTCTTTACCTTTTTTATTTTTTTTTCAGCAGAATGGATTGCATTTAAATGTAAATTCAGTTTTACGAAGCTTAGGAAATATGTTTTTCTGACATGTAGAAATTTGAAAAAGAATGAAATGATGCAACACAGAAGAAGAGAATCCTTCAGATCTTAATCAGTTAAAGAAGGGATAGTTTCATAAAGAAGCACAGTTATAATAAAATCAGAAATAATTTAAAAGTTATAAAGAAAAATAAATAAAGAAAAATTATGTCAGCATTATATTTACATGAAAGAAAGGAATTAGCTGACTCTAAATAATTATGGTAAAACAGCTGCTAGAATTTTATGAAGCTCTTTTTAGCAATATTAACCTTTATGCACATACTTTTTTGTGTTCTGGTATTCCTATAAGGACAAACTTTTTAGTCTTTTTATTATTAAAAATGATATTGTATTTTTTTTCTTAGATTCCATATGTATGTGTTAGCATATGGTATTTGTTTTTCTCCTTCTGACTTACTTCACTCTGTATGACAGACTCCAGGTCTATCCACCTCATTACAAATAACTCAGTTTCATTTCTTTTTATGGCTGAGTCATATTCCATTGTATATATGTGCCACATCTTCTTTATCCATTCATCTGTTGATGGACACTTAGGTTGCTTCCATGTCCTGGCTATCGTAAACAGAGCTGCAATAAACATTTTGGTACATGACTCTTTGTGAATTATGGTTTTCTCAGGGTATATGCCTAGTAGTGGGATTGCGGGGTCATATGGTAGTTCTATTTGTAGTTTTTTAAGGAACCTCCATACTGTTCTCCATAGTGGCTGTATCAATTTACATTCCCACCAGCAGTGCAAGAGGGTTCCCTTTTCTCCACACCCTCTCCAGCATTTATTGTTTCTAGAGTTTTTGACGATGGCCAATCTGACCGGTGTGAGATGATATCTCATTGTAGTTTTGATTTGCATTTCTCTAATGTTTAATGAATAAAACACAGACATACTAGAGCATGGACTTGAGGATATGGGGAGGGGGAAGGGTAAACTGTGATGATGTGAGAGAGTGGCAGGGACATATACACACTACCAAATGTAAATTAGATAGCTAGTGGGAAGCTGCCGCATAGCACAGGGAGTTCACCTCTGTGCTTTGTGAACACCTAGAGGGGTGGGATAGGAGGGTGGGAGGGAGGGTGACACAAGAGGGAAGAGATATGGGAACATATGTATATGTATAACTGATTCACTTTGTTGTAAAGGAGAAACTAACAAACTATTGTAAAACAGTTATACTCAAATAAAGATGTTTAAAAGAATGATATTGTATTGTTACTAGAAACTGGGTATATCATATGCAATTTTCTAGGAGACAGGTGCTAGCTTGGTATACATACTTGGATGAGAAACATTAGAAATAATGCTTAGCAATATTTGGAGATAGCAAAGTAAAAAAATGAGAAATAAAATGCATAAAAGTTTACATCTTGACTAAGGGTAAGTTCAGTAGAGCTGATATTCTAAAATTTTGAAAAGGCTGCTCATTTTTGCAGTTGTAATAGATTATATGATTTTTACAGAGCATGTTTTATAATATGTACTACTCATAAAACTGTTATTATTCAATTCATTTACCTGTTAAGTGAAATAAAAATGCATGTATGTTATATTTGTGTTCCAAGGAAAAGAAAGAGGCCTCCTAGAGAAACTATTTCATTATTAGCTTCTACAGTCACATTTAGTAACCTTGGATTACAATTCCATTTACATAGAATTTAATATCAGAGTTATTAATGCCAATGACAAGCTTCAGGCACTCCATTTATGGAGAGTTTCCACTTTTGCAACTGTGTCTAACTTATTAAAGAAGTAGAAATAGTTTTGTTCATCAACACTTTTATTTCTATTCTTTATTTTCACAAATAGTCATCTATAACAGTGTGGAACCTATCACAAATTAGAGTAAGAAAAGTGGCACACCTCTAATGTTTAACTTTCTTTACTTGGAATATTTTTGGTTATTATAACAGACAGTAGGGAAAAGTGTAATTTGAAATATCTGACACATGTAGTCTAGAGATTGGACAAGTGAGTTATGCTGTCTTAAAATCAGAGCAAACAACTTAAGGGAAAAAAAATAGTTTTGGTTTAAATGCTAAACAATTATAAGTCAGTTTTACATTTTCCTTTCTGTGGTTAGAAAATTTACCTGTACAATATTTTAGAATCTAGAATGCAAACCTTCAAAGCACTTATATTGACCAAGACATCAAGTTATTTCAAAAATATGTGCAAAATATAATTCACAGGAAGTGTTTGAATACAATGAATAAAAATATTCAAAACTCATGTAAATTTATTCACTGATGGTTCTGCTCTACTTTTGGAAGCATTTTCTATGGCAGGGATATTAATGTACACTCTTCTGTTTAGGAGAAATAAGATTGGAGTCAACAGCTGGTGCCTCATAAGTTCCATTTTCAAGGCAGTGATACAAATGGTATGGGACTTAATCACCGTTCCTCAAGCTTTCTCCTCTGCTGAGCTTACTTGTTTTGGTATGAAAAGACCTACATACTATTTGCTTTCACCAGGGATTCTTGAAAATCTTACAGATTAACAGATAGATCCTATTAATAGAGTTTCAGTGGAAGGTATACCTCTTGCACTGATCAAATTTTCTCATTTTATTTTGTAACTTAGCACTGTGGTCTGTACGGGTGTAGTTCTAATTTCTTTCTGAGGCACCTTGTTATAATATCAAGAGTTTAAGCCCTTGAATTTCTTCTTTAATGCCATGTGTGTTGTCCTTGTCAGTGTCAGATTTCTGAATAAATGTGGTGGATTGAATAGGCACTTTTACCTCTGTTTCTACCAAATCCTACCACTGACAGGAAGTGACTTCTCAAAAGACATATCCTTTGATGAAAAAAGAGAACAGAAGAGAGAAAATTATTTTAGAGACTGGAAATAGATGACTAGTGGTGATTAACCCAACAGTTCTGAATCCAAAGTTAGCAGTGGATAAAGCTGGATGATTTACCCTACTACATTCCAAAAAGGCTCAGAAATTTGTTGTATTTAGGACAAAGTAATGGGCAAAATTAGGGCTAATACTGAATGTTTAACTTCTTTTTAAGAAGCTAAACCCCCATATATTTTCTTTACTTTGAGAATCTGGATGGCTTTCCTGTCTCAGTCTAACAGAATATTGAAAGTATATTTTCTAGAAAGCATAAATCAGCATGGAGAACAGAAGGCACCATTGAAGCAGAAGTACTATAATGAAAACAGGGGCACTGATTGAAATATACTTTGTGAATATTGAGTCCCCACCTTCTTCTCCCAGGAATGATGGTTTCTGGAATGATGACAGCTGGACATAGCACCCACATAAGATAATATTGTATTGTGGATTGAGGGTACAGGTGGAGTGTCACCATCCGAAAGGAAAAAAAAAAAAAACTTATATGTACTAAGATAAGATTTCCCCAATGAACAAACAATTCCAGTGAATCCCATAGTCGACAAACCCATCCATGGATAGTGAACCTCCAATCAGCATGTAACTGATCCTCCCTTAAACTAGACTAGGCAGATAAAGAGCACCATACACTAGATTAAGCCACCATATCAGCATTAGAAACTAAACATAATTAGGAAAAAAAAAATTGGAGGAAAGAGAAGAAACTTTAAAAAATATATTTCAATAATATTTTTAGAGAAAAATGTATCCATTAAATAAGAATGGGCTGCTATATAAAAAGAATAAAGAACATGGTCTTGGAAACAAAAATATGCAAGAATAAATGAAAATCAAGTTTAAAATATCAATAAAAGCATTGGTGGGTGGGATTGAAAGGCAAATGGCAAGCACATAAATAAGCCAGAAAACTCACCCAAGCTTATAGCTGAACCCCACAAATTCATGAACCAAATAAAGATTAATTATTTTATGCCACTAATGTTCTGAGTTATATGTTATGCAACATTATCATGGCCATAGATAACAGATACAGTTATACTTACTTAAAATGTAATTATAAGCAAGAGTATAGTTAGTACAGTTAATCTAAAGAGATTTGAGATGAGATGAGAATGACTGATGGAAGCAGATTTATAAGGAATTACTAGAGATTAGCCTATTGGCTAAGGCACCAACCATGAGTAGGTATTAATTGTATTATGTAATCTCTTGGGTGAAGTAGAAATTGGTTAACATAGTTTCTACCTTGCTTTGACTGTTTACTATTTACAATTGTTCACTGAATAGGGAATGGATTTTCATTTTATAGGACTAGAACTGAGATTTTGAGAGGTTAAGTAGAAAGACTGATGTAAAATTGTCATTAGCAAGAAGAATCAGAACCCTGAATCCAAAGTCTATTTTTTATTACTACATTATATTAATTTCCTATTTAAAATATTTAGTTCCCTCAAATTATCCACAAACATTAGTTGATTGGGGCTTCCTGAGGTGATTTTTTTAAACCTATTTTAAAAAGGACACGTTCCAAAAATCTGGCCTATTGAGAAATGAATTTCTTTACTTGACATTGTTTATCCAGAAACCCCTCAGACCATATTTACTTTGATGTTCCAGATCATATGTCAGAGTTAATGTTAAATGGAAAACTGAGGTAAAAGGAAAAGAAAAGGAAAGAAAAAGGTGGGGGTGGGGTTGTAAAGTCAGGAACGGCAATCAAAGTTAGAAACAAAACCTGCATAAATGATATGTTCATAAGTCTCACAATTAGCAGGTAACTGGATTCATGTATAATGATTTCTCAAGCAATATCCTATTTTTACTACATATTATCAAGATATACACATCCACACACACACATACACTGGTCTAAACTACATAATCCTTATTTAGTAGGGAAGGAGCAAGTTCTTCATTTAACTTATGCTCTTGAACACAATTACAATTAAACAAAATGTGTTTAGGAAAATTATCTTCCACTGTTGCAGTGCACTTGAAACCATTCTTATTTACAACCTAAATATCGGTGGCTGTTAAAAGAAAATTGTAACACAGTATTAAATTTTTATAGTACTGATCATGTCACTAAAGAGGCTTAGAAAAATGCCTCGTTTTCCATGAACTTAGTGATGAACTTTGACAGGTTACAAAAGAAATGGGATGTAAAGTAGTCTGTGGGGTGCTAGCCGTTTGTACAAAGCCAGATTATTTTTTCACCCTATTTTATTTCCCACCCCCTCATAAACAAGTAATGCCACATCTTCAGCTTGCACACACTCCTAACCCACGATGTAACTCATTATTTATTGAGGAAATATATTAATAGTAAACATTTCAATATGGAATTAAATATGACAGTAACATTTATTCTTATTTGCTTGGCACGAGTGGCTACTTGATTAATGTAGGCTAGTTACTGTATTTTAAATGAATTTGATGAGATGTTTCAGAAAATATTGTTGGATGGACCCATTATTTTGAACATAAATATATGGGCAGAGAGATACACACACATATATACAGAATATAATTTTTATCACTAAAACTTTACTAAGACACCACAATTTTTACATGGTTGGCACATTTGAAAAAAGGAATGCAATCACTGTATAAAGTAGGGAACTGTGGACCTGTTATATATATGGTTTGGGTATTACTTAAATATTGGCAAATCAGTAAGACTTCCCTAAATATGCTATTTCTTATATTAATGGCTAATAGGTCTGAAAATTATTCATGTGAACTGCCCTATTTTCAGTTAATCACAGTGCTGAAGTCCATAGATAACCTAGAGACACTTAGAATACAACTGGACAGGCAAACATTTTTTGCTGTATTTATTTGTTTCTTGTGACAGAACTGATATATTGTGAAGTTTGTCCTTAATATGATATATAGACAGATGCTAAAGAAGTTTGAGAAAAATACAAAAGAGTTTCCTATTCACCTACATCAAGCTATCACCCAGAACACAGCTGGAAAATATTGAGTAGGTAAAATTCTTTACTCATGTTAGAAGAGATACCAGTACAATTTATAGTTCTTAAATATAAAAATAGATGTTCAGAAAAAAAGATAAAAATAAATTATAGCAAAAGCAAATTAATAAGGCATCAGTATGTTTGTGTCACTCAAATATTTTTTATAAATTTCATAGAATTTTATAAACAGGTTATAAAACAAGTTATACTATGAGAAGATTACCCAGCGGTCTTGTACTGTAATTCTATCAAAAAAGGTGGAAAACTTAAGAAATTATAATTGAAACTCTACCCATTTTAAGAAAACTTTCTACTATGTGATTCATGTTAGGAATGAGCCTTTCTATAAAGTAATTACATCACTACTTTTGCAAAAGCAAATGCAACCCAAATATTACATAACTCATAATAATTAACTTGTATCTACTGAAAAAGGTCAATGGTGTGGCATCAACAAAGTGCAAATATTTGCTGAAACACAATTATAATACCAAAGAGAATCGTTTGGTATAATTCTACCCTTAGGCCTCTAGTGGAAATGGTTTTATCTTTAGGTCAACACTTGTTGCATTTCCTGCTATTCTACTGGCAAAATCTTCATGCACTTATTATAAGGCTATGACATCAGGTAAAATGCACCATAGAAAGAAGTCATTGTTTTCTCAGTAAATTTCATAATATTGACATATAACTCATTAAATTCTAGTCATTAAGCTGGCTTATATAGTTTTAAAAAGATATGAATTCTGTCCTGAAAAAGCTAAAATAAATTTAAAACTAATGAAGGGAAATGTTTATATAATGATACTTCCATATTATGCTACAATGAAGGAATAAACAGATTTGGAAGAGTGAAAAAACAACAAAAGACAAGACACTTGAGATGGGTGGGGAGGGTCACATGATTGGTAGCAGAATAGGAAATAGGCACATTGTGCATAATCTGGAGTTGGAAAGCTTATTTTATCTACTTCACAATTTAGTTTGCTTTTCCCATGGATGATGGTAATAGATGGAAAAGAATTTCCTTTTTCCAATGTAAACACCAATGGTTTCCAAATCGTTATTAATGGAGCTGTATTAATGACTATAAATATTTTTTTCAGGATATTTTCTCTCAATGCAAGAGACAACAGCATATTGTGCTGCCTCACTCACTAACACTGCACACTTGCCCCGTAGGCTCCACTAGCAATATTAGAAACATTTTAGAAGTAGAGCAAATTAATCACTGAAAGACTTCTTTAAGATCACTCAATGAATGAGGATGCAGGTCCCAGCTGATATTTTAGTTTACTAATTAGTTTCAAGTGTACAAGATCCTTTTGATATCTGACACTTTTCATGATTTATGAGAAATTATTTTTTCCAATGATTATTGATCAAGAAATTTTTCAACACATGGACACATCAACAGTCCTGTATTGTATGTTTACAAATGTTTCCATGGTTGATCTATTTGGAAAATATTTAGGAAATCTCTTTAATTTCTTTGAAGAACATTATGGCCTCATACTGACAATTTCAGAGTATATTTCCTATATAATATTAACACTTAAAAATTTTTAAATCAATTGGTTGTAATTTTAAGGAACAGGCCCTTTATTCTACTGTGTTTTTTAAGACCAAAGAGATGTTGTTTAAGGGTACAAATTTGCAACAAGTAGTAAATAAGCCCTAGAGAGCTAATGCACAGTGTACTGAATATAGACAATGTTGTATTATACTCATCAAACTTACTAAAAGACTAGATCTTAATTTTTCCAACTACTAAAAGGAAATTATAATTATGTGATGTGATAGAAGTACTAATTATCACTGCAATGGCAATCATATTACAATATAGAAATGTATCACATCAACATGTTGTAGACATTAAATTACACAAAGTTATATGTCAAATATATTTCAATTTAAAAAAAAGACCAATCAAATGACTGAGGATTATAACTCTTGGTGAAATGTATAATTTTGATAAATATTAAAATGGAGCATTACAACTTAAGTTTTTAGTGCAAAAAATGACTAAATAATTTCTAACCTGAATGTTCATATTATAGATAAGGAAACGGGTTCAAAGTATGGTAGTATATTTTTGCACACTAATTGCCATGTATCTAAGAGAATCTTGCTGCTTCTCTCTCTGGTTCAAATAGGAAGAAGAATATATTTGAAAACACTACCCACTGAGAAGAAACAGAAATAGAATTCAATCAAATTTGACAAATATTATTGCTTAATGGAATGGAAACTAATAATTCAAAGTAACAAATATTGCTATAATTTTCCATTTGTGGTGTTAATTTTATCCTAGATAACATAATGAAAACATCTTAGTTACTTGTTTTTATGAAGACTGTTTTCCCCAATCTGACATTGTTAAACAGCTTTAAAAAATAAAAGATAAAATGTACAATCCTCGTGTATTATAAACAACTCTGATGGCAGGAAGATATCTAATCATGTTTGTCAATTTTTATATCATATTTCACCTTGAGAGTGGTTTCATACAAAAAGGTAAAGCAGTGTCCACGCACACTGTTGTGTTTCCATGGTAACAAGCTCTGACAATAAAATATTTTATTGTAGTTAGGTTGTTTTACTTATTGGCATAATTCAAGTATGTTTCCAAGTTCTTCACTTTGAAGGAAGGTCCTTTATGACTGAAAAAGGGATATCTACCATGGATACAGAACAGCCCAGTCTACCATTTCTCATGACCTGCATTATGGAAGCTGTCCTCACCCAAGCCTATCCATCAGAAAAAGGGTTCTTTCTAACACTGTGGTTGCTCCCATGGTCTGTTCTGGTCTGTTCCTGGTTGAGATGTGTGGAGTGGGGGTTTTCTGAAGAAAGGAGACAGTAATGGGCTGAAACCTCTGATATCTTTTTACATTTTTCTTTTAATTTCTTCTGTGAAGTTTGTCCTGGCTCACTTTCCCCATTTTAATGAAGTTAATACTGATTTTTTTTTTTTACCCTGATAAAATTCTATACCTTCTGGTATCATTATATGTATCTCATTGCATTAAAATTAATTACTGGAATAAGCTTCTCAGGATTTGTTTAAAATTTAATTATACTAATGATTTTCAGTATATTTATTTACCTTATCTAGTATTCCAGAATATAATCTGGAAGGTTATATTTTAAATACCTGATATATGACTACAGGATATCGAATCTGGCTTTAATTAAGTACAGTTCCTTTAAAAAGTGACAATATTTGGTATTTTTCCAATAAGGGACAATTTAGTTCATTACATATAGTAAGGATAGGCCCAGTAGGATGTAACTAATGTTTGTAATTTCATTTGATTTAGTTTAGAATTTTCTTCTCATTTTTAATTATATTTTACACTAAAATGAAAAAAAAATTTATCTGCCTCATTGACTTTACTGAGTTGATTTTGTAAAAAACTACAGATATTGCAATTATTTTTCTCACTTCTACCATGTTCTTTTAAATGAGTTTGATAACCCTTTTCTCCTCTTTGTGCCCTTGTGCCTTTGAATTATGAAAATCAAGGTTTATATCTTTGGTATATTTTAATGGCATGAATAAAACAAGTTTCTTTTTTAAAATAGCTATAATTAATAGTACCTGATTTTTTGAGCTCATAAAACAAAAAGAGACAAGAAAATTAATGTAGAAAATGTACATGTAAACTTAATTACATCACAGTCCTATCATAAATATGATCTTGTAAATATTTCTATACCAATTTTCAAAATTAGAGGGTATAATTTCAGTAATTTTAATGGTATTTAGAATGGCAAATTTACCCGTTAACTCTATCAGAAAAAATAATGTAGGGAGAGTGAGAAATTTATACGGGTAAGAAAATTTAAAAAGAGATACAGAAAAACTCAGAAAATAAAAAAATGTTCTTGTCAGGTATTTCTATTTGCTTAAGGAAGGAAACCACATTTCTATCAGTAGAAATCATCATAAGATGCAATGATAGATAATACGCCATTTCCAACAAACACTTACAATGAGACTGACTTAGAGCACTCATGACCTATTCCCTTAGTAGAAGAGATAACCAAATTATCTTTCACAATCCTTTTAGTGATGGCTAGAAAAAGAAAATAGAATACAAGTCATAAGGCAGCATTCTTGCCCAACACAAGTTAAATAATACCTTCTCTGAAGTAAGACACTATGACATGTATCTTTTATTTTAGAGGAATTCATTCAATGCCTTGCTCTCAGTAAGCACTCAAACAAGTTGATTGCTTAGTGAATACCAAATCAATGAAAAGTTCTGAAAAAAAGAGATAATACAGTAATTTTCATAGCCTTATCATTTTAAAGATAATTCACATATATTCTCACATGGAGAGGGAACATGATGTTATAGGCTGAGCTGAAATAATCATTAATAAACCTGTGCTTAAATTCCTATTTTATCAATAATTTCTCCACAGTGAGTTCACTCAAATTTTCTTGGCACAATTGCTTTATGTGGGGTGGAGGGGAAGATGTTGAACTAAATAATTTGCACGTTCTTTCCAGTTTCATTGATCTATCAATATCCTAAGATAATATTTATATTGAAAATTATACTGTCCACTGCAATTAATTTATTGCATACATATATTACATATATGTATCCTACACATAAACTACTGCATAACAAATTACCATAAACTCAGTGCATAAATCAATGCATATTTATTATCGCACACTTTCCATGGGTCAAGAGTCTGGGACTGACTTAGTTGGATTCTCTGCTTAGGGTCTCACAAAGCTGAAATCAGGTGTTTGCTGGGCTGTGTTCTTATCTGGATACTCAACTAGGGAAGGGTTCATTTCTAGAATCCCTCAGGTTGCTGGCAAAATGCATTTCCTTACGGCTATAGAATTCATGACAGTTTGCTTCTTCAAAGTCAGCAATGGAAAGGGAAAGTTTTCCACTTCTTCAAGTCTATAGCTTCAGCAAAGTCCTAGGCCCTCTTTTATAAGCTCACCAAATTATATCAGGCCCACCCAAGAAATTCCCTCTTTTGACTAACTCAAAGTCAATTAATTAAAAGTCAACCTTAATTACATGTGCAAAATCCCTTTGCTTTTGCCATATATCAACAAAATCCCAGGAGTGATATACCACCAACCGTGCCATATTTTATCTGTTAGATGCAGATCACAGGTCCTGCCCACACTCTAGGGAAAGAAACTACACACAGACATAAATACTAGGTGGCAAGAATCATGGGAGTTTCTTTAGGGTACGACCATCACACTAGCTCTATAACAAGCACTGTGCTAAACCCTAGAATTAAAAAAATGTGAGTAAAACAATACACCTTTCCAAGAGTTTATAATCTAGCCGGAGACACAAGTAAGCATACACATATGTTCGTAAGGATTACTGGTACTGTGATAGAAGGGATATGAATGAGTGGTTCCATTCTAGCTGGAAACAGAAGTGAATAGGGTTCTTAGAAAAGGGAACACCTGTGCTGGATCTTGAAGTCTTGCTCATAGACAAGATAGGCAAGCAGACTTAAGGAGTGAATCAAGAAACTTCAAAATATGTAAGATGGCATATCATTGTATATCAGAACAAAAAAGAGTTTGATCACTCTTTCACTAGTGTAGTGATTATACTTAAACTTGTAAAATATGTGTACAATGCACAAATCAGGATGTGCAGTGTTTTCTGTACAGTGAATTCTGTGATTCCCAGATCTCTACCTTAGGACTGAGGCCTTCCTTACAAAGGCTGCCAGAATTTTTGGCGTCTGATAAATCAAAGCTGAGTCTCTCTATGGAAATTCCTTTTATCCAAAAGGAGCTACTTCTATCACGATTATGTCCCATTGCTGGCAGAAGCTCACACCCAATGACTGGAAGATATAGTACAAAGGTCCTCACTTCAGTTCAATAGTATCATCTGAAAGAATAAGTGTGATACATTGTTGAAAAGATGGCTACAATTCCTTCCATGCTCCCTCACAATGTGACCTTACTGCTTCTCTCATCACCAAGAGGTGGCATCTATCTTATGTCCCATTGAATATGGGATGACTTTGTGGCAGGCTTTGACTAAGAACACAGTGGAATTTTGTCCCAGCTGTCCAAAATCCACACCTCAAGAGGCCTTACAATTTCTGCCTTCATCCTCTTGGAACATCATACCAAGATCACCATGTTATAAAGGAGCCCAGGATGAAAGACCTTGTGGAGAGAGACAAAAAGAGAGAGAGAGAAAGCTGTCTCAACTTTCCCAACCTACCTGTCAGCTGAAAATCTCTGCATGTATGTGCCAAGACAAAAGCAACAGAGGAAGCACCCAGACTACCCATAGAATCATGAGAAATAATATATTATTTATATTTATGCCGCTAAGTTTTGGGGTCATTTGTTAGACAGCAATAGATAATATATATAAATGTGTACTAATAATATGAAAACATAAGGTATTGGCTTTGGGACAAGGCAGTGAGTGGAGATCTGAAGAGTGTTAAGAAAAAAACTGTTATTGGAGACTAAAAGGGCAATGAGGAAACTGCTATATGAGGCTGGAGAAAGGGTGACCCATGTTTATGTAGGGCAGAACAAATGGAGAGATAACTGCCTGCAAGTAACTTGGTAGTTTGAAGATATGCCTAACAAATTATGGATCTAAGATTTCTATAGAAAACTTTGAAAGTACTAGTTTTTGTTTGTTTTAATTTATTCAGTTCCATATTTCTAATATAAAAGAAAAAAAGAAAATGATTCATTTTGTAGTGAAAAATTAGAGAACATATAACTTGACAGACTTGTTGGATTGGAAAATAAAATGGTTTCTCATCTGCACTTCTTCAGCCACCAAAAGATATTTTAAATTAAATTAAAAGTTGGAAAATCAGGGACAAAGAGGTCTGGGAAGAGGCATGTAGATGTGAGCAAAAACAATGAAAATCATTGTTTTGCATATTAATACTCAAAAGAGAAGATCCATCACAGAAGAGGCACTAACAATAAGCTGGCAGAATGATTCACTCAGATGACAATTGCCAGCACCCAGTCCTGGAACAATGGGCTCTTGAATGGAACAGCCATGGTGGCAAGGATGGAAGCTATGTATAAACCCAATAGCATGAGTTACTACTCACCAAACCTTATGCAATTAATATTTCGGCCAGCAGCTGTCAGCTAGACTATGCCTCTGATATGATATTGTGGGGACCAGCTATCCAACTGATGCAAGACCAGCTATCCAATTGGTGGAAGAGGCAATAAGTACACCTTGACTAGAACTGACATATTCTGAAGAGGGATTTACTTTTCCTGATTGTAGGTCTCTGTAAATACCACTATCTGAGGATCCTCAGAGTATTTGCTCCAATAGCCCTAGATTCTACAAAATATTGTTTCAGACCAAAGTACCCACTTTCCAGCAAAGTATGTAGAAAAGAAGGCACATATTCATAAAATCCACTTGTCTTATAACATACTGTATGAACCAGAAACAAGTAGCCTGATAGAGTGATGGAACAATTTTTTAAATATCCAGCTGGAGTGTCAGATTGGAGATGATATCCTGGAAGGATTAAGTGTCATTCTCCAGCACATAATATATCCTAGAACAATGGTAATAATACGGTGTTTGAATCCATATATAGAATACCCAACTGAGTTCAGTAATCCAGTGTAAAAGTAGGAGTACAATCACTCTCAGTGATACACTCAGTACAACTGTATTTCTCTCACTCAAGACTCAATGTCTTGAGGTCCCAGTTCAAGAGATGAAATCATTACCAGGGGTACAGCAAAGTCCCATTAAACTATAGGCACTGCCACTTAGTCACTCTGTGTTCCTTGTGCCAAGACAGCAGAACATTAGGAGGAGATAAGGCTGTTGATGGATAGTGGGTACGGAGAATGTACATTTGGCTTTATACAGTAGGGTATCTTTTGGCAATATCCTCACTAAATTTGAAGATATGAAGGTCATGGAGATCAGGGATTCAGACTCCTTAGGGATTATAAGGTAAAACACTATGTAAGTGCAAGTGCTAGCTGAGGATGAAGGGAACTAGAATGGGTATTAGAGGAGGGAGATGATAAATATCAGCTGTAGCTTCTGAGACTACTTTGCCCTACTTACCTTCCACTTACAAGTTGTCCCAGGATAAAAACCAATCGGAATTCTAGCAAAACTGTTCCCTTCTGGATGGATTAACTATATAAAGCAAGTCAACCAAAGCTACAAAAAGAGTGAACTAAACTGGATGCTGTACTGTGTCACTCAGATCCTCTTGCAGTGTGGAGGCATTTATTCCCACAGCAGCTGGACGTGGAAGGTGCTGCTGCTCACAGCTTAGTCCCTCTCACAAATCTCCCTGAGACAGGAGCTATCTTGTTCAAGGGTACCCCACCCATGGTAGTTAACATCCAGTGATGATTTATGTAGGAGCACAAAGCCCGGGTCCCCTTGCCTCAATCCAGGGCATCTCTGAAGGTCATTTGAACAGTGAAAGCCTCTTTTTTTGCTTAGGAGTGGTAATAGTACAATCTGAAGTACAGAGCTATAAAGAAGGGGACTGGCACAGTATCCCCTTTGTGGGTGGAGCTTCATATTTCATGCTTTATTTTATCTTACTAAACTTCATCTTTCAGTGCCCTTGTTCAGTACATCAAGGAGAAAATGTGGCCTGTTATACAGTCCCTTTACTTGTCGAAATGGGATAAGTCACCTTCTTATTGTCACTAACGTAGAGATTCACTGTCAAGGGGTTACTTCTGTACCAAGTTCCTTGGCAAGAGAACATCGTTCGTAATTGCTCTTGGCACAATGTGAGTAATGTGGATAACTAATGAATCAGGAAGCCCCAGAAACAATACATGCAAGAGGATGGTCTCCAAAATGAGGCATGGACAATTCTGAGCATTTTGTTGAATGAGCAGATCATACACTATGATTAAAACAAAATACATATAAGCATATAGATGCTCTGTACAAGATGTCAAGAGAAATGACTACCCTTTTTGTTATGAATCAGATATACTAAAATAGTAAATAGGCTGCATTAATGTGCTTATTTCAAATGTGCTTGAGAAATCATAAAAAATGCACAGCAACTAAAAGTTCACATAAGTACCCATAGAATACTCTAACATAAACTCCTGGGCAAAAAGAAAATCTATTATAAATGGCAGAATATAAATTTCATATTGCCTTCTGTGAGTAAATTAATACTCTTATTGTTCATCACTTTTTGAATAGCTTAAGCTGATATAGTAAACTTCCTATTACCATCTTAGTGCAGTCAGTGATTCTGTAATTGATAGATATCATGTGACATATGAAAAGAGTTAAGATGCATTTTGAAAGTCTAACAGTGACCAAGGCAGCCTTAACATTTTCCCCAGCTTGACTATAATTTTAACTAGGCTTCTTCCTGACTCTAGATCAAGGTCTTCCTTTTCTAAGAGCATTTACATTAGAAAACTTTTCATTGTCATTCCTCCTCTGCCCCTTTGAGATGTAAATCTTCTTAAAAGCCTCTGCTAGTTTTACAATTTAGGAATGTCTTTAGCAAGGACCTAGGAGTCATCCCTTTGTATTGTAATCATCAAGGAAGATAGAACTCCTATTTCTCAGTCTCTGTGGAAGGGGAGAAGCCTAACTTTGGAGGTTAACTTGTACCAAGTTGTAAAACTACCTACCTGAAGATGGGAGAAAGTTTTATTTTTTCTCTAGGAAAGCCAATTAGCAAACACAAATGACCTGTGATTCCCTGTCCCCCATCTCCCAGCTTCAGCTTTAAAAGGATTTCTTGGCCTATGTTTCAGCAAAGTTGAAGTCAAACTGAGTTCTTGTCTCTCTCCTCTATTTTCAAGAAGCTTGCATAGTCTTCTTTGCCTTTGACAACATCAGAGAATATCTTTAGAAATATGCTGAAATACTGCAACATAAATTCTTATATAAATCAGAAAATTGGCAAATTTGTCTTTTATATCAGCTAGTGGCTTGGCAATAATTGTGCAGCATTTCTTACCTTTAAGACTGATTGCTGGGTAGCAGATTGGAGACATACCAGAAATTAGGGCCTCATGCAAAGAATCAAAAATGCTCTCAAAGAGAACGTGTATCTCAATAGTCACACAAGGATCAGTGTTTAAGAATGAGAACAGTGCCAGCACAGTGACTCAACTAATTCTGGTGAGCATAGATTGTAAACTTCCTGATTAAAATTTCACTAAATATCTAGTGAGATTATTACAGTGTGCAACTGTTTGCCTATTTCAAATTATTCTCATCCATGCCTATAGTATTCATTACCTTTTATAATCAGAGTGTACAAATAACTGGACTGAAACATTCCATTGTATAATACCATTGGTTGGATTGTAATAGTATATTTCCTTTCTTTTACATCAGTCAAGAAGTTATCGATAAGCTCCACGTACCTCTGGTTTTTCTTTATGACTTACTGTACGCATTATCAATGAATTTAACAGCATAATTTAGCTGAAAATGTAAATATGCTTTATTTCTGTAGTCTAAAATTACCTGATAGATTCTCAAAGAGATTATGGGATTGTTCTTAAACTTGAGGGAATAACAGATCCCCTGAGAACATAATCAAGTTATAGACTCCCTTCCCTATCAAACTACATGTCCACTAAACATTAGGAGATTCAGATCTCTCCTACAACACCTACGTTTATCCCAGGAACAGATTCTTAATACACCCCCCTTGAATTGATATGGATCACAAGATTGAAAAAAAATGAATAATTTTTTATATTGGATTTTTAATAAGTCTCTGAGTTAAGACTGAGTCTGGTTCCTGATTCCAAAAATGTGCACTTTCTAATACCATCACCATCAACAATAATTTTAAATATCAACTTTCTTACTTTAAAGTCCTCACAGAGCCACAAAACTGACAGAATTTATATTTGCTGACTTCATAGACTTTGAATGAAAGTATTTCTCAGCATTTGTTCCTTTTGTGCAAAGCCCTAACTCCATGGCCTCTCCTTAGAGAATGCTTCCTCCATTTTCTTGATCATTTTGGTTTTTCTGCTCTGACCACCATATTCCATTTTCCTAGGTTTATGTGAGATCTCAGTTAGGTCCAGTAATGCACAAGCAGAAGGATACAGGTAAAAACTATTTTCAAGAATCTGCATTATATATTTAAAAACATGTAGCTTTAAAAGGAAAAAAATGATAAGAAGAATCAAACTGAGGGTGGGGGAGCTGAAAAAGCCTACTTGATATTACTTAGATTGTAATATTTGAGAACGTGTCTCTATCTCTTTAAGATATGAATATTTTGGAAGTTATTTATATTTAAATGAATACTATAGTAAATTTGATTAGTCCCTCCTCTACTTTTCCAAGAGACAAGTTCTACTTTGATTTTTTACAAAATTATTGCATTTCCCTTCCAACTTCAAATTTCAGTTCTTCAAATACTTATTAATTTGTGATCTTTTGATATGTTCACTCAATAAGAGAGGAAAAACATATATTCTTTATCAATGTTTATTTTCAATTTTTCCCTTTGAAGTGAGGTCAATATGCAGAGGAGAGTCATACATGCACAGCCTCAAGACTCTGCACTTGACACTTACACAATCAATGTTGAATCAATAAAGCCGGTGGGTAAGAACCACAGAACAAAAGTTCCAGGTACCTGAATTTGGTTTGACACTTTGACCCAGGATTATAAGATATTACATTTGCACTTGGTTTCAAATAATTTTCAATATTAATAATACAGATAACACAACCCAAACAGTCCATCTATATATTAGAAATGATAGCTCCTGATGAATTCAAGTTTTACCATATCAAGAAAATTTCATTCATCAGCAAATTAAAACAGTTGCATTTGAAAAAAAATAAGTTTGGGATCTTTGATTAAACATTTGAATTACAACTCTAAATTGAGGAGGCTGAACTTATTTTTTGTAAGGTCATTGGCCACATAAGTAATACATTTTAAACACTAGATATTATTCCAGTTACTATGGCTATGTAACAAACCAAACTTCCAATGTTAGTAGTCTAAAACACCAATAATTTAATTTGCTCACAAATCTCTAATTTGGGAAGTACTTGGCATGGACAGCTTGCCTCTGCTCTGCAGAGTGGCTCAAATGCTGAGGATAAAGTCACCTGAAAGCTTACTCACCGCATGTCTGACAGTTGATGTTGGGATGGCCCAAGTATCTGGAGACTGAAAAAAACTGGGCCTTCTAGGACAACTCCATCTTTATGCGGTCTCCCCATGTGATATCTCCAGCACAGAAGCTTCAGGGAACCAGACTTCTTACGTGTTGGTTCAGGGATCCAGTAATGCTTGTTCTGTGAGAGAGAGCCATGTAGAAGCCATGATGCCTGTTTAGACCCTTGAGAGTCAGGTAGCATTAGTTCTGCTGTACTATATTGGTCAACACAGCTACAATGTTTGCCCAAGGGGAGAAAACTTAGACCTCCAGTTCTCAATGGAAGAACTTTAATGTCATATTTCAATAAGAATGTTTAACATGGGATGTATATTGGTACATCAATATTTGGAAAATACAATCTCTCCATAAATGATTAAGCTTACCTTAGAGTTAACCTAGTAATATTACTAGGTTTAATATTATGATATTCTAAGGGTTCATGGGAATTAAAAAAAAAAAAAGTTACTGATCCCTTAGCAAATATTAGGTGCTGCAATAAATACATTAAGCACAGCATCTCATGTTATCTTCTCAACTTTATGAGACCCTTTCTAAAGTTCTTCTCTTTTTGTAGATTAGAAAACAAAGATTAAGTAAGGTAAATAATTTTCCACAGGTATATGGTGGATTTACATTTTGAATTCAATTTGAGTTGTGAGTGATTACTCTTAATAGTTCTGCAACACCATTCTGGTCCCTCATTTTAAGGAAACCTTTAAGAAATAAGTTGATTGACTCATGAGCACACAGCTCCATGTCTATTGACCTGAGACTAGTGTATAAGATTCTTGAATCACGGTCCATACTGAACTGTTTCTAATGAGTAAAGCAGATGTAAGAAACACTGACAGTTTACTTGCAAGGATTTTTTTAGAAGGTGACATAATATTTAAATGGATCAGGGTAGGGCCAGAGTTTACTCTGGATAATGTGCTGGGCAGGCTGCCAGATCCTCAATGATCAATTCTCTTGACAGAAATGCTTACAAAATTGCTCTTATTACAGACTCATAGAACCTATACCAATTGGTGCTGATGCACCCCTGTTACCTCCAGATGGTGCCCTCAGCCTTAGAGAAAGTCCTCAGCTGAGCCACCACACCCACCAATAAATAAAAATCTAATGCTAGGTGTACACAGACACTCTTGGCCACTTTCATCCTTTTGACCCTTTTCTGTCTCACTTCAGCTCTTATAATGTGTTTCTGGTCCCCTTCTTCTATGAAAATTGAACTTCAATAAAACAAAAAGAAAATTTGGTAGTTTTTAACTGTATACATGTGCATTATAACACATGAGTTTTGAAACAATCATTTGCAATAAAATAATTAACACTTTAATGACAGAGAAAAGATTTAAACTTGAGACTCTTGAACTAAAAAATAATTGTTTTCCTCTCCTATTTCACTCCATTTGTGTAAAATAAATATGTCTTGATCTCCCTGGGATAGTCCTGATTTATACCTGTTGTCCTGTTGTGATTACTATTAGTGTGTTCTTTGACTATCAAGTGTCTCAGTTTGAATGATAAAGTCATCGTCCTTGGAGCCTATAAACCAAGTGTAAGCCATTAAGTCTCCCCTCCCCATTCTCCACCAGGTATTAATTTGAAATTCTCTGAGTGGAATACTTTCCTTTCTGTAAAGGAAATTCAGACACTGTGTCTGTACATACACATGCACATCTTCCTTCTTGTAGGACTTGTGAGGATTGCCATGATCTCAAAACACAAAAAGCCCCTCCTAGATCCAGTCTAACCCCTAAACCCTCTTCATGCTGTCTTGATCTTAATCTTAAAGCATCTGGTCGATCTGTTTTAGGTAAAATTTTTGTTGTTGCAAGTCACAAAATCTTGTCTCAACTTCACTTAAACCAAAAAAGTAATTTAACTAATCACATAAATGAGAAGCTCAAAGGAAGTGGTCTGATGGGGCACCTTTGGATCCAGAGCCTCAACAAAGTCATTAGCACATATTCTCCCCCTTTCTCTCCCTTCATTAGTTGCCTGCTCTTTTCTCTGTATAACCTTCATTTTTCTCAAGTAGTCTTGTTTACTGTGTTTACAAACAAGTGTCAAGTAACTCCAGGCTTACATTATACGAATGGACCTCTCTTCACCAACAACAGTACTAGCAAAAGGTAGAGGGCTGATTCTTGTTGAGATGATTTGGGTCACATGCTCATTTAGGAGCCAGTCACTATGGTCAGGAGTAGAGAAAATTCTAGTTTGTCACGCTCACAATCAAGTGTTCATCCTTGGATTTACAAAGTGATATTATTTCTAAGCCAAAGACATTGATAGAGAGTGGGAGGATGGTGCTTCCCTGAAGGAAAAGGATGATTAAGGGGAAATGGGTGCTGGAAAATTAAACACCCAGCTGTGCACAATTTGCTTTTTTGCTTGTTATAAACTATATATGCATTAAGTGGAGGTGGAACTTATGTAATTAGAAAAGTGTTATTTTTCCACAAATGAAACAAATTAATGTCCAGTACAGTTAAATTTTAGAAAAAAACAAAAACAGGTATTTCTGTGCTTCTTCAGCACATGGCTATACCTTTTCTGTCCCACAGGAAAGGTGTTAAATATCCTTGGACATACTTCGTGTTCATTTTTGGACTAATTTTATCATCATTCTCTGCCTCTAAGCACTGAGGCTGTGGTTAAAAAATAGTCCTTTTCTGCTTTGTTTTATGGGATATATCTAGACCAGGCCATATCTGCTTATGTAGGACACCAGTAATGATGGCAAATTCAAGACTGCATGTTTACTAAAAGCGGGGCCTTTTCTCATCCCCGTCTTGACCTGTACCCTGCTCCACCAGCTTCCTGAACAGTGCATCACCCACTGTAGGCAAACAGTGAATATTACAAGCTTGTTGAACAATACTTATCTATTCTTAGATTTTAGCATGTTCTCTTTATAAAACAAGTGATTGGAAAGAAGATGCATTATCCTAGCAATGGTGTTTCATTTTACAGTAGAAAAACTCATGGCACAAGGAATTCAGATTTTTTTTTTCCAGTTTGACAAATTAATAAAGAACTCAAATCAGCTTGATTTATTTGTGATACAATAACTTATTGAGTGCCTCCATTATGCCACACCCATATTCACTATAGTTAACTGCAAAGATTTCCTAGTCTTAAAGCATAGTCTGTTTGCCAAGGCACATGGTTAGAGAAAACTAATTTATGCATAGCATATGTTTTTAATCAGAGATTAATATCAGAATTAGGGAACTTTATCAAATTCACATGCCTGCATGTGCTCCCCAAAGGTTGAGACAGTCTGGAATGAGACTTGAATAGTATACTTCTAAGTTTCTTCTCAAGTGATTTTTGGAAGACATGACTGATTAAGTCTGGATATTATATTCAAAGATGTTCCAGACAGAATGGGTCCAAGATCCCTTGAACCTTTTCCAATACCACAACTTTGAATAAGTAGTGAGGTATTTTCTACTTAAACATGCACTCCTTGAGTAATGTTGCAAACAGAGGTTAAAGATACATCAGTAAACTTTCCATTCCATTTCATTCCTATTGTTGACAGAGTAGTAGAAGTTGTCAGAGACTCCCCAGGATTTATGAAGTACTGGTTTTGTGGGAATAAAATATACAAAACTGGGCAGATAAATAAGAGTGGTAGTTAATTCTTCTATTTTGTTACATTGAAAGTTAATTCATGGAGTACATTTTTGTTGCAGTTTTAAATTTGAATGTAATATCTCAAATGCTATTATTTTTATGGCCTACTGGATGCCAGGCAAGAAACTATTGTGAAAAGTCATTAAAATATCACTATTGCCCACGGAAGTTACAAACATCTGTAATTGGAATTCAGATCTCCTCCTTCTCCTTTTCCTCCTTATTATCTAAAAGCTGAAGAAACCCAACTGAGACAAAATGGGAATTTATTAATTCTTGTAACTCAGAACAACCGGGATTAAGGGAAACAAATAATGTTCTTTGTCTCTGTTTCCATAACTCTATATGTAGGCTCATTAACTCTATATGAAGTGGGAGGAGGGGATAAAATGGCCACAGTCAACTTCAAGTTTTCATTATCACAGTTTAGCAATCTCAGAGAAGAGAAACTCTTCTTTTCCCAATTCAGGATACATTAACCTGAGAACGGGGATCTGATCAACATAAACTCAATCCCTGGGAACATTCATGATGGCCAATCCCTATAATACTATGATTAGAAGCTCTACCAGAATGGCATGGTAGATGTAATGAGGAGAAGCAGTTCCCCTAAAGAAATGTGCGTGTGTGTGTGCGTGTGTCTGTGTCTGTGTGTGTGTTGGGGAAGACTTGATACTGGAGTTGCTCAAACAGAAAAAGGAGAAATAGGTGTTGGGTATAGTAAATCCACAGATGCCTACTGCACATACTTTCAGTACTAATAGTCCAAATAAAGAATGTGTCTTTGCACTAAGCTTAGACACAGAAGTTAGGATTCCTCAGCAAAAATTTTGTTCTCTGGGGTGGTATATTAGAATGCCTACAGAATTCACAGGAAAATATTGGTTTAAAATTATTTTTAAGAAAAGATCTTATGGACAATAAAATAAAATACAGAAATCTAATATTTCATTTATTTGTGTTAAGAGTATCTCCAAGGGGTTTGTTTTTATTACAGTTTCCAATTTCTCACCAACATAGCCCCAAATGATGTTAATGCAATCATTGTTTGTTTTTGATCTGAAATATATGGTGTAATGTCCTTATCATGCTGCCCAGCTCTGTCACAATAGTCTATTACCTGAATGGAAAACGCCTAGTAAGGTGAAGCTTCCTTTTCTCTCTTTTTTTTCCTTCAAGTTTCATTGAGATATAATTGACATACAACACTGTATAAGTTTAAGGTGTACAGTATGATGATTTGACTTATATACATCATGAAAGTTTAGCGAGTATCCATCATCTCATACAAACACAAAATTTTTAAAAAAATTTTTCTTGTGATGAGAACCCAGGATTTACTCTCTTAACGATCTTCATATATAACATACAGCAGTGTTAATTATATGGATCATGTTGTATTTTATAACCTTAGTACTAATTTATCTTATAACTGAAAGTTTGTACCTTCTGACCACCTTCATCCAATCTCCCCCCACCACTGCCACCACTACACCTCCCACCTCTGGAAACCACAAACCCAATCTTTTTTTCTATGAGTATGTTTGTTTGTTTTTGAGATATAATTGACCTACAACACTGTGTTAGTTCCTGGTGCACAACATAGTGATTCAATATTTCCATACGTTATAAAATGATCTCGATGAAGCTTCCTTCTCTTAAATTTTCTTTTTTCTTCGCTTCCTCCTTCATCTTTAAAAATCTGTCCTCTTCAGTACATATAAAGAAATTTAATCTTTCTCAAACAGCAAGTAGAACATGATTTCTGTCACATTTTTCCACTAAGGAACATGACATATAAAAATAATTTGTGAGGAGCTTCAAGATGGCAGAAGACATGGAGATCACCTTCCTCCCCACAAATACATCAGAAATACATCTACATGTGGAACAACTCCTACAGAACACCTACTGAACGCTGGCAGAAGACCTCAGACATCCCAAAAGGCAAGAAACTCCCCACATACCTGGGTAGGGCAAAAGAAAAAAGAAAAAACAGAGACAAAAGAATAGGGACGAGACATGCAACAGTGGGAAGGAGCTGTGAAGGAGGAAAGGTTTCCACACACTAGGAAGCCCCTTCTCGGGCAGAGACTGTGGGTGGTGGAGGGGGGAAGCTTCGGAGTGGTGGAGGAGAGCGCAGTAACAGGGCTGCGGAGGGCAAAGCGGAGAGATTCCCACACGAGGATTGATGCAGACCACCACTCAGCAGCCCGAGAGGCTCATCTGCCAGGACTGGTGTGGGCAGGGAGCTGAGGCTTGGGCTTCAGAGGTCGGATCCCAGGGAGAGGACTGCAGTTGGGTGCGTTAACACAGCCTGAAGGGGGCTAGTGCACAACAGCTACCGGGGAGGGAGTCTGGGAAAAAGTCTGGGGCTGCCGAGGAGGCAACAGACTTTGTCTTGCCTCTATGTTTCCTGGTGCACGAGGAGAGGGGATTAAGAGTGCCGCTTAAAGGGGCTCCAAAGACAGACGCGAGCCGCAGCTATCAGCACAGACCCCAGAGATGGGCATGAGATCTAAGGCTGCTGCTGCAGCCACCAAGAAGCCTGTGTGCAAGCACTGGTAACTATCCACACCTCCCCTCCCAGAGACCTGTGCAGCCTGCTACTACGAAGGTCCAGGGATCCAAGGACAACTTCCCCAGAAGAACACATGGCGCACCTCAGGCTGGTGGAATGTCACGCCAGCCTCTGCTGCTACAGGTTCGCCCTGAACTCCATACCCTTCCCTCCCCTCTGGCTCTGAGGGAGCCAGAGCCCCGAATCAGTGGCTCCTTTAATCCCATCCTGTCTGAGTGAAGAACAGATGCCCTCAGGTGACCTACATGCAGAGGCAGGGCCAAATCCAAGGCTGATCCCCAGGAGCTATGCAAACAAAGAAGAGAAAGGGAAATCTCTCCCAGCAGCCTCAGGAGAAGTGGGTTAAATCTCCACAATCAACTTGATGTACCCTGCATCTGTGGAATACCTGAATAGAAAAAGAATCATCCCAAATTGAGGAGGTGGAATTTGGGAGCAATGATATATATATATATTTCCCTTTTTGTCTTTTTGTGAGTGTGTATGTGTATACTTCTCTCTGTGATTTTGTCTGTGTAGCTTTGGTTTTACTACTTGTCCTAGGGTTCTTCATGTCCAATTTTTTGTTTGTTTCTTTGTTTGTTTGTTTTCTGTGTTTCTTTAGTATAGTTTTTAGCACTTGTTATCATTGACGGATCTGTTTTTTGGTTTGGTTGCTCTCTTCTTTCTTTCCTTTTCTTCTCCATTTTTAATTATTATTTTAAATTTTTAAAAAATAATTATTATTGATTTTTTACTTTAATAACTTTATTTTATTTTATTTTATCTTATCTTCTTCTTTCTTGCTTTCTTTTCGTTTTCCCTTTTACTTTGAGCCGTGTGGATGACAGGCTCTTGGTACTCCAGCCAGGCGTCAGGGCTGTGCCTCTGAGGTGGGAGAGCCAAGTTCAGGAAATTGGTCCACAAGAAACATCCCAGCTCCACGAAATATAAAATGGCGAAAATCTCCCAGAGATCTCCATCTCAATGCCAAGACCCAGCTACACTCAAGGACTAGCAAGCTACAGTGCTGGACACCCTATGCCAAACAACTAGCAAGACAGGAACATAACCCCACCCATTAGCAGAGAGGCTGCCTAAAATCATAATAAGGTCACAGACACACCAAAACACACCACCAGATGTGGACCTGCCCACCAGAAAGACAAGATCCAGCCTCATCCACCAGAACACAGGCACTAGTCCCTTCCACCCAGGAATCCTACACAACCCACTGACTCAACCTTAGCCACTGGCGGCAGACACCAAAAACAATGGGAACTATGAATCTGCAGCCTGCAAAAAGGAGACCCCAAACACAGTAAGTTAAGCAAAATGAGAAGACAAAGAAACACACAGCAGATGAAGGAGCAAGGTAAAAACCCACCAGACCTAACAAATGAAGAGGCAATAGGCAGTCTACCTGAAAAAGAATTCAGAATGATAGTAAAGATGATCCAAAATCTTGGAAATAGAATGGAGAAAATACAAGAAACATTTAACAGGAAGTAGAAGAACTAAAGAGCAAAAAAACAGTGATGAACCACACAATAAATGAAATTATCTCTAAGAGGAATCAAAGGCAGAATAACTGAGGCAGAAGAAAAGATAAGTGATCTGGAAGATGAAATAGTGGAAATAACTACTCCTAAGAAGAATAAAGAAAAAAGAAAAAGAAAAGAATTGAGTAAAGTCTCAGAGACCTCTGGGACAACATTAAATGCACCAACATTTGAATTATAGGGATCCCAGAAGAAGAATTGAAAAAGAAAGGGACTGAGAAAATATTCGAAGAGATTATAGCTGGAAATGTCCCTAATATGGGAAAGGAAATAGTTAATCAAGTCCAGGAAGCACAGAGAGTCCCAATCCAAGGAGAAACACACCAAGACACATATTAATCAAACTATCAAAAATTAAATACAAAGAAAAAATATTAAAAGCAGCAAAGGAAAAAAAAAAACAAATAACATAAAAGGGAATCCCCATAAGGTTAACAGGTGATCTTTCAGCAGAAATTCTGCAAGCCAGAATGGAGTGGTAGGACATATTTAAAGTGATGAAGGGGAAAAACCTACAACCAAGACTATTCTACCCAGCAAGGATCTCATTCAGATTCGACAGAGAAATTAAAACCTTTACAGACAAGCAAAAGCTAAGAGAATTCAGCAGCATCAAACCAGCTTTACAACAAAAGCTAAAGGAACTTCTCTAGGCAGGGAACACAAGAGGAGGAAAATACCTATAATAACAAACCCATAACAATTAAGAAAATTGTAATAGGAATATATGTATCGATAATTACCTTAAATGTAAATGGGTTAAATGCTCCAACCAAAAGACACAGACTGGCTGAATGGATACAAAAATAAGACCCATATATATGCTGTCTACAAGAGACCCACTTCAGACCTAGGGACACATACAGACTGAAAGTGAGGGGATGGAAAACAATATTCCATGCAAACGGAAATCAAAAGAAAGCTGGAGTAGCAATTCTCATATCAGACAAAAGAGACTTTAAGAAAAAGACAAGACAACAGACAAAGAAGGATACTACCTAATGATCAAGGGATCAATCAGAGAAGATGATTTAACAATTGTAAATATTTATGCACCTAACATAGGAGCACCTCAATACATAAGGCAAATACTAACAGCCATGAAAGGGGAAATCAACAGTAACACAATCATAGTAGGGGACTTTAACACCCCACTTTCAACAATGGACAGATCATCCAAAATAAAAATAAATAAGGAAACAGAAGCTTTAAATGATACATTAAACAATATGGACTTAATTGATATTTATAGGACATTCCATCCCAAATCAACAGAATACACTTGCTTCTCAGGTGCTCATGGAACATTCTCCAGGATACATCATATCTTCGGTAACAAATCAAGCCTTGGTAAATTTAAGAAAATTGAAATCTTATCAAGTATCTTTTCTGACCACAATGCTACGAGACCAGATATCAATTACAAGGAAATATCTGTAAAAAGTACAAACACATGGAGACTAAATAATACACTACTTAATAACCAAGAGATCACTGAAGAAATCAAAGAGGAAATCAAAAAATACTTAGAAACAAATGACAATGAAAACACGACGACCCAAAACCTATGGGATGCAGCAAAAGCAGTTCTAGGAGGCAAGTTTACACCAATACAATCCTACCTTAAGAAACAAGAAACATCTCAAATAAACAACCTAACCTTACACCTAAAACAATTAGAGAAAGAAGAACAAAAAAACCCCAAAGTTAGCAAAAGGAAAAAAAAAACATAAAGATCAGATCAGAAATAAATGAAAAAGAAATGAAGTAAACAATAGCAAAGATCAATAAATCTAAAAGCTGGTTCTTTGAGAAGATAAACAAAATTGATAAACCATTAGCCAGACTCATCAAGAATAAAAGGGAGAAGACTCAAATCAATAGAATCAGAAATGAAAAAGGAGAAGTAACAATGGACACTGCAGAAATACAAAGGATCATGAGAGATTACTCAAGCAACTACATGCCAATAAAATGCAAAACCTGGAAGAAATGGACAAATTCTTAGAAATGTACAACCTTCCAAGAGTGAACCAGGAAGAAATAGAAAATATAAACAGACCAGTCACAGGCACTGAAATTGAAAGTGTGATTAAAAATCTTCCAACGAACAAAAGCCCAGGACTAGATGGGTTCACAGGCGAATTCTATCAAACATTTAGAGAAGAGCTAACACCTATCCTTCTCAAACTCTTCCAAAAGATAGAAGAGGGAGGAACACTTCCAGACTCATTCTATGAGGCCACCATCACCCTGATACCAAAACCAGACTAAGGTGTCACAAAGTAAGAAAACTACAGGCCAATATCACTGATGAACATAGATGCAAAAATCCTCAACAAAATACTAGCAAACAGAATCCAACAGCACATTAAAAGGATCATACACCATGATCAAGTGGGGTTTATCCCAGGAATGCAAGGATTCTTCAATATACGCAAATCAATCAATGTGATACACCATATTAACAAATTGAAAGAGAAAAACCACATGATCATCAACATAGATGCAGAGAAAGCTTCTGACAAAATTCAACACCAATTTATGATAAAAACCCTCCAGAAAGTAGGCATAGATGGAACTTTCCTCAACATCATAAAGGCCATATATGACAACCCCACAGCCAACATCATTCTCAATGGTGAAAAACTGAATCCATTTCTTCTAAGATCAGGAACAAGACAAGGTTGTCCACTCTCACCACTATTATTCAACAGAGTTTTGGAAGTTTTAGACACAGCAATCAGAGAAGAAAAAGAAATAAAAGGAATCCAAACTGGAAAAGAAGAAGTAAAGCTGCCATTGTTTGCAGATGACATGATACTACACACAGAGAATCCCAAAGATGCTACCAGAAAACTACTAGAGCTAATCAATGAATTTGGTAAAGTAGCAGGATACAAAATTAATGCACAGAAATCTCTTGCATTCCTATACACTAATGATGAAAAATCTGAAAGTGAAATTAAGGAAACACTCCCATTTACCATTGCAACAAAAAGAATAAAATAGGAATAAACCTACGTAAGGAGACAAAAGACCTGTATGCAGAAAATTATAAGACACTGATGAATGAAATTAAAGATGATACAAACAGATGCAGAGATACACCATGTTCTTGGATTAGAAGAATCAACATTGTGAAAATGACTCTACTACCGAAAGCAATCTACAGAGCCAATGCAATCCCTATCAAACTACCACTGGCATTTTTCACAGAACTTGAACAAAAAATTTCACAATTTGTATGGAAACACAAAAGACCCCGAATAGCCAAAGCAATCTTGAGAATGAAAAACAGAGCTGGAGGAATCAGGCTCCCTGACTTCAGTCTATACTACAAAGCTGATGTAATCAAGACAGTATGGTACTGGCACAGAAACAGAAATAGAGATCAATGGAACAGGATAAAAAGCCCAGAGATAAACCCATGCACATATGGTCACCTTATCTTTGATAAACGATGCAAGAATATACAGTGGAGCAACAACAGCCCCTTCAATAAGTGGTACTGGGAAAACTGGACAGCTACATGTAAAAGTATGAAATTAGAACACTCCCTAACACCACACACAAAAATAAACTCAAAATGGGTTAAAGACCTAAATGTAAGGCCAGACACTATCAAACTCTTAGAGGAAAACATAGGCAGAACACTCTATGACATAAATCACAGCAAGATCCTTTTTGACCCATCTCCTAGAGAAAGGGAAATAAAAACAAAAATAAACAAATGGGACCTAATGAAATTTAAAAACTTTTGCACAGCAAAGGAAACCATAAACAAGACCAAAAGACAACCCTCAGAATGGGAGAAAATAGTTGCAAATGAAGCAACTGACAAAGGATTAATCTCCAAGATTTACAAGCAGCTCATGCAGCTCAATATCAAAAAAACAAACAACCCAATCCAAAAATGGGCAGAAGACCTAAACAGACATTTCTCCGAAGAAGATATACAGATTGCCGACAAACACATGAAAGCATACTCAACATCATTAATCATTAGAGAGATGCAAATCAAAAATACAATGAGATAGTATCTCACACTGGTCAGAATGGCCATCATCAAAAAATTTACAAAGAATAAATGCTGGAGAGGGTGTGGAGAATAGGGAACCCTCTTGTACTGTTGGTGGGAATGTAAATTGATACAGCCACTATGGAGAACAGTATGGAGGTTCCTTCAAAAACTAAAAATAGAACTACCATATGACCCAGCAATCCCACTACGGGGCATATACCCTGAGAAAACCATAATTGAAAAAGAGATGACTCTTTTACCACAATGTTCATTGCAGCTCTATTTACAATAGACAGGACATGGAAGCAACCTAAGTGTTCATCAATAGATGAATGGATAAAGAAGATGTGGCACATATATACAATGGACTATTACTCAGCCATTAAAAGAAATGAAATTGAGTTATTTGTAGTGTGGTGGATGGACCTAGAGTCTGTCATACAGAGTGAAGTAAGTCAGAAAGAGAAAAACAAACACCGTATGCTAACACATATATATGGAATCTAAGAAAAAAAACATGGTCATGAAGAACCTAGGGGCAAGACGGGAACAAAGACACAGACCTACTAGAGAAGAGACTTGAGGATATGGGGAGGTAGAAGGGTAGCTGAGACAAAGTGAGAGAGTGGCATGGACATATATACACTACCAAATGTAAAACCAATAGCTAGTGGGAAGCAGCCACATAGCACAGGGAGATCAGCTCGGTGCTTTGTGACCACCTAGAGGGGTGGGATAGGGAGGGTGGGAAGAAGGGAGATGCAAGAGGGAAGATATGGGGATATATGTATATGTATAACTGATTCACTTTATTATAAAGCAGAAACTAACACACCACTGTAAAGCAATTATACTCCAATAAAGATGTTAAAAATAATAATAATTTGTACCTTCATATTGACTAATTTAAAAATATTTTAAAGTCTCTAAACTCAGAATGAGCTTCACATTTCAAAGGAGTTTCGCTAGCCTATTTCTCTTACTATATTTTCTTGAAAATGTCTTATGAGTGGCTCAAATTATAATTGACAGCAGTACTATTATCAGAGTAATATGAAATTAACACTCATTGGATCAAAGGAGCTGAACAAATACATGTTATTTGAGAAGAGGGACAGATTGCCTAGATTTGATTCCTGGTTCGGCTTCTTATGAGCTGTCTGCTTTGGGGCAAATTATTTTGACTGTGTGCCTCAGTTTTCTCATCTGTAAAATAACAATGCTATAATTAATTATGTTTCAGAATTGTTGTGGACTTAAATTGGTAATGACTTGCATTAGTGCAGTGCTTAGAATAGTCCCTGGTACATAATAAGTATTATATGCTTTGTTCTTATTGTAATAATCATCATTCTCATTGTTAGGCAGTTGTTAAAATTCTTATTTATAATACTTAGAATCTGCAAAGAACCCATAATGATAGAAGAAGCAGATTCTCAATCTCAGAACAGGTTTAGTTGGACTATTTAACCCATCTGGTTGTAAAATACGTAACCCAGAGTGGATCTGTTGAAGCATTGTATGAAAGGACACAGATTTATTTTAAATTAAAAATAATACAAATCAGAAGTACCTTAGAGTCTGATATTAGGAAAAATGACACTTGCTAATTGACGTTATTGTGCTATCTTTAAGAACCTTAACCAGGAAATATCTATAAATTGAATTTTTTTTTAAGATGTTGGGGGTAGGAGTTTATTAATTTTTATTTTATTTATTTTTACTGTGTTGGGTCTTCGCCTCTGTGTGAGGGCTTTCTCTAGTTGTGGCATGCGGGGGCCACTCTTCATCGCGGTGCGTGAGCCTCTCACTATTGCAGCTTCCCTTGTTGCGGAGCACAGGCTCCAGACGCGCAGGCTCAGTAGTTGTGGCTCACGGGCATAGTTGCTCCGCAGCATGTGGGAGCCTCCCAGACCAGGGCTCGAACCCGTGTCCCCTGCATTAGCAGGCAGATTCTCAACCACTGTGCCACCAGAAAAGCCCTATAAATTGAATTTTTAAGAGGGCTACAAAATGACACCTCTGCTTTTGATTAACTACCAGTATATTCGTACAAAATGTGAGGTTCTTTTCTCCTGCATACTAGAGTCAGTTGGAATAACTGTGCACCTGGGAATGCACTGAAACCACAACAGTAACAGAACTTCATTACTTCGCTGAAAGTCGATTGGATTTTCCACTGTTGGGCCCTACTTGATACAAAGAGTTGAAATCATGCAGCTACTAAAAACATTAATCTAGCCATAATATGCCACGATGCAAATGCAATAATTTTTTTGAGAGAGAAGAGTAATTTTTTGAAAGATAGAAATAAATTCTGAGGGAAATTATTTTAAATCTAAGACCATTAAAATCACTTTGACTTGATGTAGGACCACTTCTCTTAGAAAATGAAAACATTTGTTTTGGTCCTTTAGAGGCATCCATTCAGTATGCAGAATATGTTTTCTGCTTTGCTTTTGTCACTGTTAATTATTGATTTTTTTCTGCTCTACTCAATGCAGGGTTCTAATTACAAAAATCTGGTTCTGTGATATATGTTTGAGGGCTGGTTGTCATAATTATAGTAAATAATAACATAACTTAATTGGCAAGAGAAAATTAGTGCACATTTCTATAAGTCAAGGACTGAAAAAACACATAATTATATATGTTTTCATGTGTGTGTTTCTACAAAATATATACTCACAGAAAAATTGAAAATGTTTTTGTATGTCTTAATACCCAGGAATTTTGTATTATATAAGCTTAGTGTGAACAAAGGGAAACATCCACCATCTATAACACTGAACACACTGCACAGACAAGATTTAAATATAGCAGAGTAGGGAGAACCAAATCTTGTTGAGAGATGATTCCACAAAGAGGGTTGCTTATCTAATTTTGCTATATTTGGACACTAGACTCCACGGTGACATGATACTGTCATCTGCGCATGATAGTACTTGAAATAATTCCTTAATTTGCATTTGAGAATATGTGAAAATAATTTATGGAGAGCACAGTGATAATATATCATTAAAAACATGACCTTTTTCATACTGACTCATCAAGGATATGTAGTAAATTTTGGCATCAGACTTCAGTTCCTCACCAACAATTTTATGATCACCTTTAACCTGTATGACTGAGGAAATAGTTCTGACCTGAACTGGATTAATTATTTTTCTCTCACATACCCCACATTGTTGTGTTCAATACAATCTAATCTTAGACATCGGATTCTTTTTTCTTGGTTCTAATTAGAGGCAGACTGTAACTGTTGCATTGCAGAATTTAACTGGGTACTGGCAGACACTGAGAATTTGTCATAATTCAAAGGACAAATATGAGTTTAGTACAGTGCCTTTTAAAATTGATTTCCAAGGAATAATGTTTATCCTTTCAATAGATTTTTCAAAATACTGGTGGCCTGCTTCCCTACTGATCTCAAGAATGTTTGCATGAAGCTTAGTTTTTTGTCCTTGAGCCACTTCTCTGTTCTATTGGCATATGGGTCTTGTCTGTCCTGATCAGCATCCTCCACACACTGGAGCCTTGGAAGTCATGTTTAAAAACATTTTGGTGGAAAACATCTCTTTTGCTTGAAGACAGCATTGAAAGGGTTTGGTCAGAAATATCATAATTTATCCATTCATGTCAATACTGCAGAGGGTACATGTACTAAAGTCTATAAAATAAACCGTTTAATGAAAGAGTTACTCTCAACTCTTCACTGCCAAGGTCATTGCAGAACTTCAGTTAAGATAACCAAATAAGGAATTTAGTATTTTCATAACTTTATCCACATCAGGGAGTTTAGTGGGGAATGTACAAGTTTGGTGACTTCAGCTTTAACTTGACTAATACAAACTAGAAACTAGAAAAGAAAATGGAATTATTTAACGTAGAGGACCATTAGGGGACCAGCAGACCATCTGAAATTGTATCAGCACGAGTAATACTGTGATTACACTTGCATGTGAGATATAACTGAGGATATCCATAGTTTTATGAATATTTTTAAAGGGGTCTGTTACCAAGGAATGTTTAAGAACCAGAACCATTCTGGTAATTCTGTGCATCCAGTAAAGTAGAGAAAGAATGAACACAGAAACAGTCACTCTGCAAATATATGTGAGTTGTGTAATGAAACCAAAATACAGTTTATGCACATAATAAAAGAAATCCATAAGCTTACATGTGTACAAATAAATATCCAGCATCTGCTAAATATCCCATTAACTTTTAAAATTCCTACTAACAGACACTAAATTTTTACCAGGTCAGTTAAAAGTGTGCTTTTAGTTCCAATAGCAGAAAAAAATCCTTGTACTTTCTTGGTTCCCCTAAATCCCTTTATATTCTGGTGATAATATTTCAAGGTTTAGAAAAGTCAGTCATTATAAACCTCAGAAGTTTATACTTCTGTTAAGAGGAAAAAATAAATAATGAATAGCTACATAATATAGTTAGGAGGATTATATGAATAAATGCATGTAAAGCTCTATTTAGAACTTGCTAAAGTCACTATAAATATTCACTGTTGTTATTATAAATGAACAAATTATGTTATTCTCTGAACATCTTCAGAAAACAGAAAGATTATTTCTGTAATCTATAATTCATAAATCTATGGTGTAACTGCTGCACTGTGGTATTTGACTGGGTCTTTGTAGACCTTGATAGTTTGTCATACTTCAGAACACAGACAGCATTTTATAATTTCGAACCTAATCTAGAATTCCAGTAACAACTCAAAGGGAGTCCCTTGACAACACCAGGAAAGACCATGTGAAGAGGATGAAAAGACAAGGTTCAGACCTGGGGAAATATGTGCCAACAATATATTCAACATAGGATTAGTATCTAGAATATATAAAGAACCCTCAAGATTCACATTTTTAAAAATTAATTTTAATTAGAAAATGAGTAAAAGACATGAACATATCTTTCATTTAGAAGGATATGCAGGTGGCAAATAAGCATGTTAAAAGATTTTCAGTATCATTAGCCATTGAGGAAATGCAACCACAAGGGAATGTCACTGTACACTTACCAGAATGACAAAAAATAAAAAATTCTGGGAACACTAAATTTTAGTAAGGATGCAGAGAAACTGAATTACTTGTACATTACTGGTGGGAATGGAAAATGGTACAGTCACTCAGGAAAAGTTAGGTGATTTCTTATAAAGCTAAATGTGTAACTACCATATGAAGCAGAAATTGCTCTCTTGGACATTTATCCCAGAGAAATAAAAATGTATGTTCACATAAAAACCTGCGCACAAATGTCCACTGTAGCTTTATTTATCATAATCTAAAACATGGAAACAACCCAGATGTTCTTCAAAGAATAAATGGTTAAATAATGTAAATATTTCTCAGCAATGAAAGAAACAAACTACTGATACATGCAACAACTTGGATGAAACTCCAGGGAATTATTCTGAACGAAAAAAAAAAAAAAAAAAGAGGCAATCCCAAAAGGTTACTTCACTTATAATTCTATTTATATAACATTTTTGAAATGACCCTGTTATGGGTTGAATTGTGTCCCCTCAAATTCATATGTTGAAGCCCTAACCCCGATTACCTCAGAATGTGACTGTTTTCGGAGACAAGACCTTTAAAGAGATAATTAAGTTAAAATGAAGCCATTAGGGCAGGCCCTAATCAAATCTTAACTGGTGTCCTTGTAAGAAGAAGAAATGTGGTCACACAAAGAGACACCAGGCACACACATACTCCAAGAAAAGATCATGTGAGGGCAGAGAGAGCCAAGAAGAGAGGCCTCAGAAAAAGTCAAACCTGCTTACTCCTTGATCTGGGACTTCCAGCCTCCTTGGGCTTTACCACCTACTTGTAGTTATGGAGTTGTTCTATATTTTGGCTGTGTGGTAGTAGATACACTAACCTATGTACACATGTGATAAAAGTTTATAGAGCTAAATACACACACACACACACACACACACACACACACACAAATGAATATAAGAAAAACGGGGGAAATCTGAATAAATTTGGTAGATTATAACAAGGGCAATATCTTGATTGTGATATTATACTATAGTTTTACAAGAATTTACATTTACAAGAAAAGGGCACAAAGGGTCTCTCTGTATTATTTAGTATAAGAGCTTGTGAATTTAAAATTAAACTAATAGAATTTTTATTAAAGTATGTATTTTTAAAATAGGTGCCCTGCATCTTCTCTGTTACAATTAATTAAGGCTATTTTATAATTTGTGTTATTTATGTTGTTGGGATTTTTTCCCATTTATTTTGCCAGATAATTATTCAAAGGTAGACAGAGACAAAATGGTCTTTATTTGAGGAAAATAAAGGTAATTCAATATCATTGAATTAGCAATATAGTTTATTCTATTTACATATTAAGGGAGAAAAAAGCATTATTTTATCATTGTAGTTTGAATTTCAGCCAACAAATTCTAGTATGTATGTGAAATGTAACTTGCCTATCAACACTTATTTATTCCTTTGTTTCTTTTTTGTTTGTTTGAAATTATCTTGAATTATATTTTGAGATCTAATTCTAACTGTAGGAATTTAATGAGTCACTAATTTTCATAAGTTTTTTGGGGATGAAGGGTGGGGTATTTGAGGACTTTGTGTCTATAGTGTTTGTGAGGGAGGAGTACTAGCTAGTCTTCGTTATCTGAGCACACTGAATCCTTTGAGATATGCATTTTACCACTTCATACTCAGTCTTTTATCAAATTAACTTATAGGTAAATCATCCATTTTTACCACTGCAAGGTCTCTAAAGTTTCAGCTTTCTTTTGGTAAATGCCACTCTCAAGGGTACAGAAAACATTTGGTTGCTCCCATTGCTCTTATACCCCTCTGGGTCTAAATTAAACTTTATGCAACTTTTAAAGACTCTGTAATATTCACAGGTAAAAAATATATCATTCTACTATATCTGCATTGGGATGAGAGCCAATGTCAAATCTATCTGGAGAAATACTCCACATAATGATATCTGTATGAGTTTTCTATAACTTTGTAAAAAAGAGAAAATCACATGAAACTTAGTGGTTTAAAACCACAGACAAATATTAATTATATCACCACTGGATCAGGAATCCAGGCTTAGCTGTTTCTCTGGCTCAGAGTCTCTCACAAGGCTGCAAGCAAGAAAACGTCCAAGGCTGAAGTTATCTTAGATCATCTCACATGGCTGTTGGCAGTACTCAAGCCCTCACTTCCTGCTGACCAGAGACAAGTTCCATTTCTTGTGGATTCCTCCATAGGACTATTCACAACATGGCAGATTGTTTCCTCCAAAGTGAGGGCACCAAAAAAAGAAGAGATCTGGCAAGATGGAAGCCATAGTCTCAGGAATGCTATATTTTATTTAAAAGAAGAAAGTTACTAGGACCAGGCCACACTCAAAGTGATACCATTGCATGGAGCCTGACACTCAGTGTTGCAGATCTCTGGAGGCCATCTCAGAGGCTTCCTACCACCCTAATCTACTGCCCATATACTGTGCCTGTAGCCTGTGCAAAGGGGAAATATGGTTTCCCTCAAGAAAGGCATAGATCTGCTTTCTCAGGAGAGACATAGATCTCCTCTGCTCTGGAATGTCCCGCTGCCCTTTAGCCTCCTCTTCCTCCTCATACACATAAACAAATTGATCCAAGGATGGGGACAAGTCAAGATATAGAGACAAAATTTTGTGCTTTTTTTTCCCCCAAGTTTACGATTTCCTTTATCCCTAAGAATTTTTATTTAACATGGAAGTGAGGTAGCTTGCCTCTTCATCTATTTTTTTCAAATCTATTGTTTATGCCCTGAATCCTTCAAGGCTTGGATTTTTGAAACCCAAGTGCATAGCACTGACTTTATTGATTTCCATATTTTGCTGTGTCCTCCTTTCTTTGAGGAGGTAAGCATAGAACAATCTAGATCCTGATTAAATAGGGGAAGTATCATGGAGTAATGTCAAGAGTGAGGGAAAAAATTAGCATATCAAAATGCATCAGGGAGGGGTTCCCTGGTGGTGCAGTGGTTGAGAGTCCGCCTGCCAATTCAGGGGACACGGGTTCATGCCCCGGTCCGGGAAGATCCCACATGCCACAGAGCGGCTGGGCCCGTGAGCCATGGCTGCTGAGCCTGCACGTCCAGAGCCTGTGTTCTGCAACGAGAGAGGCCACAACAGTGAGAGGCCCAGGTACCACACACACACACACACACACACAAAAAAAAAATGAGTAAACCTTAAAACCTAATGTGCTAGAAAGTGAGGCATGGATTCATATGGAAATATTAGGGTCAGTGGTAAAATATGAAAAAAATGCTCTAGAAAGCTTTGAAGGAGGCAAATAGGATTTGAGATTATACTTGTACTGAGAAATTTGACTTTGGCCCTAGAATTGAATCTTACCTCAGCCATATTAGACTGCTTTTTTGCTGCTGATGACCAGTTTGAAGATCATGGCCTTTAACTCAGTCACACTTGTAAATATGATGCTTATTTCCACATAGTGGGGTTTTCCCACTGTACAAAGGGAGATAGAATCAAACTGTGCATAACTTAAGTGTAGCCTAACATTACATTTTAAGGCTAAAAGAATGAAGAGAAGAAAATGTTGACGGTAATCTAACGAGCTAGATATGATCACAAAGGGTGTTATTATGCAGAAATTAATTTGATCTGCTAGGTACCATTCCTAGTAAGCAAGCATGAACTAAAATTAGAAATAAAAGTAAAAATAGAAGTTGCATCTTCTCAAAAGATCCATCAGCCTATAGGGAACTGAGCTGGTAGAAAGATTCTAGACTTAGAAATAATAAATAAAAATAACAGGTTTGGGTTTCTAACAAGATGTAAGATACAAGACTGAACATTTTAACGTGCTTAATTCATTTAGTCAATAACAACTCTACACGGTAGGTGCTATAATTAATTATCCTCATTTATAAAAGGTCTGAGGCACTTATTAGAGTTAAGAAACGTGACTGAAGTCTCACAGCTAGTAAGTATTTGTAGTAGGATCAGAATCCAGATGGTATAACACTTAACTACTATCACCATAATTTATTGAAAATTCAAAAATTTGGGATAATGGCTTCTCAGTGGTTCATCTTGGGAATGCATTCAAGTGTTCAAATCTAACAATGAAAAATGATTTAAATCATCCCCAAATATAATTTTTAATAAGTCCCAAAGGAATACATAAATAAAGAGATGCTAATTTTATAAGTGAGAACTGATAGCCACTGGTGTGGCTGTTGTCATTTAGTTATACCTGGAATGAAATTTGACATCATATTTGAACACTTATGTACTTCATCTACTTCATCAGACCTTCATTCTGAGAACTGAAATTATTTTCCAAATATGAGGCTCAGAGAGATCAAGTTACCTACTCAAGGTCACACCACTGATTAATGACCGAACCTGTCAGCCTGCTTCCAAAGGTGATGTTCTCTATTACTGTATATTATGTCACTCCTCTTAACCCATTCTAGGAGAATATTATTAATAAATGGTGATGTAGGAAACATATACATTTTAATACACTCAAAGAATATATATAAGTGTAAGAAGGTAAACATGTGTTTCACCTTAGTAAATTGTATCAAACCTTGCCTTGTTATTTCAAATAAAAAATGACTTTGCTTGTGTTAACCTAGAACTGAACAGTGCAGAAGATAATACTCAGATGTTAAGTAAAATGTCATGTGTTAACTGTTAACAATTATGTTATCCTTTTAAATTATTAGATAGCACATTGCAGACTCAGTAATTATTAAGGTCTTTGTCAAATCAAGGGTTTTCTTAGAAATATATGGAGCTTATTTTAATGTATGTTTTCACTTAATGTTATTGAAGTGAAAAAAGTTTGGAGAATTTATTTTCTGAATGTATAAAAATAGCTAATGATACTTTACTTAAATAAAAATGTACAGGGATTGATATTAGGCTATCAAAGATAGAAGTTATAGAATAATCTAGAAAATGAAGAGTAACAAGTTTACAAATTGTGTTTGTTTTCAAGTTTCTATACATATATATCATTTACACATTTTGCTCTTCTTAGAAAGAGCCTCATATATGTATGTAAACAATTCAGTACTTAAATGCAGCCTTCCATTTCATCTTAGCCTCTTCTCAACACAAATGTGTGGGGAAAATCTATTTTCATATTTCTAATTCAATAAGAGCTCATTTTTTATACATGCCTCAGAGCTTACTCTGAATCTAATTCAAATACTGTCTCTTAGTAGGGGAGGATTAGAGAACAGTCTTTGCCTAAGCCACAAACTCTTTGGCAACTTAAACCCTCAAAGTTAACAAAGTCAGAGAGTTTTCTAAGAAAACTAATCAGTTACTTGGAAAAGAGTGAGCTCATAAACTACTCAGTCATATCAAATTGAGGTAGGCATTTGGCAAAAAATGGCATCTTGGTGTGATAATGAGAAATGCTGACTAATTTGGTATACCATTCTGAGCCCTGGGCACCATGTACTATATGTTTATAACATTTATTACTTTTTCATTATGAAGACTAGATGATAATTATCTTTAATATATGTAAGTATTTACATAAAATTATAATTACTTATAATGTGCAATATATTCTATTATATAAAATACATAATTACATATATGGTTTTATACAACTCTAAAGAAAAGAATGAAAATTACTGTATTCCCACCACCTCCTGGCATTTTTGTTTTTAGTTTTGTGTATGAATAAACTTTTCTTAATTATCAGTTAGTTTTAAATACACACATAAATTTATATTAAGTTTTTAAAATACTTGTTATTAACGCTTATTTTTTCATGTGTTTAAGTACTCTTAAAAAGCATGATATTTAATGCCATCATAATATTCTAGAAGACATTTCATCATTTCTTTATTGTTAGATTTTTTTTCAACATCTTTATTGGAGTATAATTGCTCTACAATGGTGCGTTAGCTTCTGCTGTATAAAAAAGTGAATCAGCCATATGTATACACATATCCCCATATCCCCTACCTCTTGGATATTTTTTGTATCCAAGAATCTTACTATAAGTACTTCTGTAACAAATAATCATGTATGTGCATATTTGTGTAAAATTCTGGTTATTTTTTAAGATATACTGTTAGAATAGTCTTGCATTTTTAATTATATGTTTCACCTATAAGAACATTTAATATTATTTATTTTTAATAAAAATTATTTTATTGATATTTAAAGGAAATTTAATACTGATTCAACTCAAAATGGATATACATTTTTCCAATTAAATTTAAAAAACTATATTTCACATTATAAAAATGTTGAGGTAGTGAGTGTTTATGATGAAAACCAATATTACCTATTATAATAGCCAACCCCCTTTCCACCCCAAGTTTATTAATTATAATCACTTCTGGTTTTAATTACTTTAATCATTAGAGAAATATAATGGTTGCATCGAACATACTAAAATAATATACTTATTCAATTAATTTTTTTTAAATCTATGAAAGTCAGGCATCAGATTTTATAATTTGTTATGAGATGATGATTCAGTTTGCTTATATTCTCCTGGTCTCCCTTTCACATGTTCACCTTGCTTTTGGTAGTTCATTGTTATTTTTTCTTCTATGAACAATTATGGAGATAAACAATGCATTTAAGTCTCTATTTCTTGTTCCATCCATTTTACCTGCTGCCTTGACATCTCTTTATGCAAGATGAATAGACATGTCTCTTAAATTGCCTTCCACAATTTTACCTTTAATCACTTGTACTTTTAATTGTACACTTGTACTTTTAATTCACACTTTCTCTGTGCTTTCTCTAAGATTGTTGCTAAAAACTGAAAATTGAATTAATAACATTTATATTATTGTGAGTAGATAAATGGATACATGAAGAAAAAAGTGTAACAAACATGTAAAAGGTTGTCTAATGTCTGACACATAGATGTTGCAGATAGGGATGAGAGATGGAGAGATTGGCTGGGTCACTCAATGTCCGGCAAAATATACAATAAAAAAGACCAAATCTAAGAATTTCAATATAAGAGGGAAAAGTAACTTATAAAGGGATGAAAATCAGACTGACACCAAATTTCTTATAAACAAAACAAGATGCTTAAAGACAATGGAATGACCTGTCTGATTGCCTGTAGGAAAAAAGAAAAAAGGTAATTTTCAACCTAGAAATGCATTTCCAATTAATTTTAGGGTCATATATAGTTGTTTTCAGCCATGAAGTACTCAGAAATTTTTACTTACTATGCATCTATTCTTATACAGTTATTTAAGGATATGCTCCAAAAACAAGGGAATTAAACTAGTAAATAGGGAACAAAGTGAATAAACTAAGTTGAACAATTAACTCCCAGAGAACCTAAACATTTATCATGCTGTGAATTTCCTTCACTACTCTCAGCATTTGGATTAAACTTTTCCTTTATTACATATTAGAATCAAAGAATCCGTTAACCCAAATAATGAGTAATTGATCCAGATTGGATCTAGAGGACAGATGGCTCCAACAGGGGAGAAAAATGAGGGAAAAGAAATCCAAATGTTTCGACAGTCTTGTTGAGAATATGGAATCGGCACTACAGTTCAAGGAATAATGACACACTCATATTTAATGGAAGAATCTAAAGAATATTAATACCAGTGAACACTCCTGGGTGATAAGGAAGTGGGAAATTACTTAAGAATGAAATTCAAATGATCAAGAGATGCATCAATAGACTGATTAGGAATAGAGTAGCTACCATAACAAGGACCCGAGTCAGCACTGTTTTAAGTTATATATAGACAAAATATCCAAGTGAATTTTGATTAACAACAGAAATTGAAAACCATTAATTCTGACAATGTAATAATATTGTGATAAAAGTTTGCTGGCAAGAAGAATAAAAGTAAAATAAAATTAAAATAAAATTAAAATATTGTGCAATCATGATGTAGTTATGTTCTCTTGACAGATCTCCCCTCTAGGTAGAAATACTCACAAAGAGTTCTGGTTATGAGACAGGTGCTGTCCACCTGTCAAGTTGACTGCTCAGTGGAACTTGTCTTCTTTAGGGAAAGAGTATACAGAGACACCTATTAGGATGGGCAGCCTCCAAGAGAACACATTGATACAGGCCTTAAGAAATCTTAATTCCTCTCAGTCAATTTGTTTAATTTCTATAGAGAAACAACCACAGTTTCCTTTTGTTTTTGTCTGGGTGCAAAACAAAGTGTCTGGTCAACTGGTCAGTCTCCTTATCTGGTGGTAGAAGGAAGTGTATTGGTATAGGTGTTCCACACATATTTTAAGCAATCCTTATACTTATACCAAATCCTTATACCAAACCTTACACTTGCCTCTCCAGGAGTCTGCAAGAAGAATGAGCCTCTCCTCTCATGTCCAACTCCACAGAGATCCTTCACTGGGGCTTCCTTTCTCTGATTCATCAACATGCTTAACATGCTTCCATGTACTGTCTGTCTTCCAAAAGGCTAAAAGCTTTCACATACTCATAAATTTCTCCTTTTTCTCTACACATTTTTTTTTTAATTTAGTCTTCTTTGTAAAACTTTTCTCTCACTGTTAATTGTTTCTCAGGAGGGAAGAACAGTGAAAACCTATGCTCACCTATCCTCAAGTACAAGTCCCAGCAAATATTAATTTGGACGGTTATATGTTGTGTATGCAGTGGTGTGAAATGGAGAATTAAAACTTTCAAATTGTTCACATGGCAATCCTGGATAAAGCCCAAGGAATCTGGTAATATTTTCATCAGCTTAAATAAAGAACAAATATGTAATATGTTAGGGCTTTTTCTCTGTTTTCCTTTTTCTTTTTTCACTTTACAACATTTACATTATTCTGTATGTATATACAACTACTATGGGAAAAATGCATTAATTCAGAAAATATTTATTAAACATCTACTAAGCACCAGGCATAATTTTAGGCTCCTGAGATAAAAGAGCGAACAAAATACAAAAAAACCCTCCCTTACTGGAGTTTCCATCTAGTAAAGGAGACAGACAATAAGGTGAGTATAAAAAGTATGTTATGATGAATACTAAAAATCTAAAATATTTTAATCAAAAATATTTTTAATATAAAATTTTTAAAATTTTTAAAATATTTTTAATTGGTACAGCCACTATGGAAAACCCACACTGTTCTCCATAGTGGCTGTATCAATTTGCATTCTCACAGTGTAAGAGGGTTCCCTTTCTCCACACCCTCTCCCGTACTTGTTACTGCCTGTCTTTTTGCCATTTTGCCAGTAGCCATTCTAACAGGCATGAGATGATATTTCATTGTGGTTTTGATTTACATTTCCCAGATGATTAGTGATGTTGAGCTCCTTTTCATGTACCTGTTGGCCATTTGTATAGACATGGAAACAACCTAAGTGTCTGGCAGTGGATGAATGGATATATATATATATATATAAGTGTCTGTCAGTGGATGAATGGATATATATATATATTTAATGGAATATTATCAAGCGATAAAAAAGATGAAGATGGCAACATGGAAACTTGAGGGCATTATGCTAAGTGAAATAAGACAAACAGAGGAAGACAAATACTGTATAATCTCACTTATGTGTGGAATCTAAAAATCCCAAACTCTTAGAAACAGAGTTTAGATTGGAGGTTGCCAGGGGCAGGGGTTGAAAAAATGGGTGAAGGTGGTGAAAGGATACAGACTTCCAGTCATAAGATGAATAAATTCTGGGGATCTAATGTGCAACATGATGACTATAGCCCACAATACCATATGTATACTTGAAAATATTCAACACATTTGCACAGTACATTGTGTTAAGCAACTTACCTGGATCATCTAATTCAGCCCTCTGAAATAGGTATTACTGTATTAACCACATTTTATAGATAAGAAAAGTGAGATATAGAGACTATAAATTGGTTACATAAGAGTTAGAGATGGGATTAAAGTCTAGGCTGCACAGCCTACAGTCCACACTTTAACATGCTATATTTATATTTCCTAATGTTTTCGGAGGACTCAGATCGGGCTTCACAGAAGAGGGGACATTTTAGCTAAGTATGAAGTGACAATCTGGTGGATTACAGAAGGACTTCTAGGTAAAGAGAAGGTGAGTTGCAAAGATACAACATTCAAAATTTCAGTGTGTGTATCATAATTTATAAATGCTTAGAGAGCAATAATGTAGAATTAGAGAGAGGGCTTACAGGAAGCATAGTTTCAGTGGTAGTCAGGAGACTGTCTAATTATACAGAAAACATTTTTGCCTTCCCATATCAACCTGTTTTTTCCAGATGGCCTCAAGCTAACCTACATTAAAGTGAAAGAAAAAGAATAGGCAACAAATAAAAGAAAATGACCTTCCAGTGGCTAAACTATGTCTAAAGGCGATCTTTGACTTGAGTCTTTGAACATGGAAATGATTAAAGCAAACTGACCACGAAGTCAACTTAGATTTGAGGAGCTTGTCTTTACAAATAAAACAATTGCCCCCATCCCCTGCCTATTATGTGATTACTTAGTTCCTAAATCAATTCACAGGCCCCCAAACTTATGCTAGCAGAAAAAACATATACAGAAGTTTGCAGTCTACAGTAAAGGCCTGTTCTCAAATGATACACATGTGACTATGAGAAATAGAAAAATAATAATAATTGCCTGCCCCAAAGCTAAAACCAGGTACACAGAGCAGTGCTGCCAGATTAAAAAATGCAGATTTCCCAATTTAATCTGAAATTCAAATTCAACTGAGCACCCTGTATTTTATCTGGCGACTCAATCACAGAGGTCAGTGGGGAAAGGGAGTTTATCCCAGAGAGAAAGCCAGCAGCTGCCACATGTATAAATCAAGGTCTACGGCCAGAGCATAAAATATACTCCATTCCTACCCAAGAATATTTAATAAGTGCTATACACAAAGACTGCTGTATATTTGCCTTCCTTCCTTTTAGGATTATGAGTTTTTCTCAGTTTTCATGTTCTGACTCAATCATTATTTACTAAGTATGAGCATAAAGGATGAACTTGTCTTTTTATTTCTAGTTGGTCAATTCATGAAAGGCCATATCCTGACCTAATGAAGCAAATGACACATTCTCCCCAAATCCTAGGCTTTGAGTGATATATAATAACTGATGGAATTTATGGTTGTCTCCATTAGGGATAGGGTGTGAGTGGTCTGTAGTGAGAGAAAATGCTTGTGTACAGTTGATGATCAATGAGGAGTCTCCATTTTACATATATTTACTTAAAAAAAAACTTCTTAGTGGGCATGTGAGCTCTTAGATAAAGACTTTCTCAGCCTCCTTTACAGATAGGTGACTCTGTGACCTAGTTGTATCCAATGGAATATGTTCAGAAGTTATGTGTGCAATATCCAGATTATGTCCTCTAAAGAAAAGAACCATGTTCTTCTTTCCATTTATACCCTCCTTTTGACTGGAAGGCCGATTTGAAGGTAGAAGGTGAAACAGTCTCATCGGAACACAAAATAAAAGTAGCATATTGAGAATGTGAGAGCAAGTAGATAGGAGTCGAAGTTTTTGATAATGGAGCTGCCTTCCCCTAAATTTTACATATAAAAAAATAAATATCTATCTTGTCGAAACTACTTTTGTTTGGGTACTCTCTAATACAAAAGCTAAAGCAAAAGTTTAATACAGGGAAAAATGTATATGTATATACATACATATTTAGGGGTTGAAATGTTAATACAGACTGTGAGGAATTTGGGATAAACTATAAGACCTGTCATGTATGTACTGAATTTGAGGTTTTTACAGGAGATTTGGCTGGTGAGATTTTTGTCAATTTGCATATGATCCTGAAGTAATAAAAAAAGAGAAAAAGGTAAACATCAGCCCAATAGCTTACATACAAATTTAAAATGTGGTACAGAGAACTTAGCCAAAAGGAAAACAATAAGAACAAACATATGTTGCAAATATGAAAATGTTAACATTCTGATAATAATTGTTGCAGAAATCAGTAAAAAGAAACCCAACATGAGAGCCCAGTAGATACATAGAGTAAGGAACATACTATTTCCCAAGAGAAAGAAGACAAATAAAGGATGGCATGAATAATAATAGTAATAACTGTAATAATATAAAAATTACTAAAATAACAATCATCCTCTGAGATCAAAATATGTAACTAAACTTTGCTATGCACATTATTTACCAGCATTATGTTGTAATCCTAACAACCCTATGAAATAGATGTGATTATTTCCCATATACCTAATACTGAATTTCAAGACTAGAGTGATCATGTCCAAGGTCACAGGGTTAATATATGACCAAGCCAAGATTCAACCCCACTTCTTTTTTTTTTTTTTTTTTTTTTTTTTTTTTTTTTTTTTTTTTGTGGTACTTAGGCCTCTCACTGTTGTGGCCTCTCCCGTTGCGGAGCACAGGCTCCGGACGCACAGGCTCAGCGGCCATGGCTCACGGGCCCAGCCGCTCCGCGGCATGTGGGATCCTCCCGGACCGGGGCACAAACCCGTGTCCCCTGAATCAGCAGGCGGACTCTCAACCACTGTGCCACCAGGGAAGCCCTCAACCCCACTTCTGTCAGACTCCAGAGCTTATGCTACTTTTTACTCACCGAACTCTAAGAAAAAGAGTCTCATTAATAACTGGAAAAATTCAAATTAATACAATTTATTAGATTTTAAAATAAATACTACCAATAATACATAATGCTGATAAGGGTGTTACAGGACAGCTACCCTAATTACTCATGGCTATTTTAAATCAGTACCATCAATTTGGGAGAAATTGGCAATAATAAATCTTAAATTATTTTAGTGGCAAGTAGTTTGAAGAAGCAGTTCTTTAACAAAAAATGAAAATTAAATAAAATCTTTAAAGATGTTGAATCAATGAAATTTATGCATTAAATAAATTAATCATGATGGGCAACTAAATAGCATCTGTTTAGCAACTTCTCATGCAAGTAAAACAAGTTCACACCAAATAACAATGACAATGAGAAAAAAGAAATTTCTCATTAACATCAAAAGCTCAGACTGACAAAAATGAATAGTCAGATTAAATGTCAAGAAAGAGTGGAGAAAAACCTATTATAACTTGGGGAAAGTTAACTGAGAATTTTATATGCATCTTATTTCCTGATCACATGTGAAATCAATGAAAGGCATTCTTAGCTGTCAAAGGGCTGAAATTATATAATACCAATTTCGCACTGATTTTATGTTTTAAAAATCTCTAAGCGGGTACTCCAATTATAAAATATAAAAGAATGTTTTTCTCTGTTGAAAATGGCACAGAAACTTTTTGACACTCACTTTAAAAGTTTAAAATTATATTAATAGTAAAAGGTAATCAAAATAACTGTTTTACAAAAAAAGTCAACTCTTTCTAATTTGAAAATTTTTAAAGTAATCAGCAGAAGATCTAAATACAAATATTGAAGGACAACAGATTATCAGGAAAAAATATAAAACAAAGAACACATGACAAAATATTGTTTCAGTAAAAATAATTTTTCTCAAATTTCCCCTGTTCACAAAAACAGCATTTAGTGATAGATTCCACTCTTTTAAGTGTATATTAATCCACTCTATCTGCAAATTCAACATTTCATAGCTCTAAGAAGAAATAAGGAGAAAACAGAAGGTAAAATAGTAGTTGACAGGACAAAAAGGGAAACAACAACAAAAAAAATCATGAAATTGAAGAAATATGGGGTGGTGGGGGACTGGTTCTAGGAACACCTCAGATACCAAAATCTCAGATGCTCAAGTCCTTTATATAAAATGGCATAGTATTTGCATATAACTTACCTACACCCCCCTTTATACTTTAAATTACTTCTAGATTACCTGTAATACCTAATACAATGTAAATGCTATGTAAATAGCTATAAATGCAATGTAAATGTTATAAAAATAGTTGCCAATGTGTGGCAAATTCAAGTATGCTTTTTGGAACTTTCTGGAAATTTTTTTCAAATATTTTAAATCTGTAGTTGTTGAATCTGTGGATGTGGAATCTGCAGATACAGAGAGCCACCTGTATATAGAATGACCACAGAGAAAAACTGCAACTAGTTTGGGAGGGAATGTAGGAGAATATATAAATTGTAAAAAAATAAGCAAAAGGAAATCAAACTTAACAAACATTGAAATTGTGATAGAGAAAATGACAGACATAAATGAGACAAGTAAAATTCAATATATAAATAGTAGAATCCTTTAAAACTAAAATATGAAAGAAAACTTAAATAACTAAAAGAAAGATGTAAGCCAAGAAATAAGCTTCTGAATTAAAAGAACACCTAAATGTACATGTTGCAAGAGCACAATATACCTCAGGAATTATCAAAACAGAACATAAGCCAATAAAGTTACTAAACTTCAAAAGATAAATAACTGTTTTTGCACATGTAAAAACACCAAGTTATTTACACGGGGTCTCAGATTTATACAAGGCAACATTCAACACCAGAAAACAGTCAAAACGATACCTATGAAATCATCAAGGAAAGAAACTGAGGCCAACAAGTTTATACACACCCAACTCTTTTTCAAATAAGTCAGTAATATTTTACTATATATAATAACACTGAGAATATTATTACCACATGTTCTTCTTAAATAATCTGCTGGAAGAGATTCACCTAACTGAAAGATGACTAGAAAATGTACAGTTAAAGGATTAGGAGTGAGACATGAATACATTTGATGGTAGAACTAAGACCAAAACAAATGTGAGAGCTATCTAAAAAAAATAAACTCTTATCATAGAAAAGACATTGACCACCCATATTGAAAGGCCAAAGGGAAAGTTGGAAGATTGTGTGGCAAGGCTGATTTTCTCATCTTTAATGGTTAAGAATCAAAAGATTTCTTCATAACTGATAAGTCAGGTAATAGAGTAGTAAATATAAAGAGTTACTCTCTGAAAAACAGAGTTTTAAGAAGATAAAGAATTCAAATTATAGTTATAAACTTCTCAGGGTCTCACAAGCCTAAAATCAAGGTATTGGCTGGGGCTACAATTTTATCTGAGACTCAAGGTCCTCATTCAAACTCACTGGTGTTGGCAGATTTCATTTCCTTATGGAATATGACCAAGGGTTCTATTCTATTTCTGGTTGTCAGCTCTCAATTTCTAGAAGCCACACAGATTTTCTTGCCATGTGGCTTTCATAGGCAGTTCACAATATGGCAATTCACATCTTCCAGGCCAGCAGGGGAGTGTCACCTGATTATGCTGGGCCCACCCAGGATGTTCCCTCTTTTAATTAACTCAAAGTCAAACTGATCAGGAATCTTAATTACATCTGCAAACCATCACCCTATAATATAAAATGATCATATGAATGATATTCAATCATATTCACATATTCTTCCCACCCTCAAGGAGAGGGGAATATATAAGGGACTAAGTCACTGTAAGTCATTTTAGAATTCCACTTATCACAAAAGTATTTTAATTGAAAAAAATCAAATTTATTTTCTATATTTCTGAGTATATACATAAGACATCTTTCACAATAATCCAATAACACTGAAGGATTTTTTTTTCCTATATACTCTTTTACACATGAATGTATATCCTAGTAAAATTAAAGAAATGGTGTTAAATAAATTGCTTATTAAGTGAAATTGAAATAGTAGTTTCAACCACTGTTTCAGTGCTCCGAGACAGCTTATAATTTGAATTTGTTTTGAACATATCATGTATTTCAGTTTTTGAACTTGTTTAACATCATTGATAATCATGACTAAGGTTGCCTCAAGTTAATTCTGAATTCCCTACCTACTCATATCCCCATCACAAGCCCCAATTGGAATGATAAACAACAATAGACACAGATTTAATAGAAACTATATGATTCATATAGAGAAGTTAAAGATGTTTTGTGAAGTGGGAGTTGGGACTATATTAAATTAATTTTATACATTAAAGTTGGAATACACCTCTAGAATAATTGTTTAATGCAATTTTTTTTTTTTTTTTTTTTACGGTATGCGGGCCTCTCACTGTTGTGGCCTCTCCCATTGCGGAGCACAGGCTCCGGACGCACAGGCTCAGCATCCATGGCTCATGAGCGCAGCCGCTCCGCGGCATGTGGGATCCTCCCCAGCCGGGGCACGAATCCCCATCCCCTGCATCGGCAGGTGGACTCTCAATCACTGCACCACCAGGGAAGCCCATTTAATGCAATTATTAATAAATAACCATTAATTTTGTTGCCTGTGCACGTTTTCCTGAGGTGATTGGTAATTTGATTCATCTTGTATATTGATCTCTTCTTTTCCTCAATTATCCCTATAGTTACAGACACATACACTCTTCAGTTCTTTCTACTTAATAGTTCGCTACTGAATCGTAACTAAAGGAAGATCTGTATCTTTGTTATAAATAATGTTACAAGGTCCCTTGGCAATACATGTGTATAAAAAAAGGGATTTCATTAGCGAGAGCATATTTAACTAAATGGTAATTTTCTATCTATCCGCATTGTTGAATATCTAATTATTATTTGTTTAACCGTTTATTGCTTTTTTCATAATGGTTAGTATCAAAGAATTTAATGCTGAGAGGGACTTTAACATCATTTGATATATGCTTTTCTCTAGGGAGAAATTTTCTACAAAGCACTCCTGACCAAGCACCATTTAATTTAATTTAATTCCATCAGTGATGGATAAAACATAATTCTCAATGCAGCATTTCTATCACTGAACTTCTACAATTATTCAAAAAATATTTCCCACCTTAGTTGAAATCTTGCACATTGTATCTGGCTCAACCTTCTGGAGGAAGAAAAATGCATATGCTACACTCAGTCCTACATGTTCAAAAACAATTTTCACTCCCAAGGCTCATTTTCTCATGGTTTACTCCTTTTGGTTCTTTCAAACACTCAGTTGTCTCATTCCCTGTCAGCTCACCTTGTCTCCCAGTAAGGGGAAGGAAAAACAATCAAGCTTAAAGGCTACCAAATTGGTAGCATCAAAGCCAACTGATAAAGGCCATCATGAGAATGAGCACCCCTATTTCTAAGCAAAGGATATTTTTATGCAGTGATTCCAATCCATAGGATTTGTGCTCATTGAGCACTTGACTGACACTATTCTTAAATGAGAAACAGTCTTGAAGTGTACCTAACAAGTTACCCACAGGAAAGTCCTCCACAGTTCCTTTTATAGACACATTAGTGTCCCTTTTGATCACTTGCTTTCTCCAGTGCACAAGAGGCTCTTAATCATCTCCTAGCCCTTTCCTTGAGTTGTTGCAAGTTGAAGTACATTGGCTCACTCATCCGTTAGTAATAGGCAGCCTTGTTCTCTGTATTTTGACAGCTTTTCTCAATACCATTTGGATTGTGATAAATATTACTTAATGCCTGTCATAATATTTTATATTAATTAATTGAGCATATTGCATTAATACACATAAACATTTTCCTTACAATATTTTTCACCTTATACAATTTATACATTTTAAATGTAACCAAACTATAAAATAAATATTTAATTTACTATAAAATAAATATTTATTATAATAAATTTCATCTAAACCAGTACTACCAACTTAGACCCCTCAATATTAGTTTTGGATTCAAATATTGGGTTCACTGCCATCACTACGATGGCCATGGAAAAATTAATTATATAAAATGTTGATTAAGAATATGCACCATTTGTGTTAATATGAAGATTAAAGATAGCATGAGTAAAAATGCCTAATATAGTATCTTGATTGAGGTTGAGTATTCAATATATGATAGTTATCTGCATGTTCCTGTTTGTCACCAAATGTCCTCCTCCTCTTTCTCTTCCTCTTCTTCGTCATCTTCTTCTGTTTCTATTTGTTAAACAAAATTTTCACTGTCCAATTTTAAATTATTTTAGTTTTCTTAAATATGAATGTAGTTCTCTGATTTTTGTCTGTTCAAATTCATTTTGTGTTTGATCATCTATTTTAAAGTAGTGATGTCATACTAAAGTGTTAATTATATTTAACAAAATGTGAATTTTTCAATTTTGAGTTACTCATAGATTTGATAGGCATGTTTTTGTGTTTTCATCAAAGTCAGTCATAAGGGTGTTGACTATTCTAGCACTATTGACAGAATGCTATATCTCTCAGAGCTCACATCTTTCCTAGTGCTACTTAAATGGCACTAAATGTCTGTCACATATGGTCCCTAAGTATCCTGTTATTATCATTTTGGTGTTATTTATTATTCTGCATTGTACTTGCTGATTTGACTGTTTTCTCCAAACAGGGAGTATGAACCTTTAAGTCAAAGAACACATCTTGTTCACAATTCTGTCCCCTTTGTCTAGCTCACACAATGTAGGCTATCAACATAATCATGTATTATTCCTATTTAACTCTTTTCAAATTGATGTTGATCCACTGACCAACTTTTTTAATCAGAAAATAATTTCGGGCTTCCCTGGTGGCGCAGTGGTTGAGAATCCGCCTGCCGATGCAGGGGACACGGGTTCGTGCCCCGGTCCGTGAAGATCCCGCATGCCGCGGAGCGGCTGGGCCCGTGAGCCATGGCCGCTGAGCCTGCGCGTCCGGAGCCTGTGCTCTGCAATGGGAGAGGCCACAACAGTGAGAAGCCCGCGTACCACACACAAAAAAAAAAGAATAAAAAGAAAGAAAATATTTTCCAATTTGATACCAAAATTATCCAAAGTTTGCATACCTCACTGTTTTGCTTTATGTTCAACATACCAAAGTACAAAAAGGTATTATTTTCCCTTTTCGTCATTACTGGACTTCTGGAAATAATCCCATAGCTACTAACACTGATGCTCCTGACTCCTTGCTTGTCTGGTTCTTTTAAGGCAGTTAGGTTATAATCCCTGTTTATTTAACTATCTAGTGTAGCATTCAAAATAAAGACAGAATTCATAATCTAGAAATAATGAAATATAGGAAACAGTAAATTTTAGAAAGCATCTTAATTGTGATTTCAAAACAGGCTGAAGAGAAGGGATGATAAGGAACTGCGTAAAAAAATAAAGTAATATAAAACCCCTTAACATAACTAAATCAGGCAATTTCATTAGGAAGAAAATGTGATAATGATCAGTACAGAAAATAAATTGAAAAGAATAGAGGATAATCTAAAAAAGCTCTATAATGTTTAACAGGAAGTAATAAAGATATAAAAATGAGGAGACTGGGCTTCCCTGGTGGCACAGTGGTAGAGAGTCCACCTGCTGATGCAGGGGACACGGGTTCATGCCGCAGAGCAGCTAGGCCCGTGAGCCATGGCCGCTGAGCCTGTGCGTCTGGAGACTGTGCTCCACAATGGGATAGACCACAACAGTGAGAGGACTGCGTACTGGAAAAAAAAAAAAAAAAGAGGAGACTGAAAATCATGGATACAGACAATAGAAAAGAGATCCCCATCTCCAGATAAGTTCTATATATGAAAATGGAACAAGAGCAATAATCAAAGATGCAAGAGAATAAAATATGACTAGAAGAAAATAAATTCCAAATCAGAGTTCAATCCAAAATTAATTCTACATGGAGTAACAAATGAATGTTAGAACACCTTAAAATCAAAAAGAAAATAAGCATAATAGTTTTCAGCTTTCTACATGGGAAACCATTTTCTAAGTATAAAAGGAACATAAGAATTTTTTTTTAAATAGTAGGTAAAACCAGATATAGTATCATGTAAGAGTATTAACATTAATAATTACCACTCAGTAAATTAATTATAATCAACTGGTGAGCTCTATGTAGTCTTTAATCTTCTCATTAATGACAATTAAGAATCCTAATGCCCTTTCTCACTTTGAGAACTCTTTAATGGCTGACCATTCTGAGTGCTTTATATATTTTCTCTAAATTCTACTTAAAATACGAACTTTTTTTCATTAGTTAATGTCTCTCTTCTTTTATGCTGTTATAGGAAAAACAGAATAAGTCGTATGGCATCATCAACATTGTGCTCAGAAATAGCTCAGTGAACATATTTATTAGGTACTTTTCTTACTTTCTACATCACAAGTGACAACGCCCTCCACTACTTAATGAGTCCCCTTTTCCCCTAAATTCAACAGTCATTTCCCACATTCCTCAAACCCTTAAAAACAGCCTCCATAAGGTCCAATATGCTTCCAGCAATACCTGGTCCAACAATCAACACTACATATTTTAAGTTTTGTTTTGGCAGCAAGTTGCTTCCAGGCACCAAATTCTGTTCATTTATTTATTTATTTATTTATTTATTATTTATTAGTGCAAAACAAATCACCCCGAAGTCTAGTGTCATAAGGCAATAAGTATTTTATTATGCTCAACGCTCTGTGGCTCAAGAATTTAAACAGAGCACAGAGGGGATGTCTTGTCTCTGCTCCATGATGTCTGGAGACTCAGCTGAAAAGACTCAACCAGCCCAGAGCAGGTTGACCAGCGGCTGGAATCATATGTTAGCTTCTTCACTTACATGTAAGGCATCTGTGCTGAAATGACACAAATGTTGGGCTCAGTTGGGACTTGGCCAAAGCACCCATATAAGTAGCCTCTCCTGTATGGGTTTTGGAATTCCACATAGCATGGCAGTATCAGGGCAGTCCGACTTCTTTATGGAGGTTAAAGGCTCTGAGAACCAGTGTTCCAGCAAACAAAGTGGAAACTTCCTGGCATTTTATTATCTACCCTTGGAAAACACAGCATCATTTTTGCCATTCTCTATTTCAGCAGTTACAAACCAGGCCAGATTGAAGAGTAGAGTTATAAATCCCTACCACTGAGGGGCAGGAATATAAAAGAATTTGCAGACATATTTTAAAATCACCAGACATATAATAATATTAAATTCCCTGATTACTTATATAGTGAAGTACTTTTCAAATGGGCACTGCCATTTGGAGTTCTTCTTTTATAAAATGTCTATTCATGTTTCACCCATTTTTGTTGGGCATCTGCCATTTTGTTATGATTTATTTATTTGAAAATTCAGTCTAACTCTTTACTATCCATTTAGGTCTTACAATATATGTATATTTTAATTTATTTATTCAGACTACTTTGGTTATTTTTATAAAAAGTTTGCTCCACATAAATTTAGTGAACCATTACTCAAGGCAAGAGTTCTTGCTTTGTTCTTTGGAAGAATTTAGGGTCTTCTTTTTTATAATATTTAATAGTCTGCAATTTCATGAATTTTTTTGTCATGGAAAATTGATGGGCACGTTTATTCTGAACACTCATGCACTTTAGTTTTTGTAATTCTTATGTATTTTTGTTTTGATTTTTCCTTCTATTTGCTCTGCTTTTTAAAATAAAACATTTATTAAGATTACACTGGACCCTTTGAATTGATCTTTCACTCATATTTCTCTCTTTCTCATGATTTTCAATGGTTTGTCAAAATTATTTTTCAAAAAATCTAATAAAATATCTTTTCAGCCATTTATTTTTAATTCTGGAGGATTGCTTCCATGTTTTCTGTTTTTTTTTTCACAATAGCCAATTCTTGCTTTATGGATTGAACATATAGTTCAATTGAACATATAGTTCTACTGATACAATTTTTTTCTTCTTTTCAAGGGGCAAAAAAAAGTGTTTGACAACTCTGAGTTCAGCATGGGGCTTTTCACTGAGTGAGCTTTGCTACTGATGAGGAATACCAAATGCCAAAATTAGAAGCCTTTGTACTTCTTCTTACCTGGCTCCCCCCACCAGGCATGCAGAAATTCTAGAGGACAAGTATATATATATATATATATATATATACATTCTTTCAGATCTATGATATATGGTCATTAAGTTAATCCCAATATTTGCAGCCCCAGGTTTCATTTTTACTCCACTTAGTGTCTGGCTAGTCTGAGCACCAAGAGACTGAGTTTTTGCCACAGTGACTTGCCCTTTCTTGATTATATCCTATTCTTCACATACTCTAGGATAAGCACTTCTCTGATCTACTATATTGGTTACCATTACTCTTCTTTCTGCCCATGAGAAATTTATTGAAATCTTGCTTATTGATGCTTGCCTTCCATTCGTTCTCTTCTTAATTGAAGATTTATACAATTTTTATGTCTTTATTCTCATTTTAGTGGAATCTTGGTAGAGAGGCATAGGTATTTATTCAGTCTTCACTCTATACTAGGAAAGTCAAAGTACTTTTTGACTGAGGACCCAAGATCCCCCAGGAAAAACTGGGAAAAGGGTAGTCTCTAGTTGCTGCTTTATAATATCTGGACAATAGAGGTTAGATAAAATATATGAGTTACATGTTGAAATATAGGATTGGTATGTATAAATTTTTGAGAACAGTGCAGAGTGCTATAGCTCCTTTTCTATTATAATACATTCAACCCTAGTAATCATAACACGTCGATTTATAGAGGCATTTTTGTTATGAAAGTATTGACTTAATCCTAATCAACTTTTATAGTTGAGATACAATGTAATTTAACATAAAAGAATTAAGTTGGTACCGGATATGTCATACCTGAATACTTATGAATTCATTCTATTAATGGGATCCATGCATGCAACAGAAGCTGAACAATAAATACCTCTGAACTATTTTAGAGCCTACATACCCATGATTAACTGATGGCTAAAATGAGGATCTAAATCTGCTGTGTCATTTCTTTATCATGAGAAATAAATGATAGAAGTGAAGCATTGTATTTTGTCAACTTGTCACTGAGGTAATAGAACAGGGCACTGAGCCTGAATAAGTGTGACAGGGGAGGAATGAACTGATTTGGGCTAGTAAGGAGATGTGGTTGTAAGAGAAATTTACATACTTAATTAGTATGCAGGCAGGTATGGAATGCAAAAAGGGCTCAGATAAAATTAATGGCTTAAAAACTTCTGAGAGCAGAAAAAGCCATTAACCATTATGCTCAAAAACAAAATAAACACATGCTGCAACCTTTCTTATCTTGGTGTGAGGAAACAAATGATGTGCTAGGGAATAGCAAAATATAAGAAACCATTTTCTGAACTAATAGAAATGAAATATTTTGATTTACCAAATACTCCTAGAACTTATCGTAAAGAAAATAAATTCACTTTCTTCAGAAATAAGCTCTTGGGACCAAATCAATACAATTTCACATCATTGAGTATTTAAAATATGTGGCTTTCCTGAGATTTGACTTTAATCTTGAATGTATCATTGATTGCTACAATGTGTTGTGGGCCATAACACAGGTTTTACAATATACCCTGAAATTTCTGCAAATTCCAGTAGCAGCAAGAATATTTATACACATATAAATAAATTTCAAGAAATCAAAGGAGGGCCATAAAATAAGTAAGTACATATAAAATGCTGATTTCAGAGAAAAGAAAGATTACTTTTGCTGAGGGATATCAATAGAACATTTTACTTTCAGGCCAGAACAAAACAAATAAAACAAAAACTCAAATGGCCATAAGCTAAAATGTAAAGCATTGATTCTTATAACTGAAGCACATCAGACTACATAATGACGTGGATAAGAGCATATATTCTTGAGTTAGGTTATTTACTAGCTATGTTACTTTGAGTAAGTCACCTAACTACTCTTTACCTCATTTCCTTATATATAAAATTGTATATTAATTATAATTTCCTCATAGAGCCCTTGTGAATATTATATGCATTAGTCTTATGAAGCACATCGAATAGTGCCTAGCACACTGTATTTGCCATATGAATGTCATTTATTATTAACAGTATTATTAAAAATCTAGATTATTATTATTATTAAAAATCTAGATTTAAAGCTAGTTTCAGGCTCAAGTTATTCTAGGTTGTAAGAAACTTCTCATTATAATTTTGTTCTACTTTCCTTTATATTGTGTACATTTCTTGCAGGCTTTCTTGAAGAAATATACCCTAGGCAAGAAGGCCACCAGCAACAGTGAGCTTACATACTAGTAGTATAGCTACTTCTGCAGAAAAAATAACATTTGTTTCATCCAATAATTTCAACAAATTTCTGGTTAAGTTTCTCATTAGATTAGCATGGAACGTGAGCACATTACAAAATGAAACATGGTTAATGGGGTAGTGTCCTCTTTTGGACAGGCCTGAGACATACTCTGACTACTACAAGTGATGACTGGGTCAACCCCTCTCAGATCATGTGAACTGGAAGAGAAAGAAATAGGTAGATCCCCAAAGGACAACTGGAATGTCACTACAGAAGAAAACAAAAACACACTGAGTGTTATATAATCACAAATATCCGTGTAATAAGAAATCAATGCAGATAAAGAATTAGGTAAGATCATTGATTTACTAACAATCATGGAATTTAGTTATGTTTCTCTGCAGCAAATTCATTGTGATGCTGTGATGGGGATCAACAAGCTACATTTTCTAGACTCCTTTGAATGGCATTCTTATTGGATTCCACTATTGGGAGGTACTAGAGAAACACTGGAAGGCAAGGAGCAGTTGTTTGCCCTAGGAACAGTACTTGATTTCAGCTTAACTGCTTTTTTCAGCATCCCCGGAACCAGCATTACAGCACCAACTTAGAAGCAGCAGTGGCACATATCCTTTACTCAGGGGTGTGAGCCCCAGTTCAGCAAGGCTATTCCTCTGAACTTATAAATTTTGATAGCCCCAACCTCTTCTCTTTGTCCACTTAAGCCTCTTCGGAAGGATACTTGTGGGGGGGTGGTGCAGAAGGGAACAGATAGCTACATCTTATTTTCTTTGTTTGCCACAGTGTTATTACTATTGTTGTCTGTCCCCTATGTAGTCACTTTCTATTTTAATAAGTAGTCTAGTGTTAATAGTATATGTGAAATTAACTTTTTTTCTGATATAGCCATGACCCACCAATAACAGACCTTTTCCTACATATTTGGTAATATATATCTTGCCTGAGTGCCTCCATTTTTGCTGCCCAAATAAGTCTTTTACCTCTATAAAATCCAGTATTGACCTTGTCCCATCATTTCTCCTGATATCCAAGGTGAATTCTTTGTCTTTTCCACTTCAGACTATGAAGTCATATAGGTCTGTATAAGATTTCAATGCCACAATGTATTCTCTGTGTGAACCTAGGCAATTTATTAATCTATAGATATGTTTCTTAAGATACAATTCAGAGATAATAATATTGACCTTACAGGGTTGTTTAGAGGATTAAAAGGAATACAGTATGAACATTTAGCATAGAGAATTTCCCTGGGTGTGCATTTAACAATGTCAGTTTATTTTCTCATTCAATGGGAAAACTAACCGTGTAGCTAAACTAATAAAGTTGGATAACAAAACAAAAATATATAAACAAGAGAAAATATCTTCAGAAATCATTATAAAGTAACACCACAGACATTAAAATAATATCAAGAGTCCAGATAAATTGAGTTTTTCTTGACAATAAGGATTGTAAGTTTTCTTTTATGTTGTGGTTAATGCAAGAAGCATCAGTAAGGAGAGTCCCATGGCTAGAAATGGGTGATATTGAAACTGAGCAGAACCCTGCACGGACTTCCTGGGAACATACCCCCACTCCCCTCCATGTCTCCCCTCTCTTGTTCGTAGAAAAGCTTTGGCCTTCTGAGTTCCAAGTAACAAATTTAATCAGAGAAGTGAGAAAATGCAAAAACAAAGAAAAACAGTCAAGCAAGACAAACTAATAATAGTTTAGCCTTAAAACAAAGTCAAGGACTTTTAGTTCCTCTTCAAGGTCTATAGATAATATCTTGAGGCATATTCTTGAGTTGTTTTGCAGATAGTAAATTCCCCACCAGGTAGAAGAAGTTAACTGCATGCTGACCACCAGCACATAGACCCCAGACTGGCTGGAGCCAGCAAACTAATAACTGAGATTCCAGAAACATCACCCTGTTACCTCACCATAAACCAATCAGAGAATTGTGCATAAGCTGATCACACACCTTGCAACTCTCTCTCTCACACTTTCTTTTTTTTTTTTTTAAATTAATGTATGTATTTAGTTTTGGCCGCATTGGGTCTTCGCTGCTGTATGCAGGCTTTCTGTAGTTGCAGTGAGCAGGGGCTACTCTTCGTTTCGGTGCACAGGCTTATCATTGTGGTGGCGTCTCTTGCTGCAGAGCACAGGCTCTAGGCATGTGGGCTTCAGTAGTTGTGGCTCGCGGGTTCTACAGTGCAAGCTCAGTAGTTGTGGCGCACAGGCTTAGTTGCTCCGCGGCATGTGGGATCTTCCCTGACCAGGACTCGAACCCATGTCCCCTGCACTGGCAGGCAGATTCTTAACCACTGTACCACAAGGGAAGCCCCCCTCACACTGTCTTTAAAAACCCTTCCCTGAAAGCCATCAGGGAGTTCAGATCTTTTGAGCACGGGCTGCTGTTCTGCTAGCTTGGCACCCTGCAATAAATGCTGTACTTTCCTTCACTGCAGCCAGATGTCAGTAGATTGACTGCTTCGAGTCAGATGAAGGGACCCAAGTTAGGTTAGGACACCATATTAGTGGCATTTATGTTTGAACCAATTTGAACTGCTTATAAGAACAAGTAGTACTCACCTCTTCCCAAACCCACATTCAATGATGTCATGTTCTAAAACTGGACATGCTGGAAGTATTTAACACCTAGAAATTAGGAAGCTAAAAATATGTCATTTTTTTCTCAGAGAACCAGTTGTTGAATATTTACTAAAACACCACTAGAAAACTGTCCTTAAAAAATGCTCAGTTTGGGGCTTCCCTGGTGGCGCAGTGGTTGAGAGTCCACCTGCTGATGCAGGGGACGCGGGTTCGTGCCCCAGTCCGGGAAGATCTCACATGCCGCGGAGCGGCTGGGCCCGTATGCCATGGCCTGCGCGTCTGGAGCCTGTGCTCCACAGCGGGAGAGGCCACAACAGTGACAGTCCTGAGTACCGCAAAAAAAAAAAAAAAAAAAAAAAAAAGAAATGCTCAGTAAGTCTAATATTAATTACTAAAGATGATTTTTTTCTAGAATGGGTTATTCAAAGTACAATGCTAGATGAAGAAACAATAATCACTAGGTATCAGTTTAAGTTCTTTAAGTCAGACTAATATCAGGATCCTCTAATAATACAGTAAATACCCACTAATGTCACAGTTTACTATTTGGCAATGTAGCTTATTATATTCTTTTGGACAAGAAGGAGCAACATGGCCCAGGTCATGGAATAATTTCATAAATTATTATATGATTGGCAGATATACTCATAAATTACTAATAAATAACAAAGTTTTAACCTGAAAAACTCATTTTTATCCATGTTCTGGTAATATGTCACCTGTGACTTGATTTGTTCATCTGCCAAACAGATATGTGTAATGACACAGAACTTTGAGTACTAGTTAATAGGCTAACTAATAAGATAAAAACCTAAATAAATGTTAGTGAATCACAATTACCAATCCGGTTTTAATAAATGAAATGGAATAGGGAAGATACTTAAATATTATATACTCACACATAATTTACAGTTCAAGGATGAGAATGATGTGTTTCAAAGGCCAGATGTCACTACAACAAGCAGCGTTTAGCTAGTTAGGCCTTAAACCAAGGGTCAGCAAATTATGGCCTGCACAGCAAATCCAGCCCACAGCCTTACTTTGTAAATAAAGTTTTACTGATGTATGGATATATCCTTTCATTTATGGTCTGTCTACAGGTGCTTTCTCGTTGCAACAGCACAGTTAAATAGTTGCAAAAGAGACAATCTGGCCCACAAAATCTAAAATATTTATTCTCTGCCCCTTTACAGTAAATGTTTATTAGCCCTGCCTGAAACCAAGTTAGCAGAGCGATTTGGCTACAAGGAAAATGATGATTTTCTCTTATAAGTTTAGTGTCTGGATAGATAGTAAGAGCCCTGCTTTTCTCTAGTTAGATCGCACCAGAAGCATAGTTTTCATGCATATTTTAATAGGAAGAAACTAGAGGGTGTGCAAATACAAGCTATCAGATTGATAAAGAGGTTCAAAAGAATATTTCCAAGTGTGGTTGAAAAAAGCTGGAGGTGTTTTTTTCCCAAAGAAGGGGGGGAAATGGTTAGGTAGGATAATTTTGGCAAATAAATCACATCAAATTTGGCGGAAGTCTATCATGTGGAGAAATGATTTGGACTAATCTCATATAATTTAAAATGTAAACCTGGAGATTACAAATTTTATATAAGGTATATTTTGACTTGAATCAGCAAGAATGTTCAAATATTTAGAACTCTCTGAAAATGAAAAAGTTTGGTTCTGCAAAGAGTGAGATTTTCCTCCCAGAGAGCCATGCAGATAGACCAGCTGGCAGTTTATAATCGGGAGATTCATTATAGATTAGATTAGATTATAATGGTAACATAGCCATATCTGCAGTTAAGCTTGTAGTGGTTCAGATTAAAATAAATATATACTATACTAAACAAACCACCTAGAAATTGAGAAGAAAATTGGCCTTGGGCTACACATAGATAAAAGTACTCCTAGTTAAATTTTATATGTATATATATATATATATATATATATATATATATATATACATTTTGAAGCTATTAATTTTTAAAACATAACCAAAACAGTGATATTCCCTTTTTTGATAAAGTAATTTTAAAGTAACCTTTTCCTCTCATTACTTGAAGATTTATTTATTTCAGAGGTGTTTTTCAACTCCTCCTAATTTCAGCTCCTCATCTCATATGTGGCTCATCTGATATATAATCTGCTCATTTGGTGCATAGAAAATATAAATAAGGAACTTTTAAGGAATCCTATTTTTAAGTAGTTCTAGGGAAAAGGCCATTGTATCCGCATATATGTATAAAATGAAACACAGCCTTAATAACTGGGGATAAATAGCTTCACTGTTTTAATAAAAGAATGTATTGAATTTATGATAAAGCTGAGTTTCTGAGTACCACCATTTAGGAACAGTATTGTGTCAAAAATAACAAGAAAGCATATTTGACATGATTTATGGATCAGAAAGCCCACTGAGGGAAGTCTCCCAAGGTGTGTGTGAGAAATGGTCAGTTTGTTTTCCTCTTATTGGTGTAGAGAGGAAATAGTTTTCTTGCCTATGTCTCCAAGGATGGCACTAAGCCCCACAAAGCAAACAGAGGAACATCAGACAAACTGCATGGATCTGTCAGTATGTAAAAACACTGTTTTTAAAAATTTGTAATTCATGGGCTAGATGTTTCCTGCTAGGTATATTTTTCAGTTCAGGGATTTAAAAAAAAAATTCTGCCATGTACTTTTATTTTCATTTTTACTTTAGTCTTTTGGTTTTGTAAGAATGAGCAATCTATTTCTTTCCTGTAAGTTTGTCTCCAATGCTGACATGAGCACAAAGACCTTATGTGCTGTGTTAGGAAATATTTTGTGTCTTAAGAATAAAAGTTTTCATTAGACTTAGTCAATGTATCACAGATATTATCCTTCCTGTCAAGAGGAACACAGAAGTGCAGACACTGTTGGGCTATGGTTCTCAGTGGAAAAATAAAGCTTTTCAAAATGTTTTAGTCATTGCCATGGTGGATGTTTCTTTAAGTCATTTTTACAACCTGCTCTGATGAATTCTAAGAATCCGTATTACATTATTTATTCCTATGGCTTACTGCTAAAATCATATTCATAATATTAACTATCATTCATTGAATACCATGTACCAACATCATGAACCAGAAAGTAATTTATATTTAACCCTCATAACAATCCTGCAAAGTAGAAATTATTATCCCATATTGCAGATGAAAAACAGACTCAGAAAGGATATAAATTGCCTATATCACAAAATTAGTAAGTGGTAGAGCCAGAATGCAAACAAGATCTGCCTGGTTACAAAGTCAGTAATTTTTCTTCTATAACATGCCGACATTATAAACCTTTTCGGTTTGAGGTGAAATGCACTCAATATCACATTTTAAAATATACCTATAAAATAAGTGGACATGACTGTGTGGTCATAATTATAAATGAGTCTGCCTTGAAGCCTTTGGATATAAGACAGTGCAGTGACTCATGAGATAGAATCACACATACAAAAGGCACAATTGCCATCTACCTGGGCTCAACGGGGGCTTTCAAATGGGTTCTGTGTAAAGATCCCTGTGTTACACATATTTGTATTTCTTTAGCTTTTCCTTGATAACTTTTGATCTGCTTCCGATGATGAAGAGTTTCTTACAAAACTGAACCCTAGATACAGGGTCAGCTTAAGGCAAAATTGTGAGTTCTGAGCTAACAAATGTAGCTAATATTTTAACTAAATGCCCTAGTATTAAGCCAAATGCTAACCACTGTATTTTACATGTATTAATTAGTTTAAATACACAATTCTATGTCATAGGTATGATCGTTATCCCAATTTTTTAGCTGAAACCAAGGCACAAAAAGTTAAATGCCCTACCAAAGGTAATATTGCTTGTGGAGGAGTCAGTCTTCATACCTCAGCTGTCCTGACCTAGAGTCTACTTACTTAACCACTATTTTAGATTCTTGTATGTGTATGACATGTTCAATGCTCTTCCAGCCCTTCTGTTGCTTAGTGATGTCACCCTGCTCCTTACTTTTCAAGACTCCTCCTCTTAAATACTATTTCATATTCCAGAACTAATCCTGTTTCCTCTTTTTTCCCTATCACACGAAAGGTGATGCTTGCACAGTAGCTGAGATAAAGGAATCCACACTAAGACATGCTCAATTTGTAAAATTTTCCAGAGTTAAATAGATAGGTTGAGGGGTTTAATTTCTTCTTTTATAAAAGCAATGCTGAATTTTACTTTATTGCATAATAAATATAATTTTGACTTATATTTCAAAACCTAAATCACTAATATTATATCCCATTATGTTTCAGGTTCTCACACATTTAGAACATTAATGTTTTCTATGCCAATTTAGCATTTGGAGGGTGAGGACATGTCAATGACTAAATTAATGAGCAAATTAGGCCCTATCTGTGGATAGCCAAATTGGAAACCCATAGTTTGCAAGGTCTTTGAAGATTTCATCAAAACTTCAGTATCTTACTGAGGTCTTACCCTCCATATGGACATAAAACAGTAAAACATAAAAATAAGCATTTAACTGTTTCCCAACATGATGCTCTGTTAATTGGAGGGGTAAAATTTTACAGTGGTATTGACAGGAGGGAAAAAGTAGTTAAGAAATATGTACAAATGGCTAATATATTCATGATACTGTGCCAAATGCAGTGAGAAGTATAAAGACATGCATTTTCAGAGGTTATAGTCAGTTTGGGGATTCAATATATTCACCACGTACACAGAACTAAAATTTACTGAGTACCTGGCTGTGTGTGCTGACTGCCAGAAAGTGTGCTAAACATTTTTTTGTGAATTTTCTCACATAAGATTTACCTTATTACTCTGAGATAAGTACTTTTATATTTGACAGATAAGGAAACTGATGTACAGATGAGGAAACTGAGGTACAGGGGATTAAGCAACTTGTCCAAGAACACACAGCTGCTAAGCAGTACACCCAAGATTCATATCTAAGTCTGAATGAAAAATCTTACTATTAATTACATAAATAAATATATATGTCTAATTCAAGAATAGATCCTCTCTTTATCCTATGATTTAATAATGCAAAGAATAATTATAGGACTGATTTTTCAGTTGATTTTGATACAAAAGTGACTGCATGAGACCATAATTCTGGCATTTAAATAATGATCTTATGACATGGATTAGTAGTATCATCCTTAAAATTGCATATTAATAAATATTTCCTTAATAATAACAATTTATTATGAGACAGGAAGTATTCTAAGCACGTTATATCAATTAATCCTTTCAAATAGTTGATGTGGTAAGTCTACATCCACTTAACAGTTGAATCAGCTAAGCCTCAGAGGATTTGAGTAATGTATCTATATTTACATGGCCAGTGAGTAGAGGGGTTGGGTTTTGATTCCAGATATCTGACAGCACTGACCTCATGTGTATGCTTCCAGAGTCATTCTGGGGGACTGCAGACATATAGTTAGACAATGCATGAGTTCGAGCAACAACTACAGTCTTATCATGCTCTGGGATTGAATAAAAGACTTTTTGACAATTTGGTATTATTATAATCTGAAAACCATAAAGAGAATAATTCACAAGGAAAGTATTATGAAGTTTTCCAATGTAAGTTTCTCTTGTGGCTTCTAGATTAATGTGCTTGCATATACTAAGTGGTGTCTTACCACAGACAGATTTTCTGTTTACGCAGAAATGGGTTTAACTTAAGAAGTGCAAATGGTAGTATTTTGTGTCCACTGCAGAGGTTGGCTGTTGTCAGTTATTATGGTACAACTTTGTAAAGCTGCTCTGTGTCTCTGAAATTCATGTATAACAACAAGACTGGATATTTTACCATCTGCTGTAAATGTTTTCTAGGAGATTCAGTTACTCAAGTTTCTTACTTTCTGTAGTTTATTTCCATTCTGTAACTGTTTATCTTTTGAAATGACTTCAATAGTTCAATCTTTCTGACTTGTCTGATTCCAAAGGAATGTTAATGAGATGATAAATCTAACAGTTTAATCCAGCAGGCCTTAGGTAGTATATCTGAATGTGCTACTAAAGGAGTAAAGAAACTGACTCCAGTAATGGAGCAAATAGAGAGAAAGTATCATCCTAGAGCTCAAGGGTCAGTACTTAATATACTTAAATGGAGAAAGAAGTGAGAACTGACCACACAACCACCCAAAGAGTGAGGTATTGAAAATGAATGAATGACTGAATGAATGAGCAAATTAGGCCCTATCTGTGGCTAGCCAAATTGGAAACCCATAGTTTGCAAGGTCTTTGAAGATTTGGTCAAAACTTCAATATCTTACTGAGTTCTTACCCTCCATTATGGACACACCTCATTTACTTTCTCATTTGTTGTTGTAAGGTCTTAAGTACCCTGGTCAAAGAATGAATTCTTAAACAACAACAACAAAAAAACCACTTAGGAGACAAGAGAACGTCTGTCTCTGACCCAAATGCTAATTCTGAAGGTTTAATTAGGGTTTTGTTATCTTATTTTAGCACAGAAACATGTTTTTCTTTCACAAAACACAGATATTATAACACAGAGCTAGTTAAAATCTACACATTTTCCTTCATAAAAGCACAATCTCTCATGCAACAATAATCTCCAGAAACAGAAGTCCCTATGAAAACACAACCTATGGCTTTCTCCGTTTATACAGGTATTAACAGCATTTTGGTTTTTAGCCTTGGATATACATCATAAATAGGTACTCTGAAAGTGTCTGTATAGATTCCTTAGAAATTACCTGAATATAAGGAAATGTGTACTTAAATAATATTTAAGGTGTACTGTAGCACTGTACGGTTGCTTTGAGAAACACATAATATTCAACTAAATATTGTAACAGTAATTCATGTTCATAAGAAAATTGGTCCAAAGGTTTTGACAAGTTTGAGGGAGGAAAGGAAATAAAAGTCATGAATGTACTGTAAGTCACCTCTTCTAAATTTTATTTCTTACAAATCAGCTCCCAAGGTACCACAGCTTTAGCAGACCTCTACATGGGCCTTAGTTGTCTGTTTTAATTTCATTAAGGCATTTATTGCTTCCTCCCTTCTATTGTGTCTGATTCCCCCACACTGTTGAATTTGTGCCTCTCCTTGCCTCTTCTTTTTGTCTCTCCTGATGCAGAGACAAATACCCTGATGAAGCAGCAATGAATGGCAGAATGTGTTTCATTCAAGCTCTCAAGGCAGTCAGAGTTCCACTTGAGTTCATGTAGCATCTGTTATAATAAGGTTAAAATTACAGAAAGAGCTCAACTCTATTCTTTTTAGCTGAAGGACAACAGGTGGATTTTAATATTCCCTTGTAAAGTGCTGCTTCAGAGAAAGCATATTTTTGCAGCCTCTAATCCCAAGTAAAGGAACTTCATTCCCAGTGCTGGTTTTGCCATTAGCCAGGTGGCTTTAATTAATTAATTTTATCTAAACCCTTATAGTTTTCTGTTAGTCTTGACTCTGTCCAATCATTGGTGAAATAGAAAGGCCTCCTGCTAGCTCTAATAGTTTTCAAACTGTTAGGTATCATTTCAGAGGGCTCTGAGGAGCCCGGTCCTTTATGTCTCAGAGAAGAAAGAATTCAGCAAGAGGCAAAGTGATAGATAAAAAGTGTAGAATAGGATGCTTGTGAGGCTTACGAGCAGGCAGGCAAGTATTGCTCTGCCCTGAGTACTTAGTAGGTTACATTTCTATAATCAGAAGAAGAGAGGGGAGGGGGAGAGACTGTCTTTGTCTTTCTTGATTAAATGTCACATTTCCATCTTCGGCTCCTCCTCCAGGTTGGGCAGCAGAGTTTTCTTGCCCCTACATGGTCAGGCCAGGACTGTCATGGTACTTTGGAAAAATTATTTCAGGTCTCAGTACAGTGAAGGTCTTTCACTCTGAAATGTCACCTTTCCATAAATGATTTTTTTGTGTGCACAGAACATGTCCTGGGGGTCATTAACTTGATGACACCATCAGGCAGATTGTAGGCCTTATTCTCCACTATTGTTTTATTGTTTTGGGGGGCGGCACTGTGCAAAGAGCATATCCCAGGGGTCAAAGAGCATGTTTTGGGGGTCATTAACTTACTGAGCTCACTGGGCAGGATGTAGGTCTCATGCCACCATTGTTTTATTGTTTAGGGGTATGTCTCTTGCTTCTGTTACATGTTTTTTTTTTACTAATCACGTTAGCTTGATTTTGTTGATAAGCAAGCCAATCTGGCTTTAATGCTAAGCAACTTGTTCTGCTTTATGAGTCAAGCAAGTTCGCATTGTTTCAGGATTTTCCCATTACTTTCTTGAGTGATCATTAGTCTTACTGTGGTCTCCAAAGCCCCCTAAAGTTCCCTCTTTATCTACAATCCCCTAATGGGGTTTCTAAGCTAACTATTTGATTATCCTACTCAATCCCTATCAGTTTCAGGATAATAAGGATAAGCAAGTACTGTTTTTTTTTAATTATGTGAAATTAAAAACGTTTGGGATCAAAAGTGGGTTTGAATAGTATCTACCAAGTGGCAACTAGTCATATTCAGACTTGCAGGATAAAATAAGGGATCAGAGTATTGCATACTCCTCTTAAATGCTCAGTGATTATTTAAAATGTGGTACAAGGAAAAAAGATATTGAGAAATTCTTTACAATCCTAATGCACGTCTTATCTGGATGACTATGATAACTGTAATTGTGGCCTTTAGGTTGAAGAGTTATGTTCCTTCCCTGGGAATATAAATTCTTTAGGAAATTGGGATACAAATCCTAGAGCTAGAATAGGTTTCCACTGATCACTGTGACTTTTCCTTGATGATGTTCTTCCTAAATGGATTATTATTCCAAAGAGAGGAAAGAAGCAAGTTTGAAAACTTAGGGAAGCTCTGTGGAGCAGGTATTTCTAATCAAGATGTTGTTTAGGGAGAAAGGCTTATGACTATCCCAAGAATATATTCATGTGATAGATCATGTTGCATGTCTTTCTCTCCTCCTCCATTATTATCAAAGAGAGAACAAGTTTAATGGTATTAAAACAAGAAAAAAAAGTCTTAATTGGATTAACAAAGCCTTCAAAGGATACTCCAACAGATATATCCATTAAATTAAAGGGCAGCCCTGCCAACTGTTTTCTGAAATAGAAAAAGTGTAAAAGACACAAGGTTTTAAGATAGATTCGGGTATCCTTCTGGCATTATCTTGCATAGCTACTTTTTTCCTCCAATCCCTCAACTTCCCTAGCCACAAGTCCTGATGTAACAAACACAAGGACTAAACACTGTAAGGGCAAGTATTGTGACAAAAGGTGATGTATCAGAATAAGTCATATGCTGAATAGTAAGAAATCAATTCTTGCTTTTTTCTTACTTTGTTAGGTTGGCAAACTTTTCTACTGTTTTAGAAGAATTGAGAAGAAATAGAAAGCTGTTTTTTTGTGAAAATACAGGAAGATTTTATTCAATTCATTAAATTCATTAAATACTTACTGAATGTGCAAAACTAAAGAAACTAAAGAAAACTGATATATTGGGTTGGCCAAAAAGTCATTCAGGTTTTTCCGTAACATCTTACAGAAAAACCCAAACGAACTTTTTGGCTAACCCAATAATATGGGTTGTATCCTCCAGGATTTTAATCTCCTCCCAAGAATTCTAAGAATTAAAAAGAATCAAAAAGTGATCTTCTCTCTCTAACAGATTATGATGGTCTTCTCTCATAAATCCAATGTACATTTAGGAACAAATGTAAATGTCAAATAAAACTTAGACCTTTATTTGATGTACAACTTCACTAGGCAAATCTATTGGTAGCAGATATTATAAAGAATTTAAATGCATCTACCTCAGTTGGAAGGCAGTAAGAATTCACTATCACATACTCATGCTATCCAGTGCATTTATATTGAAATTCTGAAGGGGACCACAACTAAGTTAAGTAATTTAATATTTAAGTAGTTTGAAAACACAAAACCAAGAGGACAATACAACAAATCTATACAAACCAAGGATTATTAAAAATTCTGTGTGTGTGTGTGTGAGCATGGATTTATATGGAAATTAATATGGAACTTTGGATCTTTTCAAAAGAAAAGAGAGGTTAAATGGTCCAAAAATGAATTACTTAAGTTTTGAATAACCTAAACTGCATATTTGAAAGCTTTGTTCTTAATATGTGAAGTTAAAAGTCCACACAGTATAATGTGTGTGTGTGTGTGTGTGTGTGTGTGTGTATAGAATAGATAGAGAGAGAGATAATTGACTTCTACAGTAGCCCAAAATATTTTCTAATAGAATATAAAAAAAAAAGTGGTATGGAGAGAATAAGAAACTATTTATTAAAAGCCAATCAGAAATACACAGAGAAGCAATAAGGAGAGCATGAAGTTACCAAAGTAAAAGTTATTTCAGTTTCTAAATTTTCAAATCCAAAAACCAATGCTTCCCCAAAGGCTAACCCTTGAGTTCCTTAAAGCCTCATCTTAAAAGTGGCATACCATCACTTCTGGAATGTGCTATTGATCACACAGATTAACCCTGATACATGGTGGGAAGGGATTATACAAGTGCACATATACCAGAAAGTAATGATCACTGAGAGCCATTTTAGCATCCAGCTACAACTGTCTGCTCTCTGGACAATTATTCACTAATTGTATCACAAGTTCCTTAAAAACTCATCCCATTACAGCATCACCTTGAAGTTCAGAATCTTGTCATTTAAATCAGGGGTAGCTGCATATATGTCTCTTTGACTATAGTTCCTTAAATGCACCTTGTTGAGTACAGTTTCCTTCAATCTGAAAGCCAGTGAAACTAAAGAAACAAGTTATCTGCTTCTTCCATACCCATCATAAATGGTGAGACAGGAATAGAATAATCTCTGTAGGTACTCTTATTTAATAAGGGAGAATGAGAGGCTTGCAGAAGTCACTAGTCCATGAGAGTTCTGAAATCCATCCAGGCAAATATTTCCTTGGATTAGGAATTTCCTTGATTAGGATTTAATCACTTCTTCTCTGAGATGATGATCCACAGCTCTTGGTTCCATTCTCTGGACAATTTTTCTATTCTTTGAGCCATCCCTCTTTCTTCATAAAGGTTGGTACATGTTTGAGTCTGAGCAGTCTACTAAGCTTACCACCTGTTTGAAGAATTTGGGGATCCATTTTGAAATGTTTCTGTCTCTTTCAGTCCAAACTGTCAATATTTGTACATATGTAATCTTCTCTAAAACTTTATGGGTTTACTGTGTCTCTTACTGGGATTCACTCTATTAAACAAAAGCTAACCCATTAATCTCTTCCAAAATAAGCTCTTCCTTACCTTGAGCATCCTGTTGAGAAGGCTGTGGGATGATATCCAAAGCCTCCTACAGGCTCTATTGTTTGATTGAGTGGATCTGAGTATCACATACTATATATTTTAGAGGATCTTTTGTCTAACTGAAAAGCATTTCAGAGCACCACCTTTGATCTTTCTGAAACCTAATCAAATAATCTTACAGTTACATCTTTGGCTTCATCTTTGGGCCATAATTTCCCAGCAGTGCCTTGGATTCAACCAGTGTTCAAAAGCCGTTTATGAATTTTAGCTTCATTTGCTATCTATAGCGGCTGAGAATTTTCAAAGCCATGGAGTCCATTATTTTTTCATTTATTTTATTATGTATGTGGGTAGACAACTGTAAGCTGGCACAACTGATAAACCTTTTTGAGTCTACAGAATACCTTAACCAAAACTCTTTCAACAAGTAATTATTGAGCATCAGCTTTGTTATGCCATCTGCCCTCTGATGTACAAAGAAAGACAAAGTATTTACTCGCATAGTGGATACATTTCATTGGATGTAGACAGATAGCAAATAAAGAAATATATTTTAAAACATTTTTACCCAGTACAAAAAAAGTAACTGAATCAGAGCAACCAGATAGTAATGAGTGGTATTCTCTATTTCAGCTAGGATAGTCAGGGAATGGATAGGATGACTTAGAGTAATTAAGAATGACCTATTTTTGAAGAGGTATCATTTGAACTCAATGATGAAGAGAAGGCAGGCTTGTAATGGTTTATAGTGTTCCAAATAAATAGCAGTATGTGCAAAGACACTGAGGTAGGAAGGAGACTGGCGTATTTGGAAAAAGAAAAACGTTTATATATAGTTTTCCTGTGTAGATGTGGCTTAGATGTGGGGTTAAAATAAAGAAAGAAATCTAAGTCTTTCACCCAAGAGGAAAAATTCAACTGATAATTTAATAAAATTTGCAATCTTAATTTAAGAGAAATTTTTATTTCCCAAGAATTCTTCTCTGCTATAAAATCATTTACTTATAGTTTATCTTAATATATTTTCCTTTGTTTCACTGAATCTCAGAGAGTATTAGTTTGTTTACATATTACTACAATTAGTATCATAAAAATTGTATTCAACTGTATGTTATATCATATTCTTTACTAGTTCTGCCATTTTCCAAAAATTATATCTTCTTACAACATAATCTGTTTAGATTTGACAAGGCAAAGACTTTGTAAAATAAAAAGTAGAATTATCACAACAATAATTTCTAGAATGGCTATATTAACTTTTCTTTTGTGATGACTTGTAAATGTAGGCATACATGTATGTGTACATGTATTAGAAGTATCTTTCCCAGAGAAAAGACTGACCATTTATGTTCAGACTTCAAAAGATATGCATACATATACACAAATACAAATACACATCTTTCCTGATCTTGGATTTTATTACCCTCTTGCCTCCATTAGACACACAACATAATGATCATAATCACAAATGAAGACTCAAACCATAATTAACATTGTTTGTTATTTGAAAGAGAGCGCAGAAAACCACATAATTGCAATGGGAAGATTTTCACGTCTCTAAAAGGAAATAATAGGATGGATTTACTTTTTTCTCATGACTTCTTCCCAAAGATTTACTTCTGCTTGGTCAGGGTTGGCTTTCTCTTATTTCTGTACCCACATACATGCACACACACGCACATATGAATATTAAAAAATCTCATTAAATGTTTGGGTTATTAAGGGTAAGCAGATGGTTCTTCATGGCTTTTTAATGTTTAAATTGTATTCTGATTCATTCATGTAACTATAAATTTCCATATTCAAGCATGGACCTTCCCCTCCTCAAAAAGAAAGCCATTAGCTACACTTACTGAGCCCATAAAAATTAACATGCAAACATAGAAAACATAATTGCCAAAGTATTTATGGAACTCTCCTTAACATAAATATTTTTTGCCTATATATTTCCAGGTAAATCTGGCAGCAGATGAAATGAATCAATCCAATTAGAAAATACAAAAACCATTTACCAAGCCCTACATCACCTATCAATAATATAACAGGATGAGTGCAGAACAAGTCACTAGTGTAGATTTGGACTTATTGGGCATTGAAGTAGAGGAAGAGTTTGTGGATATTAGAAATAAAGGCTTAGAAATACTTGAATATGATCAAGGTTGAAGCTTATGTAGTTATCACTTCCTGAAATAAAGACTTAAAAATCCAGAAGATCAAGAAAAAGTGCAACAGAAGGTATTAAGTTTTTCAAAATATTTTAACACTCTGGGGGTAGGATGTCATTCATGATACACTGTAGAAGTAAAATCAGAAGTTCAGGGAAGGAAAGGAAATTTTGACTAGCGAGTTCCTTTTTGGTACTCTTCGCAAGGTTTGTAACCGGATTCAGAGTAAAGAAACCTGAAATCGTGAACAGTGAGGTGAAAACCATTTCTGCTGGCTTAACACTTAAAAAAAATATAGTAATTATGACTAGAGAAAATTTTAGGAGAGAATAGGGCTGACAGGTCTAGTGAACTGTCTTTTTAGCAAAGAGCATCTGTGTCTTTTTCTTTTTTCTAGAGTCAGAGGAAAAACCCACACTATTTTCTATTTTGAGTTGGCCAAGGAAACAATCTTTGAAGTGCAATTTGGTTATACTTCATTCTATATCTTGAAGATTAATAACATGTTGCTGTCCAATCTGTTATTTTCAAACTATCCTTCTTGTTTTGAGAGTAATATTTAAAAAAGACCAATTTGGGGTACCATATTTGGCAGTAATCAAAGCCAGAGTTTGTGTGAATCAGAAGTCAAAAAGAAACAAAGACTTTTTAAAAATAATTACCTTTCACTCTAGCTATCAAATTTTAGGGCTAAAAAAATTAGTTACTGGTATAAACCTAAAGTTATCAAGTTTATTTTTACATTATTATACTTAATTAGGGTTATAATATAAGTTCTTGTCTAAATTGGGATTCTTTAAAAGTGAAAGGGGGAGGAATAGATCCTTAGCCAGTCAGAACATCAAGACAACATAGGTAAATGAAAACTGCCCACGGAAAAGCAAACATAAAGGTACCCCATACAGAGGCAGTTGGCTTCATCTTTGTGTATCTATTCTGCTGTCCTAATGCTTGTGGCATGTCATTCTATGTGGCATCTCAATCTGAAATCTATTTGAAACTCAGTAGCTTCTCTCCTTCTTATTATTATCTGTGTTTATCCCCTCAGGTAAGCATATCATAGAATCATAATAACCATACACAGGTGACACCCATCAGCACTTTCAACTTTCTCTCTGTGTTTGATTAGAAAACAGATGCATTTCTATCAGACTAAGCTTGTTCGTTTTCTCTTACTGAAAAAACAAAAAAAACAAAAAAAACAAAAAAAACAAAACCACTGAGAAATACTTGGTTGCATATTTCCTTTACTTACAAAGGGCTGGAAATAGAACACTACTGGAATTTCTATAAGATAAAAGCAAATATTTATATGTCTACATATCTGAAATTCTGTCACCATCTTCCTAGAAGCAAATCTCAAGAACGTCCTTTTTTTCCTTTAAAAGTTAATAATATAAAAGTGTTGGTGTCAGCTTCTCTGGAGGAGGGGGAAATGACTCATTCAAAAATTTACATTGATCTTTCATCCAAATATATTCTGAATGATAAAACTGATTTAACTTTCCTCTATAAATGTATTATTAAGTAAAAAGAGATGTCTTGACAAGTTAATAGCGACTTCCTGCAGTCTGCTTGAATATTATTGTTCAAATATCAGTTTGTTAATAATAAATATACTTATTTGTGTATTTCCTTTTGATGAATACTTCACTCTGCTTGCTGCAGTTTTAAGGAGGAAATAAATGAGCCTTCTCAGAATCTCTACGGTAAGGGAAGAGGAATTTTACTCACAAACAGTAGCTGCAGCCTAGAGTTCACACCATTAGAGTTGTAAGTGGATACTATAATATTCTAACCTCTCTCCAAATTTAAGCAGTAAAATATCTGGAAAAATCAGAGGCCAGTTAAAACACACACATTTAATTGGTATCTGTCCACAACTACACATAGAACAATTATCTGAAATATGAATTTAAGTTGGAGTAATTAATTCCAAAAATGTTCATCTCATTTTGAATCAGCAGTTTATGTTGATTAGAAGGATTCTATTAAGAGATATGAATATAATGGTGAGATCAAATAGATGTATAGAAAAAGAGAAGAGACTCCATGGACAATGAGTGGGGATTTGGTCATGGTTCCCTCTGAAAAAAGAAGAAATCCCAGCTTTTCCCCAAGTTGAAAGTGGGAAGAAACATCTCAGGGAGATATGGCCCTAACAGACTACTGTTTCTTATACAAGTGTGTTATGAAAAGGAAATATGAAGAGTCTGGCTACTTTGTACAGGGATGAGGAAACAGAATTTCCATCTGATATATTCCCCAGACAATATGCCAAACCCCCTTTGATTCAGAAATAAAGTTATTTAGAGGGACAACAAATCTAAACGTTCCTTCCCCTCCCCCTGCTAGTTCATTGTGTCAATCAGAATGAGGGTGATACTTGCTATTGGGCTGGCCATAAAGTTCGCTTGGTTAGTGAATACGTTGTTCAATAAACTTCTTTGTGAAAATGAAAAATGCCTTTTATTTTTACTTAAAACCAAACGAACTTTTTGGCCAATCCTATACTATTGAGTCTAGTCCATCTGATCACCATGCCTTCTCAGTTGTGTCACCTAAGGATCTTCCTTATACCTTCCTCTGCACCTTCTCTCAGCCAACCAAATCCATATTTCATATTACAGGTTAGAATTATTTCCTAAAATATATATCTGACCACCATATATCTGTCACTTTCCTACTTAAAATCATTTAGCGGAACCTGATCACCTATGGTTTTGAACTAATTAGAATGAACTGTCTGCATCTACAAACCTGTTATGTCAAAATTCCGCAGTTCCCCCTAATGCTCAGTGCCTTTTATATCTGATTTGTTAATGTTGGGTATATCCTAAGCACACTTCATAAATCCACATATGTGTCATTTTATTTATTCATTCACTCACTGAATATTTCTTAGGTACCTTCAGTGTGTACAGAGAAATGGTGGGACAGGGTATAGAACAATGAATAAGGTAGTCAGTCTCTGGCCTCAAGAAACTAGGTAATCAAGCAGGTACTTTCTCCCCTGACTGAGTTAAATGCTTCTCTTCTGGCTTCCCACAGCATCCTAAGTATGCTTTTATCTTAACTCTCATCAAAATATAGAGAAATATCCTGTTTACTTTCATGTACCATGAGCTCCTTGAGGGCATATAAACATTATTTGCATCTTCATCCCCAGCACATGACTTGGTTTTATAAAGTCTGTCAAATTTGAAGTGCCTATGTCATGTTATGAAGATATATAATAATTGCAGTCTGCATAAAAAGTGTGGATGATAAAACAAGAGGTCATAGTTAGGATTTCACATTAAAAACCAAAATTAATATAAAATTTGAAAAACCTTAGAGAAGAATAAAAGTATAAATGATACTGGAGAAGAGAAAACTATACTAAGGATACACACACACACACACACAATAAGATCAGAGAGAAATAATGTGACACGTAGATAACATTAAGGAATGGAAATGAAATAACTGGAATATAAACTACACTAAGAATCTAGGGGTCTACCATGGTGGTGCAGTGGTTGAGAATCTGCCTGCCAATGCAAGGGACATGGGTTTGATCCCTGGTGCAGGAAAACCCCACGTGACTTGGAGTAACTAAGTCCGTGCACCACAACTACTAGACTGTGCTCTAGAGCCCGAGAGCCACAACTACTGAAGCTCGTGTGCACTAGAGCCCACGCTGCAACTACTGAGCCCATGTGCCACAACTACTGAAGCCCATGTGCCTAGAGCTCGTGCTCTGCAACAAGAGAAGCCATCGCAATGAGAAGCCCATGCACCGAAACGAAGAGTAGTCCCTGCTTGCCACAACTAGAGAAAGCCCATGCACAGCATTAAGCGCCAACACAACCAAAATAATAAACAAAATTTTTTTTAAAAAAGAATCTAGTTATTATGTGACCAACTTGAAGTATGGAGATGAAGTGTTAGAGGATGGATGAATGCTGATGAGAAAAAAGTGGTGTGTCATCTGTCAGTGAGAGAAAAATAATGATAATTTAGCATAGAAAATTAAGGATAAGAAATGATTACATGAAAATATAGAAACGAATTTGATTGAGGAATACAAAAGAGAAAGATATTAAAAAGAAAAAGGATTTTTCATTTATATGTTTAAGTAAACTATGGACAAAAGCTAGTCAAGAGGATCTGTGATGAGGAAACAGAATGGCTGGTGACTACATACCATTTGGGTTTTAATGGGATAGAAAGTTATTAAAAGTAAAGCTAGAGGGGAGCAGCATTAAAGTCAGCATAAACAAGGAGTAGATTTTATGCAGGCAGAAGTGTTGGAGCATCTCGTGGATCGAAACTATTCAGGTTGTACACAGCAGCAGGGATGTGTAGCATTAAGATATCAGATAGGAGGAAAGAGCCCTGAAGCCAGTGAGAGATCGAGAAGACAGAAGGCATGCACACAGGAGGCAGTCAGTCCAAGGTCAAGGAAAGACGTTGGGAAATGGCAGCTGAGTCAGGTAACTTGGAGAACTGAGGCAGGTAACAGGCTTCTAGGAGGATTCGACAGGGAGCATTTGGCTGCAGGGAGAAAGAAAAATTGTATCATCTGCTCACCCTTGGATGATGCTTAGATTTTGAATTTTATAATTGCTACTGAGTATATAAAGAAAAAGAAGAAGCCTCTGTGGGTATGGAAACATTTATTACTTCCACGGCAAAATGCATCTGAATAAGTAAGAAAGGGATTAAAAGAATAGCCAACAATGTGGTTAGAAGAAACTGCACATAAAATAACGAAGGCCACACAAACAGCAAGGGCAGAACTTCTATTTGTGTTAAATAATGATTACACAGGGTTAGAACTAGTATGAAGATGCAGTTTTAGCTACCATCAGTAATTACGCAGAAGAATCGATAATAGATATTACTCAAAAAGTAATACCACAGGGTTTCAAATATATCATTACCAACAATAAAAAATTACTTAAGGTTTTAAAACCCAAAACCTCTCACTCATGTATGAGGATATTAGTTAATTAATAAAAAGCTGTCAAATAATAGAAAACGGCTTTTGTCCATCTTCCTATTGTCATCAATTTGAAAATCTATGAGGAAATGGATAGGAGAGATATTGAATCTCAGCATGTAGCCTCTAGTAGAGAGTTAGAGGATGCACATGAGAATGTGAAAACAACAACTAGTAACATTTCAATTTTCAGATTAAATGATGCTGAATAGAAATTACAATGACAACAAAAGAGCCATGAGCCCATGTGACAATATATACAATAAAACTTAAAGAAAAAGTGACAACTGTGATAATGAATGTGCTTCCCAAGGAGAATTAAACATTTTCTCAAGTGACTAAACTTCAAAAAATTAACTTCATTAATATTTTATATTTATCTACTATTCTTAAAATACCCCTGGGAACAACTATAATTGTTATGTGTAGGAATTTAGAAAATACATGGTATCATTTTTGTATACAATTTGGGTTCATTCTCCTTTGAAAAACAACTTCTGTCTGACAATCAGCTTTCAGGCCTTTGTTCTGCAGGGGAAGCCACATTATCACATTAAAACCCAAAGGTCAGACATCTGTGAAACATTGTGTTAAAAGACAAGAAGCAGAGGCAGAAAAATTCTCTCTGCTTCATCTCAATATAAATTGCAGATCAAACAGTGTTCTAGATTGACATTGGCCATCCAATCTGAAATGAACTGTATTATATTTAACATCTAAAATGTCATACTGGGCATTACATATGGTTTTAATTTTCAACTGCCAAGCCTTGTACTTGGTATTTGTACTTTCCAAATGTGCTTTTTGACCTTCATGTGATAGGATTTTATACCTAGGAATGAACAAGCAAAAGCTTTGTTAAATTCATTGTAGCCATTGATTGCTTATTTGCTTATTCATTTATTTAAAATATAGCTTATTTTGTGAGTAAATGATAAAAATATAATTTTAACTAATTCATTTTTAACAGATGGTAACTTACAAAGAAAAATACTTTCAGCATTCTGTGCAATGGGAAATATTTGAAAGTGGAAACTTGAAAACCATTTCTCAGGAGAATCAAGAATGTACGAATATAATTCTAATAATTACCATATATTTGGTGTCTATGCCACATATTTTATATTGAGTTGCTAAGCCTCGCAATACAGTTGTTTTAAATGTTCTCAATTTTCTAAGTCTCTAGAAAGAGCAGTTTACTATGAAGATGAAATAAAATCCCTTACAGGGCTTTCCTGGTGGTGCAGTGGTTGAGAGTCCGCCTGCCGATGCAGGCGACGCGGGTTCGTGCCCTGGTCCGGGAAAATCCCACATGCCGCGGAGCGGCTGGGCCCGTGAGCCATGGCCGCTGAGCCTGTGCTCTGCCACGGGAGAGGCCACAACAGTGAGAGGCCCGCGTACCGCAAAAAAAAATAAAATAATAAAATAAAATCCCTTACAGAAGTTCATTTTGAAAAAGCAAAAATTTTTTAAAGAAGAATGTTTTATCTCTTGCCCTTCACCTCAGGTTTTTCCAGATTCCTTTCCAGTATCTGTCCACCTAAAAGTAATGTTAAGGGGAAAAAAATGTTTGGAACTCCTATCAATATAAATGAAAGTTAGCCAAAGGAAAAAACTTTATGTAGAAGTGATAAGCATAGAAGAGAAAGTACAGGTGACTGAATAGAAGGCAATGTACAATAAAGTTAAAGAATGAGCTTTGGAGTCATGCTAGCATTAGAGAATCAAGATTACCAATTATTAGTTTTGTCAACTTGGAACAATTCACTTCTCTGAGCCCCAATTCCTTCATCTGTAAGATGAGTTTGACAATGCTTACTTAAGAAAACTGTTCTAAGAAATATATTAGTTAATGCCTAAAAGCAGACAATACAACGTAAAATCAATAACATGTATTCTTTTCCTACTAAACTCATTTTTAAAATGAGCTATATTTATTGTCCTGCAATGGGAATATAAATATCTTTCTCACTGTTGTATCTGAATAGAATTTTCTACCAAAAGGAATAAATCAGGTATCCCTGAAGAATTGGTTGATTTAGGTGTGGGTCAGAACATGTACAAGATGTTTCTACAACATCTTGTAAAACCAGATAACCAAAATGATATCCAAGGTTACCAGGGTCATGTCAAAAAAGTTTCAGAGACCAATTTGAAGAGCCTCTCCTAGGATACAATTGAGACAATTAGACCATCAATTAGAATGATAATGGCAATAACTAAAATTCATCAAACATATTTAAATCTATGTGTACATGATGATATCCAAACAAAGCCAAAACCAACAAATTAAAGAAACAGACCAAAATGAAATAGAAAAGCTCATTAGTCACTATTAGAGAATGATAGTTAACTTATTGTGTTAAAAACTGAGTTATAAAGGTAAAGAATCAAGAGTTTATCTTTCCTTAGTATAAAAAGTGTTCCTCAGTGCAAATAAATAATTGATAGGAAAGTTATTTTTTATAAAATTATGCCAATTCCTTTTTAAATTAAGAAATGATAGAAATATAATATCATTATTATCCAACTTCTAACAATGTAATGGCTCCTAGAAAAGATCATCAATGGCTGTTAATACCTCATAAAGACAACCAGACACCATGTATCTCCTGATAGAAACGCCCACCACCTAGGAAATGTTCTTACCAAAAAAATGGACCTGACTGTTTAAATCTAATTTTATTTTTTCCCCAGAAATACAGAAGACAATGTAACACGTTTTCAAGAAATATGACTAGCTCTCCCGTTTGCTGTGTCTTCCACTATGATTTAACAGAAGGACTTGGAGTCATGGCATGTGGGATGAGATTCTGCCTGTCATTTATTAAAAACAGGAAATTTTGAGCAGGCTGCAACTTCTATGAGCTACAGTTTCCTCTAAGAAAGTAACTGAACTCTTAGCCACCCCCTGTATTATGAAACATTAGGAAAATCAGAGGAGAAAATTGTGAGCAGAGAGTGAAGTTCTGTTAACTCAATTAGAGAAAATCACAGACCAAAAAATAGAGGGAAAGTGATGTTTAGTTATTAAAACTGCAACTGCTTACAGTTTGAATTTAATAACCTGGTAGATGTAACCAAATTTGAAAAATGCTCAATATTTCCATGGAGTTTACAGGTTTAAAAACACTTTCTCATTCATTTCCCCAGTTATCATCACAAAAGCTCATTAAATATCAAAAAAGTCATAATTTCTTCTTTTTACAGATGAGAAAACTGAAGCTCAAATGTTAATTAGCCCAATACTCACAAAACTATATTTCACATTTTTCCATTTAATTAATTTATGCATTCATTTATTTAATTAGCACAAATTTATTTAGTATTTTTCATGTTCCAGGAAGTATACTAGATATTAGGTATACAGTGGTGAGCAAAAAAGACAAGGTAATCTGCCTTCATAGGATTTATCTCACATTCTAGAGGGAGACATGAACAGGACAAATGTAAACAGGCAAATACGTAAAATTTATAATTTGCAAACATAAATTATTTTCAAATTTTAAAAAAAGTGCTATACAAATAGCTTAAGAAAGCCTTTGTTAAAGGTCTTCTGTTGAGACTGAAGAGATAAAGAGGAGCCAGTCAAGTGAGGAATGAGAAGAGTGCTCCAGGCAGGAGGAACATGTTTCAAAGCCTCTCACCTCCTATTTACTAGTCTAGCCTGGCAGTATTACTGGCACTGTGTGTGTCTGTTGTGTGTTTATGCGGGGCAGGGTAGGTTGGGGAATCTTCCCCCTCTCTATCATAGGTCTCACTTCCTGGGACCATAGCATTTTAGCTAAGTTTACTGTGAAGTTTTTCATGAGACTATAAAGTGGGAGAGACTGAAAGGGAAAAAGGTAAAAATGGTCATGTCTAATACTCTTGCATACATGGTCAGGAAATCTTGGCTCCAGGAAACTTCCACTTGCACGTGGATTTTCTAGACCAAACTGCCTAGACTGAAGAGACAGGGGCCACATCAGTAATATTTTCCATATATGGTGGCTCAATTCCATCTTGCAAAATGTGACACTCCCTAAGTTCTTTTAATTATGGCAACAATGTGATACCTCTGTGAGGTTTCCTGATATGCAGAATTTCCTCTCTCTCTTTCTCTTCTCGTAAAAACTGTATTTTGCATTAATGAAACCTAATAGACTGTTCATAAAAATCACTGAAAACCTGTATGTTCTCTGAGGTTTCATTCACTATATAATAGTTTCCTCCACCCCTGCCACAGGAAAGATATTAAGGCATTTGTGTGAAAGTGTGAGGAATGGAAAAATGAAAAGAGCTGCTCAAAAAAACCTGCCTCCTTCTCAAGGCAGTCAAATAATCAACATTTTCACAGTGTTTTATTTCTAAGGAACTTATATCTAAAGAAACAGAGAAGTTTACTAAAATGATTATGTGTTTCCAGTAAGCCTCATCTCCGACGGCAGCTAAATGTAGCTGGTTGGAATTATAAGCACAGCAGTATTTTATATATTATTGAGATTGATTTTGAGATTTGAAACTCTAGTGTGGTAAACCTGGGCCAAATGACTAGAGGCAATCATAGATGGGACAAGTACCTCTTATTCATTGCATACAAATAGTTTTACATACAGACCCTCAAATCTGGTGACTGAAAAATGGATTTGGCTAATTCCAGAATAAGAGACTAGCCTCAGAATGGTTATGTTGAAGACTCCTAGAACAGAAAAATGTTAAATAGTAAAGTGTTATACTCATTAACGAGCAGTTTCTAACACAAACCTAGAAGTTGAAAGGATCTGTGGTTCTCCCTCTGCCTAGAAACTTCTGCCTCTTAGTCCTATGTCTTGTCATATGTCTGTCTAACAAATATTTACTCATCTTTCAAGAAAGTTTTAGCATCACCCATATTTTGGCAATATAAATATTTCTTACAATTATTTGAACAAAGAGCCAGTGATAGTTAACTTTATGTGTTAACTTGGAGGGTGTTTTTGGATGAGAAACATTTAAATCGGTGATTTTTGAGTAAGCAGATCACCCTCCATAATTTGGGTGGGCCTCATCTAATCAGTAGAATGACTGGCCTGCTAGACTGCTTTTGACTTGATCCTGAACATGGCTATCCTGGGTCTTCACTCAGTGGCCTTCAGACTAGAACTGCACCATTGATTCTCCTGAGTCTTCAGCTTCTCAGCCCATCCTGCAGATTTTGTACTTCCCTGCCTCCATAATTATGTGACATGGAGACACTCTAACAAAAGAATACTAATTATGCTCTTTGTAAACATGGGCAAAATAAATGGGATGGACTGAGACATCATATCTCTTTTACATTATTATCAGTAGTATTAGTATAGTACTATATTGGAACTTATTATTATTATGTTAGGGCAATTTTTATGTCAATTTTTTATATTTTTCATCATTTTTTCTTCCTATTTCTGTAACATTTTCAAATAACTATGAGTTTGTGTTAATTTAAATTTTCAATTAAATAAACCTTGTATAATGCTAAATCTGATATTTATTACTATAGGAATTACTTCCCATATATGACAGGATATGATAGGATATGTATACACATACACACACGAATGGATACATTTATAACCCACAAAATAGGGGTCAATTATTCAATATCGATTTATTAACTTTCTTAGTATGAACTTGACACTTTATGAGATTCTACTGGTTAGGATTACATTTGGTTGTGAGTAGAAAAGTTTTGAAAAGTAGCACCTTAGCCAAAATAGACATTAATTCTTCTATAAAAGAAAAGGAACTAAAAATTTGATAGTTCAGTGTGAGTATTGTCAGCATAGCAGGCTTATTTTCTCTTGTTCCCTGGAAGAGTCTCCACATAGTCCAGGATGGCTATTAGAGCTTTATCCATCACATCAACATTCTAAGCAATAGGTAAAAGGGATGGCTCCTCTTCCCTTTTAAGGAAACTTTATGGGACAATAAAAAAATTTCTATTTACACCTCAACAGCCAACCACTGCAAGAGATGCTATGAAATATATCCTTTTATTGTGGTGGCAATGTCTCCAGTATTTTGTTTAGTTAAGTAAAAAGCACAGAGATGATACCTAGAGGAATCCAGTAGTTTCTCCCATACCATTGGGAGAATCTAAAGCAAATTCCTTACTATCGTTTTTTATTGGAGTACAGTTGCTTTACAATGTTGTGTTAGTTTCTGTGTAGCTGTACAATGAAGTGAATCATGTATACGTATACATATATCCCCTTCCTCTTGGCCCTCCCTCCCACCCCCATCCCCCGTCCCCCATCCCATCTATCTAGGTCAACACAGAGCACCTAGCTGAGCTTCCTGTGCTATAAAACAGGTTCCCATTATTTTACACATGGTAGTGGATATATGTCAATCCTAAACTCTCAGTTCATCCCACCATTCCCTTCCCCCACTGTGTCCACATATTATAGAGAAACTCAAATCTGGTCAAGAAGTGAAAACTATAATGTATGAATCTACTTTAAAAGTTAAAGTATAAATCTTGTAATATGGATCATGAGGGATGGAGGACTTCAAGAAATAAAGAGCAGCATGACATGAAACAGAAACCACAAAATTTAGGCCCTAAGGAAATATTTGTTGAATGACTGAATTAGCAATCCAAGGGATATTCTCAATATCGGTGCTGAAAGTAAGTCCAGCTCAATGGGATACAAATCTGTGAAAAACCATAGATCAGCAATTCATCTTAATGTACTGAATCATCTTTAGTATGAGAATTTTGGCTCTCAGAACTACCAGAGTTTTTAAAAGAACATCTAGTGTAATCCCTTACCTTTAGTAAAGAATTATGATTCTCATTTTAGAGGTAAGAGCCAGAGATATCAAGTGACTCAGATATGGGAACACAGCTCAAGTCATCACTTGAGATCTAGAATACCTGTTTTTTTTTTCCCATTTTATTGCTTATTCAGCGAGTTATATTTTCCATTTCATTGTTTATTCAGATGTGTTAACCCTATTTGGGAACTTTGGGGAATAGTTACATACTAAATAGACACTTATGAAAGTTGTATTAATCACATCATTTTTGAAGTGTGTGTACTATCCTTTCTAAGAGGGAATAATGGTCAGCTATTAATTAGTAAGAAACTTCCTAATGAACAAAATCCTTCCTTTTCCCATATACAATATTATTTCTATTTGACAAAACTTATAGCATCTCTAGAGACAAGTCCAACAGCCCAACATGTGGGAAAATAAATACACCTCATTAATCTTCATTATAGATCTGTGAGGGAGGTTACTATTGGCTTAAACTGCATGTAGGGTGAAAACTTGAAAAAAATTAGAGGTGAAGTAAGGACTCAAAAGCAATTTTCTCTTTGTCTCTGTTCTTCTTTTCAGGAAGAGTAAGAGACAAAACGATGGAGAGCAAAAGAAAAGATAAACAAAATTACATCATGCATAGTGTTCATATTTTTGAAAATGTCCAAAGTTTACTTATGACCTATCCAGCATAGTTAACTCATTATCCACATTCCTTCGTGTTGATGGCTTTATTTTTTACAGATGACTGGTAATTACAGTGTTAACTGAAGGACCAATCACTAGTTTTTCCTAAGCTTTTCACTGATATAATGGGAATAATTTATTTTGAGCACAAATAATAAAATTGCTTTAGCACAAAGGTGAAAATTAGGAGCACTATAAATTTTACTTGAGGCTTTGCCAGTGGACAAACTTTTCAGCAGACAATTTTGTTCTGTCCTGTTCAAGTTCTATAGCAATTCCACTGAAGTTTCAGGATGTGTTTCTCATCGTACTCACTAGGTACCATCATGAAATTTTAAAGAGGAAACACTATCAGAATAGACCATAAATGAAGAGGAATAACATTATCAGCTGTTAGAGTCTAAAGTTCTTTAAAGGTCATTGAGCCTGTTTCCTTCCCTTCATACTTGAAGGCATTTCAGCCTGTGGAGGTGCAGCTCATTCAAAATCATGTAGCTGGGTAAAGGTGGATCCAAGCCTAGATACCAGTCTCTTAATTATGTATCCAGTTCTCTTTCTTGTAAAGGAAAAAATCTGTTTAATTTTAAAAACACTAAGAAGGGCTTCCCTGGTGGCGCAGTGGTTGAGAGTCCGCCTGCTGATGCAGGGGACACGGGTTTGTGCCCCAGTCCGGGAGGATCCCACATGCCATGGAGCAGCTGGGCCCATGAGCCATGGCCGCTGAGCCTGCATGTCCGGAGCCTGTGCTCCACAGCGGGAGAGGCCCGCGTACCGCAAAAAAACAAAACAAAACAAAACAAAAACACTAAGAAGATCACCAAAAATATCAGTAGAAGGACTACTCCCCTACTTTTCATTCCTTACAAGAAAAGTTTGTTTTGTCCAGAAGCAGATGACCTTCTTCACCTGTTATCTGAATTCCAATATACTTTACCCTGTTTTTCATTCACTCTTCTTATATTTTCATTGTGTTTACATTAACCTAGGAACCTACAATTATGATAGGTCAGAATGTGACTCGCTCTCAAAAAACATACAAGACAGATATGGCAGAGACATAATTTCATTAGTGGAAAGTGAAGAATTACACACTGAAGTTCAGCTTGAAAATTGTTCAAGAGAGAGAAATGCCCACATTCACTCATCCTATTTGTTCATTAATTTTGGGATAATTACATTCATTTTGCACACCTAGATATATTTTCATGAGAAACATAGTAAAGTTTCGTAAGTATTAAATGTACAATTACACATATTTTTAAATTTAAATTATAATATGTTTTGATTTGTTTTTTCTATTTAAATAAATCCCTTACATGTAGAAATATATATCCAATTGCCCTTCCTTCCTCCCTATTGAGGAACTGAATGTGTGTGTATTTAATAAAAAGAAGTACTGATTAAAGTAGAGGAAAATTTTTTAATTTTAAATTCAAGTTAAAATTCAGTCTTAAAACACAAACTATTCTTTGTCTATATTATTGTTTACTTTTAATGTCCTTCCATGATCCATTTCTCTCGACAAGGCATTCCAATTATCTATAATAGAAAATGCAGTTTCATTCCCAAAGAACAAATAAAGCATGATACTAAAAGGTTGCAGGAAGAATAAAACTGACCCAATCAATTATTAAATAGTTAAAGAAATGTGGCCTTCAGAGCTATGGTTAGATAATTGTAGATGGTTCAAAGTTATGGAATCACATTCTGTTTCAAATTGATAAGGTATATGTATTGGTCAACTCGGACTGCCATAACAAAGCACCACAGTCTTGAGTGGCTAAAACAACAGAAATTTCCCATAGTTCTGGAACCTGGAAATCTAAGATTAAGGGACCAGCAAGATTGTTCTTTGTGATGCCTCTTTCCTGGGCTCCAGAAAGTCACCTTCTTGCTATGTCCACACATGGCCTTTTCTCTGTATGTGACATTCCTTGTGTCTCTTCCTCTTCTTTTAAGGAGAGCAGTCCTACTGGATCAGGGCCAACCTTTATGACCTCATTTAACCTTAATTACCTACTTAAAGGCCATATCTCCAAATAGTCATATACGGGGGTTAGGGCTTAACATATAAATATGGGGGAGACACAATGGAGTCCATAACAGTATGAACTTCAAAAACCATTATAAAGTATTGTATACTATGGATCAATAGCGGTGATTACAATTTGCATTTGGAGCCAGTAACCTTGGACTATCCATATGCCATGTTATTTTTATTGTCCATCCTCCCATCTATTTTAATGGCTATATCTCTGTCCAGGATTGCCATGGCATTCTGGGTATATGAATAGTATAATGTGAAGCAAACTAAACTGTTCTTTTTAAAAATTTTTTTAATATTTATTTATTTATTTATTTTATTTTTATGGCTGCGTTGGGTCTTAGTTGTGGCACACGGGATCGTCCTTGAGGCATGCGGGATCTTTTGTTGCAGTGCACACGCTTCTCTCTAGTTATGGTGTGCAGGCTCCAGAGCACGTGGGCTCTGTAGTTTGCAGCACGTGGTCTCTCTAGTTGAGGCTCAGGAGCTCAGTAGTTGTGGTGCGTGGGATCAGTTGCCCCACGTCATATGGGATCTTAGTTCCCCGACAAGGAATCGAACGCGCATGCCCTACATTGGAAGTTGGATTCTTTACCACTGGACCACCAGGGAAGTCCCCTGAACTGTTCTTATTGTCTAATTGATATGCAGATAATAACATTAGTATCTACAATTAAGAACTTACTACATGCCAAGCAATCTGCTAATTTATTTATACTGATTATCTTATTTAATCCTCCTAACAAGTCCATTAATTCTATGAAGTAGAATTATTTCCCGTAATTTACATTAGAAAATGTAATATTTAGAGAAGTTAAATCCTTTGTCAAAAGTACCACCTCTGCCTCCCTAAGGCCTATGCACCTGTTAGAGTTTGCCCAAACCCTAATTCTTTGCTTAAGCCATCAACCCCTATTTAATTGATTAAGACCCAAAATGTAAAGCTCAGTTTCTTTAGGATCAGCTACTTACTTGTTGTTACAGCCATCATAAGTTAAGTCAAGCATTGCAGTTTAAATTCTCTTGCCGAGATGTAGCAATTAAAAGTCAAATATGCCCGGTGTGACATATTCCTCTACAAGCATTAATAGTGCTCTCCCCATCCACTAAAATTCAAAAGCCAAGCCACAGGCCCTGGACAAATGGACTCCTCAAGTACTACATGTGTTCTTCTTCCCCAAATGTGATTTTTATCCCCTAAAACTACAGATCTCCCCTATTTTGCAATTTTAGGGCCTAGAACCATAAACCAGATGGCATGGAGATTAGTCCATGAGCAAGTTCATTCTTACTGGGAGGAAGTGAGAGTGAGGGGCAGGGCTAAACCTTCTCTGTTTTTCCTTCCAAATTCACCAATCAACTGATACTCCTACCTCCCCTAGAGTGAAGTATGTGAGAAGCAGAAAGAAACCAGTAGTGCTCACATCAAGGCATTTACTCTTCAAAATCCTGCCTCAATAATAATTATAATTTACAGACTTATTTATATAACTGCTGAAATTTGATTTAACCAGAATTATGAAGAAATTCCATTAGAGAGATGTGAAAGGGGATATGTCGTTGTGTGTGTGTGTTTGTGTGTGTGCGCGCGCATGCAATTTCAGGTCAGGTCATACAAAGAACTGCATCCTCATCTGCCATAAATGGATATAGGATGATACTGAAAACAGAAAACTCAATTTTAAGCATATTTTATATATATGAAAATAAATAGAAGAAATAGCTGAAGAGTTCAAAGTAGTTGCTTCAAAGTAGCATAACTCAGGGGTGGGGCAAAGTAGTTGCTAGGAAAATATCTTTTTTATTTTTTAAGATTTGTAGTATTATTTGACCCAAATATATATACACACACACACACACACACACACACACACACACACACACACACACATATATATATATACACACACACACATATATAGCTTTGATATAAATTTTAAATACCATGGAATAATAACAAAAGAAATATCAAATCTTTGTCTGTTATTCTAACGCCTAATTTAGCCAAGAAAACAAAAGAAAAGGGGAGAAAGAAGGAAATAAAGTAATTCAAAAACAACTGGTTCTGGTAGTGAGTAGAAACTCATGGTCAAGATTAAGAGACTGACATTGCATCTCTGTAGGTGCTTTTTTATAAGGAAAAAAAAGAAAATGTTGCAGCATAAATATTTTCAAAATGCATTTTTAGAGATCCATGCCAGCTCTCAAGTTCTCTAGAGCTGCACTGTCCAATATGGTAACCATTAGCTACATGTAGCTATTTAAAGTTAAATTTAAAATAATAAAATTTAAATAAAATTTTAAATTCTATCCCTCACATTAGCCACATTTCATATGCTCCAAAGCCACATATGGCTTATGGCAATCTTTTTAGATAGCAGAAATAAACATTTCCATTATTGCATAAATTTCTATTTGAAAGCACTGCCCTAGGCCTTGCTGTTTATATGCTGAATTTGCACAAGACTATACCCTGAAACCCACTATCTTGAAGAGAAATAAACAAACCTGCCAAGGTATCAATGTCTTTATAAAACCAAATATTTTTATATCATTTAGAAACAAGTTTGGTATTCTAGCCCTGAACTGGGACTACTTCATTCAGATTCTACATGTATTTGTTAAGCACTAATTGTGTGCCAGGCAGCGTGCTGGATACTAAGAAAACAATGTTACTCAAGATGCTCAAAATCCAGACGAGTAACATCAGCAAAATGATGGAATAGGAAGCCCCAGACATCAGTGCACTACAGAAACATCAACATACAGCCCCAAAAACTTCTATGAGAACTCGAGAAATCAGTTAGGAAGATGCAGCACCCAGGCAAGCTCAAATCCAAGAACAGCACAATGAAACAGGTAAGAAAAGCTGTTTAATTCCAACCATGCTCCCAAAGCTAGCATAGTTTGCAACTGGGAGGAAAAGACCAATTGCGGCTTCTCCTTTGGGAAGGAAAGAGAAGGGGAGAATGTACATTCAGAGTTCTGGATTGTGGGGGGAATACTTTCTGTCTCACCTGACTCAGGGCACTGACAGGGAATTGGCATACCTTGAGTGTCGGGAGGCTGCAGAGAACAAAAGAGAATTCAGCAGATTGTGGCAGCACTAGAAAAGTGGTAAAACTGCAGACAAAAACAGCCACCATTCACCATGATCAGGAGTAAGCACTCAGTTTGTGTCTTCCCCCTAGAGAGAGAAAAAAAAAGGAGTAGAGCATAAGTCCAATGTTCTTGCTTTTGCGGGTGCAGTCTGAGAGACTGGTTTCTGTCTCATCTGATGTGGAGAGCTGACAGAACAGTTATACTTTGGACACTTGGTGGGTGCACAGAGCTTGGTGGCTTCAGGCAGAGCCAGAGAAAAGCAGCACCTTACTAATTGGGAAATCACATACACAAGCCCAGAGAAGGTACATGCTCAGAAAAAGTTGGAAAGACCCCCAAAATCTGTAGCTGGGTTGATGGGTAAAAGTCTTTCCTTGAATGAAGCCAGTCCATAAGACTGGAAGAGGTGTCTATTTTTTTCAACTGTGTGAATCCCAACACAAAGTTACAAGGCACATGAAGAAATAGGGAAATATGGCCTAATCAAAGGAATAAAATACATCTCCAGAAGCTGACCCTAAAGAAAGTAGCACAGTATTGTTAACTATATTCACATTGTTGTAAGGCAGATCTCTAGAACTTATTCACCTTCATTAAATGAATCTTTATACCCATTGATCAACTCCCAATTTCCTCCTCTCCCCAGCCCCGGGCAACCAACATTCTACTTCTTGTTTCTAAGAGATTGATCACTTTATTGATTTCATATAAGGTATCTAAAGTTAGATTTCAGGTTATATGTTTTTACCACAAAAAAAAAGGAATTAAAAAAAAAGATGCTCAGGATCCATCCAGGCTTTGAATAATTAAATAAGACTATACACTACTGTTCAAAACAATGTGATAAGAGCTATTATAGGACAGTATAGAGTGATAAGGGAGAATAGAAGAGAAGCACTTAGCTAACATCTAAGGCTGTCAGGATCATCAGGAAAGGCCTTCCAGAAGAACTGGTGTCAAAGCTAGGGATGAAAAACTAGTGGCACTTTCCACATAAACATGCAAGTTTAGAAGATGAGGTAGTATTTATTTCAGTCAAAAGGAAGAGGATGTAAGAAAGGTTAAGGGCAACAGAAAGCATGTTTTAATTTGTAGTGGGGAAGTATGGAGTAGAGGGAATGGTGAAGTGATAAGGAGAGAATGAAGAGAAAAATCTTAGTAAGAAGTTGTAATCAGGGACTGTATCATGTAGGGACTAGTAAAATATTTAAAGAGTATGGTCTCCCAAGCATTCATCTAATAGACTGTAATTTTCATATTTATTTTAGTCACACCCTGAACAATACTCTCCACATCATATACAGTGTGTTGAATGTATTAAATATTCAATAAGTATGCACCAAAAGACAATAATGTAAATATATGCTTGGATTTGCATTTTAGAAAGTTCTACTTACATTTGGAAAAAGGGATTGTAAAAGGCTATCATAATATTAATTCTGAACAGTCTTTGTACTTGCATCTGAAAAGAACAACCATAATGCCATATATATTATGAAGCATACTATATACCTGTTAAGGCTAATGTATATATCTATAACTAAATGTCTGCATGCATGTGTGTGTAATGTGTGTATAAAATATGTTTATGATGTTAGCATAATAGTATTTTAATGATGTATTTATATATTTCTGTTGACAGATTTATTCTCACTTCCAAAATTTGTATACACTCTTATATATAAGACTATTAGAAAGTTGGGGCCAAGAGAGTAAACATATGTACCCTCAGCACATTCTTAGCTACTTCTTGCATAAAAAGTTTAGGTGCTAATGGTATATCAAGAAGGCAGAGTTATCAGTTAAATGAAATACCTATTAGCCTGGGAACAGAAGTTCCAACAAAGGCACAGACTGCATTAACAGTTGGATGGGCATTATCCATGATACGTTTGTCCTTGGTGTTCAAAGATAATAGCTAGTGGATGGTTTTCTCTCAATATGTGAACATATATGGAAAACCACAAGTGTGTGACCAGCTGCTCACAGGTGAAAGCTCTATTGAGCCCTTCATTTTTGCCAGCTCAACCCCTTTGACTCAGGCCCTACATATGCCACGGATTGGGAAAATGTACAGAATCCGCTATTGTTTTACACCAATTCAATCGACTTGTTGCTGTTTCCCACTACTGCACAGCTGTATCAAAGGGTTTGCATGCTGCCTCAGGGGTCACAACTATAAGCTCTAGAGCAGATGATTTTTAGGTAAAGCGTCAATTGTGACTTTCAGAAAAACTGTTTGAGAGCCACAGCATACATGACTGGGAGGGATGACAAATTTTAAGTAAAGCCTTCAATTTTATAAATAAGAAAACATAAGTTTATAGAATTTAAATTGATAGGCAATAATGCTACATTGGTTAATTACACAATTGAGGCTGGTGCTCTTTCCAATATATAATGTTGTTATTAAAGTAGCCCATTGACAAAAGCATTCTTCCTTCCCTTTCCTTTTCTTTTTTCTTCCTTTATTCTTTCTTTCCTTTTTTCTTCCCCCTTCCTTCCTTCCTTCCTTCCTTCCTTCTTTTCTTTTATTTAGGCAACCACTCATTTGCTAATTCACTTATTCACATTTTTTTTTTTTTGCCGAGCACCTAGTGTGTTCTAAGATCAATGCTAATTGCTAAAGCATGAAAAAATATAAGCTATAACCACAGCTATAAAAATACTAGCTAAGGCTTCAGAAATAAGAGAGTATAGACTCACTTTTCCCTGTTCCTTCTCTCTAAGTATAATTAAATACACTGGAAATTATTTCATAGACAACAGTAAGAGAAATCTGAAAGCTGAAAAAAGAATGTGTACTGGCTAGAGAGTGCAGGATTTGAGGAATAACAACATGGCAAGTTACCTGGGTTTTCTTTTCATCTCCCATATACCTTGGACTGGGCAATGGAGAGGACTGCCACAAGAAATGACCAACAGGCATAAAAGAAAAAAGGCAAAAAGAGAGGAAGAAAGAAAGATCGATAGCAAGACAGAATAAGAAAGAAGAGAGGGAGGAAGAAAGAAAAAACAGACCTGCTCTTTCTAACCAAAGGATTGGGAAAGTAGAAACTGAACAGAGACCTGATGGGGAACCCCAAGCACTTCTCCACAAAGAGGGCCTCTGTTGATGATCCAATTCACCAACAGCAGTGGCAACAGCAAAGCCTCAGCCACCCCGGCCCCTGCTCCATACCTTAGGTCAGGTGAGTGCTATTATCTCCCACCAGCAGCAGAAACAAACTCCTAGCTCTCTTATCACCCAATCCAGAACCAGGGCCCAGAGAGTGGTCCCATCTTGTCAAATCTACTGCAATAGCAAAGCCCTGTGACTTCCTGGCTTCTACCCAGTGGTATAAGGGGACTAGGTCCAGTGGATTCTTGCCTCATCCAGAATACCTCTCAGTGCCCCCACAGGTGGCTCCAATAGGGCTTAAGCAGGAGTCCCAGCAGCACCAGAAAACAAAGAAGACAAAAATAACATTGCAGGGCTCAGAAACTAAATACTCATAGGAATTAAAGTCAGGGAAGTAGACTATAACTTACACACTAAACTTAAACAGAACAACTGCTTGCTAAAATAGAAGGCTTAGGAAAAAGAGTCCCCCAACAAAATAAATGTCCAGGATACAACTGAAAAAATCTTTCACTATACCAAGAAACTGGAGTACCAGAACGTAATGAGAAAAGATAATCAAGGAATGCCAACATGGAGATTAATCTTATACTGAAATTATCTGACAAGATTTTTAAAAGCAACTGCCTTAAAAATCCTTTAGAAATCAATTACAAATTCTCACAAAACACACAAAACCAGAAAATTTCAGCACAGAAATAGAAGTTACATAAAATAACTAAAAGGAAATTTTAGAATTGAAAACTACAATAACTGAATTTAAAAAAAAAAAACTCACTAGTTGTACTCAATAGAGTGTCAATGAAAAGGACAGAATCACTGAAATTGAAGACAGATCAACAGAACAGAAGTTTCTGTAGAAAAATTTAAAAGAGCAAAAATTCATATTATCAGAATACAGAAGAAGAAAAAGAATATGGTACTGGAAAAGGATTTGAAGAAACAATGGCTGAACACTTGCCAAACTTGGCAAAGGAAACAAATCTACACACTCAAACATGTGAGAACCTCAAACAACCCCAAAGAAATCCACACCAAGACATAACAAAACTAAAATTCTAAATATTAAATAAAAAGAAAAAAATCTTAAAAATAGCCAGAAGAAAAGAATGTATTACCTATCAAGGAACAGCAATTTAAATTACAATGGATTTCCTATCTGAAACCATGCAGGCCAGAAGGAAGTGGCACAACATTTTTTTTAGGTGGTGAAAGAAAAGAACTGTCAATTCTAAAAAGGAACCGGAAATTCTATATCCAGTGATGAAACTATCCACCAGGAATAGAGGAAATAAAGACATTCTCAGTCAAAGGAACACTGAAATAATTTGTGCTAGCAAATCTACCCTTAAATAATGACTAAAGAAAGCTCTCTCAACACAAAGAAAGTGATAACAGAAGAAGACAGGGATCTTTAGAAAGGAAAGAAGAACAATGAACTGGATAGTAAATATAATAGACTATTCTTCATCACATGAGCTTCGTTTAGCAAATATTTTGATTAAAATAAAAGTTATAACTATCTGATGTGGTGCTAAATGTATTAGACAAATATATTTTTTAAATGGAGAAGGTAAAGGGACCTAAAGAGAAGCAAATGTTCTACACTTCTAAGTTGTAAAACAGTGACACAATAGCTTGTGATAAGTTATGTATGTATACAGCAATACCTATGACAACCACGTAGAAAATTATACAAGTGGATATACTCAAGCCATCGTAAATAAATAAAAATGTAACTCTTAAAGATGTTTAGGTAATCTAAGAAAGGCTAGAAGAAGGAAACAAAGGAACAAGAAACACAGGAACAGAAACAATAATGACAAAATTAAACCTCAACATATACATAACTTCTTTATATGTTAAAATGTCTAAATACACAAATTAAAAGACAGAGATTGGCAGAATAGATCCAACTCATAATTCAACCATACTCTGTATACAAATAATTAATTGAATTAAGAAAAGATGATTAATCTTATAAGATACCTTGGGATATATAATTATAATACAATACCTTGGAAAAATTTTAATGAGTGAAGGGTTTTTTGATGTAATTTCATTTGACATAAAATTTTAATATAGGCAATAAGTATCTTTGTACACATTAATAAAAATATTGATATTTAAATATTTAAAACTGACAAAATAACTGACAAAAATACCAGTAAATCACTACTTTCAAAATGGCACAATACATTGTAACACTGAAATAATGAAAACCCGTATTTTAGTCACCATGATTTTTAAAAAATTTTACTTACTTGGAAACTAAAATAACTGTCTAAATTATTGCTTTTGAACACAGTGTATCTATGTGATATAAAGGGACATGTTTGCCAGGATTGAGTTGAGTTTTATTTTTTAATGCATTTCATTTAGTGGAAATATAAATTTACCTGAAGATTTATGACTTTTTTTCTCATAATCATATTTAAACAGAATAAAAAATTTCAAAGGAATGAGTAATTTCTACAGCAATATTGTAGAGTAGATGTATAAGGATGAAATGGGGGGAAATCCCTAGATTATGTCTTTGTTCTTCCCCTTGCTTTTCCAAGCCACTCACTTTGTGCACCTATGAGATACTAGCTGTCCCTGGGTGAATCTCCGTGGCCGTTGAGTGGTAAAAAAACAAATATATTTAGCACTTAGCTTAATCTACGAAGAGAAACAGATAACTCTTCTTGAATTGAAAGGGAAAGATTTATATAGATAAGGTGAAATTATCTCCCTTCAAAATTAGAGGAAAGCAATAGGAATAATCTAAACATGATTATAAGTGCAACAGATACATAAAAATGAGTTTGAGAATTAAAAATAATCCCTTTAGCTTTCAGGCTTTTACCATGTTGATTTGGTTCATTACTGTCAGAAAACAAAGGGTAAGAAGCTGGAGGGTTAGACAGTGATTAGAAATGATTCAAAAGGCTTTCATGGGCATTTACTCCTAGCAAGATATGCTTTCTCATGAGGGTCTTGCAATTTGGTTCTGATGGTCCATATCCAAATTGCATGGTTGCTAAGCATTGTTAGAAGAATGTGACTGAAACAGGGAATGGAACAGGGTGTAAGATAGAATCTATCCATCTGGAACTAGCAAACCAAAGCAAGAATTACCTTATGGTCTGCAATTTAGATGCTAAACATGGAGATTCTTCCTAAAACAAGATGCATTATGTTGATCTGAAAATTCCAGCAAAGCACAGTTGTAGCAAACATCAAACTATCACTGACTCTCAGAATCATAGCTCATAGTAAAGTAGTAATAGCTTTATGAGCTAAATGTTAAGTCTTTGGAAGGGTATTTCTTAGTTGTTTTAGTGAAACCCAAAATTAGAGTTTTAAGTTTAATGACTAGGTTGACATTGAAAAATGAATAATAGGGCATTGTGAAAGGTAAAAATTGTAAATCATGTTAAACAATCATGCAATTGGAGGAGATAGTTTATTGGAAAACAAGTCTAATCCATGGTGTATACATTTAAGCATTTACTGAGTACTTATATGACAAACTACTCCCAAATAATTTCTGCAGTCATTCATGTTCTGGCTTTATTTAAATATGACTCCTAAAAGCGGCTGATGGACATGGAAACTCCAATGTTAATAACGTCCACTATGTGTCGAACATAGATCAAGATATTTTCCAAAAATTCTTTTACTCGGTTTTTCACAAGAAACCCGCTCATCATTATCCCTATTTAATAAATAAGAAAATAGAATTCATGATTTCATTTAAATTGTCCAAGGTCACAAATGCACCAGGGAACTGAAATTGAACCTGAATCTCTTACTATAAAGACCATGTTCTTTGCCTTTTGCCATGAATTGTGCTATAATAAACCTGATTTTCAGCATCTTCAGGGGGCAACTAATTTCCTCTGATGAAATGTGACCCTCTCAGCTGCTGAAAATGTACAATGTTGAAAATGCTGGTCACCGAAATGCTACGATTGAAAGAATCTAAAAAAACTATTTGTACTAAGATATGTCCTCTCTCAACCGAAATTCCCAATAAATAAAGATTTTAAAGTTTCAGACACCATAAATATAAGGCACACATATTTTGGGGGTAAAGCACTACTACTGCATGTAGGTAGAACAGAAAAAAAACCAAAATAACAAAGCAGGGACTTCCCTGGTGGCACAGTGGTTAAGAATCCACCTGCCAATGCAGGGGACACAAGTTCAAGCCCTGGTCCAGGAAGATCGCATATGCCGCCGAGCAACTAAGCCCGTGCGCCACAACTACTAAGCCTGCACTCTAGAGCCTGCGAGCCACAACTACTGAATCTGTGCGGCACAACTACTGAAGCCCGTGAGCCTAGAGCCCATACTCCGCAACAGGAGAAGCCACCACAATGAGAAGCCCACGCACTGCAACGAAGACCCAATGCAGCCAAATAAATAAATAAACAAATAAATAAATACATTTAAAATAAATAAAATAAAATTCTAAAAAAATAATAAAACAAAGCAATTTCTAATCAATTTTAAAAACATTTACTGAGAATCAGGTAGAGAATAAGATGCTGATGATATAAGAAAAACAGGCTTTCAACAAAGGCTGAATTTTATTGCTGAAAATCTCTCAAGTCTAACTCCAATCAGTTCACATAGAAAGAGCTAATTTGGTGTCAGACATATTTCAGATTTAGGTTTGCAACTTACTACAGTAGTTCTGTGGCCTTGGTAAAATTACTTCAGTTAGGCTTTCCTGAGTTTCTGGTTTTTTTTCTCTTATTCGGGAATAATAAGTTAGTTCAGAGAGTTTCTGTGTGGCAATTAAATGAAATATTTTTTTAAGTCTAGCTTAGTGCCTTGAATTAATAAATGTGAATTTCATCCATGCAGAACAAAATTCCCACAGATGCCAGGTTTAAGGAGGACTTAATCCATTTTCTTTTCCAAATTTCAAAATTTGCACATCAGTTTAGAAGTTGCCATTGCTTTTTTTCACAACACAAAGATGATCAGCTCTTGAAATGTTCAGAGAGAGCAGTTATGAAGGAAAAAATACCTAGTTGTGTCAGAGCAAATTATCTAGCTTTGTCAATAAAATATTACTGTGTCCTATTAATGAAGTATTTAATCTTCTGCCTGCTTTCTTTTAAACAAGGTGAGGTTATTGTGTCAAATACTCTGATTTGAATGTTAAATTTTTTCCAAAGTCTAACTGGTCCACCTCTATGTTGGTGTTTAAGATAGTTATCTGGAGAGAGAAGTGTTCACCTAGAGTTTGGCCTCACCAGTTCCAGAGAATTCCTGGAGACACTTGGCTGGTTCACTGTCTTATGCAATTAAGTATACCAAGTATTCCCTGAAAATTATTGGCAGCCTAGCTTTGTAATAACATACAGTGGTAAAAATAAAAATAAATGAAAAAAAAACAGAGACAAACCAAAACCATTATCCATATCTTCCAACCTAATACAATGCAAATCATAAAAAATCCCAGCAGGCCTTTTGGTAGACATTGATCAGCCATTCCTAAAATGTATATGGAAATGCAAAAGATCCAGAATAGTCAAGGGGAACTAAGATCCCACAAGCCACCTGGTGTGGCCAAAAACAAAACAAAACCAGAAGAGTCGAGTCATATTTGTAAAAGAAGAAATATTTGGAAGACATACACTTCCCAATTTCTAAAGGTACTATAAAAAGGTGCAAAAATCAAAACAATGTGGTGCTGCTGTAAGACTAAGAATGTTGATCAATGAAACAGAATTGAGAGTCCAGGAAACACAATACATTTTTAGCCAACTGCTTTTTTGACAAGAAGTGCCAAGACAATTAAATGAGAAAAGAATACTTTTTTGACAAGTAGTGCTATAACAACTCAATGCCCATATACAGGAAGATGAATTTAGACTCTTATCTCACATTGTACACAAAATTAACTCAAAATGAATCATACATGTAAATGTAAGAATTAAAACTATACAGCTTTGAGAAGCAAACATGGAAAAAACATTCCATAACTTCAGCTAGGCAAAGTGTTCTTAATATTTAAGACACTGTTAAGAAAATGAAAGACAAGCCACAGGCTGGGAAAAAATATTTGCAAATCATGTATCTGATTTAAAAATACTTTTACATAGAATAGAAATAACTTTTATAACTCAAAATTAATTTAAAAATTAACCAACTTTTTCTAAGTGAGTACTGTAGAATATTGGAATAGATATTTCACCCAAGAAGATGTATAAATGAATAATAAACATATGAAAAGATGGCCATCATAATTAGTCATTAGGGGGAAATGTACTTTAAAACTACAATGAGATACTACTTTACACCCACTAGAATGGTTATCATTAAAACTACTGAGCATAATATGTGAAGATGTGGAGAAGTCTGAAACCCTCATATATTGTAGGGGAAAATGTAAAATGGTATCACCACTTTGGAAAGATACCTTGGTACCTCCTTAAAAAATTAAACATAAACTTACCCGTGATTCAGTGATTCCATTATTAGGTATCTCCTCAAGAGACATGTAAACATATGTTCATACACACACAAAACACATACATATTGTATGTTTCTGGAATGTCCAGAAAAGGCTAGTCTACAGAGACCAAAAAAAAAATCAGTGTTAGTCTGCGCCCGTGGCTACAAACAGGGATTCACTGCAAACAGGCAAAATGGATCTCTTCTTAGGGGTGATAAAAATGTGTTAAAACTGACTGCACAATTCTATGTAAATATAATAAAATCATTGAATTTTACATTTATAATTGATAAATTTTATGTCATGTAATTCATACTTCAATAAAGCTGTTTTTAAAAAGTAAGTAAACCGATGGGAATTTCTTTCTCCCAGATCAAGACTGAAAACACACACACACACACACACACACACACACACACACACACACACACACGAAAACCAAACGATATATTCACTAGTTGATAAAAGCAAAAGTATTTTCCTCATCAAGAGTTTGAGTGTCAACACTTTTTGATTAATTATTTGTATTGTCTGCCACATGTTTAGTTTACTGCATAGATCTTCCAATAAGATATACAATTTGCCTTAATGCATTAAAACACCTACACCAAAGCAATAATTATTTACCAACGTTTTAAACAAAATTTTCATCATATATTTTGTGATTGAAAAAAACCCTAAAAAGTTACTATTACCAAAAAAATTAAAAAAAATTCAGCAAACTAAATTGTGTAAGCTCTCAGAGGGCCTGCTTGGAGAATAGTTGAAATATAGAAGAAAACATCCAGCAACTAATGGTCAATGTGATATAAACACAGAAATATTCCTATGTTTAGGAAGGTAGAAAAGAGGAGATATTTTTGACAGTTTTATCATAATGAATAAAATTTTCAAGCATCCTTTGAAAATGGCCTAGCACATATGTTTTATTTACCTGCCTTGTTAATGCTTTAGCCTCTGAACTAATAACTATAAGAAGAGAATTACATTTAGTACTCAGAGTGACTGTGACATGGAAAGCAAAAAATCAGTGACGCTATAGAGAAAAAAGCCTGGTGTTAAAATACTAGGAGAAAATTAAATCGATTTTAAAATATTACTTTTTAGTTAATGTTTACTCTGTAAGATATACAAACACATATGAAGATATGTATAGAGATATAGATAGACAGATGTATGTGTATCTATGTCTATATATACCTATTTATATATAATGTTTTATTCACTGGATTTCCCCTGATTCATTTAGATGACCTTGCGACAGGGCAGAGAAGATGTGGAAATACAACTTTAAATCCTAAAACAATGCTGGCAGAGCTGGATATACCAAACAGAGCTTCTGGACAAATATAAATCAGTCCCCAAAGCACAGTATTTTGTTTTCAATGTTTATATAGCAGAGCTTCTGTACAAATAGAAATCAGTCCCCAAAGCACAGTATTTTGTTTTCAATGTTTTATAAAGTACTGGAGGTATTTTTTCTATAGACAATTGCAAATATATGTCTTATCTTATTACTTATATTTACTTAATGCTCTATGAATCTCAGATGAATCTGCTCCAACAATCATTTCATGCATCCCAATAAAACAGTTGATATTCCATCTGAGTGTTAATGTAAGTGCTATTTTCAGAACTGGTTCACATGCACTACACAAAGAAAGCATCAAAATGAGTGAGGAAATTTTCTATTTCTAGGAACATATGCTTTTTAAAACATTTTCTACTTGTTCAATGACTGAATAGATGTTTCTACCTTAATCAATGAAAATATAATGCCCATATCAATTATATGCTTAAGGGAATTTGCTTTATATCCTTCCTGGTTGTGCTATTACCTTCTACAACAGGGGAAGATCGGTTGAGCAATACAAAATTTTTTAATATAATTTATGGAGGGCATTAGAGTTTGATAAGCTGCAAACAAGAACTCTTTAAATTTAAAAACACATACAATTTATACACTTGCAACCTCTTTACTGCAAATGTGACTTTTTTAAGCTACGGAAATTTTTTTTACCCTGTTGGTTTTGTTGAAATTAATGTAAACTTTTTGTACATAAATTACAGTATGTATGTATCTAATGTACCTAAAAGTTTATGAATCATCACTGTCCAACTGAACTTTCTACTGATGGAAATGTTCTAAAATTTGCATTGTCCAGTATGGCAGACACTAGGCATTCACAGCTATTGAGCACTGAAATGTGGCTAACGTGACTTAGAAAATAAACTTTTAATCTTATTTAAATAGCCACACATGGCTGTGGCTTGTGGATTAGAAAACACAGAAAGAGAAGGAAACTTCGAATCATACTTTTTTATTATCTATAGTAATTTTCATTAGAATTCTAGGTCAAATCTCTTTAAATGAGAGCCAAGTGGAGGGTTAAACAGAGCTGGCAAATTTGGGTTTTGTTTGCTTGTTTGTTTTTTGGGGGGGCCATGCCGCGCTACCTGTGGGTTTTTATTCCCGACCAGAGGTTGAATCCAGGCCCTTGGCAGCAAGAGCACAGAGTCCTAACCACTGGACCGCCAGAGAATTTCCCAGAGCTGGCAAATTTGTGCTATATATAGTCCAAAGCCAACTTGCATTCAGGTTCAACTTGCAGTATGTCATTTTGATTTGCTATTTATTATTTGCTCTTTTAATGATTTGGTCTTCAGTTTACCCTAAAATATTTAAATTTAGATGTGAAGTGAGGTCATTTCATACATTTGAAAAGGATTTTATTCAAAAGGCAGTATTTCTGTGGGAATTTGTGATAAATAGATCAAAGGGACCCAAACCTTCAAACATAAAGAGATCGATAGTCAATCCTTGTTTACTCTAATAAAAGGTACCTTTCAGAAAGTGTAACTTACTTTCTCCACTGTATTGTATATGTAGAATATTTAGAAAGTTCTAAAAAGTAGACTCATCAAGCAGGAAGGACTCAGTCAAGCAAGAAGGTCCTTTATGGAAAGCATAGGTTGACAGAAATTGTACCACAGCTCACTGTTGCTTTGTTCTTTTTATGTTTTAGTTTTCTATTTGTGTTAGTTTCTAAGACTATGTCTTCAATTTCTTTTATCTCTTATTATGCAATGTTTAATCTGCTATTAATTCCATTTAATTTCATCTGTCACATTGCAGTTTTCACCTCTACAGATTTGATTTAGGTCTTTATTACATGTTTCATATTTCTGATTAACTTTTTTCAGAGCTTTATTGAGATCCATTTAAAGTGTAACTTGAGTGTTTTTTTGCATAGAATTGTGTAACCTTCCCTATAGTCTAATTTTAGAACATTTTCATTTATTTACCCAGTAAAAGAAACCCCATGTCCATTTGCAGTCTCTCCCCATACACTAGCAACCTCCCCCCATTCCCGTGCCAGCTCCCAGCCCTGGCAACCACTAATCTATTTTCTGTTTCTTCAGATATGCTTAATCCCGACATGTCACATTAATGGAATCATACAATATCTGCTCTCTTTCAACTGGCACTTGGCATTGTTTTCGAGGCTCATCTATGTTTTAGCATGTATTTGTACATCATTCTCTTTTATTGCTGAAAAATACCCCACTTAATGGATGCAGATTTTTGTTTTTTCCATTCACCAGCTGAAGGGACTTGGGTTGTTCCTACTTTTCAGCCTTTGTAAATAATGCTGCACTATGGCTATTTGTGTACAAGTTTTTATGAGCATGTTTTCATTTCTCTTGGATATATACCTAGGAGTGGAATTGTGGTTCATACGGTCACTATATGTTTAACATTCTGAGAAACTGCTAAACTGTTTTCCAAAAGCAGATGCACCATTTTACATTCCTACCAGTAACATGAGCAGTCCACTTTTTCCATATCCTTACCTCTTATTATCTTTTTGATTATACCTCTGCTTATCTTTTTGAACCCAACTGTTTTAAAACCCTTGTCTGTTGATTCTAGCATCTATTTCGATTCTGAACAGTGATTGATTTTTCTCCTAAACATGGGTTTTCTTTTCCTGCTTTTTTGCAAGCTTGGTTTCTTTTTTTTAAAATATCTTCATTGGCGTATAATTGCTTTACAATGTATTAGTTTTTGCTGTACAACAAAGTGAATCATCTATACATATACGTAATCCCCATATCCCTTCCCTCTTGAGCCTCCCTCCCATCCTCCCTATCCCACCCCTCAAGGTCGTCACAAAGCACCCAGCTGATCTCCCTGTGCTATGCAGCTGCTTCCCACTAGCTATTTTACATTTGGTAATGTATATATGTCCATGCCACTCTCTCACTTTGTCCCAGCTTCCCCTTCCCCCACTATGTCCTCAACTCTGTTCTCTATGTCTGTGTCTTAATCCTGCCCTGCCTCTAGGTCCATCAGTACCATTTTTTTTAGGTTCCATATATATGCACTGGCATACAGTATTTGTTTTTCTCTTTCTAGCTTGGTAGTTTTTAATTGTATGCCAGACATTGTGAACTGTACCTTACTGGTTGCTGGACATTTTTGTATTTCTATAAATATTATTTAACTTTGGTCTATCATATACTTAAATGATTTGTTAACCGTCTGATCCACTTGGGCCTTGCTTTTAAGATTTGTTAGGTGGCACTAGAAGAGTGAGGTGTCTAGGGCTAATGCCCTACTACTAAGGCAAAACCTGTCTGTGTACGCTAACCAACGCCCCATGGATTATGAAGTTTTCTAGCCTGATTGGTGGAAGGAGTTACTGACCCTAAGTGATCTCTGGGAATCCTTAAAACCCCTTCGGGGTAGTTTCCTCAAACACAAGATGCTCAGAACTCAGCAGAAGACTGGAGAAAACTCTACAGAACTCTTGAGTTCTCTCTCTGAGCAGCAACCCTCTCCTCTCTGCTATACTCTGGAGGACATTACCTTCCTCGGTCTCCCCCAAACTTTCGGCTCCAACCGGTCAACGCAGGCAATTCGCTGGGCTGTGCTTAGGTTTTCTCTCCCAAACCCGCATCCTGGAAAATCTTTTAAAGGCTGTACGCATTTTGAGCTGATATTTGTTTCCTCAGTCTCCAGAATCAGTTATCCGTTATTGATGCCAAGTGTCTCGGAAGACAGACCCAGCGTTCTCCTTCAAGAGCAGATTTTTTTTCTTTTTTTTTTTTTTAAATAAAGGTAATTGAGAATTGCCCCTAAAAGCCAAACACAGCAAAGGTCTTTCATCTTACTCTGAGAACTAGGAAGCGCGCCGCTGAGCGAGCTCAAACCGCACCTCCACGCCTCAGCACCGCCTACGGGTTACTGCGCAGGCGTAGAACTTCTGCGCGCCTGCAGTTCTCAGCAACAACTGCGCCTGCGCCAAACAACGCGGCGCGCCAACGCGCCAATCTGCGCCTGCCAATGAGAGTGCCCAATGGTCCTTGATTCCCGCCCACTGACAGGACATCCAATCGCCTGTCCCGGCGCGCTGTTCGCGGCGGGTCCAAAGTGGACGGAGGTTAGAGCCGAAGCGCGGCCCGGGGAAGGATGGAGGCGTCAGAGACTAAGGCGGAGGCTGCTGCCCGAGAGTAAGTGTGTCTCGCCAGGTGGCAGCCGAGGGCGGGTTGGGGCGGACCTTGCGCGGTCCCAAGTAAAATCAGTAATTCCCCTCCACCCCTTACAGCAGTTGCGGGTCTACTAAGCCGTGAACTGATCCTGATGCCAGCCCCCCAGTCTTAGGCTCCTGAGGTGACGGTTGCCTCTCTCCAGGAGTAAGGGCTATGAGGGACTGTCCGTCCCCCACCACGTACGCACACCCCCCAGAGGTGTGTCCTGAAAGGGGACGGTTCCATCCCTGTCAACCCTCCATATCTCTTCGCAGATTGACCATCCTAACAGGAGACTTAACCACCTCTAGGAGACATCCTGGGAGGGCCATTCAATTTCTGTCACCCCTGTCCAACACACACTCTCCCGGTGGGTTATTTTATCCCCATCCCCGCCTCCTAATGGACTGCTTCGGCCGCTAACAAGGGAGAACTCTGGAGAGCCTAGACCCAGGGATCCAGCCCCCTGTCCTTAGCTCCTCCTCAAGTACTCTGATACCCTTCCCCCAAGCTTGTGTTCTCTGCGTGGCGGGGCTCCCCCATTCGCTGTATATTTCCATGACTGATTTCAGAAACTCAGACGGTTTCTATTGAGTGAGACATTTCCTATTTAAAATCACAGCTCCTTTCCCACACTCCTATTCCCCTTGCTTTGCTTATTTTTCTTCACGGCACTTACTACCTCCATGTGTCTTCCATACAAACACCATTCCTGGTCCCAGATGGCCCTTCAAGCCTGTGCTAGGCATGACAAGACTCAACATTAATACACATAATCACATATGTGCATGTGCACACAAATTGACTAGAACTAGGACCCCAGGAGTCTGCAGTTTGTCCCTTTTTCTTGCCGCTTCAGGGCTCTGGCCAAGGTGGCAGACATCCTGGAGCCTATAGGTCTTCAGGAGGAGGCAGAACTGCCCGTGCAGATCCTGGCTGAGTTTGTGATGGTACGTACAAGATGGGAGCTAGCCTTTCACAAGCCAGGGACTGCTCCTGGGTCCTCCTGTTGAGATACTGGACAGCAATAATGGTGAGCATACTGGAAGGTAACCTTGTTGGCCTACAGTACAAGGAGGTAAGAATGTTACCTCCGTCCACCCTCCCTCTGGACAGGACTCCCGGAAGAAAGACAAGCTCCTCTGCAGCCAGCTTCAAGTAGTAGACTTCCTGCAGAATTTCTTGGTTCAGGAAGGCACTGCCCAGGACCTGAACCCCTTGGCTTCTGAAGACACAAGCCGTGAGTGGGCAGGGGGTTGGAATAGGGGCTTCCCTGAGTGAAGAAGGAAGAGGGACATCAGTCAAATCAGCTGTTTGGCTGATGGGAAGACTGAAGCCCCAGTGTTGCAGGCAGGTGGGCCAACCTCACTTATTCCCTCACTCTTGGCTCTTCTCAGGGCAGAAGGCAATTGAAGTCAAAGAGCAATGGAAAGAGCTGAAGGCCACCTACCAAGAGCACGTGGAGGCAATCACAAGTTCCCTGACCCAGGCACTGCCCAAGGTGGAGGAGGCCCAAAGGAAGAAGGCCAAGCTCCAGGAGGCCCTTGAACAACTCCAGGCCAAGGTGAACCAAGGATGAGGGGAGGAGAGGGCAGGCAGAGAGGAGGAGGAAAACGGTGAACATGCTGGGTTGGACCCACTGGCTGTTTTTTAAAATCCAACCACATGGCTGAGTAATATTCCATTGTATATATGTGCCACATCTTTTTTTTTATATATATATAAATTTATTTATTTTATTTTTATTTATTTTTGGCTGTGTTGGGTCTTCGTGTCTTCGCGCCGGCTTTCTCTAGTTGTGGCAAGCAGGGGCCACTCTTTGTTGCAGTGCGTGGGCTTCTTGTTGCAGAGCCCGGGCTCTAGGCGCGCGGGCTTCAGTAGTTGCAGCACACTAGCTCTGTAGTTGTGGCTCACGGGCTCTAGAGCGTAGGCTCAGTAGTTGTGGCGCACGGGCTTGGTTGCTCCCCGGTATGTGGGATCATCCCAGACCAGGGCTTGAACCCATGTCCCCTGCATTGGCAGGCAGATTCTTAACCACTGCACCACTAGGGAAGCCCCTGTACCACATCTTCTTTATCCATTCATCTATCAATATTACTCAGCCATTAAAAAGAATGAAATAATGCCATTTGCAGCAACATAGATAGACCTGGAGATTATCATACTAAGTGAAGTAAGTCAGACAGAGAAAGACAAATGTCATATGATATCACTTATATGTGGAATCTTAAAAAAATGATACAAATGAACTTATTTACAAAACAGAAAGAGACTTACAGACTTAGAGAATGAACTTATGGTTACCAGGGGGAAGGGTGGGGGCCAGGGATAGATTGGGAGTTTGGGATTGACATGTACACACTGCTATATTTAAAATAGATAACCAACAAAGACTTACTGTAAAAAATGAAATCCAAACATAAAAATTAACTCCTCCTCTCCTTGTTCCCCTCCTTTGCTTACCTGCAGAAGCAAGTGGCCATGGAAAAACTCAGAATAGTCCAGAAGCAGTGTCAGCTACAACAGGTAGGTCCATTCACCTAGGAAAATACCTCTTCTCACCACCATGCTATTGCATGGGCCAAGTCCTAGAAAACCTTTATTCTGTTTCCTCCTGTGAGGCATTATAGCATGGGTACCAACATGGACTTGAATCCTAGCATCACCACTTACCACTGCATGATCTTGGGCAGTCACCTAACTTTCTCTGCTTCTGTTTCTACATCTGTGAAAGAAGAAAATAATAGCATCTACTCTATAGAGTTATTTTGATGATTAAGTAATTGGTACAGCAAGTGCTTCAAATAGTGCCTGGCACATAGCAAACTAAATAAGTGTCATCATCATCTTTGTGCCCTTTTATCCAGAATGCCTAACCTTGTAACAACACATTCTGACCCTTCCTTTTTCCTAAGCCCCTGGTCCTGCCTAAAGTGAGTAGTCCCTCTTTCCATCTATGTGTCTGAACCCCCAGCTAGCTCTAGGCTGTAGGGGTTGGGGAAATGGCTCTAAGATGTCAGCATCTGAGGAACCATGTCTAAATTCTCAATCCTGGTAGGAGAAGCGTCTGCAGCATCTGGCAGTGGTTTCTTCAGAGGTGAGGGAGCGTCAGACAGGAACTCAGCAGGAACTTGAACTGCTAACTCAGGAACTTGGAACCCTGAAGCAGCAGGCAGGGCAGGAGCAGTACAAGCTGCAGAGGTGAGGCCGGGAGCATGGGCTACAGACCCAGGGTGGTTCAGCTGAGGTTCCCTCTCTTCACACCCACCTCCTCCTTCCAGGCACCAGACCTTCCTCCACCTGCTATACACCCTTCAGGGTAAGCTACAATTCCATGAGGCTGAGGCAGAGGCAGAGATGCCACAAGAGCTGGATCTTCCTAAGGATAAGCCCCAGGAGCTGACCCAGCCCCAGGAGCAGAACATTCGGGACACCATGGGGAGAGACGAGAGTGTGTCCTCCAAGGTGAATGAAAGATGGAACAGTTGGGCAGGGAGGCAGAGAGAAAAGCTGGGAGATGAATCTTACTCACTGCTCATACCTTGTCTCCCCAAGGCCAACAACCCACAGCCTGCTGGAGATACAGGCTTACCATGGCTTCCTGGGAGAAAGCAACATGGGGAAGGATCCTAGAGCAGGTCAGACTCCAACTCAGGCCATGGTGTCCCTGGACTGTAGGTATGGCAGGAGCAAGGGTCTCTGGTCTATCTGTCTCTGTTTCTGTGCTCCGCTATTCATGGAGGGGATGGGACATGGGAAGGAGCAAGGAGTTTATCTTATGGATGAAGTTTTGTACATTATCTCCATGCCCAGCCTACCCTGGCCTAATCCCTCTCTTCCTCTTCCCCAGCTCTCTGGCCTCACCCACATTGCAGGATGGACTTAAATTCCTTGAGTGCAGCCTGATTTTTGACTACATACCAGGTCGGGGCAGGCTCTGGATTCTGTTTATTAAAAGCCCTGGAGTTCTCTCAGCTGCCTGTTTGTCCGCTTTTCTTCATATGTTGGTGGGAAGAACCACACTCATAGGCCAGCAACAAGATAGGTGCTGGGACTGGTGTGAATAGAGAGAGTATAGATGGGGAAGGGGCCCTGGCCTGGGGCATTAGGGGTTGCTTGCCCAAAGGGATATACTACAAACATGTTGAGCTTAATTCAGGGAGAAGGTGAATGCTTTATGCAGGTGATTAGATGTGGGAGGATAATTTTAATTACTGATCCAAATGTTTACTGAATCTCTGATTTGTGCTAGGTCCCTTGCTATGAACTGGAGCTACAGCAGTGGGCTTATCTGACCATTCCCTGCCTACATGGAGCATAATGAGAATGAACAATTGAAAAAATAAATAGGATGATTTCAGGATGTGTTAAAACAGGGTAGCAAACGAAAACAGAGTAATACAATGAAGAGCAATAATGAGAGTATAGAGACCCCCATCCCATCTGTGTGTATTGGCCTGTGTCTATGAGTCAGTATTTCTGTTTGTGTTTGTGTGTGTGTGTTTATGTGTCTTTGTTTGTTGCTTTCAGTCTCTATTCCTCTGTGTGTCTGTCGCTGGGTGTGTGTACAGGGGTGGGCACTACTGTGTTTGAGAAAGAGATTGCATTCCTGATTGGGAGTGTGGAAACTGCTACTTCAGAGAGAAAGAGAGAAAAATGACAGTTCTCAGAGAGTAGAAAACTCATTTTCCATATGAGAAAAGGACCTTCATGTGAGAGAAAGACCTAAACATCCCCATGAGAAAGACACTGGGGCCTTTTGTTTTTGGTGAGAGAAAGTTTTAAGAGTCAGTGTTCCCTGTTCTGTCTCAGACTGGGTCACCTTCTCTCAGGTTGAGATTGAGATCCTTGTGTATTCCGATGGTTTGCCCTGCTTTACTAAGGTGTCCCTTGTTTTCTCTCAAATTGTCTTTTCAAATGTGTTGGCCCCATTTTTTAGGTATGAAATGGGATAATTATCAGAGGTCTTTGGGCTCAGAGAGGATTGAGGATACTCCACCAGGGAGCACACAAATGCCCACAGAGTGGCTTCCTCAATCTACTCATCCCCCTCCCTTGCACATGGTTCCTGCTGTAGCTTTCTAGTAACCCAAATATCCAGTCCCATTTTTCCCTCCCTCCTACTGGATGGGCTCCCTTACCCCTACAGTCTCATTTCCTTTCTAGTCTCATGTTCTCCAAAATGTCTGCAGCACAAACAAGAGAGCAAGAGTACATATATATATATATATATATATATATCCACCCCAGGAAAGGAGTGTCTACTAAGAGACACTGGGATGTGGGTTGGGATGTTGTGGAGTTTCCCTATCTTTGCATACATTATGGCTGTCAGAAAGTCAGCAGGGAAGAGAAGACACTCACATGGAGCCCACCAAGATGGGGGTGAAGGATAATACCCTGAGATACTCCAAGCCAGGGACAGGGGAAGGAGATTGGGCAGATGTACAGTGATCAAATGCAGAGGTCTGCAAACTTCTGGGAACCAGATTTGTCTCAAGGAGTGTGAAATGCATCAGTCCACACTGAGGCCAAAGAGGAGGGGAGGCTTGATTATCTGTTAACGTTCAAAGCCCTTGAATTGCCCATGTGGCTGGAGCCTCAAGTTGGCCGGAAGTGTCTTGACTGACAAGCTCAGGAATTGGGACTTGCTATCAGATAGAAGATGGACTTCAGCTTCCAGATCTTCTCAGCCCTCTGTTAGGCCCTTAAAGACTATCCTTGTTCATTGATACTTGCACAAGGTAGATGTGTGCAAGGAGGAAAACTACCCCTGGGAAATTGTGATCTCTTACACAAAGACATGGAAATCTATGAGTCCACAGAGGCTGCTGAAAAGGCCCTGCTGCCTGCCAGAGTTTTTTCTCTTCCTCTTTTTTATTGAAGGGAAGGACAGAGAAACCAGTGAAGAGTGAGGGCAGAGGGGAGACTAGGCAGTGAATCAGCACAGTCAAGACACTATTGCTCTGTCTTGACCAGAAGTCTTCTTGATAACTTAAAGTGAAAATTAAGCTTACTCTGTTAAACCAATAGGAAAACTTTCTTTTTCTATTCTCTTTAAGAATAATGTTTTCCTTTTTAAAGATAATTTTGTTTAATATTATTATGATTAAACATTATTTTGTTTATTTTTTTCTAGTTTCATATTTTCTAGGTATTGTCAATTTTTTCTAGGAATTTTTCATTTCTAATCTTTTTCAGTTGGTATGAAGTTGTAATCTTTTTAATCTAAATCTGCAGCCTGCTTTAGGATGGCGTAATGTTATATTCCTGATACTTTTTTTGTGCTTTACTGATTTTTTCCTTTATACATCCCTTCAAATGTTCATTCATTTTCAAATATTCAAATACTGAAAGATTGGCTTTTGTGATTTGCTATTGTATGTTTTGTTCTGTTTCATTGACTTGTGTCATATATCTTGCTCATTTTCTACCTTCTGTTTTTAGGTAGAGAATATGTATTTTTTTGGTAAACTATTTTTATCAGATAATAAGCTTGTGTATTTGGATCTTTATTGGTTTTCTCAAATAAACATTTAAAGCTATAAATTTCTTCTGGCTTCCTATTAGTATTTTCACAGTCATTCAATTCATAGAATTTTCTATGAAAATTATTTCTTTGATTCATGAGTTTCTTAGAAAAATAATTTCAAAATTTTTTACTCTATGTGAGAGGATAATCTTTCTAAGTTTATTCTAATTTGGTCAGAAAATGTCATCTATGTAATGAAAACTTTGAAATTTAATGAGGGAAGCAATTGTAGCCTTGAATGTTTTTTTTTTATTGTTTCATGTTGATTTTAAAAGATTGTCTGTTTTAGAACTGTCATATGTAATGTTTTTTATGTTTATTAGATTATGCTTGTTATGTTTTTCAGTTTACATCGTCTGTATACTTAATTTTTTATTTTCTGAATATCATCTTCTGAGAGGGGTGTGTTCAAGTCTCCAAGTGCGAGTAGATTTGTTTTTTTCTCTTACGAACATCTGGATAGTTTCAGCAAAGCTAATCCCCCTCATTCTGTCTTTATAATCTTGAAATTTGTGAAACTAATCTCATTTCAAATATTCTACCCTGTCATGAAAAGAAAACTATCTTCCCATTTTAGAATCTTTCTGTCCTTAATAAACCCCATCCTGTCTTATAGAATTATGCAACTTCTTATATTACAATTTTTACGTCTCCTCTTTGGGCCAAATATGTGTAAGTTTTGAAATATAAACAGTGTGGTATTAAATCAACTAATTTCCTTATTATTCCCAGCACAGTATTTAGATGACCCTTTTGATGCTTTGAACGTTGGGCTATGAAAAATTTAGTGAGTTTTGACACACTTTGCTCTTGAAACCCTGAATAACCTAGGCATTAAGTCTGAAAACTATAGTCTCAGGAATCAATATCTTGAGGCCTTTTAAAACTGTCATGGAGGGCGGGGGGTATAAATTCTTTTTATGTTGTTAAATTGAATTTGTGTAACTGTTGACATAGAAAAAAACTTGTTAATCTTTATGGAGCTCTGCAATTTTACATGCCATATTCAAATGCATTTCTAAATTTTAAGTTGTCAAATGAACTTTAGCAAGCACACCTATGCAAGATATGCATAATTCACTTCATCATACATTTTATAGTGATTATACCCATGTGATAATTATTTAAATGAGTTGATTACTGTGAACCTAAAATCATGTTTTGAGATAGAAAAAAGAAGGGGAAAATCTAGAAATATGCTTTCAGATGGTGACAGAACTTTTAGAAATAAAAGATTATCACAAATAAACATTATAAAAGAAATAAACCATAATATATATATATATAATCTAGTGCACAAATTTTTTATGTACTATAAATAATGTTAGGAAAAACAAACACAAGTTGGAATAATCAAAATAGGGTTTATTTTATGAAAGTTTGTTTAAAATATCCTATAGCGTCTCCATGTTATGAAATTATATTGCAAAAACTTCGGGTCTAATCTTAATAACAAATCATAAACGGCAATTTTATTAATAAAAATACTAGGTATATTAAATTTTTGTCCTGTTTATGTAACTAAGTAGACAAGAAGTTATGCTTTACATGTGTCTTTGAGGGAAAATACTTCTCTTTATGGACAGGGGCCTGTCCACAGTCTCCATATATGTAAGCCTTGGATTTACCTGGCCAGGTATTCTAGAAATAAAGAATTTGCAAGAATTTGTTTACCGAAGTTCAGCATTATCTCTGGTTGTTTCATTTGGTTACTCCAAATGAAGATATGATATGAAGATAATAGAGTTTGGGGCAAGATATACTGATTTCTTGGTTGAAAACTCTACTCTTGATGACAACTGAAATGCCTAACTTTGTTCCAGTATGTCATTTTCAACATGAGAAAGACAGGGAAAAGGAAAGAAATGGTAAATTTAGTTGAGGAATTTAGTCATAAAATAAATAACATTTCTGTGTGTGTGTGTGCATACATACACATATAAAATTGGCAGGGATAATGTAGATTAGCTGGAGGAAGTGAAAGTGACTGCATGACAGATATTTGACTTCTTTTTTCAGATAACCATTTGTTCTCTATGATTCCTCTCTATAGGAACATATATTTCTTTGCATTCACAAATGAACATATATCAATACCTTCACACTTTAAAAGTACTTAGTAAATGTTCATTGGATCATCTTCAGGGAAGATTTCCCAAAGAACTGCCTCTTAAGCTCAATTTCAAATAAATGAAATTATCCAGAGGCAGATTTCATCATTTATTGAATGTCAGCTATTACTGAATGTCAGTTCTGAGAATTTAAAAAGACAAAACAAAACAATCTGAGTTTAAATTTAGAGACAGGAAAGAAAAATCTAATTCTAACAAAAAATTATGTTTGTCATTAAGGACTAAGAATTGAAATGTTTTTGTGGCACCAAGGATAATCATGCATACTAAGCAGAAGGAACATTATAAGTAAAGTATAGGAAATGAGAAACTGGCAATTTCAGGAATGCAAATGGACAATCAGTGCTTGGAGCATAGGATATAAGGGAGAAAATGGGAGTAGTGACTTCATGAGAGCCTTTTACCTATTACCCTGCTGGCTATAGGAAGTCAAAGCCTACACCTGGAAGCCAAGGAAACCTATCAAAATTTTATTTCCTACTTGGGTAAAAAATTTTCAAGTACATTTTAATCTATTGCAATAGAACTCTCAGAAAGTCATACCATTGGTGAGTACAATTATGAATTTAGAGCAGAATGCACATTTAGAAAGCAGTACAAATGCTTTCATCCTCCTCCTGAGGTAAACGTATCTCCCTGTCTAACCATTGCTTATTATTGGGACTTGCTATAATGACAGCAGCAAAAGAGCTGAAATCCACTTAGGCAATAAGATATCATATTAAAGCAACATTGGAGTGGCAGGAGAATGGAACCTCTATTTTAGACTGTTGATACTTAAAAATAAGTATAATACAATGATCATAGTTATTAGTAGCTGCATATTATACTCACTAAAATAATCACTAAAGCAGTTCAGTGATACTAGTATTCATGGATAATGACAGTTACCAATCCAAACAAGTACACACCAACTAGAAACTAATGAACCATCTATCCCAGAGCTCAGTGCTTTTTGGTACATTAGTCACTGAAGGCTCATGAGTGTTTGAGAACATCGGAAAACATCTTCAGCAATGGAAAATCACTCATCGTGCCTGAGAAATATTCTATTTATCAAGGTTTTAGGGATTAGCAATTGAAAATAGGAGGGGGGAAGAAAACTCAGCCTTAATATAAAATGTTTATATTAAAGAATAGTGACCTACTTCACATCAATTAGAAAATGAGCATGTTTTTTAAACAGCACCCTATGACTGCCATAATAACTTTAATTTTAACAATTATGTTGAACAATATTCAGAGATTACTGGAATGTAAAGATAAGAGAAGCTTTCCATTAGGTGCCTGTGTCACCCTTGGCACTCGCAACAGGCAGTTCTTATTCTTTTTGAAAAGAATAAGACAAGTCTTATTTGGTTAAAAAAAAGTCTGGTATCATAAGAGATTTTCCATTTTACTCTTCCACCCCTATCTCTACCCCTGTATCTCAGGAATTTTCAGGAACTAATTCAATAGCTAAATTTAACTCTGTTGGTGTATGATGGTGCTGATGGTGGTGGTGGTGATATCAAGAAGTAGAAGTAGTTATTGAAAAAAAATTTTTATTACAATGAAAAGGAAGGGCTAGTAGATATTCAGTTAATTCTAATAATCTAATAATATTGTATATCTCTTGTATAGGAGAAAAACTAAAACTGGGATTTCATGTGCCTGAAGGTAAAACTTTGTTTTATATCTAAATAATGAGATAATAATTTTTTTGGGGGGGTGAGATATTGCACAACAGTGTTATTGGTATGTCACAGTACATGTAATTTAGCAATCACGTTGTCTAACTCAAACAGGTGGCACAGTCTGGCAGATAGTAGTAAGGATTTGTTTATAAGGCTCCCAGTTTCTTGCAAATGTCTTGCCTTGTTCTTCTAAAATTTTGTTTGTGTGTTTGTGTGCAGATACCTAATCATATTCATATAAGGTGTGCTATTTTATATTTTGACACTAAGTTGTTGATTACATATAGATTTGGAGTTGTACTAACTCCCTGACAATTTTTTCTGTTAGTATTCATTCAATGCCTAATCAACAAACATTTCTGAGTACCTATGTGCCAGGTACTATTCTTTTATTAAAATATATTTCACATATAACATTGTATAAATTTAAGATGTACAACATGTTAATTTGATAGGTTTATGCATTATAATGTGATTGTCATTGTAGCAATAATTTGTACTTCTGTCATGTTACATAATTAATCATTTATTTTTAGTGGTTACAATAATTAAGCTCTAGTTTCCTAGCAAATTTGATGATTATAATACAATATTGTTGTCTATATTCACTATTTTGTGCATTAGCTCTCTAGGGCTTGTTTACTACTTGTTACAATTTGTACCCTTTAAAGAAGGTACAAACTATTTCTCTACCCCATATCCCCTGGAAACCACCATTCTACTCTCTGTTTTTACCAGTTCAGCTTTTTAGAGTCCATATATGAGTGATATTGTACAGTATTTGGCTTTCTCTGAGTTATATCACTTCACATAATGCCCTCAAGGTCCATCTATGTTGTTGCAAATGGCAGAGTGTCCTTCTTCCTCACAGCTGAGTAGTACACCAGTGTGTGTGTGTGTGTGTGTGTGTGTGTGTGTGTGTATCACATCTTTATCCATTCATCCACTGATGGGCACTAAAATTGTTTCCATATTTTTTCGCTTGTGAATAATGCTACAATAAATATGGGGTGCATATATCTCTTTAATATCCTGTTTTCATTTCCTGTGAGTATATACCCAGAAGTGAAATTGCTGGATCATATGGTAGATCTGTTTTTAATTTTTTGAGGAACCTCCATATTGTTTTACATATTGACTGAAACAATTTACATTCCCACCACCAGTGTACAAAGGTTCCCTTTTCTCTACATCCTCACCAACACTTGTTATCTCTTGCCTTTTAAATTATAGCCATTCTGACAGTTGTGAGGTTATATCTCATTGTTTTAATTTGTATTTCCCTGTTGATTGGTGATGTTGAGCATCTTCATGTACTTGTTGGCCATCTTTGGAGAAATGTCTAATTCCTCCACCCATTTTTTAAACTTTTTTTTTAAATTGAGTTGTATGAGTTTTTAAAAAAATATATTTTGGATATTAACCCATTATCAGATATATGGTTTGCCAAAATTTTCTCCCATCCTGTAGGGTGCCTTTTCATTTTGTTAATTGTTTCTTTTCCAGTATAGAAGCTTTTACGTTTGATGTAGTCCCATTTGTTGATTTTTGCTTTGTTGTTTGTGGTTTTGGTACCATAACCAAAAAATCTTTGCCAAATCCAGTATTGAGGAGCTTCTTCCATACATTTTCTTCTAGGTTTTGAATTACTTTTTGTGAGTACTGTAAGGTAGGGGTCCAGTTTCATTGTTCTGTATGTGTTTATCCAGTATTCCCAGCACCATTTGTTGAAGAGATTCTCTTTTCCCCATTAGATGTTTTGGGCTCTTTTATCAAATATTAGCTGACCTTATATGTTGGTGCTTAATTCTGGACTTTCTATTCTGTTCCATTGGTCTGTGTGCCTATTTTTATACCAGCACCGGCTGTTTTTAGTTGCTGTAGCTTTATAGTATAGTTTGAAATCAGGAAGTATGATACCTCCAGCTTTTTTCTTTTTCCTCAGGATTACTTTGGCTATTTAGGGTCCTTTATGGTTCTGTAAAAATTTTAGAATTGTTTTTTCTATTTCATTGAAGTATGCCATTGGAATATTTTTCTTTTTGATTTTGATTTTTATAACAATTTGCATAGCTAATTAAATTTGAGAAAATATTTCTTTTAATTTGATCACATGATCTCACTTTGGAATTTTGATTGGGAAATTGTGTTGAATTTATAGATGGCTTTGGAAACATGGACATTTTAACAATATTAATTCCCCTGATTCATAAACACATAATGTCTTTCCATTTGTTTTTGTCTTCTTCAGTTTCTTTCAGCAAAGTCATGTATTTTACATTGTGCAGTTTTTTTCACTTTGATTAAATTTAGCCCTAGGTGTTTACTGTTTTTGATGCTATTGTGAATGAAATAGTTTCTTTATCTCTTTTTCAGATGTTTGATCATTAGTATATAGGAATGCAACCGATTATTGTATGTTGATTTTATAGCTTGCAACTTTACTGAAAGTTTCTATAGTTTTTTGGTTGACTCTTTGGGATTTTGTGTATAGAAAATTCTATCATCTGTAAACAGCAAAAATTTACTTCTTCCTTTTTGATTTGGATGCATTTTATTTTCTTTCCTTGCCTAATTGCTCTAGCTAAGACTTCCCCTAATATATTGAATAAGAGTGCTGAGAGTGGGCATCCTTGCCTTGTTCCTAATCTTTGTGGAAAAGTTTTCAGTTTTTCTCCATTGAGTATAGTGTTAGCTCTGGGTTTGTTGTATATGACCTTTATTATGTTGAGGTAAGTTCCTTCTATACCCAATCTGTTGAGAGTTTTTATCATGAAATGATGTTGTGTTTTGTCAAAAGCCTTTTCTACATCCATTGTAATGATCATATGGTTTTTATCTTTCATTCTATTAATGTGATATATTGTATTTATTGATTTGCATGTGTTGAACCATCCCCACATCCCAGGGATAAATCCCACTTGGTCATGATGTATAATCCTCACAATGTTTTCTTAAATTCAGTTTGCTAATATTTTGTGGAGATTTTTGCATCTGTATCATCAGGGATATTTGTCTATAGTTTTCTTAGTGTCCTTACCTGGCTTTGGTATTAGGCTAAAGCTGGCCTCATAGTAGGAGTTTGGATGTGTTTCCTCCTCTTCAATTGTTTGGAAAAATTTGAGAAGGATTGGCATTAGTTCTTCTTTAAATGTTTAGTAGCATTTGCCAATAAATCCATCTGGTCCTGGACTTTTAATTTTAGGAGGTTTTTTGATTACTGATGTAATCTGTTTACTAGTTATTGGTCTGTTTAGATTTTCGATTTTTTTCCTTATTCAGTCTTGGTAGGTAGGTTGTGTGTTTCTAGAAGTGTATGATTTCTTCTCAGTAATTTAATTTGTTGGCATGTAATTGTTTATATAATCTCTTATGATCATATGTATTTCTGTAATATTGGTTGAAATGTCTCCTTTTTCATTTCTAATTTTATTTATTTGAGTCTTCACTTTTTCTTAGTCTAGCTTATGGCTTGTAAATTTTGTTTATCTTTTTGAAAAAACAGATTTTAGTTTCATTCATCCTTCCATTGTTTTTCTGGCCTATATTTCATTTATTTCTACTCTGATGATTATTTCCTTCTAATTTTGGGCTTAAATTTTTCTTCTTTTTCTGTTTCCTTCAGGTGTAGTGTTGTTTCAGTTTCTTAATATATGCATTTATTGCTATAAACTTTCCTCTCAGAACTACTTTTGCAGCATCCCATAAGGTTTTATATGATACAGTTCCATTTTCATTTGTTTTGAGATAATTTTTTATTTCTCTTTTGATTTCTTCTTTGATCCAATAGCTGTTTAGTTTCTACCTATTTGTAGATTTTTCCAGCTTTCTTCTTGTTGATTTCTAGTTTCATACTCTTGTGGTCAGAAAAGGTAGTTAGTATGATTTCAGTCTTCTTAAAATTGCTAAAATGTGTTTTATGTCCAGTTATATTGTCTATCCTGGAGAATGTTCTGTGTGCACTTGAGAAGAATGTGTGCTGGATGGAATGTTCTCTATATGTCTGCTATGTCCATTTGTTCTAAAGTATGGTACAATTCCAACATTTCTTTGTTGATTTTCTGTTTGTGTGATCTATCCATTGCTGATTGGGGTATTGAATTCCCCTACTATTTTTGTATTGTCTGTTTTTACCTTCAGATTTGTTAATATTTGCTTAATATATGTAGGTGATCCAATGTTGCGTGTGTATATGTTTGCAATTGTTATGTCTTCTTAATTTATTGACCTCTTTATTATCATATAATGACCTTCTTTGTCTTACTCTTTTGGGCTTGAAGTCTATTTTGTCTGATATAAGTATGGCTGTCCCTGCTTTCTTTTGATTTGCATGGAATATTTTCTTCCATTCCTTCACTTTGAACTTATGTGTATCTTTTTTTTCAATTGAAGTTTAGTTGATTTACAATGTTATGTTAGTTTCATGTGTATAGCAAAGTGATTCAGTTATATATTCTTTTTTAGATTCTTTTCCATTATAGATTATTACAAGTTATTGATTATAGTTCCCTGTGCTATACAGTAGGTCCTTGTTGTTTAGCTATTTTAAATATAGTAGTCTGTATCTGTTAATCCCAAGCTCCAAATTTATCTCTTACCCCCTTTCCCTTTTGGTAACCAAAAGTTTGTTTTCTATGTCTATGAGCCTCTTTCTGTTTTGTAAATTAGTTCATTTGTATCATTTTTTAGATTCTGCGTATAAGTGATATATGATATTTGTCTTTCTCTGCCTGACTTACTTCACTTCGTGCGATAATCTCTGGGTCCATCCATGATGCTGCAAATGGCATTATTTCATTCTTTTTATGGCTGAGTAATATTCCTGTGTGTGTGTGTGTGTGTGTGTGTGTGTGTGTGTGTGTGTGTACCATATCTTCCTTATCCATTCATCTGTCAATGGACATTTAGGTTGCTTCCATGTCTTGGCTATTGTAAATAGTACTGCTATGAACATCGGTGTCCTGTGTGTGTCTTTATTTATTTTTTTTTTTTTTGTGGTACGCGGGCCTCTCACTGTTGTGGCCTCTCCCATTGCAGAGCACAGGCTCCGGACGCACAGGCTCAGTGGTCATGGCTCACGGGCCCAGCCGCTCCGCGGCACGTGGGATCTTCCCGGACCGGGGCACGAACCCGTGTCCCCTGCATCGGCAGGCGGACTCTCAACCACTGCGCCACCAGGGAAGCCCCTGTGTGTGTCTTTAGATCTGAATGAGTCCTCTGCAGGCAGCATATAGTTGGGTCTTATTTTTTTAATCCATTTTATCATTTACCTTCATGTTGTTTTGTATCTCCATTGTTTTTTTTTCCCCTCTGTTTCTGTCTACCTTTGTAAATTGGTGGTTTTCTGTGGTAGTATGCTCAGTATCGCCTTTTTTATTGTTTTATGAATATATTTTATAGTTATCATGAGGCTTACATAAAATATCTCATAAATAAAATAGTCCATTTTGTACTAAAAACAACTTATCTTCACTCTCCTATAAAGGCTCCACCCTTCTACTCTTCCTCTTTTAGGTTTTGGGTTTGTCTGACATATAATTAACATATATTAAATTATATTAGTTTCAGGTGTACAACATAAAGATTGCAAATTGATCACCATAATAAGTCTAGTTAACATCTGTCACCATACATAGTTACAAAAATTTTTTCTTCTCTTGCAATGAGGACTTTTAAGATGTATGATCTTAGCAACTTTAAAATATGTAATACAGTATTATTAAGTATATTTTACGTTTCTGTGTTTTTGATGTCCCAATTTACCTCTTTTTTTTTTAAAGATTTTTTTGACGTGCACCATTTTTAAAGTCTTTATTGAATTTGTTACAATATTACTTCTGTTTTATGTTTTGGTTTTTTGTCCATGAGGCATCCCCCAACCAGGGATCAAACCTGCACTCCCTACATTGGAAGGCAAAGTCTTAACCATTGGACTGCCAGGGGGGTACCTGGCTTGCAGGATCTTAGTTCCCTGACCAGGGATTAACCCAGGCCACCACAGTAACAATTAGTTTGTTAGTTTTAATATTCTTTTCCTTTAACCTTATAATATAGTTAACTGGTTAAAACACCATTCTAATATAGACTTACAGTTTTCTAATTCTGACTGTTTTTTTCCCCCCACTGGTACCAGTGTGTTATGTACTTTTATATGTTTTCGTGTCACTGATTGACATCTTTTCATTCCAGCTTGAAGAACTTTCAGTATTTCTTGCAAATTAGGTATAGTGGTGCTAAATTCCTTCAGCTTCTGTTTGTCTTGGAAAGTGTTTATTTCTCCTTCATCTCTGAAGGATAACTTTGCCAGATAAAGCACTCTTGGCTGGTAATTTTTATCTTTCAACAATTGAATATGTCATTTCACTCTCCTCTGGCCTATAAAGTTTCTACTGAGAAATCTGCTGATACCCTAATGGGGGTTTCTTAGTAGGTTACTTTGGTTATTCTTTTTTCCCTGCCTGTCTTTAAGATTCTTTCTGTGTCATTGATTTTTGATAGTTTCATTATAATGTGTCTTGGAGAAGAAGGTCTTTTTGCACTGAGATGATAAGGTGACTCTGTTACCTTCCTGGACTTGTATGTCCAATTCTTTCCCCAGGTTGGGAAATTCTCAACTTTTGTTTCTTTAAATAAATATTCTGCTCCCTTCTCCCTCTCTTTTCCTTCTGGAACACCAATTATTCCTATATTTGCTTTTCTGATTGAAAATGATAGCTCTCATGGAGTTTCTTCACTATTTATTTAAATTTATTTTTTATTGAAGTATAGTTGAATTACAATGTTGTGTTAATTACTGCTGTACAGATGACTCAGTTATACATATATATATATATATACATTATTTTTCATATTCTTTTCCATTATGGTTTATCACAGGATATTGAATATAGTTCCCTGTGCTATACAGTAGGACCTTTTTGTTTATCCATTCTATATATACCAGTTTGCATCTGCTAATCCCAAACTCCCCCTCCTACCCTTTCCCACAACCCTCCCCCTTGGCAACCACCAGTCTATTCTCTATGTTCCTGATTTTTATTCTGTTTCATATATAGGTTCATTTGTGTCATATTTTAGATTCCACATGTAAGTGATATCATACGGAGTTTGTCTTTGTCTTTCTGACTTACTGATAATCTCTAGTTGCATCCATGTTGCAAATGGCATTGTTTTGTTCTTTTTTATGGCTGAGTAGTATTCAAGTTTCTTCACTATTTTAAAATCTCAGTTCTCTCTCCTCTTCTAATTGAATTATTTCTATATTCCTATCCTCCAAGTCACTTATTTTTTCTTTTGCCTGTCTCTCATGTTATCAGTGCTTTCTATTGCATTCTTCATCTCATTCACTGAATTTTTCAGTTCCAGAATTTCTGTTTTGTCTTTTAATTTCAATCTCTTTGGTAAAGAATTCTTTATGTTCATTATTTTTAATCCTAAGTTCATGGAATTGCTTTTTAGGTTTTCTTGTAGCTCACTGAATTTCTTCATGACAACTATTTAGAATTCTTTATTAGTTAGATTGCAATATTCTGTGCCTTTGAATTTCATTGCTGGAGAATTATCATTTTCTTTTGGTGATACCATCTTTCTTTGATTTTTCATAGTGTTTGAAGTCATGCATTTCTCCTTTAGCATTTGAAGTAGCAGAGATCTTACTAAACTAAGACTTTCTGTTTACTTTGAGTCTTACGGCTCAACAGGCTGGCTATTAGAAACCTTTTTTATTCCAGAGGGTGGCGCTCTAGCTCAAGTTTGTGGTTTTTTCTATAGGCACTGGCTCTTCTTATACATGCACTAGGGAGTGGGCACAAGGAGTCCGCAGCAGAGTTGCGGAGGTATGGACTTAGCAAAATCTTAGGGTTTTGGGGGTGTCCACAGGGCCATGGGGGATCCTCAAGTGGGGCACACCCAGAGGCAGTGGGCAGTTCTTTGAAGTACCAAAGCAGACAGCAGGAAACATGACACTTTGATATTCTTGTCAGCTTCCTTTCCTTTTCTCTACCTCTCCCCAGTCACAGAGGTCCTTCCTCAGAAATCCAGGTGCTGCTGGAGATAAATGGGTCCCTCCAGCCACAGCCTGCACAACTGATGTTGACCTCACTCTCTGAGGAATGAATGAAATGATTTTGGCCTTGTGTAATATCTTGTGTCTTTATATCTCTAGAAACTTAGTTCCCAGCAACTAGGGTGTAATTTATAGGAACTGTCTTTGTTAAAAGACTTTGCAATAAAATAGTATTTTCTGTTAGACATGTTATAATATTTAATCTCAGTTTAGAAACTTAGGTTATAGAGCTGTTTGATATTGTGTTTTGTTTTTCCTAGCTAGGTATCTTGAGCTTTAAATATTTTTTTGAATATATGTTCATTTTTATATATATTCTAAAATATGAAGTCAGGCATCATTTTCTCTTTATAAATTTAATTTATTTTGTGTTTTTTAAGGAGTCATTTATTTTAATCATGAAGACGCCTGGAAGCTACAGGAAACTCATCTCATTTTGTTGTAATACTGATTGCTATCAACAGTTTGCTATTTTTTACCTGAGTATCCTGTTTATTTGTAAAGAAGCTAAATGACAGCCTGGTTCATTTTAAAATTTTGTATTAGGAGCAGAGTTTTCACTTAGAACTGTCTTAGAATTCAAAAGATGCTTGCTTCCTGGATGTTTGTCTTAGTTTGACAATATTATAGTTTTGTGATGAACAGTATACTTGTTTTGTTCAATCTCTTGAAGTTTATCTAATATTTTCTATATTGGTAAGTATGTGAAATTATGCATAATTTAAAATATAGAAAAATTGAAAATCTGAACTCCAGGTATCACTGTCTTCGTAGAAGAATGTGTGCTTGGCAGAAATCTAGATAAAGAATCTCCAACCTTGTAACAAATCCTCCAAAGATTTCCATAAAGTTTAATACTTTAGTCCTCAGTCCATTGATTTGCAATTTCTCTAACCCCTTGAGACATTTTGTATTAACATATGATGTCCCTCTTGCATGACGTACTATCTCATTGGTGTTACTCTTCTTGTGCTATTGAATAAGAAATACCAAACTCCTAGAGTTGCGCATACTTTGTCAAGCAGTGGTTGCTTGCTTCTTTGTAGATGGTTTTTGCTGAACAACCTATATCTAGGAAAACAAGGAGAAAACTGAATTTTCTGATTCTCCTTATGTATTTAACCTATGCTATCCTAAGTATATCTAACATGAGAATAGCCCTGTGAAGGCAACCAGAGTCTCTTTGAACATTGCATTTCCCTCCATGAAACGATCTTTCAAAAATCCACTTGAATTTCCTGGACTGAAAGAATGAAGACCTCAGAGATGTGAGTTAACCACTTATGGTGTAATCATAACACAATTCAAGTATCCTTTCATCACAAACGTCTTTGAATATCTGGGATGGTTTTATAATTTGAGTTTAAACAAAAATTTGCTGCCATATTACGGTGTGCCAAATTTTAATTGGCTTTGATCCCTATAGGTGTAAATTGTTCTGTATAAAATTTAGTACTAATGGCCATTCTCAGCTCCCACTGACATAACAGACATCAGTAGTCAATCCTGGCTCTTATATAGTGGCCATAAATGTGATTGACCATTTCTTCCCCCCTCCCCTCCCACGTTACCCCATTTAGTTACTACTAATTATTAGACATTTGGCATATAAGATGAATATTTTTGCTCTACCTATTAAAATATTTAAAATCAAGATACCATAAATACACTACAGAAATATGTGAAGTGGGGAGCTAACTCCATGAGGTGAAATAGATCCAGGGAATGTCTTGGAAATAATGGGATGTGAAACAGACCTTTGTAAGAGGTATATTTTGTCAAGGAATTTTAGAGTAAACTGTATTCTAGGCAAATAAACTGAGAAAAAAAATCCAAATATAGTATAAGAATATGTCCAGGAACAGCAAAGTGGTAATGTGGCTGAAGGAAAGATGTATGTGGATTTGTGACTGGGACAAAATTGTGATTAGACTATAGAGGCAGTTGGACAAGTTACAGTAAATGATGTCCTAAGAAGCTTGAAGGTTAGAAACAAAAGCAAATAGATGTTGAAACGTTAAATTTTTATCTGTTCACCTTAGTATTGATTTTGTCACCTATCTGATTGTGTTTTCAGTGAAAATAGCAGATTTTTGTCAGATTAGTAGTCAATTCATAGGTATTGAACATCCCTATGCTATCAGGCATTAACTAATTATTATTGTTACCATTTATAGACTAAATAACTGAGGATCAGGTGCTTTGCCTAAAGAAAAAAAATGCCAGCAATAGCTATACTATTCAAATTCTGGGCCACTATGCTCAAGTTTCTTTCCACATGTCATAGTTGCCACACACACAAACACACACACCCACAAATTACTTTTTTAAAGTTACTGTAAAAATCCAAATATGTTATCTGGGGAAGCAATACTGCTAAGCTTTTAGTTTTTAAAATTTATGTGCAGTAGAGTCATGTGGAGGTGTTTTTTTAAATGTTGATTTCAGTCATCTCTCTGGAATATTCTAATTCCCAATTCCTGGTTTGCATATTTAACAAATACCTTAGATTATGATGCAGTGAATTTCGGAACCATTTTGGAGAAACACTATGCAATTTTTCATTAAGACGTTAGCATACATTGTATTATCAGCTTGCTATGTCATCCTTAAGACTGTGAAGCAACAGACTTGTGCATTTTGAAAAGTATTAGTGATCCAGAAAAGAATACAGAATACTGGTATACTAGGAAGAGTTGGATGCTTTGATGTAATGATGGGAACGCTAGGTTCTGTGAGAAGTCTAAAGTCAAAGAAGAGGTGTAGCCTGAGGCAGAAAGACACTATAAGGAGAGTAATAAGAAAGTGAAAACAAACTTCTGCTTTAGAGGTTTTTGACACATTAATTATTTAAACTCTTACATGTACATACACACACACACACACACACACACACACACACACACACACGCGCGCGCGCGCGCGCGCGCGCCTGAAAAGCAGACAGAATTGGTAAGATAAGTATATAATTTTCTTTTGTTCTCACAGAAAATAAACTCAGGAAATAAAAATCTTTATCTATGAAGAGATAAATTGCCCAGATTACTGGTTGTTCACCCAACTCCCACAGCTAAGCTATATTTCCTAACCTCCTTTGGAGTTAGGTGAGGCCATGTCACTGGACTATAACCAAGAAAATGTGGACAGAAATGATATATACTACTTCCAAGCCTGGCTCACAAAACCCTTCCACATACCACCTCCCGGACAATGAGGGTCGTGAGGAAGGTAGAGACAGAAAGTGAAGGGAACCTGGGTCTTTGTTGGCACTTAGAAGAAAGCAACCCGAGTAAGGACAACTGTGTTGGATCACTCTGTGAGTAAGGTAAAAAAAAAAAAAAAAAAAAAAAGAAAAAAAATTGTTTTGTGCTATATGAAGCCTCTGAAACACTGAGGTTCTTTTAACAGAGAGTTTAAACCTTCTGGATCCAGTTCTGGTTTCTTCAAGCAAATATTTCAGGAATGTCTCATTTACCTTTGGTAATAATAGTCAAACATTTGCTTGCCTGGAAAAAGCCACTTCTCAAAGGATCTTCATCTCAATTAAAAAAAAAAAAATGTAGGCTGCAAATGGAATTTTTGGTCAAAGCGAGGGATACTAGCTTCATTAAAGTATTTCCCACACCAAAGTTGAAAGGATATGTTACCACATAGAGCTTCTCTCACTATTCCTTCAATCTCTTTCTCTCATTCTGTTCTATGATTTGAAGAAATGATTGCTGAACTATTTATAGCTAAAAGTATATAAGGTCATAAAGTATCCCTGTGTTCTTAGGAAAACTGGACAGTTTGAATCATTTTGCCTAACACTTAAAAGGATGTACAAAGTTTATAAACCCTCTTAATATGCGTTTTAAAATGAATAATGAATTCTCCCTGTACTGACTCCTGCTTCAAACACCAGACAAAAATTTATATGCTCATCTACAACCTGTAAATGCGGTTGAAAATGCTAAATGTTACTTCTAAGCTTAAAATATTATATTCTCCTAGCTTCTTTGGGAAATTTCTTTTGTTTACTCAGTTGCTACATAGTCTCTGCTGTAAGTTATTTAATTATGCACATTCATACCAATATTTGTACTCCCTCTTTTTACTTCTCACAGAACTTGCAATACTATATCTCCTACCTGTTTGTCAGTCTCTTTACTCTAGCCTGAAGAATCTATGAGAAGGTGAATGAATCACCATCATAAATGGTTCTCAAAATTTGTTTTTAAGAAGTATTTGCAATATCATAATTCAGTGTTATTATTTTGGATCCAAGTACACTTAAAGATCTCATGCTTCAATGGCAAGTTTTTTTAAAAGGCTATAATGATTTCCTTTGATCTGCTTTCTAATTTTCAGAAGTCACATCATTTTTTTACATTTTAATATTTTCTTTGTAATTACTTCCTCCAACACCCACCTCTGCCCTCATACCTTTCGCTCCCCACCATCAAACATGCACACATGGGGATGAGAACTGTTTTAAGATGGTGAGGTTTGAGGGTGGCTGATTTTTGCCATTTTTTTTCCCTAAACTCATTGGTCTTAAATATTGTTTACCTATAAAAAATGTCTTCTAATTTTACCTTTTGTTAATTTGATAAAGAAATAAGTCTCAAACAATTGTCATCTTTTTTTTTTTTTTTTTTTTTTTTGCGGTATGCGGGCCTCTCACTGCTGTGGCCTCTCCCGTTGCGGAGCACAGGCTCCGGACGCGCAGGCCTAGCGGCCATGGCTCACGGGCTTAGTTGCTCCGCGGCATGTGGGATCTTCCCGGACCAGGGCACGAACCCGTGACCCCTGCATCGGCAGGCAGATTCTCAACCACTGCGCCACCAGGGAAGCCCACAATTGTCATCTTTATGTTAAAAGCATAATAGTGAAAATGTTGATTTTCAGCATTATGCTGTTTTGGTCTAATCTCAGAATATCTAAGGACAACTGTGTTGCCATAGCAATACCTGTTAGATGTGCAAATGCAAGAAAAACTTTACATAAGAAGTGTTTCAATTGCATCTGTTCCTAATTGGTACTTTCTTATTTCCATTAGTTGTTTTTATAACACCTTAGTGCGATATTTATCAGCAGTTAGAAGTTGTCTTATACACAGTGAAACTATTACAACTTTATAATTTTTATCTTAAAAATATGAAATATATTTGCAATACTTTGACAGACCTTAAAAGCAATGAATTTATTACAGCTGTCTTTGGCATATCTCAGAGCAAAAAGCCAATATTTGCTCCTCTGTGCTTCTTCTACACCCTGAACATGCATTCTACTTGGTACCTACCATATTTTATGAAAGTGCTGTTAACATGTCTAATTTTGTGCACCACTTTGTCTTCTTTATCTGTATCTTATTACTACAAATTACAGTGCCTATTGTGTGATAAATATCTAAAAGTTGTTTCTCAGCTTGTTTTCCTTTTAACTATTGAACCTTATATCCCAGTGGCTTGGACTGAATTCATCAGACACTGTCAAGATACACTCAGAATTGCAAATGAAATGGGGCAGATAGAGCCTTGATGGAAATCTCCAAATGAGTGAGGGAAGCTTGTTCCACACCACAATGTAACATTTTAAACATTCAGATGTTGCAGTTTTTTATTATGGAAAAGCATACATAAACTTTGCTGTTTTAACTATTTTTAAAATTTTTATTTTATATTGGATTATATTTGATTTACAATGTTGTTGTGTTGTTGTGTAAGAAACACTTAGGTTGCTTCCATGTCATGTCTATTGTAAATAGTGCTGCAGTGAACATTGTGGTACATGACTAGTTTTGAATTATGGTTTTCTCAGGGTATATGCCCAGTAGTGGGATTGCTGGGTCATATGGTAGTTCTGTTTCCAAATAAGATATACAGATTGCCAACAAACACATGAAAGGATGCTCAACATCACTAATCATTAGAGAAATATAAATCAAAACTACAATGAGGTATCACCTCACACCGGTCAGAATGGCCATCATCAAAAAAATCTGAAAACAATAAATGCTGGAGAGGTTGTGGAGAAAAGGGAACCCTCTTGCACTGTCGGTGGGAATGTAAATTGATACAGCCACTATGGAGAACAGTATGGAGGTTCCTTAAAAAACTAAAAATAGAAATACCATATGACCCAGCAATTCCATTTCTGGGCTTATACCCTGAGAAAACCATAATTCAAAAAGAGACATGTACCACAATGTTCATTGCAGCACTATTTACAATAGCCAGGACATGGAAGCAACCTAAGTGTTCATCAACAGATGAATGGCTAAAGAAGATGTGGCACATATATACAATGGAATATTACTCAGCCATAAAAAGAAACAAAATTGAGTTATTTGTAGTGAGGTAGATGGGCCTAGAGTCTCATACAGAGTGAAGTAAGTCAGAGAAGAACAAATACCATATGTGTAACACATATATATGGAATTTAAAAAAAAAAAATGTTCTGATGAACCTATGGGCAAGACAGGAATAAAGATGCAGACGTAGAGAATGGACATGAGGACACGGGGAGGGGGAATTGTAAGCTGGGATGAAGTGAGAGAGTAGTACTGACATATATACACTACCAAATGTGAAATAGATAGCTAGTGGGAAGCAGCCGCATAGCACAGAGAGATCAGCTTGGTGCTTTGTGACCACCTAGAGGGGTGGGATAGGGAGGATGGAAGGGAGGTGCAGAGGGAGGGGATGTGGGTATATATTTATACATAATAGCTGATTCACTGTTATACAGCAGAAATTAATACAACATTGTAAAGCAATTATACTCCAATAAAGATGTTAAAAAAAAGGCAATATTGTTAAGATGTCAATATTACCCAAAGTGATCTACAGATTCAGTGCAATCCCTATTCTAATCAAAGCATCAAAATTCTAATGATTTTTTGTGTGTGTGTGGAAAAAAAAAACTATACTTAAATTTATATGGAATCTCAAAGGAAGCTGAATGGCTAAAATTAACTTGAAAAATAACAAAGTTAGAATACTCACATGTCTTGATTTCAAAACTTACTACAAGGCCATGGTAATCAAAACAGTGCATTACTGCCTTAAAGACAGACATTTGGACCAATTGAATAGAATAAAGAACCCATACACAAGCCCTCACATATATGATCAAATCATTTTTTAAAAGGATGTTAAGGCCTCCTATAGTTATTAGCAATAATATCAAAGATAGGCAGATCAGTATAAAATTCACTTGAGAAGTTTGTAATGGTCTTAGACTGTATCCTGGATGTCTGAAATAAGACCTACTAGCACCCTTGGGACTTATTCACAGGTGACTCAGTTTGGAATCCTGAGTGGCATGGTTGAAACCTCATCTTGATAGGCCTCGTCTTGCTGCTTAAAGTTCTGTTGATTTTAACCTTGATTAAATTCTGTATGAGACACACTGACTATATTTAGTCTGATCTCTTTTTCTTTTTTTTTTCTTTTGGCTATGCCACGTGGCATGCAGGATCTTAGTTCCCCCACCAGGGATCGAACCTGTGCCCCCTGCAGTGGAAGTGCAGAGTCTTAACCACTGGACCACCAGGAAAGTCCCCTAGTCCTAGTCTCTTGATCAGATTAATCAGAATGGCACATGTGTGGCATACTCCTGTGAATATTCAAGTTCAGCCAAGAATGTAGGGTCCATGATTGGGAGAGGCAAACTGCCATAGTAAAGAAAAACTCTCATACAGTTTAGTACTGAGTTACTGGTATAGATGAGGAATTTTGTAATGGAACAGAATGAAAAGAGTTGTTGTGAGGATTAAATAATACATATATATCACTTGAATTCAACATTCTATAAATGTCAGTTATTATCATCATCATTATGGTATTCTATTAATTCTGAAATGCTCACTTTTACATTTTACTATGTTTAAGATCAGTATACATCTTATAACCAGTGCAATTTGAAAGATTACATCTTGACTGACAGCTGTCCTCTTTCTTAATTGTCTTAGAGTAAAGAAAAGACTATTTTTACATAAATGTACTATGTCATTCATTCCTTTGTTTCCATGTTTTTGTCTCTTGTATGTAGAACATGTTAAAACCTGATTTGTTCAGGTCTTAGCTCTGTCATTAACTTGCTGTGCTCCCTTAGGCAAGTCACTGAAATTATGTGAGCTTCAGTCTCTTCATTCATAAACTAGGTAGTCAAAACTGCACTCTCTTCATCTATATATCAGAGAGACCAATTATCTCTTCAACTCTAAGATTCTACGGATTTGATGAAATATTTGAAACAAGACTAGGTCATGGTGATGCATGTAGACATTTAAGGTTGGAGGACTGGTGGGATAAGAATATCCTAGAGAAATGATTTTGGACAGTAAGTAATTTTCTGGCCGAGACAGAAAGAATGAAAGAAAGAGAAGAGAAAACATACTGACCCTAACAAAAATAATTAGGACCTATTCCCTCTAGCAGCAGTGGAGATAATTTTGAAATTATGTCAGTTTCCAGGATAGAGTGTGCCAAAGGGAAAATAATCACTGTGCAGCCTGTGGGTTTCCCAAAAGTGTAAACAAAGAGATCACAGTCTTGCTAACTAAGACACTGGGGGAATGTGTATAGAGGTTGGTTCAACTGGGGTACATATCACAGGGTTTGGCTACTTTTAGATTTCAGAGTCTTCCAAAGAGTCTCAGCAAAACTGGGAGATTTAATAGTTTTAAGTACACTTACAACTTAAGTACCTGCTTGAAAACAGGAGTAAAGCAATAGTGTTGTTTTCTTAATTTCATTTCTTAATATGCTTTATAGGAAAACATGCTTGTCTCATATTTCATATGTTCCCCAAAGTACTAGAGGTGAAAATAAATTACTTCAGAGAATTTCATACCATTGTCTTTGGTTCAAATCCCACTGAGAGACCCTGAGATAAGTATTTGATTACAAGTAATTTGTTTGGGAGGTAGTCCTAGGAAGATTTGCATTTGAATGTGAAATGAGAGGGAAAGGAAGGAAGCCAATACGTATTTACAGTATTTAATGAGCATTTGGTCTTGTAGGTGATTGGGGCACACACCCACTCTGAGCTCTGGGTGATGGTATAAAACATGATTCAGAGTTGTCCTAAGTGGCAGGGAAACTGGAATAAATATGCAGTGTTTTTCTGTTGTCATACTTTGGGGTTATTCCCAGAGGTATGAACTTTTTAGTACTTACACTCTGCCTTGTGCATGAGTAGAATATGTTCTTCCAGCTAGAGAAAGCTATTAGAGTTAGGCACAGGATAAATTAGTGCTAAAATTTTTATGAGTAGAATGCTAGCAGTGTCTTCTACATTCTACCACCTGCACTTCTCAAATCTAACTGTGCCTCACATTATATACCTCATGTGTTATAACTGCTTTTGCAAAATCATGGCCAATCAAAATTTTACATACATATTTATAAGAGAGTTTGTGGGATAAGATATAGTGAACCTTGAATAATTTTTCCTGATTACTTAAAAAATATATTCTTTTAATTGTATGTTAATTTTGATTAATTGTAAAATCATATGCTGTTTTAATAAATAATATAGATCCCATGTTTCTCCCAACCACAGTTAGCTTAGAATCTATAATTAATAATCATTTTCTCTTTTATACCAGATTCCAGGTTTTCCTCAACTTCAATTAGTATATCTGATGATCTAGGTTACTTGCTCAACAAAGTAATTTAGATATTTAACCCTGAAGTACATGAATATCTGGTTACTATGCTCTTTTCAGTCCATGATTTCTACAATTGCTCATTTAAAGTCATTACCCAGCATGGATGCAAAAGAGGTACCCCAATGAATCTCCTGAGCTCAAATATACACATCTTTGTCCTTGCTACGTCACAATCCCATCTCCTGATCCTAAGGATTAATTACTTCTGAGAGTATAGTATTTTATTTCTTGGCCACCTACAGGTCTACTGGCAAGAGGAACCTAAAAGGACTAAGTGGCTGTCAAGGCTTTATATTTAGCAAAATTCTGTTCTCTTCTAGGAGGAATATCCCTCATCCCAACATCCCTCAAAAACAGAACCTCTAATTCCATAGATTCTAATTTTATATGGAGGTGAAGAATAAATTATCCATTGGGTCACTGAGAATGACAGTGAGATAGGTTACTTCTACCTCTATACTTTGCTTTCTTGACCCATATACTTTAGCATCAGAGATATAGAACAACTGATGCATAGAACTCCATCCCCATAGGTGTTTTTCCCAATCTATCAACTGAGCTTCATCTTGAGGAAGCCCTTCCAATATTCTACTGGGAAAAAAAAAATGTTCTAGATAGATGATAAAGTACAGGCTAGAACCAGTGGATCCTATTGTTATGGACAGTCTAGAGTTCTCAAAAGCATCCATTCAAATGTCCCCTGCTAGATCTTAAGATCTCAATACTATTCTGTCAGAGCCCTGACTAAGAAATAATTCATTTGTATATAAAAGGTATGAGTACACATATGGGCATGAGATTATTAGTATCACATCACTCTTTAAACAAATCAATGAAAACTTTTCTGGATAGAAATTTATTTATTTCAAATATAACAAAGAAATTGGAGTTATGCTTCATTTTATGCTCTTTATGCATTCAAGTGCATTAACCATCACAGTACTTTTGAGGTGGGCTAAAATGTCTAGCATCACAAATGAAAGCAATAATCCTACAATAACTGAGAACAAGTACCTAAATACAGATTTTTATCAAACTTTGTCTGAATTCAATGGCCAAACTCAGGTGGGGGCCAGGTCAGACAATTTATATGATATTAAATTATGCAATTAATCATCAGTCTCTTTTCTGATACAACTGAGCACCACAAACAACTAAGGAAAATAATTGTTTTCTGTCCAGTTTAATAAATGGGAAATCTGAATTTCAGATATTTAGTCTCAGCTGGTGACTGGTAATACAAGGAAATGGACCCTGGTAGAAAATATTCAGTCTCTACAACTGAGAGTTTTGTCCATTTATCCACTGAAGTCACAGATTTACCAAGGGGAGAAAAGACCTCAGGAAATATAAAATGTAAGTGGATGTGAAAGGATGTGTGTATTTATAGTAAGCTTTCTGAGAGAGAATTAAAAGTATACAAAATATTCTTAGTCAAACAATCGTGTTGTGGGTGGTTTCTAATTTTAGGAGCAAAATATCTCCAGGGATTTTGTCTTTATAACAAACATCATTATCATCAATCATCCTCATCATCCTCATCCTCCTCATCATAATCCTCCTCCTCATCATCATCACCATAAGCTCAGAAGAATGCTTAAGTGATGATAAAAAACAGTGAAGAGAGGCATTTGCACATATGCAATTGAGTCTGAGGTTTAACAACCAGCCTTTGAGCTCTTTCTACCTAGATTTCTTGTGTCTTTATTTCACATTTTCAAACTTGGTTGTGTTTCTGTTGACTCCAGCTCTGCTGGAGAAATATACATCTTTATAATTTGGACCAATAATTCATTTTACTAACTTCCTTTTGTTTTGATTTGCTGAACTATATAGACCAGCAATAACGGTATTCGCTCTTATAGTAAATTCAGTGCTTAAGAAGTGTGATGCTGTGTTCTTAACACTTGGGATTCAGTGATGAACGCAAAGAAAGTTCTTGACTTCAGTAAATTATAATTTAGTGGAGGAGACTAATTAACAATCAGAAAATATGAATTGTAATGTCATATCATACCATGAAGGAAAAAAATGAAGTGAAAGTTAAAGGGATATAATGAAAGATTTTTACAGTACATAGATGGTAAAAAAAAAAAAAAAAAAAAAAGTGATATTTGAGTAGAGACAAGAACAAAATGGGGCAGAAATTATTCAGTATGACTGAAAGAATTAGGGTCCTGGAAGAAGAAAGCAGTAAAGCAAGGACCGTGAGACAAGAGCATTCTGTGTCTTTGTGGAGTAGTTAAAAGACTGTGATGATTAGAGTATAAAGAATAAGGTGGAAAGTAGTTTAGAATATCTGAAGAGAAGCTCAGGACCAACTCATAGGGAGCTTTGTAGTCCATGAGGAGTTCTTATTTTCATTTTTAGTGAGTTGGGAAGCTGGTAAGAATTTTGAGCAAGGGAATGATATGGTCTGATTCATACTTTAAAAGAGAATATGGAGAATAAAATGTAGGAAGACAAGAGATAATGGTGCTTGGATTGTGTTGTACCATTGAAGGTGGTGACCAAATTTCAGATTATGGTCATATTTTGAGATTATTACTGACAGGATGTGATTGTCCTTGATTCCTGACATGTACATAGCTGTATTAATGCTTTACCGTGAACTGAGGGCCTGCTGTGACCCTGCTTTATTTGTTAGAATTTATCTAGCCAAGATCTTGGCATTCCTTCAACATTTCTCATGACACCAATTGGCATATCCAAGGTAATAAATATGATGAGATAAAAGATCTGACAGGAAAAAAAAATAGAGTCTTCCTCAAAATTGAGAACCTTGTGACTGAAGAGAGGAGGATGGAGATGCTTTGGCCTGGGACAACTTCAGACTGTGGCTGTTAAGCCTACCTCCCACCATTTGCTACCAATTCCCTTGTCTTGGGTGCTGGCAGTGAAATTTGCCGGGTCTATGATCAAGTGTATCTTTGCTTGACCTTGATATTTAAGGCTTGATAAGGGAGTCTAGATGAAATGCAACCTGACAAGCATTTAGATAGTGCTCTGTTGGGGAGAGAGACTGATGAAATTCCAGATGTAGGTCAGCTTCCCACATCTGCACTCATCAGCATTTTGGCAACTGCTCTCTCTGACATATCGCATGCCTCAAGGGATATCTGCCCTTGATACTGAACTGTTCCAATTTTCAGGATCAGAGAATCCTGGAATTTAAGTGCTGGATAGTATCTTAGAGGTTATTTTATCTGATATAGAAGAAAATTAAGTTGTAAACATCAAAGATAATCTTCTATCACCACACAGTTGAATAAAGGCAGAGTTGGAACCAGTTTAAACCTTCAGTGGCATAGGTGGACTTTCCCTTGAGAATCAGTCTGAATTGTTAAATATTTAATAAAGCAGGGGTTGTAAATAAAGAGCAAATGGGACTGGATTCCATCTTTAACACCAGGACATGTAATCATTCATGTGAGTTTGTTATTCTTAGCTTTGAACAAGAACAATTTCATCCATCTATTAGAACGTGTCTGAAAATGGAGTCCAGATTTTCCACTTTGTCTTATTTTGTGCCTTACTGAGAACTTTAGAGAAAAATAGTTTAAGTCATGATGGAGTCCAAGCCAAGATGACATAGAAGGCTCTAGAATTTCTCTCCTCCAATGGACCCACTGAATATATAATGGCAAACAGGGCAATACTTCTGAGAGAAATCCAGAAACTAGATGATTGGCATAGGAGCACCTAAATATATAAAGTAAATATTAATTTATCTGAAGGGAGAAATAAACAAAAATACAATAATAGTCGGAGATTTCAGTCCCATTCAAAAATGGATAGATCATCAAGACAGAAAATCAATGAGGAGAAACTGTACTTAAATTACATGTTAGGTCAAATGGACTTGACAAACATATACAGAACATTCCAATAGCAGCAGACTACACCTTCCTCTCAAACACACATGGAACATTCTTCAGGATAGATCATATATTAGACCAAAAAACCACAAGTGTTAATAACTTAAGAAAATTGAAGTTACATTAAATATCTTTTCTTACCACAATGGTTTGAACCTATAAAACAATTACAAGAGAAAAACTCAAAAATTCACTATATGTGGAGATTAAACAGCATGCTAGTGAACAACCAGTGGGTCATCAAAGAAATCAAAAGGGAAATAAAAAATGTTTTTAGACAAAGCGAAATGGAAACACAAAATACCAAAACTTACGGGATGCAGAAAAACAAGTTCTAAGCGAGAAGTTTATAGCAATAAATGTCTATATTAAGAAAAAAGTTAAGATCTCAAATAAGCAGCATAACATTACATCTATAGGGCAGAAGGAAATGAAATAGAGACTAGAAATATAATAGAAAAGATAAATGGAACTAATAACTGGTTTTTAAAAAGATAAATAAAATTAACAAATCTTTACTTAGACTAACAAAAAAGAGAAAACACTGAAATAAATAAAATAGAAATAAAGGAAGAGACATTAAAACTGATACCATAGAAATACTAAAGACCATAAGAGACTACTATGAACAATTATAAGCCAACAAATCAGATAATCTAAAAGAAATAGAGAAATACCTAGAAACATACAAACTACCAAGATTGAATCATGAAGATATAGAAACTTGAACAGATAATGGTTAAAGAGACTGAAGTATAAAAAAGAAAACAAAAACAAACAAAAAACTCCAAACAAAGAAAACCCTAGGAAGAGATGACTTCATGGGTGAATGTACCAGACATTTAAAAAGAATTAACACCAGTTCTTCTCAAACTTTTCTAAAACATTGCAGAGGAGGGAACACTCCTCTTCTACAAGGCCAGCATTACTGTGAAACCAAAACCAGACAAGGACACTACTAGAAAACTACAGATCAATATCCCTGATGAATATAGATATAAAAATCCTCAATAAAATATTAGCAAACTTAATTCAACAGTTATTAAAAGGATCATATACCATGATCAAGTGAAATTTATTCCAGGGATGCAAGAAGGGTTTAATATCCACAAATAAATCAATGTAATACACCACATTAACACAATGAAGGATAAAACTCTTATGGTCCTCAAATAGATGCTGAAAAGGCATTTGATAAAATTTAATATCCTTTCATGATAAAAACTCAAAAATTTGAACTACAAGACACATACCTCAACGTAATGAAAGGCTATGTATAACAAACCCACAGCTAAAATTTTACCCATTGGTGAAAAGCAGAAAGCTAGCTTTTTCTCTAAGATCAGAAACAAAATAAGATACCTACTGTCACCACTTTTAGTCAACATAGTACTGGAAGTGCTAGCCAGGGTAGTTAAGCAAGAGAAACAAATAGAAGGCATCTAAATCACAAACGAAGAAGTGAAATTGTCTCCATTTGCAGGTGAAATGATATTATACATAGAAAAACCTAAGGACTCCATGAAAAATCTGTTGAAACTAATAAACGAATTCAGTAAACTTGTAGGATACAAAATCAATGTGTAAAAGTCAGTTGCATTTCTATACACAAACAACAAACTATCAGAAAGAGAAATTTAAAGAACAATCCCGTTTATATTAGCATCAAGAATCAATAAAATACTTAGAACTAAATTTAACCAAGGAGTAGAAAGATGTGTACACTGAAAACTGTAAAATATTAATGAAAGAAATTGAAGAAGACACTAGTAAATGGAAGATATATGTGTTCATGGATTGGAAGAATTAATATTTGTAAAATGTCCACACTACACAACAAATCTACAGATTCAATGCAATTCCTATCAAAATTCCAACATCATTTTTTACAGAAATGGAAAAAACAATCCTAAAATTTCTATGAAATCACAAAAGACTGCCAATAATCAAAGCAATCTTTTTTTTTTACCTTTTTCAATACAATTTTTAAAGGTTACACTCCAGTTACAGTTATTACAAAATATTGGCTATATTCCCCATGTTGTACAATACATACTTGTAGCCTATTTTATACCCAATAGTTTGTACCTCCCACTCCTCCAAAGCAATCTTGAAGAAGAACAAAGCTCGAGGCATAATACTTCCTGATTTCAAACTATATTACAAAAGGTATAATAATCAAAATAGTATAGTACTGATATAAAAACAGACACATAGATCAATTGTATAGAACAAAAAGCCCAGTCATAAATCCATGAATATATGGTAAATTAATTATCCACAAAGGATTCTACAGTATACAATGAGGAAAGGTAGTTGCTTTAATAAATGAGATTGGGAGGACTGGATATCCACCTGCAAAAGAATGAAACTCAACTCCTATTTTACACCATACACAAAAAATCATCTCAAAATGGCTTAAAAACATAAGACCTGAAACTATAAAACTCCTAGAAGAAAACATAAGGACAAAGCTCCTTGAAATTGGTCTTGGCAATAATTTTTTTGGATTTGAGACCAAGAAACAAAGGCAACAAAACTAAAAATAAACAGAAATGACTACACTGAACTAAAAATTTTCTGCACAGCAAAGGAAACCACCAACAAAATGAAAAGGAAAACTATGGAAGGGAGAAAATATTTGCAAGCCACATATCTGATAATGGGTCAATATTTAAAATGAATTCATACATCTAAAAAGCAAAAAAAAAAAAAAGACTCTTTAAAAAATGAGCAAAGGACCAGAATGGACATTTTTCCAAGGAAGACCTTGAAATGGCCAACAGGTACATGAAAATGTACTCAGCATCACAATCATCAGTGAAATGCAAATCAAAACCACAATGAGATATCACCTCACATCTGTTAGGATGTTTGTTATAAAGATAAGAGATAAATGCTGGTGAGGATAGGGAAAAAAGGGAATACTTGTACACTTTTGATGGGAATGTAAACTGGTATAGGGACTATGGAAAACCGTTCAGAGATTCCTCAAGAAATTGAAAATAGAACTACCATAAGCTAAAGCAATCCCACCTCTGGATATGTATGCAAAGGAAACAAAATCATTATCTCAAAGACTTATCTGTAATCCTACATTTATTGTAGCATTATTAACAATAGCCAAAATATGGAAACAACATAATTGTCAGTTGAAAGATGAATGGATAAACAATATGTGGTATATACACACAGGGGAATATTATTCAGCCTTACAAAAAAGGAAATGCTGCCATTTGCAACAACATAGATGGAACTGGAGGGCATTATGTTAAGTGAACTAAGCCAGACAGAGAAAGACAAATACTGCATGGTATCACACGTGGAATCTTAAAGATAAAATTGTGCACCTTCATGATGTATAATAACATGCCACATGCAACTCAAATGGGGCTTTCAATTATGAGTTGTTTAATTTGTTTCTTTAACTCACATTTGCAACCACCAACAATGTTATCTTGTCTTGCTTTTGTGTGCTTGCACATGATTTATATTTTAAATTGTAGTGTTAGGTCCATCAATTGCAAAAATCACATCCTTACAAAAAGATGAATAACCAGCATTTCTCAAAGAGACCTGAGAGTGGAGATGACAGAAAGGAAAGCTTAAGTACATCAGTAACGAGGCCATGGCTACATCATATAAATAAGTACTCAAAAATGTGTGCTTCCCATGTGATATCCCAACATAGTCCTTCTTATTTCATTATGCCTTTTTTATTTTGTAAGTAATGATCCATTAAAATAATATGCGAAGTCAACCATTCGCTATTTTTGTCTTAATCAGTAACAATAAAAATTACAAATGAATGTCATTACTGACATTCATTAGTTTATGCTAATAGCTATTTCGTAGACACTGCGATGAACTGAACTTTGTACTAAATATATAACCTTCGTTTTGCTGTTAATAGTTCAAAATTTACCTATATCTTCAAGATAGGGAAACTAAAGCTCAGAGATATTAAGTAGCCTCTTCAAAATGACCAGTTATGTGATAAAGCAGAGATTCAAACCCAGGACTCTGACTCCAGTGCCTAGTTTGTTTTTCCCTAGTTGATGTGTGTTCCAATGAAGTCTAAATATAAAAGAAGTGATTCCTTAAAAAGTGAGTATTCAGTAATTAGTCATAATTTAATAGGACTGCTAACAGTAAAATTATTCTTTTCTTTTTCTTTTAAATCACCTTTTTTCTCTTTTCCCTTTTTTTTTTTTTTTTTTTTTTTTGGCCCCGCCACAGGGCATGTGGGATCCTCGTTCCCCGACCAGGGGTTGAATGTGGGCCCTTGGCAGTGAGAGCAAGGAGTCCTAACCACTGGATCGCCAGGGAATTCCCAAAACTGTTATTTTCCAAGTATCCTCTGGAAACTTATTTTTGTCAGGAAAAGTGCATTTTTTCTTGTTCTTTTATTGAACTCAGTTCTCATCTTTGGTCTTCAGAGAAATAAGAGTAGCCACATAGATTGCCTCTCTTGAATTTTCCTCCTGAAAATTTGGCCATTTAATTCTTACAAAGTTATAGCATGACCACAATAAAGGTCTTTAGCTCATAAAAGCTAACTCCACTGCAAGGAATCAGACAGTTGGTAGAATTTTCCTCAAAGAATCTTTGAGGTGTGATATTTGATGGCAAGAGAAGCTATTTCCCCTCTGACCCCACGTGATTCACAATTTTTACATTGATCCTTAAGATTTTACCATCAAAATTTAAATTATTTTCTTTAAAACTTTTAAAAAGAAAAATACTAACTTTGGCAAAGTTTACCCTTTTATATGTCATAAATATGGATGTCCTGGGAGGCTGGATGCCAAGGAGTAATGAAGGCGTATAAAGCATACTGAGGTACTTTTAGAAACCCGAAGATAAATTTACCCTCTATACAATTTCATTTCTAGCTGCTCAGCAAGTTGCTGTCCTGCTGAGGAGAATCTGGCTTATTATCATAAGCAAAAGCCAGGTGTGGAGGAAAATGAGGTCTCCCCCCACCAAGTGATAGACCAGCTTGTGCTGCACAAATGGGAGCCCCCTCAGCTGAGTATAACTGTTGGCACACGTCATCTCTGCTTTATATTCGACTCTGCTCGTTTGTATAGTATCTAGGGATATGCTTACTTGCCAGGCACACATATAATAGCTAATACTTTTCCCAGTAGCAATTTATAAAAATAATTCAGATGAGAGACTAGTTTCAAAATTGTTAATGAAGTCAGAAACAGAAAATGTCATCTTTCCTTTTCCCCAAACTAACATCCTTTTTACAGTGCCAGAAAGCTTTCCCCAACATTTCTTGTGCCTAAATAAATATTTCAAAGTGGAGGTAACTATGTAAAATAAAGCTCCAAGAATTAGCATACTGTGCTATTGGTTTTTATTTTCTTTTCCAATATCTTCTATATGATTTATAACTAGAAAATGAACTCCAGTCAACAAGTATTGAGCCAAAATATCATTGCAGAAATGTGATTTTTTTTTCTTTTTTTCAGCCTTATTTACTTTCTAATATCACTTCCTAATTCTACAAGCTCATTAAACTAAACTCCCTAAATGGTAGTTCTGTGTTCAGAATTTCTTACCTCTTTCTCTTCCAGTATTCTTCTGCCTACATCCTAGTGCAGAGATTAAAACAAATTAATCAATAAAATATAGTGGCAACATGCTATGAATAAAAATACAGAGGGAGGAGGTTGAGGGAGTGCCAGTTGTGGAAAGGGGATATTCAGAGGATGAGCTGTTGATTGGAAAAATATTTAAATAGGGGCTACAAAAGTTTTGTTGTCTTGAGGAACTGAAAAGATGGAGTTACCTCATACTGAGATGTAGAAAAATGGTATGAAGTGGAGATCTGGGCCACATACCAGGAATTCAGTTTGGGGTGTATTAAGTCTTAGATATCAATTAGAAATTCAAGTGGACTGGGTAAGTAGGCAGTTGCATTCATAATTCTGGGGATCAAGGATGAGATCCAGGCTGGAAATTTAAATTTTGAATGTTTCTCCATGTAGATCTTACTCGTAATCATTAGAGTAGATATGATCAGCAAGGGAGTGAGCATATAAAGAAAAGAGCAAAACTCTAACATTTAAAGATAGGAGAGATGAGGAAAAACTCAATGGAAGAGAATCTGATGATGTGATTAAAGAAGGAGATAGTAGAGGACGTGTTGTGGTGGGTGACGATGGAGTGTCTTTTCTGGAGGCTTTTGTTTTGTCCAGTGAAAACAATCTCATCAGCATTTTACACAGTTATCTATGAAGACGTTGTCTAGGAGATTTAAGAATCATTGAATTATGGAAATATAGTGAGATTGCCAGTTGGCACTGAGAGCCTCATTAAGGTTCATGATTATAATTTAACATTACTACTGTTGGCTATGTTCTGCTGTGTAGGCACAGGTGCATAGAAGGTTAAGAATTGAATTTATCCAGAACTATGGTTTTGGCCAAGAAAAAAAGCATGATTTAAAAAAAGTGTACCCTTGGAGGTAGGCATGTCCGTGTGATTTGCTGTAGCTGCAGAATTGAGAGCAATATTGACTTCTGGACTGAAGCATTTATAAACCAATTCACATGATTCTCCATCCTCTTCTTCCTTGATGCAACAAAACCAGAACTGTCATGTTGAAAATATCTTGCTACAAGATGAAGTGGTCTGGAATGTTGAGCTGCTACATGGAGAAAGCATCTCTGGTGAACTTAGATCGGTGGAGGATTTTGTGAGAACAAGAAGTAACCTTTTATTGTGTTAAGCCACTGAGATTTTGGTCATCTCGTTACCATAGCATAATCTAGTATAACCTTCTTAATAAAGATGGTATGACTGTGGGAATAAATGGCTGAAGTAAGATGAAGAACAATATCAGAAAGACCAAGGTGTAGAAGTATCATCTATATGAAAATTTAAATCACCAAAAATTATGAGGGAATAAGTGATGGAGAAAGTGGCACCGAGTGAGGAGATAAAATTATCAAAGATTTATTAAGGCAAGGAAATGAAAGAAGCTGAAGGTATTTAGATGTCTGCAAAAAACAGGGAAAATTATAATATATGACTTGAGAACATGGAGAATGGGGGTATTTAGGAAAGACAGAAGATGGAATTTCTGGAAGTAGTTATAAAAAGCAAAAAGAAGTGATCATTTAACAAAACTAAATAAAAAGGATATACTCATTAAATAATTGCGTGATTATTCAAATAGAATACATCCGCTGAAATACATAACCCTTATCAGAATTTTAAGGTCCCATTATAGAGTTACCAAGCAAGAAAAGACTATTTGGACTGATATTATAATGTGCTCACACAATTTACAAACCTTGACCTCCACTAATGTTGCTTGAAGAATTTGTTTTTTTTAAATTCACAGCTTCGATATTTGTCTTTGTTATGTCAATTTCTTCTGTTACTTGTAAAGAAAAATACAACCTCTGTACCTTCTGCTCAATTCTGCTGTGAAGTTAAAACCGCTGTAAAAAATGCTGTCTGCCTAATTCCATGTACATCAATTTATATTCATTACATTTTCTATTTAAAGAACTGGGAGTCCTATATTTGACAAAGTGAATCTTTTGTCCCTATTACATAATGATCAATAGTGCTTGTTTATTATTATTATTGTTGTTATTATTACTATTATTATTTGGCAAAATTTGCTGTTGCTTGACTTTGTTTACTACTTTGTAGAATTTAGGAACATGAAGAAATAGTAAAATCAATACCACATAGCAACTCCAATATTTTAGCTTACATGATATGGAGTGAATATTAAAGAAATGGCAGTTATGTTACAAAGGATGGGGGAGTGGGGAAGGACCTCTTGTCTTCAACGGTATTTCAGCGGACCTTTTTTTTTTTTTTAATGCCCCTAAAAAAATTTACTAGCCTTTTACTTTCATTATAGATAAGAAATTTCTTTTTTTTTTTTTTTTTTTTTTGCGGTACGTGGGCCTCTCACTGTTGTGGCCTCTTGCGCTGCAGAGCGGCTATGGCTCACGGGCTCCGCGGCATGTGGGATCTTCCCGGACCGGGGCACAAACCCATGTCCCCTGCATCGGCAGGCGGATCCTCAACCACTGCGCCACCAGGGAAGTCCCATTTTTATTTTTAACAGTATTTTATCACTTTATCTTATGTAGTCATACAATTATTTCTTTTTCCTTTAGTTATTATTACTAATAGCTAAATAAATGGAATCATGCTAGCTTAAGCTTGATCTTCCTTTTTAAAAAATGCATAAGAAAGGATATGATTATAAAATACTAATTTAGATTGCATAAAACATCTAGAACTTATCTATTTCCTTCATAAAGTAAGTTTTTAAATCTATCCAGATATCTTTATATCCTTTCTTCAGAATTTACTTTCTTATATAATTATTTTTCACTAGAATAATTTTGAAAACAATTTTAGCTATCAACCCACTATCCTTAATGTGGCAATCCCAGGAAAATGGGAACCATCTGTCTAAGAGTCCTCCATTTGCTCCTCTCTCACCCCAGAGTACTAAAACCCCTTGATCCAATATTTATAATACACTCTGTAATATGTGTTAATGTTTTTAAACTAAAAGATGACATTTTCCCTATCAATCAGAATCAGGGTGAAATATTTCATAATTATTTCACTACCAATTATGGTCAGGTTTTGTGTGGTTTTCAGCTATTTAATGATAAAAAGAAAGCTCATTTATTATAAGTAATTTCTGAGTGTTTACTCTGTGCCATGCTCTGTTCTTAACATTTTTATATTTAATCCTCACATTAATTTTTTGAGATAGATTAATTACACATTTTTACTAAAACTTACAGAGTATAAATAATAATAGGCTATGCTTTTACTTCCACAGCTAAGGTATGGTGCATTTAGGCCTCAGTCACAAAGTTTGCCTGATTTCAAAGTTCATCTCCTAACCACTAACTACTTCTGCCAAAGTGTGGTCTTCAGACCAAGTGACATGCATTTTCTTTAAATACAGATTCCTGGGCCATGATCCAGATCTAATGAATCAGACTCCAGAGGAGGAGTGTCAGTTAGGGAGAGGAGTCTGAATTTTTACGAAGTTCGCCAAATAATGTCTCTACACTTGAAATTTTAGAATGATTACACTAACTCCCCAGCCTTAAATCCCCCAACAGTGTGTGGTTTGGTTCCAATTTCAATCTGCGTCCTACCTCAATTCTAAAAGCTAGTCTTACTTGAGGTAAGAGAAATGGAAAGCTCTGACATTAAAGGGAATAGCATCAAGCCAGTGCTAAGTCAACCATGATGTGTTTCTTCTGCTAAATGAGCTTTTGTACAGTCGCCTTGCCTCAAAAGCTCTAGCAGTTGGGCCATTGTAAAATTCTTATTGGCTCACCTCTTTCACCAGACCAAACCATAGCTTTTCTCTTTCAGTAAGACAGTCATGATGATATATTAAGTGAATTTTGGCCCATTTACTGCCAGATGCCTTTTTATCACTTTCTGCTCATTTTGGGTAAGTTCTACCATCTGCTCTTGGTAACTGAAGCCATTGAGCATTTATTATTTTGCTGGACTTGGCTTCCTTACCACCACATGCAGCTGAGTCTGAGGCCATCTCATCTGCCCAACACCAAGCTAACCCATTTTCCAGGCAACTCCAGTGATCTGAATTTGAATGAACTGTGTTCTTAAGTATATAAAGTGGCATCTGTGAAAACAGAACACAGGAAAACTATTATATATTATTAAGGGGGTAGATAACAATAACAACAAAAATACAGTCTAAGTTCAATATGTGAGTCATAGAAGAAATGTATTTTATGGCTCCAGGCCCAGTATACTGTGAAGAGTTTTAAACTACTCATTTATTATACACATGAACAAAGGTTCTTCGATGTAACCTCACATAGGACAAAAATTGTACATTCTTACTACCTGCTTTAAATTTTCAGTTCCTTATAGTACTTTTCTTGGAAAATTGCATAATTATATCTATGTACATTACATTTTCCCCAACATCACCATGACAATCCCATTAAAAGACTTTTGTCAGAAAAATATATATATATGTTTTTTGCACTTGATTAAAAAAAATATATATATATACATAATCTAAACTGAGATCATTGAAAAGTGAAATATAATGGTGTAATTTTACTTTTAAACTACACAAAATAAACCCTTTTTACTACTTACATTGGCTATTTCCTAATTAATCATTAGTTATTTGTATGAATCTTTTACAACTTAACTGAAATACAGTTAGCTACACATATTTAAAGTGTACAATTGGATTAGTTTTCATATATATATATATATATATATATATATATATATATATATATACAACCATGAAACGATCATCACAATCAAGATGATGAACATACTCGTCATCATGAAACATTTGTAATCCCTCACTCCCTATCCCCAGGCAACTACTGATGTGATTTATGTCACCATAGGTTTCTTTCATTTAGAGAAGAGCTAACACCCATCCTTCTCAAACTCTTCCAAAAAATTACAGAGGAAGGAACACTCCAAAACTCATTCTATGAGGCCACCATCACCCTGATACCAAAACCAGACAAAGATATTACAAAAAAGAAAATTACAAACCAATGTCACTGATGAATATAGATACAAAAATCCTCAACAAAATACTAGTAAACAGAATCCAACAACACATTAAAAAGATCATACACCATGATCAAGTGGGATTTATCCCAGGGAAGCAAGGATTCTTCAATATATGCAAATCAATCAATGTGATACACCATATTAACAAATTGAAGGATAAAAACAATATGATAATCTAAATAGATGCAGAAAAAGCTTTCGGCAAAATTCAACATCGATTTATGATAAAAACTCTCCAGACAGTGGGCTTAAAGGGAAACTACCTTAACATAATAAAGGCCATATACGACAAACCCACAGCAACATCATTCTTAATAGTGAAAAACTGAAAGCATTTCCTCTAAGATCAGGAACAAGACAAGTATGTCCACTCTCGCCACAATTATTCAACATAATTTTGGAAGTCCTAGCTCTGGCAATCAGAGAAGAAAAAGAAATAAAAGGGGTACAAATTGGAAAAGAAGAAGTAAAACTGTCACTGCAGACAACATGACACTATACATAGAAAATTCTAAAGATGCCACCAGAAAATTACTAGAGCTAATCAATGAATTTGGTAAGGTTGCAGGATACAAAATTAATGCACAGAAATCTCTTGCATTCCTATACACTAACAACGAAAGATCAGAAAGAGAAATTAAGGAAACAGTACCATTCACCATTGCAACAAAAAGAATAAAATACCTTGGAATAAACCTACCTAAAGAGGTAAAAGACCTGTACTCAGAAAACTTAAGACACTGATGAAAGAAATCAAAGATAGCACAAAGAAATGGAGAGATATAACATGTTCTTGAATTGGAAGAATCAATATTGTGAAAAATGACTATATTACGCAAAGCAAGCTACAGATTCAGTGCAATCCCTATCAAATTACCAATGGCATTTTCATAGAACTAGAACAAAAAATTTCACAATTTGTATAGAAACACAGAAGACCCCAAATAGCCAAAGCAATCCTGAGAAAGAAAAACGGAGCTGGAGGAACCAGCCACCCTGACTTCTGACTATACTACAAAGTAATCAAGACAGTATAGTACTAGCACAAAAACAGAAATATAGATCAATGGAACAGGATAAAAAGCCCAGAGATAAACCCACATACATATGGTCACCTTATCTCTAATAAAGGAGGCAAGAATATACAATGGAGAAAAGACAGCCTCTTCAATAAGTGGTGCTGGGAAAACTGGACAGCTACATGTAAAAGAATGAAATTAGAACACTCCCTAACACCATACATGAAAATAAACTCAAAATGTCAGACACTATAAAACTCTTAGAGGAAAACATAGGCAGAACACTCTATGACATAAATCACAGCAAGATGCTTTTTGACCCACCTTCTAGAGAAATGGAAATAAAACAAAAAATAAACAAGTGGGACCTAATGAAACTTAAAATCTTTTTCACCCAAAGAAAACCATAAACAAGACCAAAAGACAACCCTCAGAATGGGAGAAAATATTTGCAAACAAAAGAACAAAGGATTAATCTCCAAAATATACAAGCAGCTCATGCAGCTCAATATCAAAAAATCAAACAACCCAATCCAAAAATGGGCAGAAGACCTAAATAGACATTTCTCCAAAGAAGACATACAGATGGCCAAGAGGCACATGAAAAGATGCTCAACAAATGCAAATCAAAACTACAATGAGGTATCACCTCACACCAGTTAGAATGGGCATCATCAGAAAATCTACAAACAATAAATGCTTGAGAGGGTGTGGAGAAAAGGGAACCCTCTTGCACTGTTGGTGGGAATGTAAATTGATACAGCCACTATGGAGAACAGTATGGAGATTCCTCAAAAAACTAAAAGTAGAATTACCATATGACCCAGCAATCCCACTTCTGAGCCTATACCCAGAAAAAAACATAATTCAATTTACACATGCACCCCAATGTTCACAGCAGCACTATTTATAATAGCCAAGTGATTGAAGCAACCCAAGTGTCCATCGACAGACAAATGGATAAAGATATGGTACATATATACAATGGAATATTACTCAGCCATAAAAAGGAATGCTGCATGGGTCGTTTCTAGTTTTTAGCTATTATGAATAAAGATGCTGTGATCGTTTTTGTAAAGTTCTTTGTGTTTTCATGTGCATTCATTTCTCAAGGGTAAATTCTTATAAGTATACAGGTTGGGTCATATGGAAGTGTCTGGAACTTTTGAAGAAATTGACAAACTGCTTTTCAAAGTGTTTCTATCATTTTACAATCCCACAATAGTGTAAAAGAATTCCAGTTTTTCTTTGTTCTCAATACTTGATATGATGAATCTTGTTAATTTTAGACATTCTTATAGGAGTGTTATAGCATGTCATGGTGGTTTTAATTAGTATTTAATTAATTTGCAACTAAAAATGTTGATCATCTTTTCAAGAGCTTATTTGCCATCCATATATCTTATTTGGTAGAGTACCAGCTCAAATCATTTGCCCATTAAAAAATATTAGCTGTTTGTTTTCCTCATTTTGTATTTGTATATGTGAATACAAGTTATTTATTAAATATCATATCTGCAAATTATTTGTTCCAGCCTATGATGATGTTGATGATGATGATGATGATGCTTCTCTTAATTGTCTTTTGAAGAACAGATATTCTTGACTTTGGTATATGCTAACTGATTGATAGTTTGTTTTGATGGACCAAGCATTTGGTGTAAATAATTTTGCCTAACCCAAAGTGACGAATATTTTCTCTAGTTTGGCTGGTGGAAAAAATAACTATTCTTAGACCTGTGTGACTCTGTTGATATTCCCTCTGCTCTTTTCAGGTGGTTTTTTCTCTGGAGTCCAGCAGTCTCTTCACACACATTGTACAGTGCTAATTGAAAGACATGAGAGGGACTCTTGTTCACATCTCTAGGTCTGGTATCTCTTTGTACAGTTCCCTCCTCTCCTGTATTCTGCCCTGTATACCCTACCTCCCTTAGCCTCCCTGGATTTCTAGCTCCATCTCCACATTTCAAGAGGACTTCTGGGCTGGGTGTTCTATGTCTTTGAGACACAGCCTGGAAACTATCTTGAGACAGTAAGTTAAGGCAATCATAAAGGTCACTTCATTGTTTTTCTCACAATGTAGGATCTCTGCCCTACATTGTCTGATGTACAGTGTCTAATAACAATTGTTTCATATATTTGTCTAGTTTTTTAATTTGTTTCAGGTGAAAGGATAATTCCTATCCCTGTTACTCTACCTTGGCCAGAAGTGAAAGACCCAGTGGTATCAATCTAATGTTCATTTAATTGTCTCTTCTTTTATGTAGTCTTTTTGTTTTCCCATACTTACTCCTGTTATGTGTGTTTCTTCATTGGCATCATTAATATTAATTCCAGAATTGTTAATGGAATTGATTGAATATATTGCTAAATCTCCATAAATCAGCTAAATAGTTTATTTCTAATGATCGCTTAGAATGAATTAATTTCATGTTTTTGGGGGGAGAAAATGGTCTATGGGTTTCTTGTATTTCTGCATGTTTTGTGAACAGAGGAATTAACTGATTTTTTCATTGACTATCTTTTCAAGGATGTTTGCATAGAGAATATCTTTGGAAGACAGAGATGATGTTGTCCTTTAGAGCAAAAAACATGTTTGCTTATAGTCTTGGAAGATAGAGATAAAATCTAGAGCAAAGGGTAGTCATGTTTACTGCCCATTATAATTCAGTTTCTCTAACTTCAGTGTTCCTCCCTTGTAATGAAACTCTCCTCCCTTGTAATGAAACTCACTGTGTATGCACCTGTCAACAGGTCCTTTCCACATAGCCCTATGAGAATTAGGGCCTAGGGAACCAGTATGAGAAAATGTTAGTACTGTGACTACTGCTGTTTCTGGGAGTAATAGAGTTCTTAATCTCTGATGAAGGAGTCTTATGTCTACTGCCAACATTCATGACACCATGGTAGATGAAATTCTTCTTTGAAAATAAGACAAAATCTCAGATTCTTTAGAGTTTTGAGAAAATTTTGTGAGTAATTTACAAGTCTAGGTTGAATGGAATTATTAATTGAAGTAAGTTTCTAGTTGTTTAAATCATTATTAATGTGTGACAGCTATGTAAAAAGGGTATTATAGACCACACTGGTGTGTTATGACAATTATTCTAGCATCTCTTGAAAATGAGTAAATGGAATGAATGAAATATTTTGGCACACCTGTCCTGAATTGATAGTCAAATTTAACAACAAAGGATACAAACAAATGTACTTACCTGCTAAGTAAGTCCTGAGGAAGTTTTTACTGCTTGTATACTTTACCATTATCTCCAGGATATACCAAAACATAGGTACGGGTAGAAATAAACAGCCTCTTGGATAGAGAAAAGTGACTGATCCTTTTCTTCTTCAACTGTTTCCAGTAATACCTTTTTTCTGAAGAAATGGGCAGTGTGAACTATAGTAAGACAGCAGAACTCCCCATGTTTAGATATTCATGCCTGAAAAGTTGTAACTACTTAAACGAAGCAAACTGGCTCCCAGATAAACCACGTTTATTCCTGAGTCGTTTATAACAGATTAGGCAAAGTGAAATCAACATCAGTATGAAAGACAGACAAACAAAGGTAATTTATCCAAGAAAGTTTTTTGTTTCCTTGGGCACATTATTTTTAACCATGGTGTGCTTCTGCATCCTCGTCTATTAAAGACAAAATAGTAGTACAGTTGACCATTGAACAACAGGGGTTTGAGCTGCAGGGGTCCACTTATGCACAGATTTTTTCAATGGTAAATATTTTCAATGGTAAATACAGTACTACATAATCCGTGGTTGGCTGAATCTTTGGAAATAAAGAAAGGTGTATTATTTTCCTATTGCTGCAGTAACAAAGTACCACAAACTTGGTGGCTTTGAACTACAGAAATTTATTGTCTCACAATTCTAGAGGCTAGAACTGTGAAATCAAGGTGTTGGTAAGGCCACATTTTCTCTAAAACCTGTAAGAAAAAACCTCTCCTTTTGTCTTTCAGCTTCTGACAGCCCCAGACGTTAGTTGGTTTGTGGCTACATAATTCCAATCTCTGCCTCCATCTTCAAATGGTATTGTCCCTATGTCTCTTCAACATCTTTCCTCTATATATTTCTGTGTCTATGTCCAAATTTTTTCTTTTTATAATGACAGCATCATATTGGATTAAGGCCCACACTAATGATCTCATTTTTAATTTGATTACCTCTGTAAAGATCGCATTTCCAAATAAAGTCATATTCTCAGGTACTGGGGGGCAGGGGAGTGATTAGGACTTCAACATATCTTTTTTTGGTAAGACACAATTCAATCCATTACAAAAGTAATTATGCTAAATATGCAATAAGTAGTATGGATAGTTTATTAAAAATATATACCTAAAATATAGGAATATGTTCCTGAAAACTTAACAATACTTAAAATTAGAATACTGTAGGATAGTCCTGACAGTGCACAGATGATACTTTGTTTCTTAAGGTGATACCACCCATGTGACAACAGTGTGTAAATACAATTTACAGTTTAATTCACTTGGCCACATTCCCTTGAAATTATATGATTCATGATCATGGGAGGAGGACAAAGATTAAAAGTTATAACAGTTTTTGTATTAAGTTCTTCTTAATAGACATATCATATTATATAAAATCAACACAACTTGATTGACATAAAATACAGCTTCACAGGGCAGTTGGATAATGCTGAATGCGTTTGTACAAAGCCAGCCTTATTGTAGGTGATACCCATTGAATCCAAAGATTTTTTTTTTTAACATCTTTATTTGAGTATAACTGTTTTCCAATAGTGTGTTAGTTTCTCCTTTACAACAAAGTGAATCAGCTACACATATACATATGTTCCCATAACTCCTCCCTCTCTAGTCACCCTCCCTCCCACCCTCCTTATCCCAACCCTCTAGGTGGTCACAAAGCACAGAGGTGCACTCCCTGTGCTATGCTGCAGCTTCCCACTAGCTGTCCAATTTACATTTGGTAGTGTGTATATGTCCCTGCCACTCTCTCACATCGTCACAGCCCACCCTTCCCCCTCCCCATATCCTCAAGTCCATGCTCTAGCAGGTCTGTGCCTTACTCCCATCCCACCACTAATCTCTTCATGACATTTTTTTTTTTTTTATGAATCCAAAGATTTTGAAGTCTCTGTATCTTCAGATTTAATCCCACTGAATAGTGGGATTTGTTGTAATTAATATGATTCTGATTAATTAGTGATATATAAGAATAACTGCTTAGGTCTTCAAATCACATTAATTTGGTACAGCAGAGCTCAAATTTCTCAACTATGAATAGAAGACCTAAAGATATACATTAAACAATTACTTTTGTCACTTTAAATACATTTGGATCTAAATTTTATCATTGTTTCATTTTCTACTTGAAATCACAGGCTGATAACCTAATTAGAGTGCCAAAAATTATAGTCCTAAAAATATGCCCTCAGGAAGGAATGGAAGAATTCTTCCATGGCATTTCATTCTAAATTCTTTTCTGTCAGTACAGCATGAATTGGGGAAAACACCTGACACCAAATTATTAATGCTCTTGATCAAGCATTTTCGCAAACAAGAGACATGAAAAGGATTAGAGAATACACTCCTTTGCCTCAAAATCTAGGCCTCTGTGGAACAAACACTCAAATAATTCAGATGTTTTACCCTAAGCCCTATCAAAGAACCACATGTATAGATAGATTTGGCTCCCTTTTCACATTTTTGTTTTAGAATGACACTTCTCTCAAACTCCAGGGATTGAAGTCAATCATCTATAAAAGAACAGAAAATTTAAGAATACATGAAGGTGAATATATTAGAATTTCATGGGTGGAATATTCTGAGCCTTTCTTATAATTTAAACTTAAAAGAAGGTTGAATTGCATTGGAAGATTTAAGGTATGAATTTTTAACAAATTCAGAGTTGTCCAGGATGGACCAATCGTACTGGAGCACCATATTATAAGTCTCTTTTGTACCATCAGAATTATAGAGTTATCCCAAATATGCACAGTGCACTGCTTTATTGAGATAAACTATGGTGTAAGATATTCTAGCAGTTCCACAAATATGTATGAGTAAGAAGGATGAAGAAGCAAAGCCAAGTGGAATAAGGGCCTAAGGAAAATTACTGAAATGTGGGATTTGCCTCTGTGATGGTAGCTAAATCATCTAAAGCTTGAGGAAACAAGGGATGTGTAGGGCCTGAACTTGGTTTAGGCATATTATAATATTTATGTATAATAATAAAATAATTATAACTATAGCTACTATATTTTGAATAGTCCATATATGTCAGACATTATGATAAATGTTTGGGTGATAAATCCTTCATTGAAAATAACCTATTGAGTTAGTAGTACTGTTTTCAGTGTAGAGATGACAAAAATAAGACTTTCATATGTCAAATAACTTGCCATAGCTGAGAAGCTTCAATTTAACATCATGGTAGAAATTGTTCAGGTAGGTGACAGCCATCAAAGTCATCCATGTTTCTTGGTGAGAAGTCCATGTACAAGATGAAGCCATAAAATTGCAGGGCATATGGGAATCAGAATCTAGCTACCCACAGATTAGTCTGAAAAGAGATATGAAAAAGATGAGGACACCAGCTAATTGTGATGAGGCTATAAACAAGAATTATGTCTTACTGGGAATTGGAGTGTTAGCACAAAAGCTGAGTCTATTTAGTAGTAAAAATAAAAAACACCAATCATATATTATGAATGTACTCTATGAGTAGAACTATGCTGTACACTTTGCATTCACAATGTCCAGTCCTGGCAAATTACTTATTCTAAGTCACACACATAATAACTATCTCAACTGAGATTCGTACTCAGGTCTACATAACTTCCAAGACTATTTAATTTCCATTATACATTATAAATTTACTTGTAGAGACTAAAGTAACATGGAGCATAGGGACAACCATGGCCCCAAAACGTTCAGGTACTTAGGTACTGGTTGAATGTAACTTCAACTGGCAAAATGACTAACTTTATAAAAGATCAGGGCTACTCTATATCTCAGGAGATGAGGAAAAACTGGTCTATTGAAGTAAACAATTTAAATAGAGAACTGGCTTATCAGTTAATATGTAAGCAAGTAAATAAATTCATTCACTCATTAATTCATTCATTCATTTATTCTGATATTGTTAGATAATCTTTTCAAATCTATATTGTTAAATAGTTAAAGATATACGGATATGTTACCTTTTTATTTTCCCACCCTTCTTGTCTATCACAGTCACACTGAAACTCTTCTTTCAGCCAGTATCATAATGGTAGAATTTACTGTATAGAAAAGAAAAGTAAACCTTAATTAGCAGCCTAAGTCTCAAACTCTCTGAGATATAGTTTCTCTGTCAAATAGGAATGATTATCATCATAAATTTATTGAAATAATGCAATTTAAGTTCTAATATTATTTTCATGATCTTTGTCAGCATCCTCCTTTTCTCTATTCTTCACACATCTCATTTTTTTAGATATAGAATAACTTACTCTCTCCTCCAAAGCATCATAAAGTATACCAAACATGTTCAATCCACATCAAATTTCAGTGGTATTTTAAGACATTCCCCCCCACACACACACTCTGAATACTCAGGCACTAACTGAGGTACCTGTTTAGGAACCAAAGAAAGATTTAAATATTTAACATAATATTTTGTTGATGATGAAAATTTGTCTTTTCCACTTTTTGGGTTTAATGGAAAAAAAATCTTTAATTCTAACTACTTTTCACTTCAACAAACAATTGATTACTTTTAACTTATCATAACAGGAATACCTTGCATGTCAAGTAGAAAGTAATACCAACTTGGATGGCTTTAGCACAGTGTCAAGACTTTGCCTAAGGTCTCCATCTTTTTTCATTATTCTGTGGTCACTCATGGTCTGGCAGGAGCCTCTATAGTAAAGCCAAGAGAAGAAGGAGAAGCTAACCCCAGAGGTTCTTGTGAATTTTATTTTTCATTTGGGAGAATTTTTATGCATTCTGCACACCTTAAAGGATACTAAAAATAATACTTGGTTTCTTAGTGTTTGATCATTCAAACACATGAATATATTATACTTCCAATTGTTGGAAAGTGAGGATAGATGGACAATCAATTGTTAATCAAATTTGATGGGACAGAAATAGTTGGGGTTAATGCTCACTTTGCAACATTGGCATCATTAGCTATCATGGTAAGTAACAGAGAGCTAGGATTAAAACATTCTCTACAGAAGAGATTGTATAATTTTCCAAGCTGCTTATAATTTATTAGTGGGGCTAAATAAACACATAACTATTTTATATATTTGTGTGATAGTAATAATTTGAAATATTTTTACTTTTAAATATGATTAGAAGTTTGAATATTGATAAATCTCATTTTTCAGTCATAAAATAAAACTTTACATGGTTTTCTTAAACAGATTTAATTAGGTCTCAAAGAAATCAAAAGTAATCTTCACGGGCACCCTTTTGCTTTCAAAGTTAATTTTAGATTTCCCACTTGTTTCTGAAAGTGTTTTATATCATGACCCACGCTTTCTACCATTATCTCCCAAGACTGCCTATATAAATGCCCAATAAAATAGAATTTAATTTTCTATTCCCTGACCACAATCTATGCTTTCCTGACAATGCCTTTGCCTATGCCCAAGAATATCATTTCCACTACTAAAAATTCTCTCTTTCAAGGTTTGTCAATGTCCACCACCTTTATGAATCTTATTATATTATCTTTGTTTCTTTTTCAGAACTGTAATGATACTTTGCTTGAATTTTTCTTTCAAATACAAATTATACAAACTGATTTTATAATTGAGTCAATAGATGTGGTCAATGAGTTAGTTTTCTATTGCTGCATAACAAATTATCAAAAACTTACTGACCAGAAACAGCACCCATTTATTAACTCACAGTTCTGTAGATCACACACCAAGCATGGTGTGGCTGGATTCTCTGTTCAGGGTATCACAAAGCCCAAATCAAGGTTTTCACCAGACTGTGCTCACATCTGAAGGCTAAAGGGAAGAATTCTCTGCCAACCTCATGCAACTTGTTGGCAGAATTCAACTTTTTGAAGTCCTAGAATTGAAGTCCCCCTTTTCTTGCTGGCTGTCAGCTGGGGGCCTCTTTCAGCTCCTAGAGGTTGCTTTCAGTTCCTTGCCCTTTGGCCCCCTCCATCTCAGAAACAAAGAAATCTCCCTCACATCAAATTCCTCTCATGATTTGAATTTCTTGAACTTCCTGAATTGTGACAAGCCAGAGGAAATTCTCTGTTATGAAAGGGGTCATGTGATTAGGTTAGCCTGACTCAGATAATCTCTTTATTTTAAGATTATGTGATAAATAATCTTAGTTACATCTGGAAAATCCTTTTTGCCATGCTATGTAATATAACCAAGGGAGAAAAGATCATGGAAGCCATTTTAGAATTCTGCCACAATTGAAGTTGTCAATATGCAAATTGCAAACATTGTTGCAATACACAGTTTAGTTGAGATGAAAAGAAAACTAAAATTAACCAATTAATTATTTTTCAAGCATATTTTTATCATATAAGTATATTCTTATAGTAATTATAACTGGCTGTTTCACTATTTGCTATGGATCCACATTGAGGTATAGCACACACTGACCTAAATACACAGTGAATTTTTTGTATTCTAATGGCTCTTATAAGTTTATTCTTTTTTTTGCGGTACGCGGGCCTCTCACTGTTGTGGTCTCTCCCGTTACGGAGCACAGTCTCCTGACGCGCAGGCTCAGCGCCCATGGCTCACTGGCCCAGCCACTCTGTGGCATGCGGGATCCTCCCGGACCGGGGCAGGAACCCGTGTCCCCTGCATCGGCAGGCAGACTCTCAACCACTGCGCCACCAGGGAAGCCCTATAAGTTTATTCTTGATGACTGCTGTTTTTCTAGATGAAAATAGCTGTTTCTATTTTTCGTCAGTAAACCTATGGACATTATATTCAACCATCAGGATAAGATCTAACCTAATGTTTTTGATAGTTAAAAAATGATACATAAATTTTCATTTGCATAATACAACCTGCTGGATTTATAGTTCTAAGCATGGGTATTATGTGTTCACAAACTCAAAGATAAATGGTGACTTAATTTATGTGACAGGCATACTATCTGGAACACATACCTTGATTTTATATAGAATATGTAGTATATTTTGTTTCCTGAAGTACCATGATCCCTTGAAGTATACCTTATCAAACAGACCAGACAAATGCTCAGAATGTTATTTAATACAAGAGTGCCATTAGGGTACAAAATGTTTATTCTCCAGTAGCTTTCCATTTCAGAAGCAAAACAAATACACATACATATTCTAACTCTATATTCATACATCATTAAACTATTTCACTTTTAGTACAGTTTTTTTTTTTTTTTTTTTTTTTTTTTTGCGGTACGCGGGCATCTCACCCGTTGTGGCCTCTCCCGTTGCGGAGCACAGGCTCCAGACGCGCAGGCGCAGCGGCCACGGCTCACGGGCCCAGCCGCTCTGCGGCACGTGGGATCTTCCCGGACCGGGGCACGAACCCGTGTCTCCCGCATCGGCAGGCGGACTCTCAACCCCTGCGCCACCAGGGAAGCCCTAGTACAGTTTTTTTAAGACATGTTAGATCAGAGCTATGCAAGGATGCCATATCACATGATTTACTTACTATGTTTTCATAGTAATGTCATATTATTTTAGTTGGAATTGCATGAGATGTTCTGTAGTAGAATCCTTTCTCCTCAATCAAGGAAATTATTGAATTAGCAACTTGAGCTCACTCAAAATTGCAAAGTTGAAGATGGTATTTAGAAAGTCATGTGTTTAAACTCAATTATTGTTTGCTAAGCTAGCCCCCCTTTTACAAAGAAACAACAAAAGTCGATCCTACTAATCAATCAACAATAACAATTGCAAAATGAATACAGTTGCCTAAAACTGACTCAGTTCCTCTTCTTTGATCAAAAGAGTTCTAATCTTATTTTCTTTTTTCATTCTTGACCCATTTTACACACACACACACACACACACGTGTTATATTACATTTAAGAAAAGAATCTGAGACCTTGAAGAACAGTTAATGATGCATGTTGTATTGGGTATGGGACTTTTTTGTTTGCTTGTTTATTTGAGCAAATATTGGCAATAGAATTTCTGTAAACCATTGTAGGCAATACATAGGATTAGACTGCAGACTCTGAATTAAAGTTGATAAAGTAATAAACTCAAATTTTGTAACCTAGAAAATATAAAACCAAAATGCATAATATTGTAAGCCATCTATTTAAAGAAAGAACATACTAGGAATAACCATAAATGTATTATATTCAACAATAGGTCTAATACTAGTTATTATTTACTTAATTTATCATGATATGAATATAATTTAAAGAAAGTGCCTACTACAGAAGCAGAGAGTGTCTAATGGACTTCAACCAGTCTCCTAATTCATCCCTTTCAGAAGATGGAAACCTATCCATTGTAAGAAAACTTGAGGACTTTTTAAAAATTCTTAAATTTTGATATAAGGATGTGTATGTTTGGGAGATATATTCAAACAACTAAAATTATGTGCCAAAGGAATTTTATTGAAAACTGAAGCAATCCGAAAGCCCTTTGATTTTTATTATAGACCTAAAAGGAAAAAAAATTATCCGTATAATATTCCTCAGAGTATGAAAGAGACTATAGGGAGGTTGCTTGACACAGTTAAAAAAATATTTCACAGGTAGCACAGACTCAATTCCAATAATTAGATGCTGTATGACTTTTGGAAAGTTATCTACCCTCTCTGAACTATGGCTTTCTTATCTATAAAAATATAATATATACTTATAGAACTGTTGGAGTATTAAATGTCATAATTTATATAAAGGAGATAGTAAAGTTCTTATAGAAAAGTAAAATAAGAATCAAATTTTAAAATTTTTTGTTGAAAAAAATTGCTTCCATACAACTTCTTATAACTAATGAAGACTATTTCTGTTCTCTTTGAAGTCACAAAGAGTAGTTCCTCCATAATTTGAAGAAACCCAAGTTCTTCAAATCCATTGTTTTATCTTCTAGTCCCCAAGATATATATCTTGAGTCTCTTTAACATTTGAGTTGTTTTAAGATATTCAGACCATTAACTCTTTTAGTTAACTTTCTTCAGTTTATCTAATAGAAGCTAGAAATGAACATCACATTCAAGCAATAGATTTGACTAGCATGAGTTGAAAAAGAGTCTCCCTTTCTTTTATTATGACAGAATACTTCCATTAAAGATGGCCAGAGTAGTGAAACAGTTTTATCCTTCAATATTGGCTCATATTGAGCTTGTCCACACTAAATCTTCTCTTTCTCTTCCAATTTACTGCTATTTGTGAAATGTTTCAATCTATTCACATGTTATCTGTAATGTATTTATACTGGCATAATTCACCTAGTCTTCAATATCCATTTCTATAGAAATTTTTCTGAATTATGCTTATTAAATTTCTGATGAACAAATCAAGAAAAAAAGAATTAACTATGTGATTCTACATAATGGCCACATTCAAGAACAGAATGATAGATATAATGATACATAATGGTGCTTTGATCTTTACTCAAAAGCTCAAGTACTTCAGACACATGAGGGGTTCATAAGGTGATACTGCTCTCGTACGCAACACACACAAAAAAATACAAGCTATTGGATATTTATAGCATTATCTTGTGTGCAAAACTATTACTATGGAAACAGACCTAACATTATTCCAATAATGTTAAATTTTAGTCCATTCGCCTATGATCATGTTCATTTATAAACAAACTGGTAGATAGTCTTCCAATTTAAAATCACTTATCAGGCTTTATTATTAAGATAAATGTGTCTCATTTGTGACAGCACTGGACACCTAAGATTTAAATTTAACTTAAAATTTTCCATTATTTCAAAAGCAGTCAATGATTTTTGACCTACTGTTGCTATTAAAATACATAATATTAACTCTGCCAGAGGTTATTATAAATTAATAAGGAACTGATTATAGAAAGGGGAAAACTGAGGACCTAAATATGAGAAATGAAGTTAGATTTATAAGTTGATGTCTTTTATTTATTGACATGTAATTGACATATAACATTGTGTAAGTTTAAGATGTACAATGTGTTGATTTGATACATTTATATGTTGCAATATGTTTATCACCATAGTGTTAGCTAAGATCTCTGTCATGTCACATAATTATCATTTCTTTTCATAGTGAGAACATTTAAGATCTAGTCTCTTAGCCCCTATCTTACACCACTCACAAAAATTAACTGAAAAAAAAAAAGATTAAATACTTAACATATGACCTGAAACCATAAAACTCCTAAAGGAAAACATAGGGAAAAATCTCTTTGATATAGGTCTTGACAATGATTTCCTGGATATGGCACCGAAAGTACAAGCAACAAAAGCAAAAATTGGCAAGTAGGACTACATCAAACTAAAAAGCTTTTGCCCAGCAAAGGAAACAATCAAGAAAATGAAAAGGTAACCTATGGAATGAGAAATATTTGAAAATCATATATCTGATAAGGGGTTAATACCCAAAATAAATAGGCAGCATATATAACTCATAGCAAAAAGTAAATAATCTGATTTTAAAAATGAGCAGAGGAACTGTCTAGACATTTTTCCAAAGAAGGCAATTTTCAATATAAATGGCCAACAAGTATATGAAAAGATGCTCAATGTAACTAATCATCAGAGAAATACAAATCAAAACCACAATGAGATATCACTTCATACCTGTCAGAATGGCTATCATCAAGAGACAAGAGAAAACAAGTGTTGGGATGGATATAGATAAAAGAGAACATGTGCACTATTGGTGGGAATGTAAATTGGTACAGCCACTATGGAAAACAGTATGGAGGTTCTTCAAAAAACCAAAAATAGAACTACCATATATTCCAGCAATCCCATTTCTGAGTATATATCCAAAGGAAATGAAAACAAGATATAGAAAAGATATCTGCACTCCCGTGCTTATGCAGCATTATTCACAATGGCCAAGATTTGTACCCAACTAAGTATCTGTCGACAGATGAATGGATAAAGAAAGTATGGTATGTATACCCAATGGTGTATTATTCAGTCATGAGAAAGAAGGAAATCCTGCCATTTGCAATAACATGGATGGACCTTGAGGGCATCATATGAAGTAAGTGAGACAATGAAAGATGAATACTGTTATGATATCATTTACGTGTGAAATCTAAAAAGCCGAACTCATAAAAACAAAGAGTAGAATGCTTGTTACCAGGCACTGAGTGGGGTGGGGGAATTAGGGAAAAGTTTGTCAAAGGCTACAAAGTTGCAGTTTGAAGATGAATAAGTTCTGAAGATTTAATGCAGAGCATTGTGGTTATTGTCAACAATACTCATATACTTCAAAATTGAAAGTGTCTTTTAGGAGAATATTTTTATTGAATTTCTTATTCCTGACAGCCTTAGACTCATAATTTGGGAACAAAATTACTAATATCTTGGAAAATGTGAAACAATATGTCAATTTTAAGAGCTTAAACTTGGAGTATGATGTTTGGATTCAAAACCTGATCCAGCATCATTAGCCTTGTGACCTGATGTAAATAACTGAATATAACTGTGCTTCAGTTTTATCATTCGTAAAATATGAATTGTAGAAATCACTATTTGATTAAAGCAATAAGGAATAAACAAGATTATGGCTTCATATTGCTTAGTGTAGTACTTGATACCTTAATAATAATGGCTGTTGGAAAAAATAAAATCTAGAGTGAGAAACAGTAATTCTTAAATTCTTAACCACCCACTTAAAGCTGGTAATACTACAGGACAAATAAGACACTGGTGGCCGCTATTGGCATCGTGGGGGGTCAATTAAAGAAACAGAGATGGCAGAACAGATCCCACAACTGTTACAGTCTTATATGAGCCCCGGGAGTCAGGAAGTAGTGGTGCTCAAATATGCCATAGAGTCCCAGGCTAGACTAAAGTAGAGGACTTCTGCAAATATCAGAGTTGATACAGCAACAATGGTGATTTATTTTGAAAGCTGATGATGTATTGCATTTTTGGAAAACATCCTTAGAAGGCTAAGCGTGGGAACTTATTGTGTATCTTTTCCCTTTTCAAATAAAAATTACTACTCCCGAAGTCAAGAGATACCTATTTACTTGACATTTCACTGTTTACACATGTCACATTGTTATATTTCATATTTATAAAAAAGAATTGTAAGAATTTTACAAAGAAATAATTATTATCCCCATTTTTAGATAGAGAAATTGAGGTTAAGAATGACTTAATCACTATTCAAGATTATTCAGTGAATAGTTGGCAGGGCCAAGAGAAGAGCTCCTAGTCCCATTTTTGTTGTTGTTTGTTTTACCTTTCCCTCTTAACTTCTCAAACTATTCAGCTAATGGATTGACTAGCTTTCGAAAATACGGAAGTGATTTATCTTACTGTATTATTATGTTAAACGACGGTGGAAGGGTACCTATAAAATATTGAATAGTGATATAGAACGATGATTGGGGCAGGAAATGAGGAAAATAATAAAAACTCGGTGTCTTAATAAGGTCTGGCAACTCTAAGTTTTCTACTAGGTTATTGGTGTTAACATGGGGTTACTCAGAACCATAAAGAAGTACTAAAGAAATAATAGAACAGGGCATACGTCAGGTGGAATGTACCCCCAAACACATTTCTTATATTTGCCTCAGCTCCAGAAATTATGGATTTTTTGTAAGTTTTTTGAATTTAGGAATTAGTTCTTTTATTTAGCCTATAGCTTATAAATGCTATTATGTGACCTCACTCCTATCTGGGAGAAATGTGACTTTTTTCTTTACAATTTAATGAAGTAAGGAAAAGGTGCAAATGTTCTATTATCTTGTTTGTGCTGATGCTCAGCTAGAGTTTAACAAGGTGGTCTGTTTATAGGCAGCATTTTCAAGCATTCCAAGTAGATTTATGTTTCCCTGAGTTATAAAGAGCAAATATAATATAATTACATGTGTGTTGGGAAATAATGCTCCATATATATTTTTAACTGATTTTCTGATGAAACTCATTGGAATCTTGCTTTCTGTTCATGACAGCAACACTCAGGTTGCCACTCTCATTGCATGAATCATCATCACACTGGACAAGGTAACCTGTTCACCATAATACACTGGGTCAGAGGAAAGGATGTTGTTTCTTATGTGGAGGCCACCACTGCATGCCAGTGGCATGGCCCATATCAACTCCTAACAGATTGACTACAACTGTGATTTCTCACCACCTTAGAATTTTTTCAGTTATTGATGTGTTAGCTCGAGGTATACTGACATGTTTCTTAAAAATAAACTTATGGTATATCTTTGGCTTTCCAGACTGGCTACAGTTTGACAGCCTCTGCTTCTTATGGCAGAAACTACTCAACAATGAGCTGATAGTTTAACTCTACTTCTCTCAGCTTTTCCTGGTCCATACACCATAATAAGGCAGTTTGATCATTAAATGCAGCTGTCCCTATAATGAGATAACCTTCACTTTTCTGCTTCCTGGGTGATAATCATGAGGAAAGGCTGGGGGATTACAGAGACATATTTGAAGATTTAGCTGTGATCATTTCTGGGCATAGTATGTCATTCTTTATATTAACGGCAACTAAGACAGTGTGGTTGGCATACCCTATGGCTGGCAGCCTGGTTGAAAGACTGCCTAGGGGATTTGGAACTGTATCGTTAGACCATTCAAGATAGCTGTTCTCTTGCTCTCTGTATAACCCCTGCTCGATCAGTCCCTGCTTTACTATCCAATCCTGTAAATTATAGGTCTTAATCAGTAACTGCCTATGTGCTGGTGCCCTGCCCTGACACTTGTTTCCCTGACAACTGATGAGCCAACCTGATGTCAATTCCGCCTATAAATGGTAGCGTCCTCCCTGGAGTAGCGAAGATTGCTGCCTTGTCCTGCCAGCTATTTGACATACATGATGGGGTGTCAATCCAGGACCTTTTGCTTCTGATTTGTAAGATTCCCTATCCAATAAATCATGGATGTCTCTGGGCTCTTTCTTGGGTCTTGAGACTGGGCAATTAAAGGGCTTGCAGGCCTATGGGGTGTAGCCCAACAGAACTAAATCTAGTTAACTTATATGAAAATATCTTGTTCCACTTGCATCCAGCCCTTCTGGACAAAGGTCTGTTTGCAAGTAGGGAAAGTTGGGAGGGAAAAGTGAAATTATAACTACTGAAATGAGACATACTAATTTTATGACATTGGAAGAAGAGCAAAAACCCCTAAACCTGGGAAAAGAACAGCTTAGACCACAAGACGTGCAGGAGAGTTGTATTAATGATCTTTTTTCTTCAGAACTACGTGTGTAGCTTTTCTCCAGAAGGAAAATGCTCTGGTGCTGCTCTAGCAAACTTTACAAGTGTCTTGAATTTAACTAATTGCTGAGTCTGACAATAGTAGCAAGCTGTTTTGTTAACTTGTAAGTAACATAGCATGTCAGACCCTTCACAGGTTAAGACTCAACAATGTATAACTGACATCCCATTACATATATAATTAGCCCACAGTTACTGGAAAATGTTAAGCCTAAGATAATCAATAGCAAAAGTTTTATTTTCAAATACAGAATACATTTTTGAAATTGTATTTTCTTTGAAACTGGCTTTATACTATTGAACATTTTGAAGTTTTAGATGACTATATAAATATTTAAAGTGAATATCCTTGTCTACAGCATCTTCCCTAAAAGTAACAAAACAAAGGTGATAATTGCTATTATATAACTTTAAAAAGATTTACATTTCCAAATTTTTAAAGGAGTAAGTGAATACCAACTCTGTGATTTTAATAGATGTTAGGGCAATAAGGACAGCCATGAAGAAACTGGATTATAGGCAAATAACATTGGGCCAAGTTAAATGGGACAAAATAGTAGTGGGCATTCAGTATTTTCTTACTATGGATCTTTGATGTAGCCAGAAAAACTTTAGGGTTGGACAGAAATGAATTTATATATGATTCATACAAATATAATGGAGGCAGATTCTTATTCCGTCTGTCTTTTCTTCATAAAATGTTCAGTTGTGACGATTGAGATAAAGATAAAAAATTCTGAAAAATACTAGGCTCTTAGTCAATGGTAGTTATTTTTATTAAAGATAAAGAGAAAATATATATGAAGAGAGATGCAAATATTTATATATGTGCAGTTTTAAGATACCTTTAAATAAACATTTTATATGACATACATGTTTATTCTTAGAAAATAGTATCATTTTAAAATGTAATATGTGAAATTATATAAAACTACCAAAAATAATTTTTGAATGAATTTATTAAATGATACTCTTGAGACACAAAATTATTTCCTTTACAGGAAATACTTTTTAGATAGTCTTATATGTTTTTGAATTAATTATAGCATAAATATCAAAGCACAAACATGATCTACAAGTGAAAAAGAACAATTAAGTTCAACTACAGTTAAGGTCTGAACCTGAGAATCTGATAATGCATTCACAAAATTTTATTTCTGTTTAAATTTTCAATGTCAAAGTTTTTTTAATAGAGTCCCATTATCTTTATAAAAGCCCTAAAGAGTTTTAGATTATTTAAATTCACGTTGTGAAGTGTTTAGTAGGTAAATAATATTGTTAGGAACTAAAACCCATGTTTTTTAAAAAATTTGTTGAAGTATAGTTGATTTACAATGTTCTTTTAGTTTCAGGTATACAGCAAAGTGATTCAGTTATATATATATATGTATACATATAATATGCATATAATTATATATATATATATATATATATATATATATATATACACTTTTTGGATTCTTTTCCATTATAGTTTATTGCAAGATATTGAATATGGTTCCCTGTGCTAGATAGTAGGTCCTTGTTGTTTAGCTATTTTATACATAGTAGTGTGTATCTGTTAATCCCAAACTTCTAATTTATCCCTCCCCTGCCTTCCTTTTTGGTAACCATAGATTGTTTTCTATGACTGTGAATCTATTTCTATTTTGTAAATAACTTCATTTGTATCATTTTTTTAGATTCCACAAATAAGTGATATCTTGTATTTGTCTTTCTTCATCTGAGTTACTTCACTTAGTATGACAATCTCTAGGTCCATGCATGTTGCTGTGAATGGCATTATTTCATTCTTTTTAATGGCTGAGTAATATTCCATTATATATATATATTATACACACACACACACACACACACACACACACACACTTCTTCTTTATCTATTTAAAATCTGTCCATGGACACAGGTTGCTTCCATGTCTTGGATGTTGTAAATAGTGCTGCTATGAACCTTGGGGTGCATATATCTTTTCTAATTAGAGTTTTTTTCTTTTCTGGATATATGCCTAGGAGCAGAATTGCTGGATCATATGATAACTCTATTTTTTTAAGGAACCTCCATAATGTTCTCCATTATTATTAATTGGCTGCACCAATTTACATTCCCATCAACAGCATAGGAAGGTTCCCTTTTCTCTACACCCTCTTCAGAATTTATTATTTGTAGACTTTTTGATTATGGCCATTCTGACTGGTATGAGGTGATATGTCATTGTAGTTTTGATTTGCATTTCTCTAATAATTAGAGATATTTAGCATCTTTTCATGACCATCTGGATGTCATCTTTAGAGAAAAGTCTATTTAGGTCTTCTGCCCATTTTTTGATTGGGTTGTTTGAGTTTTTTTGGATATTGAGTTGTATGAGCTGTTTGTTATTTTGGAAATCAAGCCCTTGTCAGTCGCATCATTTGTCAATATTTTCTCCAAGTCCCTCAGTTTTCTTTTCATTGGTTTTATAGTTTCCTTTGCTGTGCAAAAGCTTGTTAGTCTGTTATGTCCCATTTGTAAAACCCATGTTTTAATACTTACTTATTAGCCAAGGAAATAGAAGTCTATACTGAAATCCAAGGAGTTTAATGTTGGTTTTTTGTTTGTTTTTTAAAATTTTATCTCTACTGTCAGTATAGGAATTTGTTTGTGTGATTTTTTTCCACTCTACTATGACTCATTAATAGTCCACATGATTCTCTTTAGCTCTAAGAGATGACCTAAACACCTTTTGTATAAAGGAAAAATGAGAAGTCAAAACTCCAGTGGAAACTCAGTTTTCTTCCTGAAGCTGAATGCATTTGCATTTTTCACTTTTTGTTTGAGACAACAACTTGGCTGTGTCTTCCAGCAGATAACATAGATAAGAAAAACAGCAACAGTAATATCAACAAAAAAAATCAATAAATAAAGATGTTTCACTTTTCCTTTGATTTGTTATTCCATGTTACCAAAAACTGCACTGACTTTCTCAAGAGTATTCATAATCTTCAGGAAGATGCAATAGTAAAACTATTCAATGAACAACTTTAAAAATCATAAAGTTCATTTATTTAGATGTGATTTTTAAATTTTTCAAAGTATTGTTAGTAACTCTAATGTCTGAATTCATTTTGTTATATTAAGATATATTTCCTCACATTTGCATACTAGTAATTGTTCTAGCAATAATGTACATAAACAAAATGTCAATAAGCAATTAAAAAGCATTATCCAAATATTTTAATATATATGATCCAAATTAAAATCGATAATCATACTTTATTTGAATACAATTAACATACAATAATTGCTTTTTACAAAGCTTGCAGTCTATATAAAAATACTCTTAGGTAGGAAACACATTAAAAAGATTTTTTAAATTTGGCATATTGTTAAGAATGAATCTGTGTAATTCCAAGTACTTGTAAAATACATGATTTCTTATATACCCATTGCAAGATGAATTACAGTTGAGCGCTGGGAAATAGAAAAACAGTTAACTCATTAGATTAATTACCTCTTCCTATCTCTTAGTAATACAATGGGGTAAGAGAAGCTGCTGATCCAAAACTTAACAAGTTTCTCTCAATGTTTTCATATTTCAATAGAATCATTTAGAAAAGTTTATCCTGGCAACAAAGCATTGACAGATAAAATGCACAACTTCCACTTCTGGGCAAGATGGAATATTAGGGACTGAATTTACTGGGCTGCCTGAAAAAAACTGAACAAAAATGCACAAGGTACCTGAACTGATGTTTCACAGGGTGTCTATCAGGTAACAAAAGACAATGTTTGCTGAGACATGAGAAACAAATGAGGTGAGTTTTATCATTACCCAGTTGAATCAGAAACAAATGAAGTAAGCCCTCTGTTTACCCAGCTGACTGTCTTGAGAGACTTTCCACACCAAGGCACAAGGAGCAGGAATCCAGGCAAATCCAAGTGGAATCCTTGAGTTGAGAAATAAGAGCTAAGAGCCTGGGGATAACAAGGCAACTGGAGTTCGCACAGAAAAGTTATCTGAGAGGAGAAAGCTGTATAAAGATAGAATTTCAGAGATCTTCAGAGACTCTATCACATGTTTAGCTAAGCATTGATGAACATGTTCATTAAATTAAACTATCCAAGGTTGTAGAAATAATCACCGAAAAGGAATAGAGGTAAAAATCCCCAGAGATGCAGGACTTGGAATAGTACCTGTTCCCAACAGGTAGTCTGGAAAACCTCATGATTCACAAGGCACTGGATAGGGTATAAAGAAGGCTCTAACCTTAGTAGTGGAGAGTGATTAGCCCTAGACAGAGAACAACTTCAGCCTTGTCTAAAAAAAATCTTAGGAGCAAGACTCTAAAGGAAAACTAGTGTGACAATGTTCAAGAAAAATATTGTGACCACAGGAATTCAAAATTATTTAGCACCAATAAGGTAAAATGCTCAGACTGGCATCCTATTAAAAATCACTAGTCTTCAAGGAAAGAAGAAAGTATACCCATAAAAGAAGAAAATTAGTCAATCAAAACTAACATAGATGATAAACTTATCAGACAATAACATCAAAACCCTTATTATAACTGTATTACAAATACACACTGAACATCTGTCAAGATAGATGATATATTGTGTTCTAAAACAAGCTTCTATAAAATAAAAAAGATTCAAACCCATAGAAAGTATTCTTCTATTATACACTGTGACCAAATTAGAAACCAATAAAAGAAGGACTTCTGGAAGAGCCCCCAAGTTTGGAAATTCAATAATGTAACTGAATAACTCATTATTCACTGAAAAAATAAAAGAATAAATGAGAAAATATATGTGAACTTAAAATGAAAACATGCCTATCAAAATGTGTGTGATGCTGCTAAGGTGATATCTTGGAGGAAATTTTAGTGCTAAATGTCAATACTAGAGAAGAAGGGTCTCATATCAAAGATCTTAGATCTAAGAAACTAGAAAAAGATGAGCATATTAAAGCCAACATAAGTTGAAGAAAGAAAATAATGAGGATCAAATTAGAAATCTGATATAAGACAGGAAAACCAAAGACTGATTATTTTAAAAGATAGATAATATGTATCTCCCTCTAATGATTATAATTCAGATCATGATAAGATTTTGGTTGTTCTCTCGCCCACTATCTACCCAGTTTGATCAGGAAAACAGAGAAGACACTTAACCAATATCAGGATTGAGCAAGGTCTTACCACTAGAAAATATACTCATTTTAAAAGGAAAATAAGGGAATGTTATAAAAAAAACTTTATTCCCAATTTATTTTAGAACTTAAGGAATCGACAAACTCCTTAAAAGATACAGACTACCATGCTCACTTGAAAGACATAGACTGAAAAGCACTGTATCTATTAATGATATTGAATTTGTAGTAAAGACAACTTTCCACAAACAAATCTTGGCACAGATGGCCTTATTAGTAAATTATAAAACATTTAAAGAAGTAATACCAATTCTACAAAAACTTCTGGAAAGCTGAAAAAGAGAACACTTCCCAACTAATTTTATAAGGCTAGCATTACCCTGATACCAAAATCAGACAAAGACAAGTGAGAGATCAATATAATAATATACCACTTTAATATCAAAATTGGGTATGGAAAATAGTCATGGAAAAATTCATAAACAAGCAAGAAATGAACAGTAATGCATCTGTCACATTTTATATAAAAAGTAACTCAAACTAGATTACAGACATGAATGTAAAACTTAAAGCAAAATCTTTTTAAAAGAATCTAAAAAGAAGCCTTTCTGACCTTGAGTAATGCAAACATTTCTTAAAACCAATAATAAAAGCATGATCCATAAAAGAACAAATTGATAAATTGTACTTCATCAAAATTATAAACTTATTTTTAAAAGATGTTGTTAAGCAATGAAACGGTAAGCCACAGACCATACAAGCCTAGAAAAAATGTTTGAAAATCATATATCTAATATAGAACTTACATCCATAACATATTATCAAAACTAAACAATAAACAAATTAAAAATAAGCAAAATAATTTACAGATATTGAACTGAGCATATACGAATGGCAACTCAGCATATGAAAAGTTGCTCAAAATATCGCTTGCTAAGGAAATGTGAATTAAAACCACAGTGAAATACGTCTACATGTCTATTAGAATCACTAAAATTAAAAGACTTATCATACCCAGTTTTTATGAGCAAGTAGATGAACTGGAACACTCATGCAGTGCTGATGGGAATACGTAATGTTATAACCATTTTGGAAAAGAGTTTGGCTGCACCTTAAAAATTTAAACATTCCATTCCTGAATATTTACCCAAGAGAAATGAAAGTAAGTACATATAAAGACCCAATTCAAGGGAGGTATAGAATTCATTTAGCATAACCTGTTCCTATAACAGGTGAGAAATAGCAGACTTGGAGAGGGGGAATGATTTTAAATAACTTTAAACATAAAATTCTGCTCCTCTGCCTTAACATAAAATGTAATAGTTTTCTTTCAAAACTTGTAATTGTTTTAGCTGCAATTCTAAATATTTTTTTTTCCTCTTGAATTAAGCCAAAACCACTTTCTCTTTAACAAATATATACTTGTCACCTCCATGTTAGTTCATGTTATCCAGTAAATGTACCTCTGTCAAAGTCCTTGTCATATACATAATTTTTTCATTTTTATTTTTCTTTCTTTTGAAAAAGAGACAATTTGACAATCCATTTGAGAAGTAATCCTGATTGTTTCTTTTTAATAAGGTAAGGATTATCAGTATAGCTCACTTCTGATCTGTCAATATGATTTTTCAAAGAGGTGTTTCCTCTGCTTACTCCCCTCAGAAGCAGACTGTGGGTTTTTCACCATTCCTGGTTACCAATGCTAGTAGGGAATTTGGTGACACAAAAGCTTATACTGGGGACTCCTTTAAATGGAGATTTTTCACACTTTTTTGAATGCACCAGAAATTAAACATTTTGGGCTCCAAAGACTATAAGTTCTCTGTCACAACTACACAACTTTGTCAATGCAGCCAGAAAACATGGAAACAAATGAGTATGACTAATAAAACTCTATTTCTAAAACAGATAGCGGGCTGGATTCTGCCTGTGTGCTAAAGTTTGCTGACCCCTGCTCTAAACTATGAAGAACTAAAGAAAAATTAATCTTCAAAGTTGTAAACTCATAGAGTGTCTGCCTACTGACAATAAGGATGATGGTAACATTGGCAATATTAACATAACCTACATCTTCTTGAGCCCTAGGATGAAGGATTTAAATATGTTTTTCCATATATTCATAAAAATAACTTTATAAACTCAACTCCTATTTTACAGATGAAGAAAATTACCCTCAGAAAATTTTAGTAACTTGCCAAAATCAGTCTGATAATAATCAATAGAGGAAAAAAATTTTAAAAACAGGCTTTTCTGGCTCTTAACAACCAAGCTATAAATATAAAAATGCTGAGGACAAGCTAGCTTAAAAGCCTTGTAATGTCTTTGTTCTGAAACACTTTGGCTGTTTGGTCCATATTCATCCTCCCATGAAATGGAATGGTGAATTGAATAGCATCCAACCTAATTAATATAAATAATAACTGGACCCACAAAGTCAGAAGTGACCTCATTCCTAATAGTCTGTGAGTGGGTTATCTAAAAAATTTTGCAGGATATTTTCACTTCGGCACCTTTTATTCACTTCAATAAAGAATCAGGATTAAAATGTTGATCATTAATAATCATACCTTTGGTATTACATTGCACAGGTTATCCGATTGGCTGGACTAACAAGAAGAAAATTGACTAAGTATTATATTCATGATTGTTTTGAGTATGCTTGAATAGAGCAGAAACAATAGGACTGATTACAGCATCACAAAGTCAGGTAGTTGTTGGTTTACATCCTATGGAGCTTCTAGGATGTAACCTGAAACTGACCCCCTTACACAGAGGGCAGGGAGAGAGGAAGAAAGAGAGAGACCATTTCAGATTGGTAAGTGGCAGGTTTAATAAGCAAGGGAACTTACTTACGAGGCTTACCTTGGGTGGCCACAAAACTAGTACTTGCCTGCAGAATCTTAAACATTTATAAAGAGGCCTTAACTGGGTTCCAACATGAACACAGTCCATATGGTCTTATTACCACATTACTATCTCAAGGCCTTATCCTTGGGGCAGCTTCTGGGAGTGGGGAAGGCAAGTGGAACACATATTCCAAGGACAGGGGAGGGGGTGAGAAGCCTCCAATTTCCTGGGTCCATCTCGTGGTTCAAACCATTGGTCTCTTCCTCTTGTAGTAGTACCTGGAAATAGGGGCCCAAGGTTTTAGAGTTCCAAAATCAGGGATCCAGTGTAGAATAAAAGAGCAACAGGCAAAGAGGAGTACAGTGGACCCTTGAACAGCACAAATGTTAGGGATTTGTGATCCCTGCAGTTGAAAATACATATATAACTTATAGTCAGCCCTCCACATATGCAGTTCCTCCATATCTGTGGTTCCGTATCTGTGGATTTAACCAACCAACATTGTGTAGTACTGTAGGATTTACTATTGAAAAAAAAACTTGTGTATAAGTGGACCGATGCAGTTAAAACCTGTGTTGTTCAAAGTATATAAGATAATCAAGTATGGCTGAAAAAAGTGAAGAGTTTTCTCTGATCACACACAAGCTGAGATTGAGGAATCTAGGCAATCAGTGGAGTGATGTTAAAATAGCAACAATAAGGGATTAAAGTTGTTGGTGAAGTAAAATTTCTTTGATCCAGTAATTTATTACAAACTTCTTTATTGAGCAGAACTGGTGATAGGAGCAGAGGGAGTGCCTAAATTCTGATGTAAATTAAAAGTGATGATTTTCTATTTGCAGATGGAATAGATTGTTGATGGAATAGGTGATCTAACACTGTTGAAGCAGGAGTAAAATAAAAATCACAAGTAGAATTGACAGTCTGTGTTCTTATGAAAATACCTTCCATAGTGGAAGGAAAACTGTATTGTTCAGAATTTTATCCTAGCACAGTGCCTGACATACACTAATCACTTAAATGTTTGACACAATGAATCAGAAGATGGATGGAAAGATAGTTCGCTGGTTGGGTAAGTGAGTGAAGCTGCATAAATGTAACCTGAGAGTTAGTTTTCCCCCAAACAAAAGCATTAGGAGGGAGTTTGTATGTCCTTCAGTTCAATTGTTTCATTTTACAAATAAAGAAATTGTTTCTTAGAATAATCAGGATTCAAGTTCCAAGCTCATCCATGAAGTAGTAGTGTCATCTTGTGAATATCTTTGTCCCTTGTGATATGCAAAATATGAGATACACTATCTCTAAGCTTGAGAAATATAAATTTTAGTTAAATCAAATATTCTATAATTTAATTGCTATATGAGTGAATTGCTACTGGAAATTATGATAAATTATAATAAAAATAATTTCAATTTAGTTATTTGAAGTTTGTGCTACTTTCCGCACCTCTGTGACAATATCTGTGGTAGGGCTTTTGTAACTTGGTTCATTGTCAAAGTACCTGACCATGCCTCTAAAACATGACATATGAAAGGCTACATATTTAAAAACCTTCAACTAAACCTTTTATGAAATAAATTATGTAAAATTACATACATGAACTCAAAATCATCCATTTGTACCAGAATTCATCCAGGCACAATGATTTTTTAGCAACTTAGTGATGGCATTCCACAGTTGGAAAAATTTTACCCTTTCATTACACGAAAGCATGTATGAAAATTGCATTCCTATATGGACTTAAACATTTGACACAGGAAGAAATAAAGAAAATGTGACTTTAACATAAAAAGTTTAATGCCTTAATTTTAAAAAGTGACATTTTAAAAACCTCTTTAATTTTCATAATTTTAAATTTTTGATGTTAATTTCTGCATAATTATTACTTTAAGGCTTCATTGAATCAAACGTAGGGCTGAGTTCCTTAACTAAAAGTTCTTTATTGACCGGTGGATATAAAATGTGTAGCTGTCATTTAACCATATGGTTTTATGGCCACAGTGTAACCCCTGACACTTGTAAGATTCCTGAAGATGGTGAGATATAGGTAGAAATGGCCCTCTGCTCCATGCTTTCCCCATCTTCACCACCACTATCACATATCCAGTCTCTGCTCCTTGAGGGAATTTTTTAAAAAAATCTTAAAATAGTTTATTCTATCATGTATCTTTACTTGTAAAGTAAATGCTTCTGAAAGATTTTCTAGGCGGGTGGATGGGTGAAAGGTTAGAAATTACCCTTTCCAAACTTGTAAACACTCATGTGTAAAACTTTGCTGACATCTAAATATGATTCTCTTTAACAGCATATGCCTTAGCATTTGATATCTAAACCCATTCATTGTCAGCCAGGGGCTGATTTTTCTTATGTAATTATGCAGTAAGTCAATTGGATTATGGATTGCATAGCTTGAACCCCTAACCCTCAGGACCTCAGAATGTGACCTTACTTGAAAAGAGTCTTTACAGAGATAATCAAGTGAAAATGAAATCATAGAGTGAATCCTAATCCAATATGACTGGTGCCTTTATAAAAAAAAGGATGTTTGGACACAGATAAATATGCAAAAATGGAAAATGATCGGAAGAGACACAGAGAGAACTCCATGTGAAGATAAAGGCAGAGATTGAGGGGATGCATCTATAAGCCAAGGAACTCCAAAGAGTGCTGATCAACCAACCAGTAGGGGCTAGGAGAGAGGCACAGAGCAGCTTCTCCCTCACATCCCTCAGAAGGAACCAACAATGCTAACATATTAAACTTGGATTTCTAATATCCAGAACTGTGACACAGTAAATTTATCTTAATTAAACCACCCAGTTTGTGATATTTTGTTATGACAGCTCTAGAAAACTATCACACTGGACAAGATATTTTTTTTTAAGTAACATGGCAATTATCCAGGAAATAGAAACAAAAGACAACTTAAAAAAACCTAGAAAATTAAGGCAGCATTTCCTTATAATTAGAGGTTTCATTTGTTTTTATTCTCGTCTTTCTTGAAAAGTGTTATGTTATTCAATATTTTTTTTTAAATTTGTGTATAATGTGTATCTCATTTAGTACTTAGGGTTATGTACTATTAGAATAAAATTATAAGAACATAGATGAAAAAGATTAATGCCTCCTTTAGGATGATATTTACCTTTTGAAGAAGATAGAAGGTGCACGCCATTGGATAGCAAGGGGAGTTCAGCAATTCAATCAGTTTATTTCTTTAGGACAACTGAAATACATATGGGACATTTTTAACATTTGTTAAATCCAGGTAATCACTACGTTGGTGTTTGTTATAATATTCTCTGTACTTTTATTATCTTTCTTATTATGGTCAAAAACACATAACTGAAAATTAACTATATTATCCATTTTAAGTGTATAGTACATTGGTGTTAACTATATGCACACTGATGTACAGCACATCTAGAATATTTTCATCTTAAAAAATTGAAAATCTATATCCATTGAACTGTAACTTCCCTTTGTACTTTTACTATCTTTTATATATCTTATAGTAAAAAAAAAAATCACATATTTATATGTGAATTTTTTAGCTTTAGAAGACAAAGATATATTTCTAATTAATAGTGTATATGTAGGAGGCCAGAGATAATCCCATGTGAGATACTGATGGTTGAAATGGTTCACTAATTCATGGCTTTGACATAAGACTTCATACACAGTTAGGGATAACTAGGTCTGTGTACTCAAGTGTATGTCGTGGAATTTACCCATCACTATATTCTCCTCCCTACTTCGAGTATCCTAGAGCTACACAGAATGCCAGTAAGACATTTATTCCTCCATGACATTTGGCTAAATGAGAAACAATTGGGGGGCAAATTTAATTTGTAGCTAACATGGTATCCAAGATTTCACGTTTGGAAATAAGGGTATTATCTATGAGATGCCTAAAGCAGAGCTCAAATTTGGGTATGTTAACTGACAGGGTTAGTTAACTCATTTAGTAAATTATATCTTTCTTCTCAGATGTTCCAGGTCTAAATTCTGCATAGTCTTTGTCCAAAAGTCTTGTCACTTAACACAGTAGATGTATTTTAAAAATTAATCCTAAAAAAAAGTTCTTGAACAAAGTCACAACTCAAAGAAAAGGAATGTGAGTGTGTTTCATAGGCATTCAAGTAAAGGAGATCAAATGATACATGTTTTGCTTTAACTATTGTGTTATTACCACTCTTTTCTAAGACAAATATAATAATAGTCCATTTTACAGCAGGCCACCTTCTAAAATTATTGATTTTTCTAATAGGAATCCAGGAAGACTTTATGATATGAATACACATTGTCTTCTTACCTGTGATATTTGCTTTTTAAGGGTCCAGAAATAATGTCTTTAGGGAACCACTGAAGATCATATTCATTTTTTCCAGTAATGTCAAATGAAGTCCTTGTCTTCATTATTGAAAAAAATGTATTTTGATGTAGTGGGAGAAAAAATCTCCAAACTCTTATTTTTCAAAAAAACAAAAGTAACATTTATAGGCTTTTAAAATGCAACAAGAAAGTAGATGGGGTTTTGAAGTATTTTACAGAGAGATAAAAGGATTTATATAAGTGCTACATGGGAACTCCATGGCAGATATTTGCTAAGGCAGACATTTTAGTTCCTTGGATGTTTAAGTCAGTTTTCATCCTGTTAACTTTAGATAATTATTAAAAAGGTTTTCATATAACTAACAGAATATATTAATTTAAATCTTTCGAGTATTCAAATTGTTCATTGATTTATAAGTTTGGTATTATAAAAATGGCCAATTTTGAAATATATTATTTTTCATCAATTAATAGAACAGTTAAAATTGACTGTTCATGTGGCATATTGTGTTTATAACATTCGGTAAGGTTTACGACAGGATATTTCCTTTACAGTTCTACAAATAGAGGAATCTGAGGTTACCCAGCTAGTAAGTTATCTGAGGTAACCTTGTTATTAAGTGGTAGAAATGAATTAGATGTTTCCTTTCCAAAGGTCACATTTGTAACAGCAAATAACAACTCTGAAAATTAGAAAAGGTACATATAAGGAACTTAATTTAGAAGTGAAATAATACTTAATATTTATTTTTTCATACTTTGTAATTCTTTTAATATTCAAATCCACTTTCTATTTACTCTCTTAATGATGGGAACGACTAAGAAGGTGTACTTCAATAGAAATTTGAAAGGGTTACCTCATTTGTTGTTACTGGGTAGGAGTGGCTATATTAGAATAATAATTGTATATTCTTTCTCTATAATATGAATAAATATCATATGAATAAAATAAGTATTATATGCATGTGTTTAAATATTTTGATTCTGTATTTTAGTGCACAGTCTATATGACTAAATTATCCTGTGATATTTATGGCCACTAGGGAAAACTTTCACAATTTGGACTATCTCTGTCTTTTTGTCTCTTTCTTTGTCTTATAGAAGCTTTTTAAAGCTTTCTAAAATTAAAATCTCAGGTTTATCTTCCATATCTGCTTATTTCAAAACCAACCTAACACATGATTGTTCTAGGAAGTCATACTTTTTATGATTTAATATATAATTGAATGGAGATGTAGAAAGATTTCTTTTTATTTAGAATAAAATAGTACTTCTTACTTGGTATGTCAAAGTACTACATGGAGATACATTTTTGAAAAGCAAGACAAGGAATAAATGATGATTTCAACAAATATAGTTAAATTCCCTCTACAATTTCAAGTGCATTTTTAGCAGGAAAAAAAAATGTTAGTTACTGCACTGGAATTTCTTTTCTGCCTTTCTTGCTGCAAGAGTGTACTATAGTTGACTAATCATTAAATAATGAAGTTTGAAGGAACAAACTTTTCTTTTTGTGTACTCCTTTCCTCCTCTTGTGCACTCATTAATTTTTTTTAACATCTTTATTGGAGTATAATTGCTTTACAATGTTGTGTTAATTTCTGCTGTATAACAAAGTGAATCAGCTATACCTATACATATATCCTCATATCCCCTCCCTCTTGCATCTCCCTCCCACCCTCCCTATCTAACCCCTCTAGGTGGTAACAAAGCATGGAGCTGATCTTCCTGTGCTATGCGGCTGCTTCCCAGTATGCTAACACATATACATGGAATCTAAAAAAAAAAAAAAATGGTTCTGAAGAACCTAGGGGCAGAACAGGAATAAAGACACACATATAGAGAATGGACTTGAGGACACGGGGAGGGGGAAGGGTAAGCTGGGATGAAGTGAGAAAGTGGCATTGTCATTAATCTTTTAATGCTCCTTTCCTTCCTCAGGAACATCCCAAGACATGGACATCACAGGGTTAGCAAATAGAGAAAGTTTGTGGAGAAGACTATGAATATAATTAAATTGGTCCCACTGTGTTTTCTAACCACTCAGGAATTAGAACTAATATATTCTGTATTGTTTGTATCTTCCATTGAATTATCTGACCTTATACATAATCCAGTGTGCCCCGAGGTAACACTAGACGATCTTATCAAATAAACATTTACTGAAAAGACAATTTTGGCACTATCTTTTACTAGAAAATATGTTTAGTCTACAGAAAATGGCCAATAAGGTAGGATCCCTAAGTGTAGTAGCTCAGATTGAATGGGGTCACAGACATGCAAATAAATAATTATGGTAATATGTGATATGGGTATAAATAAAATATTTATATTGGTATATTTGTTTCCTATTGCTGCTATAACACATTGACCACAAACTTAGTAGCTTAAATAAATACAAATTTACTCTCTTATAGTTGTGGAGATTGGAATTCTATAATCAAGGTGTTGGTAGGACTGCATTCCTTCTTGAGGCTGCGTTTTCAGTTAGTAGAGGCCTCCTGCATTCTTTTGGTTTATGATCTACTCCTTGTATCACTTCAAATTTTTGCTTCCTTTGTCACATGTTCTACTACTCACTTTTGCCTACTGCATGCCTCTTATAAGTACCCTTGTGATTACATTGGGCCCACTCAGATGATCTGGGACATAGACATCTTTGGGGGTCATTGTTTGGTCTAAAATGGGCTACGTGATATAGGGCAACATTTATCCTCAGGGGGAAAGGAGAATGTGGGAGTCTCCACAGAAGAGACCACCTCTGAATCAGGCCTTTAAGGGAAGGATAAATCATTGGTATGACCCTGATATGTGGAGAACAGCAGGTCTAACAGAACTTGCTCATAAAAGTCAGTATTATGATTACCAAAAGTCACTTTGGAAGACTGTTTAATTCAGACACTCATTCTATCTAGACTTTTAGTACAGTACCTATTGTTTTCAAAGAGAATAGGAACAGCCTAACAGAGTCTGAATCATCAGGATTTACCCCTTGAGTTCCCTGGTGAAGAAAAAAAAAATGGGTCTCTGCAAATAAAACAAGATGAGGAAATGGCTATTAAGTAGCAACCACAATTCTATCCCAACTACTTTTTTTTTGAGCTGTAGACTCTAAACATCTCAATTTAGCTGCTTGCCACACCATCTTTATACAGTCAATACTTATAAAATTATATTCACTATGTGTATTCTTCTCATTCAGTCTTTTTTCCTCTCTTGTGATCTCTTAATTCTCTTAAAGCTACCACCATCATTTAGGCCCAATATGTACTAGATGGAGAAATGGCTGTTCCTCTCTCCATCACATCAAGCCAATTTATTTCCATGGACTCTTGATTTAACTGATCTAATGCCAATGGAAGAGGGATAGGTAGGCCACTCCAAAACATTGCCCATAGGAATCAGGTTTTACCTAGCCTGTGGTTCATCATCTTCTGTTTCTTGAAATGTGATGCTTAATTTATTAAATAACCTTAAGTTTCAAATTTTATATTATGAGCTAAAGCATTAGCATTCAGAGGAAGAGCCAGGTTTGAGGCTTAGCAGATACATTATACCCTGGAAGTCCTCCAGGTCATTCCTAAATCATCAAGACAGGAGATCCAAGTCTTCTTATCTAGACTGGAGAGGGGGCTACAATTATGTCTCTCCCTGGGCAGTTTAGGGCAGGGTGGAGAGGCAAATTAAGAAGGCAGGTGAGCAAAGTATTACATAGCCAATTGAGAGAATAAAGCCAATGGAGTAAACGAACATTAGGGAAGTGAACAAGGAATAACAGAGGTGGAACTGGCACTTAGGATTACCTTATCTGGAAGTCAATCCTGGTTCACCTTCCCAGTAGAGTGTGTGCATTTCAGACCTCTTTGTATAAACACTAAGAAACCATTTGGGATAGAAAATAAATTCTATTATGCTGGATAGTGTTACTTACAAAGTCCAAGGTTAAATAATATATTATTGTTGAAAATCGGTTGGTAAGACATGAGATGCATAGACTAGAAATTATTCTTGCCATAGTGCTCACATGTAGAGCCACAGGGTAAATCCCAGTCTCCTGAAAGCTCACGGAAATTTTCTGGTCACGTTTTTTATCAGAATCCTTAGCTGTAGAAAACCAAATACGAATAGTATATCCTCTTTGTACCAATACACTTTCTGTGACCTTTTCATTCGGAAGGAAGATTATCTAAATAGGTTTAGTGTTTATTGAACTGTGAGAAATTACAGAGGAACAAAATAATTGGATGGTTTTCCTTCAGTATAAGAAAAAGCTGCTACAAATGTAATCTATAGTCATTTTTTTTTGGTAGTGAATTCCAAGAAATCTGGAAGGACTAATTATTTGAACAAAATTTTCGGTATTTCTCATTTGTCTTATAAAACTAGGCTTCACTTTTGCTATGTGGAATTTATAAACTTCATATCTAATAGCTATTTCCTGAATGGTGAGAGGTGAAAAGTGTGAATAAACTCAATAAATACATTAGTTCAATATATTAGCACAAGAACAATGATGAGATTAAAAATAAATTTAAAATATTATAGTGAGGAAGTTTTCGGCCATTCCACTATAAGCTATCAATGAGATTAGGTTGAGTATCTAAAAGTGCAAGATCAGCCTAAAATGAAAATATTGTTTCAATTCATCAGTTTTACATTATTGTGAATTTTTAAAAGACTTGGAAAAGAGCACCGGAAATGGTGAAATAATATGTATCACTAAAACTTTGCTATTTAAAATGTAAGGACTGTCAGGGAAATAAGAAAACTAACCAATTTTACACATTGAGTATGATATTTAGAGGAGTTTCTCCCTTGGCAAAATGATGATTTATCCAATAAATCCAGTTCAGAAATTCAGTTTGAATTTAGAAACAGATGTTTTATATATATAAGCAGTTAATGATAGATAACAAGCCAGGATATGGTTTATTGCTTTATAAATTTTTAATGACAAAAAGAAATCAATACTTTGGAGATCTTTTGTTATTAAGGAGCCTGTGAGAATTATATCAGTTTAACCATCTATTAATATGAAAATTCAAATCTAGCTATTTCTTCTCTAATAGTTTGCTCATATAAAAGCGCATGTGTATTTTTATATTTTCCTGAAATTCCTGCATAATGGCACATATGTAAATTTTTAGACAAAGTGTTACTCTCTTTTGTGCCAGAAAGTTATATCAACTTGTCTAGGATTTATCCAAAGCAATTGTTGCTTTTTTCAGAAGGGTATAATGGCAATGCCATGTTACATTTATTGTTTTATTATGACTCTTTGCAAAGAAATATATAATTTTGTAGCACTCTGTTGTAACAGCAATAAAATAAGTGACACCTCTGAGAGTAATGTGAGTAATGCTGATTCATGCTATGCTAACAATCTCATATCACATAGGGATTGTTGGGTCAAAGTTATGTAGAATTTTAATCTTTTTTATTGTTTAAAAGATCACTTTTTAATTCTTCAATTCCCCTGTCATTTCAGTGAGCTAGCTTTCTTTAATTTGGAAACTCTGGAAAACCAAATATACAAGTTTATTAGCACTGTATACAAAGTTAAAGTAAATCAGTACCCTATGAGGTCTCTATGTTTTATTTGTAAAAAAAAAAATTTTATTTGCCTTTTTGCAGTGGATTTTGTCAAATCTGCCTTATTGGGTCAAAAATCATTTCAGCAAAGTAATTTCTTAGGTTTTAGCAGAGTTACAATCATATACTATACACTTACAGGTAGACATGTCAATATGATCAATTTATCTGATCACATATTTATCAACTTATCCTGTAACACATTTTGCTCAGTCATATATGTATGACAAGTCTAAGCCTATTATATTAATTGCCAGTACTATGTTTACAGGCTCACATGACAGGAGATTCATTGAATTTATCTCCTAGAGATAACTGGTATTACCAACATTTTACTATTGGTGAATATGAGAATTTCTAATTCATTTAGTCAATTTTATTATGTTAAATATCATACCAGGGTAAAGAATTTTATTGATATGAAATTATTCAGTGTTGTATGCCAACATTACATTCTCTTATTAATATTTTTACTAAGTAGTTGTAAAATATTTTTTCACTATATTTCAGCATAGGACACATGAAATATGGATATATTTGCCTAATATAAAATATTTTCAGCAAATATATGTACAGCAAACATTAAAGGAAGTCATGAAATCAAGGCATAGAACAGATTTACTTGCACTGATTACAGGTGATTCAAAATAGAAGTATAAGTTTAGTAATAAATATACAAAGCAATAGAAAAAAATCTCAGGCTTAAAATGTGCCCTTATGACTTGGACTTATGGTTCTGGAAAAATAACAGGGTTACCCCCTGCCTTAAATAATTAGTAAACCAGAAGAAGAAGAAGAAAGGGAAATAACAGTTTTCAGACGTTTGTTGATAGCTAAAAAAAAAAAAAAAATTTTTTTCACCATGTGATGGGGGAAGCTGTGCCCTTCACCCAAGCTCCTCCACAAGGAAATGTTCTCTTTTGAGTGCCAATGGGGACACTCGCTGACCACAGACAGGGGTGAGTCCTGGTCCAGGTGCGTGGTGTGTAGGTTTTCCAGGAAAACAAAGAGAGCTCAGTTAGAGCCCACAAGGTGTGCTGTGTGGCTTTGGGTGTGTAGGGGGTGGTAACTGTGGGTCCTGATGGAGGGGCAGGGTGAAGATGGGTTTGGATGCCCAAAGCCGTCAGGGGCTCAGAGAATTCCGGAAGAACCAGGCGCGACGCGGTGCTCCGCAACCGTTCTCAGGGAAGTTCGATCTCGCGGGATCTTGGGAATTCTACGTGGGCGTAAGGGGAGTCCTGGGATGAGAAACGTCCAGATGTTCTAGGTTCCAGAAGCCCCTCGTCCAAGACTAATCTGTAAGGAGTCTGGTTTACACAGCCTATACAGCAAACCCCAATACTTTACGGACACTTTCCGCCACCTCCAGAGGCTCAGTTCAGCAGAGCCTCGCCACAGGGGCCTTGGCCAGGTGAGAACAGGCTGTGGCCCAAGGGCTGAGTAGAAGCAGGACCGTCAGCCGTAGACCAGAGCAGAGGAGTGAACTGCTCATGCTTGGGCCCCAAATCTTTAGCTTCCACTTCCGGACAGTGATGCGGCGTTCTGGTGCAGAACCAGGGGCAGCAGTCCTATGTCTGCCAAGGTCCAGCACCACAACAACCCGAACTGTGCTGTTCCGCTGCACCCCCTGTGTGCAGTTGTTTCTGCTGGCACCTGAGACGTATCTAGGATTTGTCCTAGGAGACCACTGCCGCCTCTTCTCTGAAGAACAGCCTCAGGTCATTGCTCTCTCTTTCTGACCGAGCTGAGTTGCACAGCACCCTGCAATTGGCTAGCTGGACCCTTCACCCAAGCTCCTCCATCAGGAAATGTTCTCTTTTGAGCCCTATGTGAGATGCCGGTGTACTGAGACCGAAGTCTAATACAGGTGAGTGGAGTGTGGGCTTTCCCAGGAAGGCAAAGGGTGTGTTATATGACTATTTAGTGGACTATACCTGGATTTCTTCACTTAGCATAATGCTTTGAAGATACATCTACTTTGTTGCATGTATCAGTACATTATATTTTTTTATTGCTGAGCAGCATTCACCATCCATTGGATAGTTGCATTATTTCACGTTTTGGGCTTTTATGAATAAACCTGATATTGATATGTATGCACACATCAGGTTTATTTTCTTGGGAGGAGAGCAGAGAGGATGAGAAGTCAGTGTATATTTGCCATTACTAGAAACTGCAAAATGATGTTCCAAAGTGGCTGTACCATTTTGCATTCCCAAAAGCAATATATGAAAGGTTCAGCCACTTTGGCATTGTCAGTCTCTTAAATTTTAGCTATTACAGTGGTGTATAGTAGTGTCTCGTTGTAGATTTAATAGCTATTTCTCTAATGATTAAAGATGTTAAAAATCTTTGCACCTACATATTTCCAATCCATGTATAATCTTTGGTGAAAGATTCATTTAAATTCATTGCGTTTTTAATTATTTGGTTTTTTTATTATGGAGTTAAAAGTATTCTTTATATATTTAGAAATAAGACTTCTTTGTTTTACAATCATTTTTTCTCATTATGTGGGTAGTCAATTTATCTTCTTAACATGTCTTTTTTATAAAGTACAATTTATCAATCTTTCTTTCATTCTTTTATGTTTATGAAACATTTCCTGAACTCAAAGTCATTATACTTAAAAATTTTTCTTCCAGGTATTTTACAGTTTTAAGCCTGTTACTTAGGTCTATGACTCACTTAGAATTAGTTTTTTAATGTGGCATGATGTGTGAGTCTAGATAGGTGGTTTTTTATGTTTTGTTTTATTTTCATATGATATACAATTATTCCAGCCCCATTTGTTGAAAAGATTATTGTTCACTAAATGATTTCTCTTTTCATCTCTGTAAAAAATATGATTGATTCCACATGTATAGATCTAATTCTTAGATCTTATTCTATTGCATTAGTCTATGCATTCTTCTTAAATCAATAGCATGAAGTCTTAATTATTGTACCTTTATAATAAGCAGTGTAAGTCTTCCAATTTTGGTCTTATTTTTCAAAATTGTTTGTGTCATACTATATCCTTTGAAGTTCTATATCACACAATTATATGCAGTAGTCAAAGCTCATTCAATTGTATACTTAAAATTGGTGATTTTTATTTTGTGTAAATTATACTTCTAAAAAATTAACAAAGAAGTCTTTGAACTATATTTTTCCTTCTAGATACAACCAATAGTGTAGTAACTAGGAAGCTAAGTGAGATCACCCCAATGAATAAACCTTGACATCAAATACTAGGACTCCATATCCTGCTTCTTTGCTGTATACAGCATATTGCCTGACAGAATCTGTGCTGCCAAACCATATATGGAGTGTGCCCTTAAGCAAAGGAACATTCAGTGAAAGCAAAGAAGGCCTTTTCATTATGCCATGATCAGATGGAAATAAATCAAATGTTTTCAATTACGCCTTTACTTAAGTATGACAAGTTCTAATTTCACCTTTGATGTTTTGAGGGACATGAAAGAACAGATGACAGTTTTAGGCAAGATGTTATAAAATGTCATTCCAAAATGGATGCTGATATGATACTATTTAAATAATTTGCTTCCTATTTCTACATGGTTACTTGATGATTTAAGAACTGACAAATGAAGCATATTAACAGTAGCCAGTAAATATAAGGAAATTTCTAAAAGAAAAAACAGAAACTGAAAAGCAAAGGTTACAGTAAATTATAAATAAGAAGGAAAAATAACACAAATGTCAATTGTATTCCAAGAATTGTATAAACTCCATCAAGCAATAAGTACCCATGAACACTTACCTTATGTGCTTGTTTGATTAATGACAAGGTAAATACAATGAAGACTTTTTAGTCTGGAAAGCAAAAAGCTGTTAACCTTCTGCAGACTAAACCTTACGAAGCAGTTTTTAATCTTATTAATACTCAAAACAAAATGCAATCCTGCTCTAAAATAAGCCATGGCAAAAAGTTCTGCTAAAGCATCTGGTCTCATGGAGATCATAGTTTGTGTCTATTGCTGTTGGCTATGGACTTTACACTGGGTTCAGGACCCAGAGACAAAGACTGGCCCATATTCCTGCTTACAAATATTGACAATAATGTGGAGTACCTAGCTACCAGATCTGCTGTTTTGGATATTGGCATCAACCCATGTTATGCATAAACATGTCCTGCTGCTCACTTCTGGGATTACAGCTCTTCTGGGGACAGTCACTTACTCTAACCCTGATCCTGGTCCTGATTTATTCCAATGCATACTTCTACCAAGGAAATTCACGTTTTCCTCACAGTTAAGCATGTGGCTTATGTAAAAATGCATCTTTAATATCTACTTATTCATTACTTCTATAGAAAATAAATTCTGGATAAATATAGTAATTATCATGTCCCCCTAAAGCACAATATAAAGCAGTTTTACAAATAAATTGTATTTTAATTTTAATTAATTATATTTAAATGTCATTTGAGAAATTTATGTGAAAGTCATTCATTAGTGTAATGATAGGTGCCTTAGTAGCCTAAAAAATCAATTTCTATGTCAGATAATTACATCTGAATTTACCTTTTGACCGCAGGGGAAAATTGGCTTTTTTGCTCTTTATATATTTATTTTTAAATAACAAATTTGCTTAATGTAGAAAAGACTCATATTTAAATGGAATATTCTTGATATTAGCTCTCTCTATTAACATATGTTTTCATTTACCTGTGTCATTTAGTTATGTTTCGTTCAGATGTTCACTCATATTTATACCTAGTTATGGAAAAGTTTGGCCATTTGCATGTGAATATAGAATCAAATTATGAAACTGATGGCTATCATACTAAAACAAAATCAACCTGTTATTTTTTTCCAAGGATTTGAGAGACTATACGTTACAGAAAGAAAATGGTAATGAGGAAGTTTGCCATAAACCAAGAGAAGCAGAATATTTTTACCTTAACCCCAAAACACATCAAGCATGACTATGTAAAAACATGAAACATCCTCTTAAAAGGATTTTTCCCAAATTGATTTTCATGGGTTTCAAACTTGTATTATATTATGTTTTTCAAGATCAAATGAACCATATCACTCACAGTGAATTCAACTAAAACTAATGAGAGTTTTCTTCTTTGAGGCCTAAATTGTTCATACCTAGATTGAATTACATACAATGTTTGCATTAAGTTATTCTTTGCTTTATTGAAATACTCCATTTCTGAATTTCGCTCTCTCAGGGTATTTATGTTTCACTATGGAACTTTCTCTCCTTTCACTTCTGTTGTTTAACAAAACTTTACTCAGAAATTTTATTATGTTGAATTCTTTGATTTTAGTAATTGAAGAAAATTGTAGTAAACATATATCCCCACTCTGGATAAAATATTTCCAACTGATGAAAAAAAAAAGAAAATTGTGGTATATAACTAATATTATTTGTTCTAAGAGCCATTATAAAATGTCTAATTTTTAATTTGTATGCAATTATTAGGGGAATTTTTGGTAAAATAAGCCTGTTTCAAATAAAAATGTATCTTTCCTCCAGTTTTGTTAAAATATAATTTATATGGAACCATTATTATAATGCATACATTTTTATGTTCTTAATGTTATTTTTGTTAAATACATCTGAAATCAAATGAATTACTTAGGGAAGAAGTTATTTTGGAAGATTGAGCCGCTCTCTGATCTAGTGTTGTCAAATAGAAATATAATACCAGCTAGACATGTAATTGAAAAATTTCCTGTAGCTATATTAGAAATTAAATATGTATTTAAAATATTATCTGTCAAACACATTAGCAGTATATAATTATTAATGCAATATTTTGAATTATTTTTTAGTACCAAATCCTCAAAATATATACATATTCTACACTTACAGTACATCTCAGTTCATACTACTCATAGTTTAAGTGCTCAGTAGCTATGTGTGGCTAGTGGTTACTATATTGGGCAGAGGAGCTATAGACGGAGGTAAAACAGTTAAATCTGGTACTGTTCTAAGAACTTCTGTAATCATACTATTATCTGAAAGTGACTTATGCCTTGTACTAACATTCAGAGCTGGTTGGAGTACATATAACCACACACCCACATCAGTCTTGCCTATTTGGGTTCAATTTCTCAGACTCCCCTTTGTTCCAAATACTTTATTTCTTGGTTTACATTCTTCTCTGACTACCAATTCCTCCTTTAAACTCCAGTTTCTTGTCTCTGTCTTACATTCAGGTTAAATGCTACAGTATTTGACTACTGATTAATATGATGTTTCTGACTGGACCCTTAGTTTAATTTGATCTGAGAGTCAAATAGATTTAGTAAAATCTGTTCAGTCATTTTTGTGTAATGCAATAGCAGATATAGATGAAGCAACACATTTGTTAATTTACATAGGTAGTAAACGTAAATAAAATTAGGATTGTCTTGGAAAATCTAAGATCAGTAGTTGCTATAATTCTAAGAGGCTGGTGGAGAGCTAAGTCACTATGAACTGGGTAGTTCTAAGAATATATTCAGGATGAACTAGAGGTATAAAGAACAAAAGAATGGAAGCAGACCATCTCATGGAATGAGAAGGGAATTGCCTTTACTTCAAATTAGCAGATACCTATTGAGTGGCCAGTAAACACCAGGTATTGTGTTAGGGATTGGGAATAGAGCAGTGAAGCCTTAAGGATACTTTCACTTTAGAAAAAAAAAGACAATTAAACTGATAATAACAATAAAAACCTGCAAGTGATTTCTTGGGGATAAATTGATAGACAATAAAACTAACTTCACTTTTGTGAGGCATCGGTGAATTTCTGAAGGCAAGTGGGAAGTAAAATGAATATGCAGGAGAGCAGTGTCAGAGTAGACTCAGAATTAAAAATAGTAACTGGGAAAAGTGGAACAGTTTTTTCTATCATATTAATTCTCTGAGGGAATGTTGTCCAACTTAGTTTTGTTTTTCTAAGTTTGCATTGTAAGGCTTCACATCATTATTTTTTTCTTTTTCTTCTTTAATGATTAGATCAGGTAGGAGAAGTACAGGTGTTGTCATCAGGTGCTTTCCCGGGAGATAACCTTCATTCATACTCTACACCTGCAGGGTTCTTGACTAGCTTAGCAAACTGATGCTGCTGTATGATTATTAACTAGATTATATCTAAATCTCTTTAGTAGAAGCCTAATTTTAAGCTTTATTTCACTCTTTTTCAATGCTTTCTGTAGTGCTTACAACAAGGAGCCTTTGATTTACCTCTGCACTATGCATATGTGAATGTTCTGAAACAAGGGTCAGACACTGAGCATTATTTAAATATGTTCTGTCATGCAGTAATGCATTAAGCATTAGGAATGAGCAAAGATCCTACTCAGTGAAGAGGAATAACATTTACATTAACAATATAAATTCTTAAAATTTCAGCCACACAAAAATGATAAAATACAATGGGATTTTCAAATGTTAAATAAAACATCTGTGTTCAGACCATTGCTCCAGAGCTAAAGCAACATTTCTGAAGAAATCAAAGGTGATATTAAATATGCAACTGTTCAGCCAAATGGTCCAAAGCAATACTGCTATTCCTGTTTTCCTTAAAAGTTCTCTAAACTTGATGTTTTATGGAGTATGGCATATTACCTACCACCACACAATTTACTCTTTGGTGTAACATTAATTTGTCATGTACACACTGAGTAGTGGATGTATAATTTAAATATATCTAACTTTCATCAATACAGATGCCTGAGAGTCATTCTTGATATGTCCTTCTTCCTCAAACTTGGGCATCCCAGTAATCATCATATCCTGATACTTCTTCCTCCTAAGTATTTATCAGGTTTCTCTCTATTTCCACTCCCCAAACAAATGTCCAGGCCACAATTTTCTCTCACCAAAACACTAGCTGTTCACTATCTAGATTAGTTTTATGTTGATGGCTCTCAAAGCACAGTGACATACGTGATCCCACTTGCCAAATGTGCCAAATATTTGTTTTAGTTCTGTTTACTTTATAATGGAGGTATGTTGTATATTAGCTTCTTAGGGCTTCCATAACAAATTATGATAAAATTGGTAGCTTAATATATCAGAAATGTGTTCTCTAATTGTTCTGGAGTCAGAAGTCTGAAGTTGCACTGGCAGGGCTGCACTTCCTTGTTGCCTCTTCTAGCTCCTCATGGATCCAGGTGTTCCTTGTCTTGCGGCAGCATCACACCAGTCTCTGCCTCGGTCTTCATGTGGCCTTCTCCTTTATGTGTTTTCTCTCATTTCTATAAGAAAACGTGTCATTGGTTTAGGACACATCCTAATCTAGGATGGTCTTTTTTTCAAACAAAGTCACAATCAGAGGTTCAAGGGGACATAACATTTTCATAGATCCAATAGCTAAGTAAGTGGTGATAACGTTTTGTTTTCAAGTTTGACATTGTAACATTAGGATGGTTGAAATACCTCTTATGCTTGGATTTAAATCCTAAGACTTAAGTCTTGCATACTCTTGGGTTTAAATCCCTTAGCATCATGAAGGTCTCACAGTTATGTGTTCAGTATAGTCAGAGAAACAAGCAAATTATAACAAAGGGAGTATATCGCTATTGCTGTCATAAGAAGAAGAAGAGGGCATTGTGGAGAGCTTTATGAACTTTGGACACATTGCAGGATGATGAAAACGTGAAGGGTGGAGAGTTGAATAAGCAGTTGCAGAGAAAGGTGAGAGGCTGATGAGTAATGAAATTCATCATTTTTCATTTGTCCTCTGACTTTGTCCCTTCACTAAAAGACTTTTAAATGCCTACAATCAGTATTTTTAAAGATTAATTTTGAGGAAATACAAATCCATTACAAGTAATAGACAATGATTACAGATTAATTGCATCCATCAGTGATCACCTGTACATTTTTTCTCCTAAAAGTATCATGTCAGCCTGGATTGATAGCACTTTCCCATTTTGCTTTTTCTTTTTCTCTCCCCAACTATCTTCTTAAGGATTTTTAAAAATCTCATATGTACACTTTATCAATTACCATTTACCTTTACCTAGTTCACTATAACTTATTTCTTACTAAAAAATTATATGGAAAACAAGATTTCACTGAATACCCCTTTGTTTCTAAATATTATATGTTAAGATTTTCTTTTTCTTTAAAAGACATTAAATAACACTAACTTGATGAAATTTATAATATAAAACATCTTTTCTTTAAACACAGTATAGAAAACATAGATTAGTGAAATATGGGTAAATAACTTATAGAGAATGTGCCTATACTGTGCTGGTCATTCATATGTTAAACACTTTACTTTTTTCTTGGGTAGAAGTGATGTACAGACTAATAACTGGAAATAACAAATATATAAATTGTACTCAGGTGGTAGAAAAATACTAAAATGAAAACACATTTTTTTCTCCAAATTTTATATACTTCCCAGGTATAAACACTCAGGCATTGCTTTTTAGAATCAAAGCTATAGCTTAGCTTGTGGACTGTGCTTGCCCATTACAGAGGGAACTAATGTATTTTCCCAAAAAGTATGGATTCCATTTTCTTTTGTGCATCATAAGGAGTTTTTTTTTAAAGTTTTGATACAAATTTTTTAGTGGCAATATGTGGAAAAACTCAATTTAATTTTGGTTCCTTGGTTGATTTTTGCAGTGCTTGTAGGGTATTTCATTTTCAAACTACATTTCTACTTTAAAATTGAAAGCATTCAATAACATTAACTGACTGTAAGGGAGTGGAATGGAGAGAGATTGGGGAAAAAGTAGGAAGTGGCAAATCAAAGCCATGTTTTAATACTGAGGCCTAGAGTTTATAGTACTTTTGAGTAAGTGTGGAGGGACATTCAAGTATTTAGTTTTTAGTTAAATTGGAACAAGCTACTTTTACTCTCTTTTCCATAGTTTCCTCACTGAAGATTACTACATATATACTATATTATTTCCCAGAGTTTTGATAGCCTGCTTGAAGCCTTATTTTTAAATCATTGTATCTCTGGGATGCTATTTAATGACAAATTTTAAAAAATTAAACATTTAGAAAAAAATTAAGATCATGGTATGTATTAAGATCATGGGATATAAATATCTTTCATTAATGATGATTCTGTAATAGATGTTATTTTTAAGCTGTACTCTCAAAATTATTTGTAGGGAGTGATTTCCATAATAAGAATTTGATTTAATTGTGGGGTAGGTAAGCAGCATGAGTCTTATATAGGAAGATTATTAGATAGTGTGACGTAATGGCTTCTAAAGAGCCCTGTTGCCTAAGATATTTATTCAGTGGATTTTAATGGTTTTCCTATTTATACATTATAATTTTGCATTTTCTAGAGGAAACAATCTTTGTGAGGCAATGCTTATATATTCTCATTGATTTAAAAATTAGATGTTTTCTATGGAGAAATCTTTTAGGAATGGAACATGGGATTACTGTATATGTGGAAGAGCAAAATTCAGTAAGTTTCATAAATGAAGTATAGTCAAAAAGGGCAATTATTTGGTGTTTATGTGAGGGAGCTGAATGAATCATGAGGGGATAGCTTATAGATGTCAAAACTAGGAGCAGAGAGTAGTACAAAGTAGAAAAATGGAGGTGTTTAAGTCATCCTTTCACAAGTATACATATGCATAAGATATATTGGAATAATCAGTCATTGTGATACTGCTTAAGTCGAATAACTTAGTTGTCCATTTCCTGCATGCCCTGAGTCAGGACTGCTTTCAGGTTGCACATCACGTGGAGAGACTCTTGGCTACATAAGTTTAGAAAGGAGAAATTGGTCCTTAAAGCTGCTATGATTCTCTACTCATTCATGAGTCGAATGACTCTGAAGTTTTCAAAACTGACCCAGGGTCCAGAAAAACAGTTGATGCTATATGTCAAAGTAATACTGCAGAAGATTTTGAAATTTAGTATTCATGAAATTAGTAAATATATTCAGTTTTACTTGTGTAAACCTTGTTGCATCTCTTTTTTCTCTATTTTTGCACTTCTACATTGTTCTGTCTCTTTCACTTAATTCACTAATGTGTTATATTTCCAGCTTTAACATTTCTAATACATTTCTTATTTACATGTGATACCGCTTAGCACGGTATCTCATTTTCTCAAACACTGAACACATTTTTATTTAAATAAGAATTAAAAGATAATGGTCTACAAGTCACAAGTCATCAGTTATAGATCCTGTAATTGCAGTGTGGCTATGCAGGACCTAGACCTCTTCCCTATCTTCAGTCTCTTTCATAGTAATGCTTTCTGGGTTCCTGTAGTTAAGACAGAGACCATTTGTTCATCAAAATTTCAGAATATTTGATTGACCACAAAGTGTTCACCATGCTATAGTAGTCAAGTAAGGTCTATATCAAAATGGACCTAGAGAGGATTTTACTAGATTTTGTAAAGTCTAACATTAAAATAACTCCTAAGTTTCCTATCATTATTTATATTCTCTTTCTTACAAACAATGGAATTGGCCTCTGGATATGTGTTGGCATGGCCAGTGGAGATGGGAGGGACTGAGAGTACCTTTATTAGGAAAGGCAGAGTTTGTTGTAACTTTAATTCTTTGTTCTAGGAGACCCTATCTCTTTCTTGCAAGTTGTAATTTGGTGACTTTCGAGATTCACTTATGAACACTGAAGAACATAGATTTTAATGGGAGACATGAGGCTTCAGGCCAATCTTCAAAAATTAGAAAGTATTTATCCTTCAACTTTTATACTTATAGTTTTTTTAAGAGTTGTCTGTTTTTTTTCTGTTTTTGTTCTGGAAGCATGTTTCTTTAATAGAAGCTGTCTTAATTTCTAGAAAAGTACTCTGTTATACTAACTTTAAGCCACTTCCAGGTTTGAAAGGCTTTGACCTTTCAAACTAATCAGATTTGTGCTGATTACATTTCAGTACCCAATTTTTATATTATAGTTCATATTTAAATCATTACCAACTTTTGCCTCAAGAAACAGATTATTAACTAATGATCCATGATGGATTCAGTAATCAATATAATTTTGCTAGACCCATGCCCCCTTTCCTGCTGTCTCTCATCCATGTTGCTCTTAAAAGCTACACATTCTGGGCTTCCCTGTTGGCTCAGTGGTTGAGAATCTGCCTGCGGATGCAGGGGACATGGGTTCGTTTCCCGGTCTGGGAAGATCCCACATGCCATGGAGCGGCTGGGCCCGTGAGCCATGGCCACTGAGCCTGTGCGTCCGGAGCCTGTGCTCCACAACGAGAGAGGCCACAATAGTGAGAGGCCTGCGTACCAAACAAACAAAAAAAATGCTACACATTCTGGGTTTGATCTGACCGTGTAGGTAAGTCAGTCTCCAAAACTAATCAGGACTGGGTGGACAGTGTTGGAAATGGATTTGAGGACTTTCCTCTTCCCATATTTTGATAGAGCTATCAAGTAAGTTACCTTTATTTTGTGAATAATTTATTTACTTAGAACTCAAAAATGGAAATAAAAACCAAGCAGGTGACTTGGCTGCATTTCTCACAGAAATGCAAGGGAGTAGAGAGAATGCATGCTTGGGATAAATGCTCAAGATATAAAAGTAAACCACCATTCAGAAAATGAGTCCCTTGGAAGATTACACACTGTAGGAAATAATTTCTTGTGAGGACTGAAAATAAATTTGCTCTTTGAATGATCAATTTATTGCATGTACAGATTATTCAACTATGAAATAGCAAAAATTAAAATAATATATAGGCTTTGAGATCAATATACTATTCTGCCTTGTGACCCAGCCTACTTTATAAAGACTTGATTTCATTGACAGTATCCAGATATCATTTTGAACTAATTTTACCAGAGGATATATTTCCAGGTTATCATTACCAGATGTGGTGAACAAAGTCAAGAGCCCATTATATTATATAGAATGGTGATAATTCTTGTTAGATGGTTATATAAAGGAATTTGTTATTCTGCTTTACAAATTAATTGCTCACTTGATCTGACAAGTTGATAAAGCCTCAGTAGAGATAATACTACAGCCTGAATTTTGTGAATTGAAAATTAGTAATACTCTTAGGACTACCAGGTTACTTTGAATTGAGGGACACCAGGTTACACTTTTTGTTCAGAAGTTTAAGAATGGGTGAATATCCATTAGGGAAATCATCACAAAGTCTTAAATGGTTTTCAAAAAAAAGTAAATCAATGAAAGGATACTAAGGCCAAAGATGAATGTAATATTTATAATTTTATTTAGAAAGGTGGAATTTTGTTATCCTAGCCAAATCCTTTTAAACATACAGTCTAGAAACCCCTGATATTATTTTCATCAGATGTCTTCACAGCAAACGAAAGTAAAGGACTACTAAATTTAGGGGTAAATCCCAGAGTTTAAACTCTAGACAATTAAATTTAACCTGATAGAACAAAATACCAGTTTGTTCTGAAATGTTAGGGTTTCATAGAACAGGCAGTGTCAAAAAAGTATGAATACAGGAACATTTAATCAAGAAGTAGCATTTAGTAGAGGAAATACATTTATCCTGGAAATATAAAACATGTCCTCAAACACCAAACAAAAATATCAGAAGCTGTGATCTGCAAGCCACCTTCCTAGGTGGTAAGGGAGATTAAAATAAAGAAAAAAATTCGAGAGCCTATAAACTTTGAGATAGTTTGGTTTAGAGACTAAAGACACAAATACATGAAAAGCTAAATATAAGTAAACGATCATCAGAAGTTACTACACAGATAAGTATCTTGACATCATAAAAGAATAACTCAGATTCTCACATACAAGGGAAAGCAAAGTGTTACACTAAGGGAAAAATGTTTTTGGCATCAACATTACAAGAGAAAATGGGCAGTTGGGTAACTTCATCAGATATCTAATGTCTTGTGTCTACAGTTCTACTGGCAGCTATCACTTAGACAGCTCAGCTGTAAATGAATCTGTTTTAATTTTTTCACACTCTTCTCAGACTTTAACAAAAGACTGCTTTACAATAGCATTTCACCATTCTGCATTATATGACATTCATCTTCCTTAATAAAGCTTTGTTCTATTCATATTCATATTTTAGCAATAAAACTAAGTATTCATGTAAATTAATTTTATTTAGATTGTCATCTAGAAGGTAATATGTTTTAATGAATATTATTATCAAATGTCCTTTCCTGTCCTCTTGATAAAGAAATTATATCTATGAGAGAAAGAAAAATAAATTGGAAATTCAGAGACACAGTGTTGAACTTTCTCCAGAAAACTGTTTTGTAGCTGGGAATTTTTTTTTTTTTTTCGTGGTACACGGGCCTCTCACTGTTGTGGCGCACAGGCTCCGGACGCGCAGGCTCAGTGGCCATGGCTCACGGGCCCAGCCGCTCCGCGGCATGTGGGATCTTCCCGGACCGGGGCACGAACCCGTGTTCCCTGCATCGGCAGGAGGATTCTCAACCACTGCGCCACCAGGGAAGCCCGCAGCTGGGCATTTTTAATGCCAAATAAAAATACCACAGAGAATGAAGACAACACACATGTGAGAAAATATCTAAAAAGAAGTATGAGGTTGGTGTGTCAAATGACAGAAAGCAAAAACGTCTTTTCTTTCTATTTGGCTTGGGGAAAACTTCCAGCATTAGTCTCCTAAGGAGAACAATCTAGAAGAAAAGCAATTCAGCAAGGAATGCTGAGAACTATACCCAGGTGTAGAGGTGCCTTGGGACTGCTGTGTGTAGCAGTGAGCAATTGTTTTGAAACACATTGTCTTGACCACATTCAACCTTTGTGATTTCTAAATTCCCGAGATATTGCCTAGTCCTAGGTGATCTCAAATTTCTACTTTCTGAAAAGATTTCTTATTATGGAGTTCTAAATTCATAATACTCTTGATAAGGCTGTTTCTCTGGACCTTATGTGCTTGAGAAGCTGCCAGCCTTTGGCAGATATTTATGGTGATTAGTAGTAACTAAGTCTTAAATCTCTCTTTTAATCTAAGTCCCATCCCACCAAAGGTTCATTCCCAAATAGATTAGTAGCATACAGGTATGAAAAGAAATTAACATAGATCACTTCAATCCAGACAAACAGGGCTTAACACCCCTAAAATACAAAGCAGCTCTCAGAGGATAATATAACAATTGTTTTCACAGATGTTATCTAGCTGTTACATCTCATTCTAGGTTCTAATAAGCCTTTCTGCATTACCCCTTTTCTATCAGTCTGTGTTATATCTCTACATTCTCCCCACATTGGGTAAAAAATGAAATATCAAGCCTCTAAATATTGGGCACATTGAAAGAAAAGCCTTCAGCTCTAAAAAGCTGAAGTTTTTCCATGATTATCTGTTTTAGACCTGCCATTCTAATAAGACGTTATCATTTTGGTTTTAGAGTTTAACCTCTTGTATCAATCTGAGCTCACAGCTCTGAGCTTGTCCATTCACACCTTTAGAAATAGATCTAAAAACATTTTCTACCCTCTAGGAAAATAATACCCTTCTCCTAGATGGATAAGGAGTATCCGATTTCTAATATATCTGCCCCACTGAAGTTTACTAATACTAATGATGAAAATTAAATGTTTGCCCTCAAATCTTTGTGTCTATGTTGTTGCTGTTTTGAAAAACAAGGGCCAGCATAGTAAAATATCCAGTAAGCTGATGTGGTTGTTTCTCTTTTAAATAGTAGGAGGCATTTTGGAACAAATGATAATATGTCAACTAATGAAGTCATGTTTTATATTTTCTTCTTTTTCTCCACTGTGGTTAATAATCATTCATAATATAATTAATTCTCTCTAGCTGTTTTACCTATTTGTGGTATTTAAAAAATCTTGATTTCAAGAAGCAAAGCAGGGACTTCCTTGGCAGTCCAGTGGTTAAGACTCTGTGCTTCCACTGCAGGGGACACGGGTTCCATCCCTGGTGGGGGAACTAAGATCCTGCATGCTGTAGAGCACAGCACCCCCCCAAAAAAATCAAAGCAAATGTTGCTCATTTTAAGCTCTTCCTGCTCTTCCTTAACCTGATGTTTCCAAAAAACAATTATAAATCCAGTATTTACAATCTCTTTCAGAGTTAATGTCCTCAGTGACTCAGAATTAATATAAATGATAAGTACTTCCAGTTGAAATTTGAGGTAACTTTTTGGGCTTAGCAAATTCACCATACTTTGTTCTGTTTAAATGTCCAAACAGAAGATAAAAATCTTCTAAAAGCATAATAGCTATTAATTGTTGTTTTTCTTTGAGGATCACTCATTTCAAGACAGTTTATCTCTTCTCAGCAAGCCTGCCTTGTTTGTTCATAGGTACAAATAAAAGATAAAGGCCTTCGTTCAGACCATTCTGTATTTTCATGATGTTTTCTTTCATTCTATTTTTTTGTCACATCTTTTCAGGTCTCTTTGATTTGTCTGTATGGAAGCCATGTTTACAATCCATTTTATTTAGCTGTTGTGCAGTATGTTTTGTATGAAGAGCACTTTATGAGTGTGGCTTCAGTCACCTTGGCCTAATAAATGTTTTATTGAACAAAGTTCCAGCATTCATAATCCTATTTAGAAAATAGCACTTTTGAGATTAGGCATTAAAGGAGAATTTCACCTTTACAGTCCTTTGTCTTATATTTTGTTTTGCTTTTTTCCAGTTTCTCAATTATAAAATTCAGGTACAGAGTGTTTTTTTTTTTTTTAACTAAAGAAACTATAGAAGTATTTATATATGTAAAGAGTGAGAGAAAGAGAGAAGGAGACATATATACAGAGAGAGAGAGAGAGAGAGAGAGAGAGATTTAAAAAACATAATCAGAGTGCAAATTTTCAAAATAGCAGTTGTTAATGAAACCTCAAAATCTTAAGAATGGAAGCTTTGGACTTAGACTGGCCAGATATCATGATTCTACCACTCAATATCTGTATTATTTTCATGAAGTCAAATAATTCCTCTTCTTCTAGGTTTCCTCATCTATATTTATTTATTTATTTATTTATTTATTGCGGTACGCGGGCCTTTCACTGGTGCAGCCTCTCTCGTTGCGGAGCACAGGCTCCGGACGCGCAGGCTCAGCGGCCATGGCTCACGGGCCCAGCCGCTCCGCGGCATGTGGGATCTTCCCAGACCGGGGCACAAACCCGTGTCCCCTGCATCGGCAGGCGGATTCTCAACCACTGCGCCACCAGGGAAGCCCAGGTTTCCTCATCTATAAATTCTCTTATTGTAGGTTTCCTCTCTCATAATATTCTTATGAGTAATACTTGATATAATCCATGAAATTACTTGGTACAGCACTTGAAAGCATAAATTCTCCCCTGGTTAGTTATTGTTAATAATTAACAAATATATTGCAAGGTAAAGACTGCTGGTACTTTTAGGTCCACATGAACTTCTGCTTTCTTTTGGTGGTGGACATGAAGGAAATACAGTGATGATTAAACTTTATTGCCAAGAATAGGAATACACTTTTGATACATTCCAGTTTTATAATAAGGTCAAATTTCATACATGAGCTGAAGTAGAAAAATTATTTAATCTCTTGGGCACCAGCGCCCCTGATATGTAGGTGCTTCCTGGTGAATGTGTTAATAAAGATTGTGTCACTGAACAGGAGCCCAGTAGGAACCACTGCAGAGGTGGATTAGCAGTGTCTCTCATGGCAATGTGTGATAAGTTGCAACACAAGTTCAGTGTGTTTGCTCACTTTGTTCCAGACATGGTTCTTTCTCTTCTAGTTTTTTCCCCATTCCAGGCCATTCTGATGAGAAAAGAGGAATATGCACAGTTGCTGAGTAATTACAGATGTTCTTAAGAGTTCTTCCTGGAGAGGAAAAAAAAAAAAAAAACCAGAGGTTAAAAAAAAAATACAACCTCACCTCTACCTCTATTATTTCTGAGATGCTGGATTCTCCATTCTTGGGTAAATTTTTAGTTGGAGCCACAGAAGTTTCAATAGCCTCACCTGTAAGAGAATCTAAACAATTAAATCTGAGCTGGGAGTACTTTGAACTGTTCATCCTTATCTGTGTCTGAGATTCTAGATTTCCTCTTACAAATATTAAAAGTGAGTGTCTGTGATGACCCTTTATCATATGACTGGAACCAGTGTTAAAAATATGTGAAATAGAGCATCTTGCTTTGGGGAATTTTCTACTTATACTTGCATAATTCATTCTTTCCAGTTGGTACTTATCATGATCCTATTTTTACCTAGATGAAAAATAATTTAGAACAATGTGCAGTCTTTAAATTCACATTTCATTCTTGTCCTGTTTCCCATCATAAGTGATACCTAATGGTGGCATTTCAAGAACTGTGGGAGACATACTTAAGGAGAAGAGGATCTTTCTATCACCTGTGAAATGATATAATTTAATGGTTAAAAATTTGAGATATAATTGATATATAACATTATATTAGTTTCAGGTGTACAACATAATGATTTTGTATTGGTGTACATTGCAAAATGATCACCACAAGAAGTCTAGTTACCATCCATTACCATACATAGTTACAAAAGTTTTTTCTTATGATGAGAATTTTTAAGATTTATTCTCTTAGCAACTTTCAGATATGCACTACAGTACATGCTATACCTCGCATCCTTATGACTTATTTATTTTATACCTGGAAATTTGCACCATTTGACTCGCTTCACCCATTTTGCACACCCCCATCCCCCTCCCCTCTGGCAACTACCAGTTTGTTGTCTGTATCTATGAGATTGTGTTCTGTTGTTGTTGTTGTTTTGCTTTGTTTTTCTATTTTGTTGTTTTAGAGTCTACATGTAAGTGAAATCATATAGTGTTTGTCCTTCTCTGATTTATTTCACTTAGCATAATGCCCTCAAGGTCCATGCATGTTGTTACAAATGGCAAGATTCCATTCTTTTTCATGGCTAAGTAGTATTCCATCTTCTTTATCCATTCATCCAACAGTGGGCATTTAGGTTGTTTCCATATCTTGGCTATTGTAAATAATGCTGCAGTGAACATGGATGTGCATATACCTTTTTAAATTACAGTTTTTGTCTTCTTTGGATAAATGCCCAGAAATCGAATGCTTTATTATATGGTAGTTCTATTTTTAATTTTTTGAGGAAACTTAATGCTGTTTTTCATGGTCGCTGCACCAAGTTACATTCCCACCAACAGTGTTCAAGGGTTCCCTTTTCTCCACACCCTCTTCAACACTTGTTATTTGTTGTCCTTTTTATAATTCTGGCAAGTGTGAGGTGATATCTCATTGTGGTTTTGAGTTGCATTTCTCTGACAATTGGTCATGTTGGGCATCTTTTAATGTGCCTGTTAGCTATCTGTATATCTTTGGAAAAATGTTTATTCAGGTCCTCTGTACATTTTCTTAAGCAGATTGTTGTGTTACTATTGAGTTTTATGAGTTTGTTATATATTTTAAATATTAATCCCTTATTGGATATATGATTCACAAATATTTTCTCCATTTTGTAGGTTGCCTTTTCATTTCGTTCATGATTTCCTTTGCTGTGCAGCAGATTTTTAGATTTATATAGTCCCACTTGTTTATTTTTTTTTTTGCTGCTTTTGTTTTTGGTGTCAGATTCAAAACATTATTGCTAAAACCTGTGTTAAGGATATTATCATCTATGTTTCCTTCTAGGAGCTTTATGGTTTCAGGCCTTACATTCAAGTCTTTAATTCAATTTTAGTTAACTTTTGTGTGTGGTATAAGGTTGTAGTCTAGTTTCATTCTTTGTCATGCAGCTGTCTAGTTTTCCCAACACCATTTATTGAAGAGGCCATCTTTTCCTCATTGTATGTTCTTGGCTCTTTTGTTGTAAATTAATTTACCATATAAGCCTGGGTTTATTTCTGAGCTTTCTTTTCTGTTGCATTGATCTATATGTCCTTTTTTATGCCAATATCGTACTATTTTGATAATTATAGCTTTGAAATCCAGGAGTGTGGTACCTCCAGCTTTGTTCTTCTTTCTCATGATTGTTTTGGCTATTCAAGGTCTTTTGTGGTTCCATACAAATTTTACAGTTCATGTTGTTTCTGTGAAAAATGTGTGGTTTACAGTGTCTGCAACTTTTTACATATTTTTCCAATTTTTTTTAGTTGTTTTTGATATAAGGATAGATTCAATACCAAATGCTCTATTGTTAACAGAGACAGAAGTCTTCTAAGGTACCTTTTGTTTATAACTATTGATTATACTGTTTTCATTATGAGTTAAAATTTTCCATGCATTTTAGGTGATTTCTTTTTATAAGTATTACCAAAAAATAAAAAAAGAAAACAGATTGTGGCAGTTATTTGTTGTAAAAATCATTCTGCCTCATAAAGGGCTTAAAATTTGGTTGCTCAAAAAATATAAGCATATTTTAAATTTTGTGAATGATACCTTTATAAAATTTAAAGCTGACATTAAAATATAAAGTTATTAGCTATAATTCAGCTACTTTTCTCTACCAGTGTTTCAAATGAAGTTTCTATGAGGACATCAAATCAAAATATTGCAGATAACCTCAGAAATACTTTCTGAATTCCTTGATGATGAATGATATTTTCAATGTTAGTTTTTATTTGAATGCTATAGTGAACATTGCCGGGCACAGCTATGATATGCAGTATCTCTCAGTACCATCCATAATCCTTAACTGTGAAATAGGGAAGGTAGATTTTTTTTCATAACATTTTCCCATAAGTCATATTCTTTTTAATATTTTATGAATGGGTTATTATGCATATAAATCCACTTATCTTATATCAATTTTCCATCCATTTTGGTAAAAATTACTGTCATTGAATTCTGTTATATTTTCGTTAGTAATAAACATCCTATTTGACTTGTGTTTCAGTAGCTTTAAAAGCACTTTTCTTTTTATGGGAAAGTAAATATTTTTAGTATTATGTTCTTAAAGTTATAACTAAAATGTGAAATTCATATAGCCTTATGTAAGACAAGTTAATCTCTGATGAATATAAAATGCTCTTAGAATGAATTGAAATTTGTAAGATATATTAAATGTTAATATGTATATCTATATGTGCATTAATATCTAAATGTGTGTGTATATATGTATATGTGTGTATATCTAGATATACATGTATATAGATAGAGATATATGGATTTCAGAATATATAGTGTCAAATAATTATATGATGTTTTAATAAAGCTGTACTGTCATATGTTTCCTTCCTTTACCATTTCCTTTTTCACAGAGGCAATCATTTTCAAATCTTTTAGTTGATTTTCATATCCTTTCATATCTTTGAACAATGTACTTTCATTTCTACTTTTTGATTTTTAACTTATAAATATTATGTATTGATGTTTTTTTCTCCTATGGAAGATTAGGATTTAGCATCCCTTAACTACTCCACACATACTTTCCTGTACTAATCTTCCCTCTATCACTATATCATAAATTTAATCACTGTGCAATTTTATTATACTGTTTCCAAAGAAAAGCTATACAGATCTGTGCCATGCAGTATCCTATGATTGCTCTCATTTTCTTTACATCATTTTGTTTCTTGGTTACAATGGTCTTTTATGTTTCCACTTACATAGTTTTCTATGTCCATATCACAAATTCAACTCATGATTCTTAGTTTTTGTAAAGCTTCTTTGTAATATGTGTTGATAGATTAGATAATCCATTATTTTTTTTTTTCTTTTTGAAGAAATCTCTCCCAGGGCCCTCTGACCATTTGACTCTCACACAATGGCTTCCTAGGCTTGCTGAAGAGTTGTCATAGAAATATGTTCCTCCAACCTTATTCTGGGAATTGCTCTTGTCTGTTATCTATTTGAATTGCCTGTTTTCTGAAGCCCATATCTTCCTTATTCTCATTTATTTCTTTACTACGGTGTGAAACATCCTCTAATATGATACTGAGACACAGTCATTGGGTAGCAAGGTTTCTGAAACTTCATATGTTTGAAAATATCTCTATATACCTTCCTCAAACATAGAAGATATTGTTTATAGATACTTTACATGCCAAACATATAAAGAGAGTTTGGTTGAATATTGACATGTAGGCTGGAAACAATTTTCCTACAGAATACAGAAGGCATGCTCCATTATGTTCTAGCTTTTAGTGCTGCTATTATTCCAATGCCATTCTGATTCATGACCCTTTGTATGAAATTATATAATTGGAACATATTTTCTTTGTACTGAGTTCTGAAATTTCATATTGATGGAATATTATGTGGATTAATTTTCATTCAATTTGGAAAGAACTCAGATTACCATTATCTAAAAAATATCTGTGTTTTAGATCTGGGAAATATATTAGAATTATTATTATTTTTATATTTAACTGAACTTTTTTGAAAGAATGTATAATCACATGCAGGCTATAGTATAATGTCACAACCAGGATATTGGCATTGATATAATCAAATAATTTTATGCACATTTTTCCAGTTTTACTTTTACGTGTGTGTGTATAAAGTTCTGTACAGTTCTGTCATGCGTAGTTTCATGTATTCATCACTACAGTCAAGATACTAAACACTTCCATTGCCACAAGTTTTTTTGTATTTCCCGTTTATGACTGAATCTCCATACAAATTTTAAGATATTTTGTTCTAGTTTCGTAAAAAATGCCATTGGTAATTTGATAGGGATTGCATTGAATGTGTAGATTGCTTTGGGTAGTATAGTCATTTTCACAATATTGATTCTTCCAATCCAAGAACATGGTACATCTCTCCATCTGTTGGTATCATCTTTAATTTCTTTCATCAGTGTCTTATAGTTTTCTGCATACAGGTCTTTTGTCTCCCTAGGTAGGTTTATTCCTAGGTATTTTATTCTTTTTGTTGCAGTGGTAAATGGGAGTGTTTCCTTAATTTCTCTTTCAGATTTTCATCATTAGTGTATAGGAATGCAAGAGATTTCTGTGCATTAATTTTGTATCCTGCAACTTTTACCAAATTCATTGATTAGCTCTAGTAGATTTTTGGTGGCATCTTTAGGATTCTCTATGTATAGTATCATGTCATCTGCAAAGAGTGACAGTTTTACTTCTTCTTTTCCAATTTGTATTCCTTTTATTCATTTTCCTTCTCTGATTGCTGTGGCTAGGACTTCCAAAACTATGTTGAAAAATAGTGGTAAGAGTGGACATCCTTGTCTTGTTCCTGATCTTAGAGGAAATGGTTTCAGTTTTTCACCATTGAGAATGATGTTGGCTGTGGGTTTGTCATATATGGCCTTTATTATGTTGAGGAAAGTTCCCTCTATGCCCACTTTCTGGAAAGTTATCATAAATGGTGTTGAATTTTGTCAAAAGCTTTTTCTGCATCTATTGAGGTTATCCTATGGTTTTTATTCTTCAATTTGTTAATATGGTTTATCACATTGATTGATTTATGTATATTGAAGAATCCTTGCATCCCTGGGATAAATCCCCCTTGATCCTGGTGTATGATCCTTTTAATGTGTTGTTGGATTCTGTATGCTAGTATTTTGTTGTGGATTTTTACATCTATATTCATCAGTGATATTGGTCGGTAATTTTCTTTCTTTGTAGTATCTTTGTCTGGTTTGGGTATCAGGGTGATGGTGGCCTCATAGAATGAGTTTGGGAGTGTTCCTTCCTCCACAGTTTTTTGTTAGAGTTTGAGAAGGATGGGTGTTAGCTCTTCTCTAAATGTTTCATAGAATCCCCTGTGAAGCCACCTGGTCTGGGACTTTTGTTTGTTGGAAGATTTTTTTTTTTTTTTTACGTACTCGGGCCTCTCACTGCTGTGGCCTCTCCCGTTGGGGAGCAGAGGATCTGGACGCACAGGCTCAGTGGCCATGGCTCACAGGCCCAGCTGCTCCATGGCATGTGGGATCTTCCCAGACCAGGGCATGAACCCATGTCCCCTGCATCAGCAGGCGGATTCTCAACCACTGCGCCACCAGGGAAGCCCCATTGGAAGATTTTTAATCACAGTTTCAATTTCATTACTTGTGATTGGTCTCTTCATATTTTCTATTTCTTCCTTGTTCAGTCTTGGAAGGTTATACCTGTGTAAGAATTTGTCCATTTCTTCCAGGTTGTCCATTTTATTGGCATAGAGTTGCTTGTAGTAGTCTCTTAGGATGCTTTGTATTTCTGCAGTGTGTGTTGTAACTTCTCCTTTTTCATTTCTAATTTTCTTGATTTGAGTCCTCTCCCTCTTTTTCTTGATCATTCTGGCTAATGGTTTATCAATTTTGTTTATCTTCTCAAAGAAGCAGCTTTTAGTTTTATTGATCTTTACTATTGTTTTCTTTGTTTCTATTTCATTTATTTCTGATCTGATCTTTATGATTTCTTTCCTTCTGCTAACTTTGGGTTTTGTTTGGTTTTCTTTCTCTAGTTCCTTTCGGTGTAAGGTTAGATTGTTTATTTGTGATTTTTCTTGTTTCTTGAGGTAGGCTTGTATAGCTATAAACTTCCCTCTAAGAACTGCTTTTGCCTCATCCCATAGGTTTTGGATCATCGTGTTTTCATTGTCATTTGTCTCTAGGTATTTTTTGATTTCCTCTTTGATTTCTTCAGTGATCTCTTGGTTATTTAGTAATGTATTATTTAGCCTCCATGTGTTTCTGTTTTTTACAGTTTTTTACCTGTAATTCATTTCTAATCTCATAGCATTGTGGTCAGAAAAGATGCTTGATATGATTTCAATTTTCTTAAATTTACTGTGGCTTGATTTGTTACCCAAGATGTGATCTACCCTAGAGAATATTCTGTGCACACTTGAGAAGAAAGTGTAATATGATATTTTTGGATGGAATGTCCTATAAATATCAATTAAATCTATCTGGTCTATTGTGTCATTTAAAGCTTCTTTTTCCTTATTTATTTTCATTTTGGATTATCTGTCCATTGGTGTAAGTGAGGTGTTAAAGTCCCCCACTATTATTGTGTTACTGTCAATTTCCTCTTTTATTGCTGTTAGCAGTAGCCTTATGTATTGAGATGCTCCTATGTTGGGTGCATATATATTTATAATTGTTATATCTTCTTCTTGGATTGATCCCTTGATCATTATGTAGTGTCCTTCCTTGTCTCTTGTAACATTCTTTATTTTAAAGTCTATTTTATCTGATATGAGTATTGTTACTCCAGCTTTCTTTTGATTTTCATTTGCATGGAATATCTTTTTCCATCCCCTCACTTTCAGTCTGTATGTGTCCCTAGGTCTGAAGTGGCTCTCTTGTAGACAGCATATATATGGGTCTTGTTTTTGTATCCATTCATCAAGCCTGTGTTGTTTGGTGGGAGCATTTAATCCATTCACGTTTAAGGTAATTATCACTATGTATATTCCTATGACCATTTTCTTAATTGTTTTGGGTTTTTTTTTTGGTAGGTCCTTTTCTTCTGTTGTGTTTCCCACTTAGAGAAGTTCCTTTAGCATTTGTTGTAGAGTTGGTTTGGTGGTGCTGAATTCTCTTAGCTTTTGCTTGTCTGTAAAGCTTTTGATTTCTCTATCGAATATGAATGAGATCCTTGCTGGGTAGAGTAATCTTGGTTGTAGGTTCTTCCCTTTCATCACTTTAAGTATATCATGCCTCTCCCTTCTGGCTTGTAGAGTTTCTGCTGAGGAGTCAGTTGTTAACCTTATGGGAGTTCCCTTGTATGTTATTTGTCGTTTTTCCCTTGCTGCTTTCAATAAGTTTTCTTTGTCTTTAATTGTTGCCAATTGATTACTATGTGTCTGGACATGTTTCTCTTTGGGTTTATCCTGTATGGGACTCTCTGAGCTTCCTGGACTTGGGCGGCTATTTTCTTTCCCATGTTAGGGAAGCTTTCGACTATAATCTCTTCAAATATTTTCTCAGGTCCTTTCTCTCTCTCTTCTCCTTCTGGGACCCCTATAATGCGAAAGTTGTTGCATTTAATGTTGTCCCAGAGGTCTCTTAGGCTGTCTTCATTTCTTTTCATTCTTTTTTCTTTATCCTGTTGTGCAGCAGTGAATTCCACCATTCTGTCTTCCAGGTCACTTATCCGTTCGTCTGCCTCAGTTATTCTGCTATTGATTCCTTCTAGTGTAGTTTTCATTTCAGTTATTGTGTTGTTCATCTCTGTTTGTTTGTTCTTTAATTCTTCTAGGTCTGTGTTAAACATTTCTTGCATATTCTTGATCTTTGCCAACATCCTTTTTCCAAGGTCCTGGATCATCTTCATTATCATTATTCTGAACTTTTTTTAAATGGAAGGTTGCCTATCTCCACTTCATTTAGTTGTTTTTCTGGGGTTTTATCTTGTTCCTTCATCTGGTGCATAGCCTTCTGCCTTTTCATCTTGTCTATCTTTCTGTGAATGTGGTTTTTGTTCCATAGGCTGCAGGATTGTAGTTCTTCTTGCTTCTGCTGTCTGCCCTCTGGTGGATGAGGCTATCTAAGAGGCTTGTGTAAGTTTCCTGATAGGAGGGACTGGTGGTGGGTAGAGCTCAGTAAAACTTTAATCCACTTAACTGTTGATGGGTTGTTCTGTGTTCCCTCCCTGTTGGTTGTTTGGCCTGAGGCATCCCAACACTGGAGACTACCTGGTCTCTTTAATGGGGCTAATGACAGACTCTGGGAGGGTTCACACCAAGGAGTACTTCCCAGAACTTGTGCTGCCAGTGTGCTTGTTCCCACCATGAGCCATAGCCATCCCCCACCTCTGCATGTATAGCATGTTGTAGAATGGAGGTGTTTATGGATTGAAAATTTTAATTCAGTATAGAGAAATAAGTCCACAGTCAGAAAGAGGGGTCAGTGAGATGGTTTAATGCCTGTTGTTTGAACTTACTAATTTGTGGGGAAAAAAGAAAAAACCCAGTTGTAAACTTCTCAGTGTTGGAACCTTGCCTTACTTACCTATTTCCTATCACAAAAAACTAGGACTGTGTCTTAAATTGAGAAGGCACTTACTTACTGAATGTTTACCAAGTGAGGGATTGCAGGTGTTTGTGCAGTCTATACACAAATGATTGTGGTAGGTAACTAAGAAGGATCAAGAAGCTATTTGAACAAATTTATCATGAACTCTAAGTGCCCTTATCTGTAGCCATTTTCCTAAAAGGGAGAGAGAATCTCCTTAAATTATTATAAACATCTTTCTTAGTCACCCCATAGGCACCTCCCAACCTACTCCTAACACCACCCCCTTGGTATCCTCAAAATCAGTAAATCATCAAAATTGGATTTGAGGAATCAGACTAATTTGAGTCATTTCACAGTAATTATAATAGTATGAAACAAACATGATACCAATACCAAATGCTCAGAATATCCAGAAAATTGCCATGCACCTCATATAAGATTCTCTTTTATTTTGGATGTTTAATCTGGAGGTTAAAATTGACAGTGTGTGCTTCTGCTAATTAATATGCCAGAGGTTTGCAGATCTCAGGCAGTATCGTTAATAATTTCCTGCCAGCAGCTCGTGGCATGATTATTTGTACCGATGGACTTCACGCCGGTGAGCTCTGACAGCATTCATCAGGATGTGCCAGCATTTCTATTCAGAATCCTGTGTCTCCTGTTGAGTGTGCAGAGTTGGACAGAATGCAAGAGGAAGGTGTCAGTGTTCAAGTTATACCACTGGGTTATATGTCAACTGATTTGTCTGCCCACACTGAAGTAGCTCAGTGGTAGAAGGAGTCCACATAATACCAGAAGCAATTAAGATAACAGACAATTATTTTGTTTCCTATTTTTTCACCTGTATCAAGTTAGAACAGGCATACAAAAAAAAAAAAAAAAAAAAAGGAAAGAAAAAAAGGCCTACAATCGCAGTCTGCCTTGCTGTGTACACTTGGGCAGATTGTGTGAAAGCTTTTCTCAGAAGAGTTTGATTTGGTAGATTTTTGCATTCTTAAGAACAGAGTTATCCAGTTAGAATATTTATAAATAGAAGCAATTTTACAGAGTTCAGATATATTGACCATTCATTAAAGGTCTTCTGTGGCTGGTAGCTTATGAAATATTTTTTGAAATACAATTTGGTTTTTTTTTTTTTTTTTGCGGTATGCGGGCCTCTCACTGTTGTGGCCTCTCCCGTTGCGGAGCACAGGCTCCGGACGCACAGGCTCAGCGGCCACGGCTCATGGGCTTAGTTGCTCCGCGGCATGTGGGATCTTCCCGGACCAGGGCACGAACCCGTGTCTCCTGCATCGGCAGGCGGATTCTCAACCACTGCGCCACCAGGGAAGCCCACAATTTGGTTTTTATATGAAGTACTCATTTAGATAAAATTGTATCTCAACTTCTCAATCTTGCAGTTATTAATATGAACATCTACAAATTTCAACCATTCTGCTCCATATTCATTTTATTGGCATGAAGTTGTGCAGATTTGGGGGGAAAAAATCCCCGTTCCAAATAAGTGTACTTATGTGGAGACACTGGCTGATATGAACCATGTTTTTCCTCCAATAACATTTACCTGTACTTTGTTTTTATTCCTATAAATGGACACTTTAACATGTCATTTTCCAAGTCATATTGATATTGAATACATGAAAAAAGAGCTACATGAAAGTCCTTTCTCTTCCATAAGAGGGACATTCAAATATGCAAAACTGGGTTTTATTGTTGTTTTCAAAATTATATAGATTGTGCATTCTTCATGGCTATCCTGCAGTTTCTTATTCTGATTATTTCTTACTCTAACTTTAGTTATCTTTATTTGAAAACAAGTCCTTCTTGCGTGTTGTCTTTTTCTTTTTTTCCTTTTTTATCCCCTCCTGTCTCTGCAGAGCTCTGTGGTTCTGAAATTCAGCTCATAGTACACTTAAATAGAAGAATGTCTGGTTGGGGGAAGAAGTTTATATGGCTTGTCCAGACTATCTCACCGAGTCCAATTTTACAAGCCGTTAACACTTTGAAAGGGAAAAATTAATTTGTCTCTCACGTTCTAGAAAGGAGGACAAAATGTTAGAAAATATTGTTTAGTTGCTTTAGAAGAGACAGGTTGATATGAGATGCATTTATATTATTATAAATTAAGGAGACACATTCCTAGGAGAGGTGAGGCATTCCCTTTAAAGTATTTATTAATAATTTCAAACACTTCCTTTTGTGAATGGGGAAGTACCAGGACAAGTTAGAGAAAGCAATGTAGGCAACACAGAGAGTGTTCTAATAAACTCAGCAATAAATAAGAATATTGAAATGAGCTGCATGTAACTAGGGAGACCTATAAGGCATTATGGAATGTGTCAGGGATTCTAAAACATAGAAGGATATGCTGTTGGACACATTCAAAGACCACAAATTGAACTTTAAATGTATCAACCACATAAGAATAGCAAATGAGCGGGAATTAACTAGCTGCTTAATACCAGTGATAATTATTTAATAAATGAAAAGTAGAAATGTATATTGTCAACTCATTTTTAAAATTGATATATGTCTATATATTATTAAATGCCCATGTATTAAGGAGACAGTTCCGTGAGTTTTGCCAAATGTACACACATGTTTAAGCATCACACAAATTAAGGTATAGAATATTGCCTTCACTCTGGAGAGTCCCCCCATTCCTTTCTTCTCATCTCACAGGGACAATCACTTCTCTGATTTGTATCTATCTCTTTAGATTACTTAAATTTTATGGAAGTGGACTCAGAATGTATGCAGTCTTTTGTTTTGAATTCTTTCACTCAACATTTAAATAATTGTTTTCATGCTATTGTGTGAATCAGTTCATTTTTCATAATTTCTGAGTAATATTGCATTACATGAATATATCACAATCTGCTTATTCTCCTGTGAGGGACATTTGAGTTGTTTCAAAATATTACTTTTAAGAATAAAGCTGCAGGGCTTCCCTGGTGGCGCAGCGGTTGAGAGCCCGCCTGCCGATGCAGGGGACATGGGTTTGTGCCCCCGGTCCGGGAAGATCCCACATGCCGCGGAGCGGCTGGGCCCGTGAGCCATGGCCGCTGAGCCTGCGCGTCCGGAGCCTGTGCTCCGCAACGGGAGAGGCCACAGCAGTGAGAGGCCCGCATACCGCAAAAAACAAACAAACAAACAAAAAGAATAAAGCTGCAATGACCATTCTTGTAATCAATCTATATTTGTGGGTATATATTTTTATTTTTCTAAAAAATAACATTTGGATTGAATTGTTGCATCATAAAATGTATATAATAAACTTAAAAAAAACAGTTTTCCAAAGTTGTTGTACAAGTTTACATCCCACCTGTAATGTGTGAAAATCAAATTACTTAGTATATCTTTGGATATTTGCTTATTACTCATTAGTTCTTTTTTCCATAGTAGTGGTGTACTGTGGTATCTTATTGGGAAATTTGTTGGCATTTCTCTGATGAATAGTGATATTGACCATCATTTTAATGCTTATTAGCTATTAGCCATTTATATATTTTATTTTTTTGTGGAGCCTGTCCAGGTTTTTTTGCCCATTGGTTTTCTTTTATTTTCATTGATTTGTTGGATGTTCTTATGTATTCTGGATATATAAATTTATATCAGAAATATATATGTGAATATTTCTTCGCAATCTGTGACTTGCTTTTTTATTTCCTTTAACAGGATCTTTTGATAAGCATGTTGTTTTTTTATGATTGTTTACTTAAGTATCCATCTATGTTTTCTTTTAAGAGTTATTACAAATGTCATGATGGTAAATTTGAAAATAATTAAATACATTGTTGTTTCATTTATATAATCAAACATTTAATATAGATTTATCCCATAGTTAAATAAGTGCCAAAGAAAGAACCTAGCCTATTCTTCTTATATGAGCCCTATTACTAAGAATGCAATAGACAAAACAAACTCCATCATGTTCTAGAAAAGAATTTAGCAACAGAAGGAAAGCCTGGAGTCTAGTCTTGGTTTCTTGTATAACTTGGCCTTCAACCCTGTGTGAAATGACCCTACCTTTATGTTTTCTTTATGATTATCAGATGTGCTTAATTTAATAACCCTGTTTCCAGCAATGTCACGATATTCTTTTAGAATCACATCTGTTAATATATATGGAAATATGTAATTTACATATATATATGATATGTGCATGTATGTATGTTTTCTAAGTGAAGAATTTTTAGGAAAGAAAACAAAGGACATCTAAATGAACATAGGCCTGCAGTCTGCAGTGATCACAGACTGTTTTCTCAGGGTGGCAATGTTTGAAAAAAGGAGAGTTATTTTCCCTTCCATTAATCCCACAGCTATTTCCTCAGGCCATGATGGTTTTTCTTGCGGTGTCAGGGACTGGATAATCTATACCTCTATTCTCATTGTTCACCCATCACCAGAGCCAGGTGTAGCTCTTGTTCTTGACCCATAAGCCTGCAGGCCCCTCTTCAAAAGTTACACAGGCATCAAAGCAAGAAATTACAGAGAAAAGGATGACAAATTTGACTTAAGAAATCTTTTAAACGTCAATGAAACATTTAACATTTAAAAATATAAAATGGAAAATTTGATAAAACATTAAAATATAAATGACATATAAAGTGTTAATATCCTATCTATGTACAGATTTTATAAGTAGTAATAAGAAAGAGATGACCAACCTAATAGACACTGGGCAAAGGAGTTTTTCAATCATTATTGAATTTTTCAATCATTAATGAGTTAAAAAGGGCAATTTAAAATAGTGCTATATCTTTTCAATTCTACTTATTTGGTAATACTTCTAAAGATAGAGAATGATTTGTGTAGGTAAGTATGTGAGATAAAAGGTATACTTTACACATCAGAAATGATGTCTGGAAAACTAAGTATGAAAATATGCATAACTGACCTACAAGTTCAATTGCAAAGAATACATATTTAGAAAATAGTTGTACAAGTAAGCATAAGTGTATTTTTTCAGTATATTTATACCAACACTGTATGTAACAGCCACCCCCAAAATCCAAATTAGATGACCTAAAATAGAAGAATGGTAAAATTCTTTTAAAGAAATAATATGGAGCTATTGAAAGTGATAATATACATCTATATTGTTAACATTGAAAGATGACAGGGCTGTATTGGTTGAACAAAAAGAAGGCAGTTAATAAGCATGAACTAATGGTTTTATTTTGTAAATATGTTATTTTTGTAAACATTTATAGTTACTACAAGAGACAAAAATGCATAACATTTTGGAAAGTTTTATACTGAGTTTTTAATTGTTTTCAGTGATTTGAGATGATTTTGATTTTAAAATTTATATCCTTTTGTATAGCCTATATTTAAAAATTAAGAATATATTACTTTATAGTATTAATTAACACTGGTGAGTTTTCTTGCAATAAAAAAGACAGTAAAATTAGTTCAGACAAGAAACGATATGAAAGATCTTAAGTTTAAGGAAAAGAAATACTTTGCTCTTAAGCTCAGTGATATCCTGATCCCATTGCCTCCTCTGATTCAGTTTCCTAATTGCTCTTCTTCATTCCCTTGATCTTTTGTTTGTTTGTTTGTTTGCTAACCAGGTTATCAAATATCACACCAGTTGGTAATGAGGAGCCAGTTTAAAGATACAACATGGGCTTTGAAATAAAGCAGATATGGCTTGAAGTTCCAGCTATGTCACTTCCTTAGTTTATTGATATGAACTGAATTACCTCTCAGTGCCTCAGTTTCCGCAGTTATATTAAGAAGAATAACAGTATATTATTTGGCACATCGTAGTGGCTCAGGAAATGTTAGTTACTTTCTTCCGCTTCCCTGATCTCATTTGACTCTGGGCTAGCTTTTACTGCTGCTCTCATTGCTTCCCCTCAACCTACCTACAGCTCTTTCTCAATTTGCAGTTGGGTTATGACCTCATAAGCACATCATTAGTTGAAAATATAAGTCAAAAATGCATTTAATAACCTAACTTACTAAACACCATAGCTTAGCCTCACCTTAAACATGCTCAGAATACTTATATTAACCTAGAGTTGGTCAAAATCATCTAACACAAAGCCTGTTTTATAATAAAGTATTGAATATCTCATGTAATATATTGAGCACTATAGTGAAAGGGAAAAAGAGAATGGTTGTATGGAGTATAGAATGGTTGTAAGTATGTTGGTCCTTTAACCTCATGCTCGAATGGCTGCCTGGGAGCTGCAGCTGCCACTGCCCAATATTTGAAGAGTATAGTCCCGCATATCACTAGCCTAGGAAAAGATCAAAATTCAAAATCTGAATGTTTCCTACTGAATACATATTACTTTCTCACCATTTTAAAGTTGAATAATTGTAAGTAGAACCATTGTAAGTCTGAGACTGCCTGTAATTGCTAGAAAATTCAGACCTGGCTAAAACTTCCTTATATTTATTCATTCATTTTGAAATAAAGAATTGGAAGATGTGGGAGAGCTAGAGTTCTCTCATACTAGTGTTAAAGTTCTAGTCTTAAGTAATCTTGCCATCTCTGTTGCCTGTAATCTTATTGGTCTAGCACAAAAGTGATATAAAGGCTAAAGGGTTAAAATTCCAACAACACCATTTTATTATGGTCTGTGAATATTTTCTGAGAACTGTAGGAAAAAATTATTATTACACATTCAAGTGCAGATGGAATGCAAAGAAAACACTGTGCCAGCAGATACACCTAACAGAATTGCAGAAGTGTTCATGAATATTTACTAGAAATATAATTGTATTATAGATTTTCTCAGCTCTTTAACATAATCTATTGAGTTTTCTGCCATGGATGTTATTTGTGTTTTATTATTTCTTAGAATATCAGTATAAAGAAATGACTAATTAACATACATAAAGTCCTTTTAAGACAAATATGTAAAAGAATTAATAGTCTCCTGATGACTTCAACAAGTTGTGAAATAGTGTGAGATCTGTGCTTTGTTAATTCACATGGACTTCTCATTAATACTGATGGAAATGTATAAAAGCCTTAAGTTTGTAAAGATAAGGATTGCACATACACACATACCCAATACATACACACACACACCACTCATACACACACATACCACACATTCACTGACACATTTCTAGCCCAGAATCTCTACCCTGAAAGTATGCATGAGGTTAAAATAATATGGGAGGACTTATAAAATAAATGATGAACATTACATTACAAAGAGACAGCCTTAGAAATTTCAAGTGCTTCATTTATTTTCATTCATGTATCTTTAAAACACCTGAGAGAAGTGATGATTGTTCTTTTCTGGCCTCTGTAAATAGAGAGAGCTCAAGTACCAGGAAAGGATTCAGAGGAGAGCCTTCAAGGAAATTAAATGGTCTGAAAATTAAATACATAATATAAAGGCTAAAAGAACTTGGGTTAGAGAAAAACACAGTAAAATTGATTGTTAGGCAAATTTAATATATATGGAACATGAGGAACATGCAGTGCCTCTACCACCACATGGCCTTGTGAGCAACATTAATAATAAATAGAATTAAAAAATAATAAAGTTACAATAATGGCTAAAAGGGCTGAGTAAGCATTGGTTTTATGGTGTTTATGGTATTTTAAGTTGTGATATTTCATTAAGAAAGTTTAAACAAGCAAAGGAGTTGATGTTATGGACTGAATATTTCTCACCTCCAGAATTCATGTGTTGACATCCTAACCCCCAAACTGATGGCAACTAGGAGGTGTGGACTTTGATAGGTTAGACAGGTCATGAGAGTGGAGTCCTATTCAATGGAATTAGTGCCCTTATAAAAGAGACCCCAGAGAGCTCTTGCCCCTTCAGCCTTTGAGGACACAGCAAGAAGATGGCAGGCAGTCTGCAAACAGGAAATGGGCTCTCACCAGACACCAAAAACTGCTGGTGCCTTGATCTTGGACTTCACATCCTCCAGAACTATAAGAAATAAATGTTTCTTGTTTAAGCCACTCAGTCTATGGTATTTGTGGTATAGCAGCCCAAATGGACTAAGGCAGTTGATTGCCTTCTATACTTAATGACTAGCCTCACCTAATTTTCTAAAAACAAACCTTATTTTGGTTGCAGGGAGGAGGAATGAATCACTGGAAAAATAATACAAAACAAAAAAATGAGAAGAAAACAACAAAAATATTTAAATTCCTGGGCACATTTGCAGCTAGAAGTTAACTTGTGTTGCAGGTCTCATAAAAGAATCACAAGCAGAAATATAAAGTCAAGAGGATATTTTGCATGTAAGCTTCTCCTCATCCTTCCTGACTGTAACATGGATGCATATTTGATACTAACATCTCTACATTTTTGGAAATTAAGAGGCTTGCAATAGCTTGTATCCACAGAATAAAAAATGATTTCAATACAGTGTGACTAGGAGAAATAGATGAAGGGTATCTTTACTCTAGGAGTCAGTAGTCTTGACGGAGAGAAAGAGAGCATCAGCTTTTCCTAAAGTAGCATGGAATGAGAAGTGGAATGCAAGAATCCACGTGGATGCTCTGGCAAGGGACATACTAGGAAACACCCCAGCTAAAGAGGGAGGCCTGGACTGTGGGGGTCTGGTCGGAAAGAGCCATGGCTGTCCTCTGACAGGAGGGGGCTGCAGTAGGGAGGCTTAAATTCAAATTCTGACTCAACCGCTTGCTAACAGTGTAAGCCTGTTTCTTATATTCTCTATGTTTGAATTATTTTGTCTTTAAATAAGTAAAATGAATAATTTCACAGATATTTGTTTGAGCATTAGATGAATGATCATATATCAATATGTATCATATTTATTTGAAGTTTATTAATGAAAGAAGATAAAAAGAGAAAGACTGACTTGTTCTTTTTTTGCATTTATTTTAAAATATTTTATTTTTATATAATTTTTAAAGGTTTATTTTCCATTTACAGTTGCTACAAAATATTGGCTGTATTCTCTGTGTGGTACAGTACATCCCTGAGCCTATTGTACACCCAGTAGTTTGTACCTCCCACTTTCCCATCCCTTATTGCCTCACCCCACCCAACTGGTGACCACTAATTTGTTCTCTATATCTGTGAGTCTGCTTCTTTTATGTTATATTCACTAGTTTGTTGTATAGGACTAACTTGTTCTTGATAGTATCATGGGGATTGTGAACTGTTTGGAAATTATGAGAACTGTGAATGAAGGCTTTTCCCTTTTCCATGCCCAGAGAGGTAGCATTGAAACACTAAGAAAAACTGATCTGAGTATATCCTAAAATAATCGTGATATAAATGTGCATAGAGTGATGTCATAAGTAGGGTAGACTTAGGGCTATTTTCGCCAAAAAAGTTTCACACTATAATGGAATGGTATATTGTAATGGAATGGTGTGTAAAGGAATACACAATTTTACAGATGTCAACTCTTTATGTGAATAAATTTTATGAAATTAATTAAAAGTAAGAAGGGAATGTAGAGAAGAAAGGTTAAAACTTGTGCCATGATCTGCTTCTTAGACATGAAGTTATTTGAAGAAAAAAATTTTGCAAAGCCTTCCATTTCTCAACCCTTCTCTACTATTTTCCTCTGCACCTAGAACTACCAATCTTTTGTCAAACAACTAAAATAATTTTTCTTTTGGCGTCTTTTGTTATAGACACAAAAAGTCAAGCATAAATAAAACATAAAAAATAATCCAAATTAGGAATTATAAGAACAACTAAATTAATTTTACCTTCAAAATCTTGATATTTTAAATTTATATCACATGTAATCAGTTGCAGGTAGATGCATTCATAATTGAAATAACTATCAATTAAATATATATTATAAAGAGATAAAATGAATTATTAAGTATCTATAATAAACATTTTATCATCCTAATATTTCATGGAATTATCTAAAGGAAACAAAGAAAAACAATCAGAATCACAAATGCATTTTGAAGCCTGCATATATCATTAAACTTAAACTAGCATTGAAACATTTATTCATTCATTAATACTTACTTCTTAGATGGCCACTTCTTTGGATTTCCCAGAAAAGTCACAATTCAAAGATGTTCCCTATACTAAATAACACAGAATCTTAGGATAGCTTAGAATTAGGAAACAGTCTTAGTTATAAAAAGAATCATCCTTTTAACCATAAAAATGATGAACTGGAGTACACCCGTTCTTTTGAAGTTCAAGAGATTAAAAACCATTTTTTAAAATTTCACCCTTCTATTTGAAGTAATTGCCTCAATCTAGTTAAAACAACTCTGGTGGTTGAAGTATGGAAGACTGTAGGAAAAGTTTAGATGTCATCTTTTTACGACGTCTTAAAATAGTATTTGTTTAATTGCATATTAAATAATTATTACTTCAAACACAAAATTACTATAACTAAGGGACAGAAAAGGCATTGCCAACATTTTTGGCTATTGTGTACAGAGACTAAAGATACATAGTTTCTTTTTAAATTTGGAACTATTGATCCAGTTATAGCTCTTAATTTGAATGTCCACTGATTAATGATTAATGAAATTTATTACTTATGCTAATATGGACTTCTACAATCTAAAGCCTAAAATTCTTATTTTCCTTTTTTGAGTCTAATATTTTCCAATAGTGATTGAGATTTTATTCTGGTATATTCTTATTAATTGTCTATTAAGAACATCAGTGATAGAGTGATTTACATAGATATTGCTTAAATAACACATGAACTTAAATTTCTCAGCATTTTTGCCTTATATTTACCTTAAAATTTTTTTTTTTTTGCTCTTATATTGCAAAAAAGTAAATGGAAAAAACAGTCAACCACCGCTATCTTCCCTTCATTTGATCATCTTCAAATAGACCTGCATACTTGCCTTATGGAAAAATATGTTCTCAAATGAAGACAGTCCTTTAGAGAAAAGTAGGTTATACTAAGAAGTAAATAAAGCAGGGGTTCAAGCTTTAATCTAAATTAATTATACTGAGATGACTTCAGTATAACTCTCCCGTAAATTCTTCTGCTTATATTTAAAAACAAAAGAGAGAAAAAGAAGGAAAGAAAGAGAGAAAAGAGGGAATACAGGGAGAGCGGGAGGAAGGGAGAACGGGAGAAGGAGGGGAGAGAAAAGAGTATCAAGTAGGGAAGGAGAGGAGGAAGAGTGGGAAAGAAAGAGATGGAATGGAAGGAGGAAATTTTATTCTATAATTCTTTATGGAAATAAGTATCTGTTCATGTTAAACCCAAGTTCAAGTCTCTATATCCCCCCCACCCATGAAAAATGTGTTTCAAGGACTAACTGTTCAACTTGTAGTCACTCTTCTCTATTCCAGCCCTTCTTCAAAAACTTCTTGTTGTATGCCTTGCGATTTCTTTTTGACTGATTAAGAGTAAAGCTTATTTAATAGTCACATTTACTCAAAATAACCACCAAGAATACTACCAGAGAGAAACGGGAACACAATGCGCACAAAGCGAGGGCGTGAAGTTTATGTCAGATCATCCAGGTGTTGTGGGTACTGGATGCTTCATGAACCATCCAGATGCTTCTCTGTTGCCTCTCCACAACTTCTGTTGTGTTTGTGTGGTGAAAAGCTTTTATTTCATTTCTTCTGGGTAAATGTGAAATATCATGAGACTAGAGGTGAATGAGTTGGTGATTATGAATAGCGTTCTTTGGGCTTTTCATCCTTAAGGGCAAGCTTAGCAAATGTAACAAACAATATTCTCTGAATGACAGGCAGAAAGGTTCACATCTGCCTAATTTACAAGAATCACAATTATAGCAGCAATAAACAACAACAATGAAGCTCAGCACTGTCATTAAGGAAAACTGTGTTAGCAAGTAAATAAGAGAAAAGAGCATTTTTCATCATGACTGAGAAGGCAGGTTTTGTCTTCCTTTGAACCAGCAGGTTTCCTTTAGTATGACAGATATCTGAGAAATGTAGAATGCAAACTGCTTTACATCTATAGACAAATGGTTGAGAAAAATAAAAGTATGAGACTCCTATATTTATAAGTACCCATCATATCTTGGCTAATCCAGTATGTTTTCTTCAGAGGTAATCAGAAATGTCAGGAGTCAGGTCATATTTGACACATTATATCATAGCAAAATTAGGATTTAAAAAATCCTGCAACAAATGTTTGATATTTCCTTTGCTTATATAATTTTTTTGCAGATACAAAATGAACTAAAATCAAACCTATAGAAAAGTTAAAAGTTACAAAGCTTATTTATATTTTCTGTATCATTTGGAAGTAAGTTGGCAACATGATAACCCGTAACTCTTGAAGACTTAGATGTATATTTCCTACAAACAAGGATATTCTTCTACACAACTGCAATATAACCACTACAATCAGGAAATCAGCATTAATACACTACTATCTTCTAATCCTTATACACCATTGGAGTTTTGCCTAGTATCAGTATAACATATCTAATGGATCAAATTCAGAATGTCTTTTTTTTTTAACTTTTATCACCTTGACACCTGAAAAAATTATGGGACATTTATATAGATCTCCCATCAATTTGGGTTTTTGTCTTCTTTCTTCACCATTAGGTTAAAGGTGTGCATCGGCAGGAATATCAGATAAACGATTCTTTCTCTTGTTGCTTCCCAGATTTTGACTTGCCCTGTTAATGAGAATGTTTACTTTCATCATTTCCAGTAGGTGGTGTCTGCAGGGCTTCTCTGATGTAAAATGTATTCCCTTTTGCTTTGTAATTATTATTTTTTTTGAGGAGATACTTTGAGATGATATAAATATTTTATTCCTATCAAACTTTCAATTTAAACTTTATTAATTTATATCAACATGAACTCATGGTTTCCTGTGTTATACAGAGAATGACAGTCTATTAATATCATTATCATTTTGATAATGAATATTTCCCGTATATGTACAGTCACAACTCCTTTAAAATGGCCCTCATATATTTTTGCTATGTCCTTACCTTTCTTGGAACACCTTTTTATTCCTGTCAAAGCAAAATATGTCCAGTTCATCTTATATTTTCTTTGTCCCAGGCCTGGAAATAACCATTTCTAAAGGGATCCTTGATTCCTTCTGATGGAGAATGGTATTTACAAGTCAAGATCTGGAGCTAGTTCTACACATAGCTGTCGGGTTGCCACTGCTCCCAGATCTTCTGAATGAAAAGAGTTAGGGAAAAAATACATATATTGCAAGTGCATTCATTTATATTTACTGAAAAGCTGTGTATTATACACCAATATTCCCAACTCTGCTACAGTACCATTGTAGTTGTCTTTCTTTCCATATTTGCAATTTCTTCTGTACCTCTAGAAACCCAGCTCTCATTACTCCACTTATCAAGACTGCCAGTTGCATTTGTTTATCTGAAATACAAATTTAACTGGTTGTTCTGTGTTTTATCTGGCAACTCTACCTGTATATATGTAGCCAAATCCTGGGATTGCCATTGCCCTCCCTCCCCTTACATATTCAGGCCCTAGGCTGCCTCTCCCTGTGGATGCATTACTCATCCTTCTCTGAGACCCCATGCTGATCCTATCCTCTGTGGACTGGCCCTCCTCAGCCTACATATATATCCCTCCCCCTATATGCATGCCTTTCTCATGCTGTCCAGGTTCCAACTCCCGTAAAAATTAAAAACTTTTGTTCGGTGAAAGCTTATGTGAAACGGATGAAAGGCCAAGCTACATATTGGGAGAAAATACTTGCAAACTACAAATCCTATAAAGACTCAGTATCTAGAACATATCAAGAACTACCAATATCCATTGGTAAAAACGAAACTATGCAATTAGAGAATGGGCAAAAGATATGAACAGGCCACTGGTTAAATATTTGAAACTGAACCGCTCCCATATTTTAGAGAAAAATTACTGTCCTAACTTTTAGTTAAATATATTGCAAACAGGTATAGTGTGTGTGTGTGTGTATATATATATATATATATATATATATATATATATGTGTATAAATTTATAATATATGTGTGCACATATATCATGTTAATATAATAAATATATATCTATAATAAATATTTATGTGTATGTATAGTATGTGTGTGTGTGCATGTGTGTATGTTGTGTTTAATGAATTGTGGGAAGATTACAATTAAAAGAAATAAAGGCTAGGTCTACACATGACATACCCAAGATTAAAGTTTATGATCGGGCTACCCTGGTGGTGCAGTGGTTGAGAGTCTGCCTGCTAATGCAGGGGACACGGGTTCGTGCCCCGGTCCGGGAAGATCCCACATGCCGCGAAGCGGCTGGGCCCATGAGCCATGGCTGCTGAGCCTGCGCGTCTGGAGCCTGTGCTCCGCAACGGGAGAGGCCACAACAGTGAGAGACCCGCGTACCACCAAAAAAAAAAAAAAAAAAAAGTTTATGTTCAAAATTTATTCATGTATATCAGGGATCAAGTTACTACACATGGGAACAAGTCTATTTTTGTAAATAAACTTTTGGTGGAACACAGCCATATGCATCCCTGTAGGTATTTCCTGTGGCTGCTTTTGTGCTACAGGAGCTTCTTTAGGTAATTGCAACATTGATCATAGGGCCCACAAAACCTAAAATATTTAATAGCTAGCCCTTCAGAGCAGAAGTTTTGGCAACCCCTTATTTAGATGGTTAGGATTCACAGTGTCAAATAACGCTGATATTTGAATCTCTGATTCTCTGAAGACACAACTAATTTTAGTTTTAGTCATTTGTGTTATTTTACTCCCTTATTCGGTTTAAATTCTTAATTTTCTCCAACTCTGCTGCTTCTTTGTATTTGTAATAACTAACTCAGTAATATTTTACATCTTAGATTGCTTGATAAACACTGTACAAACTAATACTTTGTTATTCTGAGAGGACGACAGTTCACACTGGCCTGTGGAATCTGAATATCTCTTGAAAGGCATAGAGAAAACTGAGAGGACAGATGATGTGTTCACCCTTGGTGACAATTTTGCTACATTTCTTAAACTCAGTTTGGGTTTTTCTGTGCCTTTTTTTCCCTCTTGATAACATTTTCAAGTTATGCAAAAATGTTACCTAATGTTCAATTTTTCACTGTTTAAATGACAGGATAAGTGTTTATTCATAGATCTCATTGGAATTTGAAATAACCAAGAAAGGTCACTCTAAGAAATTACAGAGTTCTAAGACAATTGATTTATTTTCCCTCCAAATCCCAACAGTATTAGTTTTCTCCCTTTATGTTTTTTACCATTATAACTTGCATAAATGGCATAGAGGATACCTATGAGTATCTCATTTGAGAGCAGGACTGCTTTTAAAAGTTCATTGTATTAAATTTTGAAAAATAACATGTGACATCACAACCTGTATAATGTTTTAATGTTTATCATAATGGGTCACTTTGCCAAGTTCTTATTTTAGTATGGTATGAATCTCTTACATGGTAACATTCTTTTCTTCATTTGAAAAACAAATATTAATGCCCAGCATCCAAAATAATATTTTTTAAAACATAATTAGAATAAAATTTTACATCAATACAGTAATAAGTCAATCTCTATTATATTTCAAAATCATCACCAACATGGAATGTATTTACTACTGTGACATTAATATCATCAGAACTTTGAATGGGAAGTAAGTCAATGGCTTTCAAATCTCTCTCATCATTGCATATAAGAAATAAGTACAAAAGGAAAAAATATATATGTTAAAGTAGATAGAAATATGCACAGGTAATATTGATTCCCTTTGATGTTTATAACATTTAATATAAAACTAAAAAGATCAATGTCAGAAGTAGTCTATTACTCTTTAAACATATCAAAGCATATAATATACAGTTATTTTTTGTAACATGTAATATATACTTTTTCTTTTTTGTAGAATACTGTGGAAGTACTTAGACAATAAAATAAAATATTAGTGATATAGGCACTCTACCTTCTTGCAGTACCTTTCGGTATGAAGTATTCATCATGTGTCTTGAAGCACATATTAGATAAAAATGCAGCTTTGATATTTTCCAAGTGGCATTTAAACTAAAAAGTTAGATTTTTAAAAAATTCAATTCCCCAGAGTCAAATGTTTCAATTAAAAATATTTTAGAATTACATTGTTCAACATCTTATAAAAGGAAATAAAAATGTACTGTACAACAGTGTTTTGATTTACAGAAGCTTTAGGAACTATAGAGAAATTTTAAAAAACATGAAACAAAAAAGACAATAAATAACGTCTTGTATTTATATTCACCAGTTATTCACCAGTTATATTCACCAGCATTGATGTTTATTTTTAGAACTCACAAGATTGGAAGCATGATGGTCACCTAAATAAACTACTTAGTTTATCCTTGAGTATGGAATCTTCTTTGTCAGTCTCCTGTGAAATTTAGTTGTTGCCTTTCTAACATTTCTTCGTGTCAAACAAGCTTGGTGTCTTTGATAAAGAGAAGGTTAGCTGTGAAAGTAACTTTCACTCATATGTCAGAATTGTGCAAATATTTAGAGAAAAGGAAATGAGACCAAAGGTTTAGGGCTGACATTCAATTATAAGAGATATAAAACATTCATGGAAGAGTATGGGTCTTTAAATTTAACACTCTCTGTGAAAAAAAAAATTCCAAGAACTATAAAAAGGAATATCTTTTGTGTCTCACAGGTTTTCTCTAGAGTAGAATGAATGCATAGAGTACCATCATTTTTAAAAATAATTTATTAAGAATGATAAATCAGCTCTCCTGATTCTACATTCATGTTCATTATCCAAACACTGATGATAGTTTGATTTCTTGATGGAAATTTTTCTAGAAGACAAAGACATGTAAATAAGCAAATCTGGATATCTACTGCACTTGAAATTAATTTTTTATTGAATTAATACTTTGGCACTCTGTTTTAAACTGTAGCAATAAGAGTATTTATGAAAACAAGTAACTTGAATTGTTGAATGTGTCATCTATTTCCTCTTTTATTGGACAAGTAGGATATTATAATTTTCTGATAATATTTGTATCCAGTCTGGCACCCCTGTGCATATATTGCCAAAAGGGAAATGTTAAAAATTTTAACTTATCTTTTCCACTTATAGGCAAAACTTAATGCATCTGTTTAAAATGGAGGTGCACACTTTATATTTACCTTATTAATATGAAAAGTTTAATAGCTATAGAATCAAATCATTTAATTTCCTATAGTGGTATGGGAATATATCAGAGTTCAGCAAAGTTGTTTCTCTTTCTGATATCATTTGTCCCTTTGTATAAGGATTAGGTATATTTCAGGGACCCTTATTAGTCACATAATTCACCTTAAATAGAGTAGGCCCTCAAAGATAGTAGAAGCTGCTAGCTGATTTACGTTCATGGTTTGATAGACTGGGGAAGTGTTTCTGAAGAGGTCACTCTTAAGTTACTCTTTCTTTTATTTTCTTTTTTTCCTTTTTTTAACTGAAGTATAGTTGACTTACAATATTACAGTTGACCCTTGAACAACACGTGGGTCAGGCTGCCAACCCTCCCTGCAACTATAACTTATAGTTGGCCTTCAGTGCACTCTGTTGCTCTTTATACCTGGTTCCTACTTGTCTGCGGTTCCACATCTGCAGGTTCAACCAACTTTGGATTCTGTAGTACTGTAGTATTTACTATTAAAAAAATACATGTATGAGTGGTACCAGGAAGTTTAAAGCCCTGTTGTTCAAGAGTCAACTATATGTTAGTTCCAGCTGTACAAAATAGTGATTCGACATTTATATACGTTATGAATTGATCACCATGATAAGCCTACTAATCATTTGTCACCATATAAAGTTATTACAATATTATGAACTATATTACCTATGCTGTACATTACATTCTTCTGACTTATTTTGTTATTGAGGTACAGTTGATTTACAATATTATATTAGTCTCAGTGTACAACATAGTGATTCAAAATGTTTATAGATTATACCCCATTGATAGTTATTATAAAATATTGGCTTTAGTCCCTGTGCTGTACAATATATCCTTGTAGCTTATTTATATTATACATAGTAGTTTGTACTTCTTAATCCCCTTTCCCTACCTTGCTCCTCCCACGTACTCATCTCCCTGCTGATAATCACTAGTTTTTTCTCTATATCTGTGAGTCTGTTTCTATTTCGTTATATTCATTCATTTCATTTTTTAGATTCTGCATATAAGTGAAAACGTACAGTATATGTCTTTCTTTGTCTGACCTACTTCACTAAGCATAATACCCTCCAGGTCCATCCCTGTTGTTGCAAATGGCAAAATTACATACTTTTTTATGGCTGAGTAATATTGTGTGTGTGTGTGTGTGTGTGTGTGTGTGTGTGTGTGTGTGTGTGTGTATGTACCCCACATCTTTATCCATTCATCTCTTGATGGACACTTAGGCTGCTTCCATGTCTTGGCTATTGTAAATAATGCTGCTATGAACATCAGGGTACATGTATCTTTTCAAATTAGTGTTCATTTATACTTATTTTATAACTGGAAGTTTACACCTCTTAATCCACTTGACCTATTTCACCCAAATCCCCACCCCTTTGTCAACCACCATGAGTCTGTTTTGACTTTACTTTGTTTGTTCATTTGTTTTGTTTTTTAGATTCCACATGTAAGTGAAATCATTTTCTATTTATCTTTCTGTTTGACTTATTTCACTTAGCATAATACCCTCTAGATCCATCCATGTTGTTGCAAATGACAAGATTTCATTCTTTCTATGACTGAGTAATATTCCACTGTATATGTGTGTGTGTGTGTGTGTGTGTGTGTGTGTGTGTGTGTGTATACACATACACATTTTCCTTATCCATTTATCAACTGATGGACACTTAGGTTGCTTCCATATCTTGGCTATTGTAAATAAGGGTGCAGTGAACATAGGGGTGCATTTACCTTTCTGAATTCATGTTTTTGTGGGTTTTTTTAATAAATACCCAGATGTAGAAACTATGGATCATATGGTAGTTTAATTTTTAATTTTTTAAGGAAATTCCATACCATCTTCTATAGTGACCGCACCAGTTTATATTCCCACTAACAGTACATGAGAGTTCCCTTTTCTCCACATCCTCACCAATACTTGTTACATGTCTTTTTATTAGCCATTCTGACAGGTGTGAAGTGATATCTCTCTTTTTTTTCTAAACTGTATATTTATTTATTTATGTATATTTATTTATTTTTGGCTGCATTGGGTCTTCATTACTGCACGTGGGCTTTTTTCTAGTTGTGGCAAGCGGGGGCTACTCTTTGTTGTGGTGAGCAGGCTTCTCATTGCGGTGGCTTCTCTTGTTGTGGAGCACAGGCTCTAGGTGCGCGGGCTTCAATAGTAGTGGTGTGTGGGCTCAGTAGTTGTGGCTCTTGGGCTCTAGAGCACAGGCTCAGTAGTTGTGGCGCATGGGTTTAGTTGCTCCACGGCATGTGGGATCTTCCCAGACCAGGGCTCGAACCCATGTCCCCGGCATTGGCAGGCAGATTCTTAACCACCACACCACCAGAGAAGCCCCTCATTGTGGTTTTGATATGCATTTCCCTGATGAATAATTATACTGAGCATCTTTTCATGTGCCTGTTGGCCATCTGTATATTTTCTTTGGAAAAATGTCTATTCAGGTCCTCCACTTACTTTTTAATCAGATTGGTTTTCTTTGATATTGAGTTGTATGAATTCTTTATAAATTTTGAATATAAACACCTTATAGCATATAGGATTTGCAAATATTTTCTCCCATTCAGTAGGTTGCCTTTTCTTTTATTAATAGTTTTCTTTGCTGTACAAAAGCTTTTTAGATTGATGTAGTCCCATTTGTTTATTTATGTTTTTTTCATTTGTTGCCCTTGCCTGGGTAGACAGATCCAAAAAATATTTCTTAGATCAATGTCAAAGAGCATACCACCTAGGTTTTTGGTTTTTTTTTTCCTAGGAGTTTTATCCTTTCAGGTCTTACATTTAAGTCTTTAACCCATTTTGAGTTTAATATTGGATAAGAAAGTGGTCCAGTTTGATTCTTTTAGAGGTTGCTGTCCAGTTTTCTCAATACCATTTATTGAAGAGGCTAGTTTAGTACTGATGAACTCCTTTAGCTTTTGCTGTCCAGGAAACTCGATATCTCTCTTTCAATTCTGAAGACCCTGTGTACCTTCCTGTTGTGTTTGGCATGTAATTGTTGTGGGCACGCTGGCATTGGCCCCCAGTTTACCTGTCTGTGAGGATTGCCCATGACTTCTGTCAGCACGTTGGCGGGTGGGCTTGTTCCTGGGCTGGCTGTGCAATACCTGGCATCAACTGCTACTTGAGCACTCCTGTGGGGCTTTTCCTCAGCATGGCTGGCTGTGAGGCCATATCATGACTGTTGCTGGCAATTGTTATGTGAAGCTGGATTCCTGGAGCGAAGGCCTCATTTGGGGGTCATTGATGCCAGCCAGGGTGGTGCACCATTTTGGGGAGGGGTGGGAATGACATTGGAGGTGCCCAGGTGCCACTGATACTCTTTCAGTTTTCCTCTGTCCTTGCAAGATCAAGGAAATTCCAAGGAAATAGAGAGTTTTGAGGTACAATATACAAATAAGTCAAAATGCATAAACAGAGACTATGTTCTAATATATTTAAAAATATTTTCATTTTTCAGACTTCTACTGGCCTTTAGGTTTTATGCATGGTCTTGTGCTATAAGCAGTTATATTAAGTTTTCTAAGTTTTCCCATCAGTATTGTTTTCCTTCTGTTTATAATTTCAGATTATTTTAGTTTTCATATATAACTGTATTGTTCAACTGAATAAAAAATATAAAAATATATAGCATATAACTCATATATATCGATTTTATGTGTATATGTATATATTTATCTACATAATGGTATTATATAATATATAATGACCATCAATGTCAATATATATAGTGAATGAATCTCTGTATATAATATATATTATTATATATGAATAATTATATAATAATATATAAAATCTCTATATATGCATATGTAGGGAGATAGATACACATATGGTATGGTTTCATTGGTATATTACACCACCACCTGACATACCTATTTTTTTAATACAATTTTTCCTAGAGAAATTTTAAGTTCATAGCAAAATTGAAAGTGCAGAGTTCCTGTATACCCCTGCCCCCAAACATGCACAGCCTCCTTGACCAGGTAATAGTGACCCATTTAGCAGTACTTTCCAAGCCAATTTTCAGTTGCCAGTTTGATTTGTATATCCCTCCTCTATTCACCTATAGCTTCTATCACTTCCTAATAAAGTCACAAATTACAATATTTTTTAACTGAATTATTGACTGACTTCTGTGGTAAGGTTTTCAATAACTGTTATGAATTTTATTGGCTTTATGGTCTAAAAACCCACTAGAGATACTGTCCATACAATAATATCACTCAATAGATTGTGGCTTAATAAATGTCTTAGTTTTTAATCTTTCAAAATTATACCAAGCTGTTTCTTATAAATTTATATAAATTGGCAATGGCAATATATTGCAATATTATCATAGCATCAATACATTTTAATTTTGAGACTCTCAAAGTCTTGATAAGAGGAAAGAAAAAAATAAGCTTAAATTAAAGAAATACTTCAAAAATACAAGCATTTATTATCTCTCACAGTAGCTGTTGGTTAAGAATTTAGGAGTAGCTAACTGAATAATTATGTCTTCGGGTCTCTCATGAGTTTGCAGTGAAGATGTTGGCTGGAGCTGAAGTGATTTGAAGGTTTAACTGGGACTGGGAGGTCTTTTTCCAAGGTGATTCATTCAAAATGCCTGGCAGGTTAGTCATGCTGTTGACAGGAAACCTCAGTTCCTTGCCATGTGGGCGTTTCCATAGTACTTTTTGAGTGTCCTCATGACATGCAACTAATCATCTCTAGAGCAGGTGACCCAAGAAAACAAGGCATAAGCCACAATGACTTTTATGACCTAGCTTCAGAAGTCAGATCTATCATTTTTATAGTATCCTGTTGGTTACACAGGTCAGTCATATTCAGAGAGGGAGAAAACTACACAAGGAATGAATCCCGGGAAGTAATAATGTCCCAGGGGGACATTTTAAAGGCTGCCTACAACGGTCATTCAGGTCAAAAATTCAAATTCATGTAGTCTGATTCTAGAACCTTATTTCATATGGCTCTGCTAGTCACTAGCTGTATGATCTTGGTAAATTACTTTACCTCTCTGAGTTTTAATTTTTCATTCATAAAATGGAGACGGTAAGAGTATCTCTCTGATAGAGTTGTATGTTGCTCTCAAGATCAAGAAAACTGTGAAGTAAAAGTGTTACCAGGCAAATTTGTTGAACATCATAGAAAGTTAATCTGGAAAATTTAAGCCAAAAAGACCAATAAACTATTGCCATTGGAGTCATCTGTTCCACTGGACAGAAATTATTTAAATCTCTACTAAATAAAAATCTATAAGGTAAACTTTGACCCTAGAAGAATTGTAATCTAGACCAGATAATACATAGTCAATCTCAACACCTCACTGAAATATCACCCAGGAATTTATTTACCTTCTTTCTACCTTTTGAATTATTTTTGTGATAGTCTTTCTAGAAAGTATATTTCCAAAATGTAGACATTTCTGTGTAGTTTTGCCTTCAGCGTTTTTAAGACTTACATAAAATAGGATATTATAAGTGAAAATGGTATGTAAACAAAAATACAGATTCATTGTGTTTCTTGATAAATATAAATATTCATTTTGTAGGAAAAACCATTATTTTGTTAGTTTTGATTATGTAAATTAGATGTTTCCTTGTAATGAAATTATCACTTAAATTCTAATCAGTGAAGCTTGGAGAGCAAACTCCTCCACCCTGCACAGATATACCACAACCCCAAAGCCTTGTCAAGTGGCACTGTCTTTCCTTTACTATAAAATTAAAATGTGTCATCTGTTTCTCCAAATCTCTTGACATGTCTGCATTTTGCACAGTGTAGATTTTGTGAACGCTCCTTTGAAGTTAAGGAATTGTCACATTTATATATTTTTATATCTTTCATTTCAATGAATTATTGACTCTCATATGGTGGCAATGTGTGTTATTAAAAATATAATTGAGAAATTCCATAGCATTTTTGCCAACTACTTCAGTGTTATGTATTAAGAATGACCATTTCTAACAGAAACACTGTCCTTAAGACCCTGCAGTTGACCTTATGCTTGCCTATTTGGTGAATAGAAAGGTCAAGGCCCCAAAGCAATGTCAATTCTTGATCAGACAAAAAAAAAAAATAAAGAAAGGTACAGGTAGTAGTCTAACTCCTTATTGATAGAAGTTTTCTAAGCCCATTTGAGAGAGACAGTGTCAGCTCTCTGCAAATGTCAAACCCATGCCTGATGCTTTCTGACAAATGAAGAGTAATACAAAATTGCAAAGAAGGTTAAGTTTTTATTTGGAACCTTTACATACTCCCTTTTGCAAATCTCCCTTCACCTTTTATATTCTTATTCATTGTGAAACTTTAAGATGCCAAATGTAAAAAATGCAAGCCTACAAGGATCAGGTAGATAATTAGATAATAAATTAACTGTGCACATTTGTAGTATGAATGATGGGCATTGAAGGAAACTTGAGTGTGAATGTGTGTACATGTCTTTTAAGACATGAAAGTTTTCTTTGTGTTCTGATTGTGGCTATACTTCTTTGTGAGTTGTATGTTGCCAGAAATACCAATTTTTCAAGAAAAACTAGAAATATCTATTCTAAGTGAAATATCTTAATTTTTTAATTGACCTAATTTTTATAAAACATAAATACTGTTCAAATAAAACATGTCTGACTAAAATATAGACATGCCTATATTGATCTTTTTAAAAAAATTATTGGAGTATAATTGCTTTACAATGGTGTGTTAGTTTCTGCTTTATAACAAAGTGAATCAGTTGTACATATACATATGTTCCCATATCTCTTCCCTCTTGCGTCTGTCTCCCTCCCACCCTTCCTATCCCACCCCTCTAGGTGGTCACAAACAACCTAGCTGATCTCCCTGTGCTATGTGGCTACTTCCCACTAATTATCTATTTTACCTTTGGTAGTGTATATATGTCCATGCCACTCTCTCAGGTTGTCACAGCTTACCCTTCCCCCTCCCTGTATCCTCAAATCCATGCTCTAGTAGGTCTGTGTCTTTATTCCCGTCTTATCCCTAGGTGCTTCATGAACTTTTTTTTTTTTTTTTTTTTCGGTATGTGGGCCGCTCACTGTTGTGGCCTCTCCCGTTGCGGAGCACAGGCTCTGGACGCGCAGGGTCAGAGGCCATGGCTCATGGGCCTAGTCACTGCCACAGCATGTGGGATCTTCCCAGACCAGGGCACGAACCCATGTCTGCTGCATCGGCAGGAGGACTCTCAACCACTGGGCCACCAGGGAAGCCCCCTTTTTTTTTTTTCTTAAATTCCATATATATGTGTTAGCATATGGTAGTTGTTTTTCTCTTTCTGACTTACTTCACTCTGTATGACAGACTCTAGGTCCATCCACCTCATTACAAATAACTCAATTTCATTTCTTTTTATGGCTGAGTAATATTCCACTGTATATATGTGCCACATCTTCTTTAGCCATTCATCTGTCGATGGACACTTAGGTTGCTTCCATGTCCTGCCTATTGTAAATAGAGCTGCAATGAACATTTTGGCACATCACTCTTTTTCAATTATGATTTTCTCAGGGTATATGCCCAGTAGTGGGATTGCTGGGTTGTATGGTAGTTCTATTTGTAGTTTTTTAGAGAACCTCCACACTGTTCTCCATAGTGGCTGTACCAATTTACATTCCCACCAACAGTGCAAGAGTGTTCCCTTCTCTCCACACCCTCTCCAGCATTTATTGTTTCTAGATTTTTTGAGGATGGCCATTCTGACCAGTGTGAGATGATATCTCATTGTAGTTTTGATTTGCATTTCTCTAATGATTAATGATGTTGAGCATTCTTTCATGTGTTTGTTGGAAATCTGTATATCTTCTTTGGAGAAATGTCTATTTAGATCTTCTGCCCATTTTTGGATTGGGTTGTTTGTTTTTTTGTTATTGAGTTTCATGAACTGCTTGTAAATTTTGGAGATTAATCCTTTGTCAGTTGCTTCATTTGCAAATATTTTCTCCCATTCTGAGGGTTGTCTTTTGCTCTTGTTTATGGTTTTCTTTGCTGTGCAAAAGCTTTTAAGTTTCATTAGGTCCCATTTGCTTATTTTTGTTTTTATTTCCATTTCTCTAGGAGGTGGGTGAAAAAGGATCTTGTTGTGATTTATGTCATAGAGTGTGCTGCCTATGTTTTCCTCTAAGAGTTTGATAGTGTCTGGCCTTACATTTAGGTCTTTAACCAATTTTGAGTTTATTTTTGTGTATGGTGTTAGGGAATGTTCTAATTTCATACTTTTACATGTACCTGTCAAGTTTTCCCAGCACCACTTATTGAAGAGGCTGTCTTTTCTCCACTGTATATTCTTGCCTCCTTTATCAAAGATAAGTTGACCATATGTGTGTGGGTTTATCTCTGGGCTTTCTATCCTGTTCCATTGATCTATATTTCTGTTTTTGTGCCAGTACCATACTGTCTTGATTACTGTAACTTTGTAGTAGAGTCTGAAGTCGGTGGCCTGATTCTTCCAGCTCCATTTTTCTTTCTTAAGATTGCTTTGGCTATTCAGGGTCTTTTGTGTTTCCATACAAATTGTGAAATTTTTTGTTCTAGTTCTGTGAAAAATGCCAGTGGTAGTTTGATAGGGATTGCATTGAATCTGTAGATTGTTTTGGTTAGTAGAGTCATTTTCACAGTGTTGATTCTTCCAATCCAAGAACATGGTGTATCTCTGCATCTATTTGTATCATTTTTAATTTCATTCATCAGTGTCTTATAATTTTCTGCATACAGGTCTTTTGTCTCCTTAGGTAAGTTTATTCCTAGATAATTTATTCTTTTTGTTGCAATGGTAAATGGGAGTGTTTTCTTAATTTCACTTTCAGCTTTTTCATCATTAATGTATAAGCATGCCAGAGATTTCTGTGCATTAATTTTGTATACTGCTACTTTACCAAATTCATTGATTAGCTCTAGTAGTTTTCTGGTGGCATCCTTAGGATTCTCTATGTATAGTATCATGTCATCTGCAAACAGTGACAGCTTTACTTCTTCTTTTCCAATTTGGATTCCTTTTATTTCTTTTTCTTCTCTGATTGCTGTGGCTAGAACTTCCAAAACTATGTTGAATAAGAGTGGTTAGAGTGGGCAGCCTTGTCTTGTTCCTAATCTTAGTGGAAATGGTTTCAGTTTTTCACCATTGAGGATGGTGTTGGCTGTGGATTTGTCATATATGGCCTCTATTATGTTGAGGAAAGTTCCCTCTGTGCCTACTTTCTGCAGGGTTTTTATCATAAATGGGTGTTGAATTCTGTCAAATTCTTTCTCTGCATCTATTGAGATGATCATATGGGTTTTCTCCTTCAGTTTGTTAATATGGTGTATCACATTGATTTGATTTGCGTATATTGAAGAATCCTTGCATTCCTGGGATAAACCCCACTTGATCATGGTGTATGATCCTTTTAATGTGCTGTTGGATTTTGTTTGCTAGTGTTTTGTTGAGGAGTTTGGCATGTATGTTCCTCAGTGATATTGGCCTGTAGTTTTCTTTCTTTGTCACATCTTTGTCTGGTTTTGGTATCAGGGTGATGGTGGCCTCGTAGAATGAATTTGGGAGTGTTCCTCCCTCTGCTATATTTTGGAAGAGTTTGAGAAGGATAGGTGTTAGCTCTTCTCTAAATGTTTGATAGAATTCTCCTGTGAAGCCATCTGGTCCTGGGCTTTTGCCTATATTGATCTTAAATCTTGAACATATTCTTCATGGCAGTAACATGGCCAAATTTAGGAAAATGTTTAGCTAACTCAAAGAGTTGTAAAATTTGTTTGATATTCAGGTAGTAGGAGCAGTATTTAAAAATGAACCAAAATTAATTTATTAGGCAAGTACAATATTTAAATGATCAAAATAAACTCATTTATAGTAAATACCTGGTTAAATTATGCATCAATTTGTAATTAAGTCTAAGAAGTAAAATTAAAGATTTTTCAAATGTGTTATTAATTCATCTTTTATCCATTTATTTAGAAATAATTCCATTCCATGGAGAGATGGTTTAAGATATGTGTTGATTATACCTAGTAGTATAATGTTTCCAAATGCTTTGGCTGAAATGTCATGTCAATTAAGGTAAAAATCAGATGGCCTGGAATCTCCACTAGCAAAGCATTGCCACTCAGTGAATTCACCAAGGTCTTAGTGACGATTTAAAGTGAATAAATCATAAGAAAGCTAATCAGACCAATTTCCGCTGGACAGTCTTAGAATCCTTGCTTAAGGTAAATTGCACAATCTGCTGTTTTGGACTGGCCAGATTGCAATCACATCTCTTGCTGACTATATATCCTTCTCAGCACCAGTTGCTGTTCTGAGACTCACAACATCTTACAATATTTGGTAGAAGTAGTTTTTCTTAACAAGAATCCTTGACCAAGTCAATTAACCTCTCAAGTCTCAGCATCCTCATTTATTTTTTAGTAAGTGTCAGAATGCTATAATTTCTAGCTTCTATTCCTGAAAAATAATTTTAAAATGTATGTCATAGGAAGTAGATGATCCTTTTGGTAGAGACCTGTCTCCTCTGGGGAAGTGAGGAATGTATTATCACAGTAGAAGTGTAGTCTTGGCAAAGCTGATTTTAAATACACTGATATTAAATTGAGAAAAATATCACCTTCCTAACATGTTTAGTACTTTGACCCCGTACAGATAAGGTGAGATTTTGCTTATTTAATTATCAGGCACTTACTTATTTAATGGTAAAGGGGTTAGAAAAGGCCCAACTGATAAATAATCAATTTATACATAAGTCTACCAGATGTCTTTAGTCTCTTCTTAAGAATCTTAGAGCTATTCATGACTTGCTATATTATTTATTATACTCATTAGAGAAAAATGATAAATATTTGAAGATACAAAGAAGAAATTTAAAGTGCCCATTATTCTACTTCTCAATTATAAATACAATGTTATAGTAGATTTCCAAGTTTGTGGTACATCTATAATTTTTACTATTTAGTACTGGTGTAGCTCACATATAAAATAATATATTTTTCACTTAGCTGTGTAATGTAAGCATGTCATATAATTTTTAAAGTCCTCATAAACAGTATATCACGACCACAAAAACTTATATAGCCAGTAACAAATTACCAAAAACTTAGTAATTTAATACAACATAAATTTATTCTTATACAGTTATGGGAGTCAAAAGACTAAAGTGAGTTTAGAACCTGGCATTTCTTCTGGAGACTGTAGAGGAGAACCTGTTTCCTTGTGTTTATCAATTTAGAGGCAGCCTGCATTCCTTAGTTTGTGACCTCTTTCTCCATCTTCAAAGCCAACAGCCTAGCATATTTTCTTCTCTGATCTGCCTCTCTCTCATAAAGACCCTTGGAGATTGTATCAGGTGACCTGATTATCCTGGGACAATCCAGGACAATCTCCTAATTTCAAAATTCTTGATTAAATCTCACCTGTAAAGTTCATTTTACCATGTAAGACACTATAATAACAGGTTTTGGGGTTAGGAGATTGACATCTTTGGGGCTATTATTCTGTGTACAGTATAACCCTATTTTTGACATTTGCTGTCTTTTTTCCTTGTTATTATATGTAACACTGCATTTGACATGTATATACTTCTCTTTTTTTCAGATAACTTCAGAAAATGATTTGCTTTGTTTCACTTTCAGAGTAAATCTTTAGAAGTGTAACTATTAATGCACTTCTATGTAATTAATGTTTCTAAATTACAGGACACACACACACACACACACACACACACACACACACACACACACACTGGAATATTACTCAGCCATAAGAAAGAATGAAATAACGCCATTTGTAGCAACATGGATGGACCTAGAGATTATCATACTGAGTGAAGACAGAGAAAGATAAATAATATATGATATCGCTTAGATGTGGAATCTAAAATATGATACATATGAAGTTATTTACAAAACAGAAATAGACTCACAGACATAGAAAACAAACTTACGGTTACCACAGGGGAAATGGAGTGGGGGTGGGGGAGGGATAAATTAGGAGTTTAGGATTAACAGATACTACTATATATATAAAATAGACAACCTAAATGCCCATTGACAGATGAATGGATAAAGAATATGTGGTACATATATACAATGGAATATTACTCAGCCATAAAAAGGAATGAAATTGGGTTATTTGTAGAGACGAGGATGGATCTAGAAACTGTCATACAGAGCGAAGTAAGTCAGAAAGAGAAAAACAAATATCGTATATTAATGCATATATGTGGAACCTAGAAAAATGGTACAGATGAACTGATTTGCAGGGCAGAAATAGAGACATAGATGTAGGGAACAAATGGACACAGATGTAGAGAACAAATGTATGGACACCAAGAGGGGAAAGCATTGGGGAGGGGAGGTGCTGTTGTGATGAACTGGGAGATTGGGATTGACATGTATACACTAATATGTATAAAATAGATAACTAAGAACCTGCTGTATAAAAAAATATATATATAAAATAGGTACACACAAGGAGCTACTGTATAGCACAGGGAACTATATTCAATATCTAGTAATAACCTATAATGGAAAATAATCTGAAAAACTATATATATATATATGTATAACTGAATCACTTTGCTGTATGCCTGAAAGTAACATGACATAAATCAATTATACTTCAAAAAAAAAGATTATGTTAACTTTTAAATAGGTTAAAAGACTATATTTTGTTTGGGCAACCCATTACTCCCCACAGCCATTTCTTTTCCTGTTTTTACAGTTTAGTCCATGGCCACTCTGACATGTGCTGTACAGAACTATTTGTGATTCTTGGTGTGTCCCAATTTTTCTTACACATTTAAACTATTACAGAGGCTATCTCTACTGCCTGAAATTCCCTTCTACTCAAGAAACTGTAACAAATTGCTTCTTACCCTTCAGGTTTGTCTGCCTATCAATACCATCAATAACGTAATTAGTACTATTTAGAAGACATTCTCTAATTTATAAATAGCATTCACATCCTAATACAAAATAACTAATCCTAAATACTGAAATTCATAGATCTTTCCATCTGTAGATGATGTTCCAAATAAACTAACATTTTAATTTAGAAGGAGAAAAATTCCAAGGGGATGTTAGAAATACCTTTCAAACTTGCTTTTACTCTGTGGTGATAAAACCTTTCCCATTAATTAATGAAATAGTTTTTTTTTGTTTTTGTTGTTTTTAACTTTTAAATTTTGTAATAGTTATACGTTCACAGGAAGTTGCAACAATAGTACAGAGATGTCTAGTGTACATTTCATTTTTATTTTCCCAATGGTAATATCATACATAACTGTAGTACACTATTAAAACTAGTAAACTGACATTGGTACATTGTGGTCATGATTATAGGGCAAGCTGGGTTGCATGCAATGTGGTTCTTCCTGGCTTTGTGAGAAAGTACGTCTTATGGAGCCTGTGGGATATGCATACTTCTGAATTTCTGTTTATTTTCAGTAAGGTTCCCAGAGTTCACAACCTGTATTCAGCAGACAAAATTCACTATTGTTATATTTTCTCTGGGATTTCTTCATAGGTAATTTTCAGTGTGAGAAGTCATTAATTTTAAAGCAACTCATAGATATTAAAGGAAGTTCCCAGGGAATAGGGAACCTTGGGTAATAGGAAACCTTGGATACATTACTCTATCACCCTTAAAATAAAGCTTTTAATTTTTTAAAGCTTTTAATTTTTTAAAATAAAGCTTTTAAAGTTTAGATTGGAATAATGCCTAGTGAACCTCCATATTTAATATTCTGTGATTTTGCATACCTTCAAGATGTGATCATTAAATTCTGAGGAGTTTGCGTATGACATGCCTAATTTGATGGTTCTCATTTACAAACTTGGTAACATCACTGTGTTTCCAAGAGAAGACAATCTTGTTAAACAAAATCATATTTTAAGCGAGGTTAGTAATCTTATTCAAAAGATAAGCAATAAAATAATGATCTGAAGAATCTATCTTTCTGATCGATGAGAAAATGCATTATTTGCTCTATGATTGCATGTGTCACCAGAACAAAAGCTGTCTTTATTTTTGACTGCCGATCATTTGGAGGCACCATTGACCTTACAGGGCATCTTGATTTAAACATGAGTGTCTAACAAATATCTTTGCGTCTTTCTTCTTTTCTAAATATGCTAAATTCTTTATGGAAAAATATTAAAAAGGTGAACTAATTGCTAGACTCTGATATTTTATATCAAAGCATATGAAAAGATAAATCATTGCCATAGGAACAATTCTACCATCCTGTAGTATAATTATCTTTGTAATAAAAGATCCACTTTTTGCTCCTCATAACAGCATTATCTTTTTCTTAAAATTTAATCTCCCCTATATTTTTTTTAAAAAATATCTGAACACTTTTAAAAAGTAACACTGTAAGAGGACTATGAATCTTTTGGAACTTTTTGAGGATACACGTTGGTGCATTATTTTATTTAAAATATTTTTAAAATATCAACTGTTTGATAGGTACTGTGGTTTAGAGCCTGAAATATCACTAATCACCTACTTGTGGTTCTCACTATTCATGCCTCTTTACTATAAAGCTTAACAAAACAACATGAAGTTCAAATATCCATTGCTTTTCTTTGTGGCCACCATTCCTTGCTTCTTTGTTGTGCACCTCGAGTCCAAACAGACAGACACACACACACACACACCTTTTCCTTCTGTAAATTACTCAAAATGAACATGTTAATTATAGTACATAAGAGGTAATTCTTCCAAACTTAATCACTAGTTTTCAATTTAATACGATTTTTATGACAAAATACAACTATTTATAGTTGATTCTTGTATGCTTAATGCTACTGAGGAGTATAGAGCTTAGATAACAATAATAAACTAGGCTTTATCTAGAAATAGTACTATTATAATTAGATAATGGGGAAGAGATCACTTTTGTAAAATAAGCAAATAGCTTTTTAAAATTTAGTAATAAACAACTTCCTCCAAAATACAGACACACACACACACACACACACGATTTTTTACAGGACAGTTTAGAAATTAGCACATGTTAATTATTCAGTATAGAGAGTAGATTCATTAGTTTTTAAAAAAAATTCTTTGCTTGAGAGGGATTTCTGGAGGGACCACAGGTATTTATTAAGTGCCTACTATGTGTTTAAAACTATTCTAAAAAATAGAAAAAAATCATGAAACAGAGTTTGTCTCTGTATAGTTATATATTTAGTTTATTTTGAGATGAAAACCAAGGCCACATGAAGTAAACAGTCAAAATATAGTTTTATGTGAAATAATAAAGAACTTCTGTATTTTCCTAGAGCAGGATAAATGAAAAAAGCAATCATTTTGTCAACAGAATCTTAAGAGATTTTATTAACTACAGATAATCCCCAATTACTGGTTTAATGTAAAATTCCTTACCAAATATTGCTCGGTATGGGGGCTTTTTATCCATTTCATAAACTCTAAATTTATATAAACTTCTTTAGTCCCATTCCACTCTTCTATACCTCTCCCAACACCAAACATTCACTTCCTCAGTCTAACTTATCATTTAACTATAGGGGATGGAGGTTGTATAAGGGGAAGGCCATGCTCTTTTCTAGAACTAAATGACATAATACTTCATAGGAATTTTACTGCTGTATGCTGTTCATCCCCTTATTTATTCTAGGTTTTATAAGTGCAGACAGCTTTGCTCATCATTCTGAATTTCCCTTATGTGCCAGACCTTTGCTTTGTACTTTCTTGTCATTTAATACATATTTTAAAGAATGAAAGAAATAGTCTACTTCATTTCTAAGTAAGTGCTCTTCAAAATTGTGCCATAATTATTGTCTAATTTTAGAGTTTCAGGGGAGTTTATAAATCACATCATCCACACATATGATTGTACTAATGAAAAGTTTAATAACTTGTCAAGGGAAACATAATTAGTTAAGTGAAAACTACAACTTACTCCCAGGGAGGACTTCTATTCCTTTTGAGACTAAATCTTGATTTCCTCAGGGATCATTTCTATATAAGGCTTCCAAATCCCACTCACATTAGTTACTCTACTTTAACCTATTGTAAATGTTCGGTCTATGTAAGCTTGTAGCAGCCTTGTTATATGTTACACATACTTAACCTTAGATCATCTAAAAATCTAGGTCATTTTCATGTGGAATAATGCTATATTTCTCTATATTACATTATGTATTAATGCTATGCTCTGAATTAATACTCAACATTTTTATAGCATGCTCTGCTTCATACTGATATTTTGTTTGATTTGGGGCTTCTCTCTGGTATACACTGAAGTGAATATGTTGACAATCATCTTACTCGTGGATGTTGTTATACTAATCATTGATAGTGAACCCTAACTCCACCAACCTACTTTTGTGGATAAAATAGCTTTATGTACTCTAACAAATTTCCAGTGAAAAATGTGGGTGATCTCTGCACTTCTAAGTAGGTTAATTTTAATAGTACTGGAACAATATACAAATTGTAAAAAAAAAAAAAACTATGATGAATTGGGGTTTATTGAGAATGACATGATTAAATTCCACTTTGCAAGAGTCTTAAATATGTGTGTGTGAGTATATGTGTGTGTTTTATACATATGTATACAAAGTGAATACATTATATATAATATTTAATTACTGGAAAAAATATATATTTCTAGTAATTAAATAATCAGTTAATATGAGTGACTTTGTAGGAAGAGGCTGCATTTCTAAAAATAACTAGACTCATAATGATGAACATTTCATAACATATAAAAATATCAAATTGCTATCGATGTTGTACACCTGAAACTAATATAATATTTTCAATCAAATGTAAAATGGAAATAAAAGAACAACCAGAAAATGAAAGATCATAGTCAAGGAAAATATATTGGTCATGAGATCAAATGAAATAATCCAATTATAGTGTTCAACTTACAAATTAAAAAAAGGGATAAAGCACTTAGTGAACATTCACTATATATTAACTTTTATCACTATTACCACAATTATCACAAAATACAGTTCTTAGAAGTTATCAAAGGGGGAAAAATATAATGATACCTATAACCAGAAAAAGATTTAAGTGGTTTCTAACAAATGACATAAATTTGAAAATAGAGGCATGGTAACAGTTTGGGAGAATTTATACTGAGGTCTTACTAGTAGCAGAAAGTATACTGAAGTCAGCAGGATCTCATGCCCATTGCTATTTTATATATGATTCATTATGTTTTCCATTATTCTTGAAGAAAAATAGGCATTTTTTTATAATTAAGGAAAAATAATGTTGTGAGAGCTTAAAATAATGTTGTGAGAGCTTAATTGTAGGCACCATGATGCCTACAATTCAGTATTAGATATTGTGTCATACACTGTGATAAGATTTATATGAAATTTATTACTTAGTTCTTAGAAAATATGAATTCTATAACATATCATAAACTTACTACAACAAAATATGTTTTTATCTCCTTATGATACCATTAGGAAAATGAATATTAAAGAAAATAAGTAACTTGTTAATATAACATTGTGTTAAATTTAGGGCAGAATTTAAACTCAGGTAGGGTTGCCAAATTTACCAAATAAAAGCACATGCACATGTATAGATTTAGATGTAGATATAGACATAGATATATGATGGAAATGTAAAGTAGTACAACCACTTTGAAAAAAGGTTAGGCAGTTTCTTATATTGTAAAATATTTAAACATGCTCTTAGCATCTACTCTAATCATTCCACTCTGAAGTGTTTACTCATGAAAAATAAAATCATGTATCCATACAAAGGCTTGTACATGGATATTTATATTTATTATATTTATATTTATAGGTTTATTTTTGATAACTAAAACCTGAAAACAACTCAGATGCCAATGAAAAGGTAAGTGGATAAACAAATTGTAGTATAGTCATACAATTAAAAACTTTTCAGCAATAATAAGGAATGGACTTAATGATACACACACTGAGGTAGATGAATCCCAAAATAATTTTTCTGAATGAAAGAAGACACAAATGTACAAAATCCATAATTTTATTTACATAGAATTCTACAAACTCTAAACCAGGTTATAGTGACAGAAAGAAGATTAGTAAAAAAAAAACTGAGCAAGTATGTTCTGGAATTAGAAGTATCGATTTCCTCTGTTTTTCTTCTGATTTTAACAGGACATCAGGTTCAATTAAACAACATTTACATACCTACCAGATTATCTTCATTAAACCAAGAATAATTAGTTTTCCTCTGCACGTTTTTGGGATAATACTGACTATATTTTAACTTTAATTATTGTTCCCACTCAATATAGCATAAAAAATTGCTACAGAAAAATAATTTGAAAACATTTGCCTATCATGAAATTGTTTTCTCTAATTAATAATAATAACTGTTTAAAATTAATAGTCTGTTTTTTAAATGGGAGAAGAAAATAAAGGTGGGCATTCAAAGGCTGTTATTCATCTAACCCTGTACTCAAACACAAATTTAATGCATTACAAATTATTTAATTTAAATGAGGTAATGTTTTCCAGTGTAAATAATTTATTTTACCACTGTTAACCATTCTACAAATGAGGAACAAATTACATATGTTTAAATACATTTGAAATAACAAGTTATGTATTATGATTTCTATTAATAGACATAATAGTATATCTATTAATGCATAATAAATACATGTTATGCAAAAATTTGGTGTTTTAAAAAACAAAACACATTATCTCAAAGTTTCTGTGGGTCAGGAATCTGGACACAACTTAGCTAGATGCCTGTGTCTCTCAAAGTTGCAGTCAAGGTGTTAACTAGGGATGTAGTTTCATCTGAAGTCTCCACCGGAGAAGATCCATTTCCAAGATCACTCACGTAGTTGTTGACAGGATTCAGTTTCTAGTGTTTTGTTGGATTAAGGCCTCAGTTATTCAGAATGTATGGGATGGAGGTCTCTTTCAGTTCCTTGCCACATGGACTTCTCCATGGAGCATCTCAAAAAATGGCAAGTAGCTTCATCAGAGCAAGTAAGCAAGAAGGCAAGAGAGAATGCCACCAAAATTTAGAGGGAATTCTAGTAAGAGGACTATCAATTCTTTTTTTAAAATAAATTTAATTAATTAATTAATTATTATTATGTTTTTTGACTGCATTGGGTCTTTGTTGCTGCGCATGGGCTTTCTCTAGTTGCGGCGAGCTGGGGCTACTCTTTGTTGCGGTACGTGGATTTCTCATTGTGGTTACTTCTCTTGTGGAGCATGGGCTCTAGGCGCGTGGGCTTCAGTAGTTGTGGCATTCAAGCTCAGTAGTTGTGGCTCGTGGGCTCTAGATCACAGGCTCAGTAGTTGTGGTGCATGGGCTTATTTGCCCTGCAGCATGTGGGATCTTCCTGAACCAGGGCTCGAACCCATGTCCCCTGCATTGGCAGGCAGATTCTTAACCACTGCACCACCGGGGAGGCCTGGACTATCTAGTCTTTTGTAACCTAAGCATGAAAGTGATATCCCTTTATTTATAATTTATTCGTTTTGAGAGAAGCAAGTGGTTAGGTACAGATTAAACACAAATTGAGGGGGATTAAATAAAATTGTGGTAGCAAGAGACAGGAGAGGATTTTGAAATTTGCCTACCATACTTATCATAAGGAAAACTTCAATTTTCTTTGTTTTCTTATTATTGTACTATCCCTTTCTACTTTGTAGGATCCAGAACACCCAGAACTAATTTGAAAATTCATCCTTAAGATTTCATTTCTCTATAATCACTCTCTCTGTACCAAATCTGTATTAGTCAGGTTTCTTCAGAGAAACAGAAGCAATAGGATATAGCTATAGATATAGATATAAATATAGATACAGATATAGATAGATTTATTTTAAACAAATAGGCTCACACAATTATGAAGGCTGGTAAGTCCAACATCCAAAATCTGCAGGATTGGCCAAAAAGCTGGAGACCTAGGACAACTGATGTTCCAATTCAAGTCTGAAGCCTATCTGCTATAGAAACAGTAAGCAAATGTTGCAGGTGAAGTCTGAAGGCAATCTGCTGAAGAATTCTTTGTTTCTTTGGGGAGCCTGGGCTTTTTGTTTCGTTTAGACTTTCAACTGATTGGATGAGGCTTACATTATGGAAGGCAATCTGCTTTACTCAAAGACTACCAAACATTAACTACTAAATGAAATGTCACTATCATCTAAAATCACCCACAGAGAAACACCCAGAATAATGTTTGACCAAATATCTGGGCACCTCATTGTCCAGCCAAATTGACAAAAAAAAAGACCAAAAAAGCCCCCAAAAAACCCAAACCAACCTTACAAATACCTAGAGCAGACAAGAAAAACAAATGATGAATTTTATTGGAAACTTTTATCAGGGCCCTACTAATGTGTAAATTACACTGTTAACCTGGAGTGAACCCAAGAATAAACTGAATCATAAATTATATTACTTTCAAAGACAAGTAAAACTTTCACTGATATATAAGCAGGTACTTTCACTACAGCTTTTTCAGAAATAGATATAGATTGAATTAAATGAGAAGAATTTAACTACCAAAGTGTAGGTTTTAAAACTTAAGGTTTGAAGTTGAAAGAAGCCTGTTGAAACTTTGAAGACAAAACTAAAGTTCAGATAAAATATATTACAAGTTACTAAGATCAACCAAAGGACTTTATATTCAGATTTTTATATTTTAAAGAGTTTATAATTTTACTGTTGGAAAAAGCCTTGGTATATGAAAAAATAGAACAAAATTTGGTGTATCAATCAATATTCATCTATTCACCTGTTTAGAATAGATTCATACAGACTAATTTGGATGATTACCTTGTATGTGTGACTGCATTACTATAATTTTCTCAAGGGGCAAGATCTTCAGTAATTCACCTCCAGCATTCTGGACAGGGCACTCATTATATTTATAATAATCATCCAATGAGTATTGACAAATTAACTTGAAAAAATTTGGCTAAATTTGCCATATAAAATCTGAAATGTTTTTATTTTAGTTAGATTAACTATTAGATAAAATATTATTATTCAACTCAATTCTTATTAGAAGTGTGTAATTTCCTCCTCTAGAATCTAAAATGCTACCTTTTCAAAGGAGGATCCTTAGGGACCACAGATTAAACCCTTCATTTTACAAAAGAGGCTGCTGAGGTTCCTACGGGTGCAGTGTTTTGACCTAGATTACAGCTTGCATGGTTAAAGTCTTATAATGCTTTTTAAACTAACCCAATATATTTCTATTTATGAAGTATTAGAATATGTATCAGATTACCATAATTATTCTGTTGACATTTTACAAGGATAGAAGCATGCTTTTAACCTTTAATTAAATATTTTTAAATCTTATATGACAATTAATGCAACATTTTAGGATCTAAAAATAGATAGCGTTATGTTTTTCTTTTTAAAATTATGAAACATATTATTGAGTGAAGTCACTGTCCATTGATATTATGCTAAATTATACCTAAATTTAATGTAGTACAGTCTTGTTCTTATTTTAAAGCCCAATCAATTATTAGAATTTTAATAACAACCTTTAATATTTACTAGTGAAGATTCTAAATATAAAAACCTTTTCCTTTGCTAACAAACTATCTACATTTTCTTAGAAACTAAAATACTAAAACGTGACCTGAAACAAATTCCACACTGTGATCAGGTTTTCACCATAACCTGCCTTCCTGGTACTTTTATAGAACTATGGGCAGTAATCTCATGCCAACAATTAGTGATCATGTGATACTGGTATTTGAATGTTATGTGCAAGGGAGATGTTCAACCACTACCCATACTTTTTGGCACTACACTGGTTACTGTGATAAATGAACAGTAAGGGTGCCATTTAGCTTCACCATATTCTAAATATTAATTGTATTACCTGCTTCTATTCACCTCTGTTCCCACTTTTTAGTATTTCCTTAGAGTTTATTACTGAAAATGCCAGACTTCTCATTATATTCAGGGACTTAGTGAGGAAGTTTGTCAATATCAAGATGACAGTCTAAGAAAAGTAGCATTGCTTTCATAATATACAGACGTATAAAATATATATTAATACAAGTATCTCGTTGCTTATTTAATTATAACTTTCTTTTCCTTTATTAAAAAATTATTTATTGAGTATAATTGCTTTGCAATGGTGTGTTAGTTTCTGCTTTATAACAAAGTGAATCAGTTATACATATACATATGTTCCCATATCTCTTGCCTCTTGCATCTCCCTCCCTCGCACCCTCCCTATCCCACCCCTCTAAGTGGTCACAAAGCACTGAGCTGATCTCCCTGTGCTATGCGGCTGCTTCCCACTAGCTATCTGTTTTACATTTGGTAGTGTATATATGTCCATGCCACTCTCTCACATTGTCACAGCTTACCATTCCCCCTCCCCATATCCTCAAGTCCATTCACTAGTAGGTCTGTGTCTTTATTCCCGTCTTACCCCTAGGTTCTTCATGACATTTTTTTTTTCTTAGATTCCATATATATGTGTTAGCATACAGTATTTGTTTTTCTCTTTCTGACTTACTTCACTCTGTATGTCAGACTCTAGTTCCATCCACCTCACTACAAATAACTCAATTTCATTTCTTTTTATGGCTGAGTAATATTCCATTGTATATATGTGCCACATCTTCTTTAGCCATTCATCTGTCGATGGACACTTAGGTTGCTTCCATGTCCTTGCTATTGTAAATAGAGCTGCAGTGAACATTTTGGTACATGTCTCTTTTTGAATTATGGTTTTCTCAGGGTGTATGCCAGTAGTGGATTGCTGAGTCATATGGTAATTTTAGTTTTAGTTTTTTAAGGAACCTCCATACTGTTCTCCATAGTGGCTGTATCAATTTAGATTCCTACCAACAGTGCAAGAGTGTTACCTTCTTTCCACACCCTCTCCAGCATTTACTGTTTGTAGATTTTTTGATGATGGCCATTCTGACCAGGGTGAGATGGTGTCTCATTATAGTTTTGATTTGCATTTCTCTAATGATTAATGATGTTGAGCATTCTTTCATGTGTTTGTTGGCAATCTGAATAACTTCTTTGGAGAAATGTCTATTTCGGTCTTCTGCCCATTTTTGGTTTGGGTTGTTATTTTGTAATTGAGCTGCATGAACTGCTTGTAAATTCTGGAGATTAATCCTTTGTCAGTTGCTTCATTTGCAAATATTTTCTCCCATTCTGAGGGTTGTATTTTGGTCTTGTTTATGGTGTCTTTTGTTGTGCAAAAGCTTTTACGTTTCATATGTCCCATTTGCTTATTTTTGTTTTTATTTCCATTTCTCTAGGAGGTGGGTCAAAAGGGATCTTGCTGTGATTTATGTCGTGGAGTGTTTTGCCTATGTTTTCCTCTAAGAGTTTGATAGTGTCTGGCCTTACATTTAGGTCTTTAACCAATTTTGTGTTTATTTTTGTGTATGGTGTTAGGGAATGTTCTAATTTCATACTTTTACATGTACCTGTCAAGTTTTCCCAGCACCACTTATTGAAGAGGCTGTCTTTTCTCCACTGTATATTCTTGCCTCCTTTATCAAAGATAAGTTGACCATATGTGTGTGCGTTTATCTCTGGGCTTTCTATCCTGTTCCATTCATCTATATTTCTGTTTTTGTGCCAGTACCATACTGTCTTGATTACTGTAGCTTTGTAGTAGAGTCTAAAGTCAGGGAGCCTGATTCCTCCAGCTCCATTTTTCATTCTCAAGATTGCTTTGGCTATTGGGGGTCTTTTGTGTTTCCATACAAATTGTGAAATTTTTTGTTCTAGTTCTGTGAAAAATGCCAGTGGTAGTTTGATAGGGATTGCATTGGCTCTGTAGATTGCTTTCGGTAGTAGAGTCATTTTCACAATGTTGATTCTTCTAATCCAAGAACATGGTGTATCTCTGCATCTGTTTGTATCATCTTTAATTTCATTCATCAGTGTCTTATAATTTTCTGCATACAGGTCTTTTGTCTCCTTAGGTAAGTTTATTCCTAGATATTTTATTCTTTTTGTTGCAATGGTAAATGGGAGTGTTTTCCTAATTTCACTTTCAGATTTTTCATCATTAGTGTATAGGAATGCCAGAGATTTCTATGCATTAATTATTTATCCTGCTACTTTACCAAATTCATTGATTAGCTCTAGCAGTTTTCTAGTAGCATCTTTAGGATTCTCTATGTACAGTATCATGTCATCTGCAAACACTGACAGCTTTACTTCTTTTCCAATTTGGATTCCTTTTATTTCTTTTTCTTCTCTGATTGCTGTGGCTAAAACTTCCAAAACTATGTTGAATAATAGTGGTGCAAGTGGGCAACCTTGTTTTGTTCCTGATCTTAGTGGAAATGGTTTCAATTTTTCACCATTGAGGACGATGCTGGCTGTGGCTTTGTCATATATGGCCTCTATTATGTTGAGGAAATTTCCCTCTATGCCTACTTTCTGGAGCATTTTTATAAATGGGTGTTGAATTTTGTTGAAAGCTTTCTCTGCATCTATTGAGATGATCATAATGGTTTTTCTCCTTCAATTTTTTAATATGGTGTATCACATTGATTGATTTGCGTATATTGAAGAATCCTTGCATTCCTGGAATAAACCCCACTTGATCATGGTGTATGATCCTTTTAATGTGCTGTTGGATTCTGTTTGCTAGTATTTTGTTGAGGATTTTTGCATGTATGTTCCTCAGTGATATAGGCCTGTAGTTTTCTTTCTTTGTGACATTTTTGTCTGGTTTTGGTATCAGACTGATGGTGGCATTATAGAATGCATTTGGGAGTGTTCCTCCCTCTGCTGTATTTTTGAAGAGTTTGAGAAGGATAGGTGTTAGCTCTTCTCTAAATGTTTGATAGAATTCACCTGTGAAGCCATCTGGTCCTAGGCTTTTGTGTGTTGGAAGATTTTTAATCACAGTTTCAATTTCAGTGCTTGTGATTGGTCTGTTCATATTTTGTACTTCCTGGTTCCGTCTTGGCAGGTTGTGCTTTTCGAAGAATTTGTCCATTTCTTTCAGGTTGTCCATTTTATTGGCATATAGTTGCTTGTAGTAATCTCTCATGATCCTTTGTATTTCTGCAGTGTCTGTTGTTACTTCTCCTTTTTCATTTCTAATTCTATTGATTTGAGTCTTCTCCCTTTTTTTCTTGATGAGTCTGGCTAATGGTTTATCAATTTTGTTTATATTCTCAAAGAACCAGCTTTTAGTTTTATTGACCTTTGCTACTGTTTCCTTCCTTTCTTTTTCATTTATTTCTGATCTGATCTTTATGGTTTCTTTCCTTCTGTAACTTTGGTGTTTTTTGTTCTTTCTGTAATTGCTTTAGGTGCAAGGTTAGGTTGTTTATTTGAGATGTTTCCTGTTTCTTAAGGTAGGATTGTATTGCTATAACCTTCATTCTTAGAACTGCTTTTGCTGCATCCCATAGGTTTTGGGTCATCATGTTTTCATTGTCATTTGTTTCTAGGTATTTTTTGATCTCGTCTTTCATTTCTTCAGTGATCTCTTGGTTATTAAGTAGTGTATTGTTTAGCCTCCATGTGTTTGTATTTTTTCCAGATCTTTTCCTGTAATTGATATCTAGTCTTATAGCGTTGTGGTCAGAAAAGATACTTGATATGATTTCAATTTTCTCAAATTTACCAAGGCTCTATTTGTGACCCAAGATATGATGTATCCTGGAGAATGTTCCATGAGCACTTGAGAAAAATGTGTATTCTGTTGTTTTTGGATGGAATGTCCTATAAATATCAATTAAGTCCATCTTGTTTAATGTATCATTTAAAGCTTGTGTTTCCTTATTTATTTTCATTTTGGATGATCTGTCCATTGGTGAAAGTGGGGTGTTAAAGTCCCCTACTATGATTGTGTTACTGTCGATTTCCCTTTTATGACTGTATTTGCCTTATGTATTGAGGTGCTCCTATGTTGGTTGCATAAATATTTACAATTGTTATATCTTCTTCTTGGATTGATCCCTTGATCATTATGTAGTGTCCTTCTTTGTCTCTTGTAATAGTCTTTATTTTAAAGTCTATTTTGTCTGATATGAGAATTGCTACTCCAGCTTTCTTTTGATTTCCATTTGCATGGAATATCTTTTTCCATCCCATCACTTTCAGTTTGTATGTGTCCCTAGGTCTGAAGTGGGTCTCTTGTAGACAGAATATACACAGGTCTTGTTTTTGTATCCATTCAGCCAGTCTGTATCTTTTGGTGGGAGCATTTAATCCTTTTACATTTAAGGTAATTATTGATATGTATGTTCCTATTACCATTTTCTTAATTGTTTTAGGTTTGTTATTGTAGATCTTTTCCTTCTCTTGTGTTTCTTGCCTAGAGAAGTTCATTTAGCATTTGCTGTAAAGCTGGTTTGATGATGCTGAACTCTCTCAGCTTTTGCTTGTCTGTAAAGCTTTTAATTTATCCATCAAATCTGAATGAGATCCTTGCTGGGTAGAGTAATCTTGGTTGTAGGTTTTTCTCCTTCATCGCTTTAAATATGTCCTGCCACTCCCTTCTGGTTTGCATAGTTTCTGCTGAAAGATCAGCTATTAACCTTATGGGGATTACCTTGTGTGTTGTTTGTTGTTTTTCCCTTGCTGCTTTTAATATATTTTCTTTGTATTTGATTTTTGATAGTTTTATTAATATGTGTCTTGGCGTGTTTCTCCTTGGATTTATCCTGTATGGACTCTCTGTGCTTCCTGGACTTGATTAACTATTTCCTTTCCCATATTAGGGAAGTTTTCAACTATAATCTTTTCATATATTTTCTCAGTCCCTTTCTTTTTCTCTTCTTCTTCTGGGACCCCTATAACTCAAATGTTGGTGCATTTAATGTTTTCCCAGAGGTCTCTGAGACTGTCCTCAGTTTTTTTCATTCTTTTTTCTTTATTCTCCTCTACAGTAGTTATTTCCACTATTTTATCTTCCAGGTCAGTTATCTGTTCTTCTGCCTCAGTTATTCTGCTACTGATCCCTTCTAGAGTATTTTAAATTTCATTTATTGTGTTGTTCATCATTGATTGTTTCCTCTTTAGTTCTAGGTCCCTGTTAAAATTTCTTGCATTTTCTCTATTCTATTTCCAAGATTTTGGATCATCTTTACTTTCATTATTCTGAATTTTTTTTCAGGTACACTGCCTATTTCCTCTTCATTTGTTAGGTCTGGTAGATTTTTACCTTTTTCCTTCATCTGCTGTGTGTTTTTCTGTCCTCTCATTTTGCTTATCTTACTGTGTTTGCGGTCTCCTTTTCGCAGGCTGCAGGTTCGTAGTTTCCATTGTTTTTGTTGTCTGTCCCCAGTGGCTAAGATTGGTTCAGTGAGTTGTGTAGGCTTCCTGGTAGAGTGGCCTAGTGCCTGTGTTCTGGTGAATGAGGCTGGATCTTGTCTTTCTGGTGGGCAGGTCCATGTCTGGTGGTGTGCTTTGGGGTGTCTGTGGCTTTATGATTTTAGGCAGCCCCTCTGCTAATGGATTGGGCTGTGTTCCTCTCTTGGTAGTTGTTTGGCATAGGGTGTCCAGCACTGTAGCTTGCTGGTCGTTGAATGAAGCTGGGTCTTGGTGTTGAGATGGAGATCTCTTGGAGATTTTTGCCATTTGATATTACCTGGAGCTGGGAAGTCTCTTGTGGACCAGTGTCCTGAAGTTGGCTCTCTCACCTCAGAGGCACAGCACACTGACTCCTGGCTGGAGCACCAAGAGCCTTTCATCCACATGGCTCAGAATAAAAGGGAGAAAAAGTAGAAAGAAAGAAAGAAAAAGGATAAAATAAAATAAAGTAAGATATAATAAAATTATTAAAATAAAAAATAATTATTATGAAAAAAAATTTTTAAGTAAAAAAAAATAAAAGAACGGATGGACAGAATCCTAGGACAAATGATGAAAGCAAAACTATACAGATAAAATCTCACACAGAAGCATACACATACACACTCACAAAAAGAGAAAAAGGGAAAAAAAATTATATATCTTGCTCCCAAAGTCCACCTCCTGAATTTGGGATGATTTGTTGTCTATTCAGGTATTCCACAGTACATCAAGTTGATCGTGGATATTTATTCCACTGCTCCTGAGGCTGCTGGGAGAGATTTCCCTTTCTCTTCTTTGTTCGCACAGCTCCCAGGGTTCAGCTTTGGATTTGGATCCGCCTCTGTGTGTAGGTCGCCTGAGGGCATCTGTTCTTCGCTCAGACAGGACAGGGTTAAAGGAGCAGCTGATTCAGGGGCTCTGGCTCACTCAGGCCGTGGGGAGGGAGGGGCGGTGGCAGAGGCCAGCGTGACATTGCAGCAGCCTGAGGTGTGCCATGCGTTCTCCCGGGGAAGTTGTCCCTGGATCATGGAACCCTGGCAGTGGTGGGCTGCACAGGCTCCCAGGAGGGGCGTTGTGGATAGTGACCTGTGTTTGCTCACAGGCTTCTTGGTGGCGGCAGCAGCAGCCTTAGCGTCTCATGACCGTCTCTGGAGTCTGCGCTGATAGCTGCGGCTCGCTCCCGTTTCTGGAGATCCTTTAAGAGGCGCGCTTAATCCCCTCTCCTCACGCACCAGGAAACAAAGAGGCAAGAAAAAGTCTCTTGCCTCTTTGGCAGGTCCTGACTTTTTCCCAGACTCCCTCTAGGCTAGCCATGGTCCACTAACCCCTTCAGGCTGTGTTCACGCCACCAACCACAGTCCTCTCCCTGCGATCTGACCGAAGCATGAGCCTCAGCTCCCAGCCTCCGCCCGCCCTGGCGGGTGAGTAGACAAGCCTCTCGGGCTGGTGAGTGTTGGTCGGCACCTATCCTCTGTGGAGGAATCTCTCTGCTTTGCCCTCCGCACCCCTGTTGCTGCGCTGTCCTCCACAGTTCTGAAGCTTCCCCCCCTTCGCCACTACAGTCTCCACCCACGAAGGGGCTTCCTCGTGTGTGGAAACCTTTCCTCCTTCACAGCTCCCTCCCACTGGTGCAGGTCCTGTCCCTATTCTTTTGTCTTTTTTTTCCCCCTTTTTTCTTTTCCTTTTTTCTTTTGCCCTACCCACTTACATGGGGGGTTTCTTGCCTTTTGGGAGGTCTGAGGTCTTCTGCCAGCGTTCAGTAGGTGTTCTATAGGAGCAGTTCCACGTGTAGATTTATTTCTGATGTATCTGTGGGGAGGAAGGTGATCTCCACGTCTTACTCTTCCGCCATCTTCCTGGAGCTCAACTTTCTTTTTTCTTTATGGTTCATATATCGTTATTCTGACACTGGCAACTATCTTGCCATTGGTATTTCAGTATGTCATTTTCACTAGTGTGATTCTGAGAGAGAAATTGCAGAACAGGATTCCACTTTATTTATATATACAAATGGAAATTTGAAGTTTGGTTCTTTTAAAAACCTTTGGAAAGGACAGCCTTTTTCCAGGATTAACTTTAAAGCATTTTAGTTAGATTAGAGATAAAGTCAACTGTCTGCTTCTCATATTTTACAGATGAGTAAGGTCTCTACAATTTCTTTAGTAATTCCTGTGCCCCGCATACTTCCTTTACACATGTACCCTGTCTCTCCTCCCTCTACCACTCTCTCCCTTCCCCCTCCCTCTGTCAACATTATTATTTACAAACCAGCAGTTCCCAAATGAAAGTCTAAGATATTTTCATACATTGATAATCAAATGAGGAAAATAATTATAATTGAAATGTATCTTGTTTACTTGTTATTAAAGAGTACCGTATACTTTCATGGGACAAATTGTATGTTACTTAATGATTATGCCCTTAAAATTTCTTGGAGTTAATATCTGCTTCATGAAAATATGGTGATTTTGGTGATATTTATTTTGTTGTAGTATTTTGTTCATTTGCTTTTTCTTGGCAAAATAAAAATTCATACCACCCTTTCTACCTTATTTTTTTTAACAATTCAGAATTTAACAATTCTGCTCACCGCAAAAATGTAATAGTCAGAAAACTACTACTTGTGTTCTGTAGCTCTTCCTGACTTTAAAATATTATTTAGACCTTTAGAATCTGTATTTTAATTGGGAGTTAGATTCACAACATTACAGTCATAGGACCTGGTTTCCAGTTTGAGCTCCATCACTTCTGAGCTTTATGACGTTGAGCAAGTGATATTGTTTCTCTGAGTCTGTTTCATTATCTGCAAAATGAAAATAATAACTCTTGTCTTGGACAAGCAGGGTTTATTCTGGATTTGCAGCATTGAGTTGATGTGAAAAATCATTCAGTGTTACACAAGGAGTGATGATCTTTTGATGTGTCAACTTGTCTGCAGTAAGCAGTTATTCAATAAAACACTAATTATATGCTGTGATTGTGTGAATATGATTAAACTTCATAGTCGGTTGACTTTATTTATTTAATTGAAGTATAGTTGATTTACAATGTCATGTAAGTTTCAAGGGTACAGCACAGTGATTCAGTTTGTTTATCTATCTATTTATCTATGTATCTATATATCTATCTGTCTCCCTATCTATTCTTTTGCAGATTCTTTTCCCTTATAGGTTATTACAAAATATTGAGTTTAGTGCCCTGTGCTATACAGTAGATTCTTGTTGGTTATCTATTTTATATATAGTAGCATGTATATGTTAATCCCCCTAATTTATCCCTCCCCACCCCCTTCCCATTTGGTAACCATAAGTTTGTTTTCTTTGTCTGTGAGTCTATTTCTGTTTTGTAAATAAGTTCATTTGTATATTTTTTTCAGATTCCACATATAAGTGATAGAATATGATATTTCTCTTTCACTGGCTTACTTCACTTAGTATGTTATCTCTAGGTCCATCCATATTGCTGCAAATGGCATTATTTCATTCTTTTTATGGCTGAGTAATATTCCATTGTGTGTATTTATATATCTTCTTTTTCCTTTCATTAGTCTATGGACATTTAGGTTGCTTCCATTTCTTGGTTATTGTAGATAGTGCTGCAATGAACATTGGGGTGCATTATCTTCTCAGATTAGTGTTTTCATTTTCTTCTGGTAAATATCCAGAAATGGAACAATAGATCATATTATAGTTCTATTTTTAATCTTCTGAGGAACTTCCATACTGTTTTCTATAGTGGCTGTAACAATTTATAATCTCACCAATAATGTACAAGGGTTCCCTTTTCTCCACATACTCACAAACACTTGTTATTTTTGTTGTCTTTTTGTTGATAGTCATTCTAACAGATGTGACGTTATATCTCATTGTGATTTTGATTTTGATTTCTCTGATGATTAGTGATGTTAAGTATCTTTTCATGGTTTGTTGGCTTCATGGTCTGTTGGCTATCTGTATGTCTTGGGTTGTTGTTTCTTTAAAACTAAAGAACAAATCTAGAAATTATTCTTGGGCTTCCCAGGTGGTTAAGAATCCACCTGCCAATGCAGGGGATATGGGTTCAAGCCCTGGTCCGGGAAGATCCCACATGCTGTGGAGCAACTAACCCCGTGTGTCACAACTACTGAACCTGTGCTCTAGAGTCTGTGAGCCACAACAACTGAGCCTGCGTGCTGCAACTACCAAAGCCCATGCACCTAGAGCCTGTGCTCCACAAGAGAAGCCACTGCAATGAGAAGCCCGTTGCACACCACGCTGAAGAATAGCCCCTGCTCACTGCAACTAGAGAAAGCCCTCATGCAGCAACGAAGACCCAAAGCAGCCAAAAGTAAATAAATAAATTTATAAATTACAAAAAACAAGAAACTATTCTTCCTGAAATAGTAAAAATTATGGAAAATAATTCTGTCCCATAACAGGTTTTTGTTTTTAACAAATTCTCTGTTCCAGGTGTAATAAACATCGGTACACCACTAGTAGATAATACAGACATTCGCAGTGAGTAATGAGTGGGTAGTGAGTAGTTATAACCCCACATAGGTCATCCATGCATTGCATGTTTCGTTTCACTTTCAGTTGATTGCTAATAACTTTCTGAGGAAGAGTGGCCAAGAGGTATTCAGTGACAAGTGATCATGATGGGGATGCTGTTCTTGGCTTACTTATTGACCTACTTACTTAGTAGTTATATGCAGCACTCCTATATTTGCCTGCAAAATATTTGATCTCTAACATGCATTCTTCAGCTGGTTGCTGAGGGTCAAAAGTGACTACGTCAGCAACGAAGGCTGCAGATAGTAAGCATCTAAATAATTGCTATTGCATGACTTGCTAAAGCAAATGTGAAAATGTGAGATTGAGAGTGTTTACTGCCAACTGGAAATTTGCAACAAAGTTCTTAGCACTAAATACTAGTTTTAATTAAATTTGAATAGGGGGCTTCCCTGGTGGCACGGTGGCTGGGAGTCCACCTGCCGATGCAGGGGATACGGGTTTGTGCCTCGGTCTGGGAGGGTCCCATGTGCCGTGGAGTGGCTGAGCCCGTGAGCCATGGCCACTGAGCCTGCGTGTCCAGAGCCTGTGCTCCGCAATGGGAGAGGCCACAGCGGTGAGAAGCCCTGTACCGCAAAAAATAAATAAATAAAAATAAATAAAAATAAAAACAAATTTTAAAAAATTTGAATAGGGAAATTATATTAACTGTTTAAAATTACAAGGTCATTGTTCTAGCCACCTGAGGCAATAATCTCCTGTTACCCAAGTGACCTATTAGAATTAATAAGGTTTTCAAAATGTGCTTTTTTTCCTGAAAGTTCCCAGGAAGATTGTTTCAGTAATTATCTTAGTTTTATCAGATGATACCAGAAAATAATAGTTAAGACCATTTCTTTCAAGAGCAATAGGAGACATCATTAGGTACCGGTTGAATGGCTGGGTGTAACTTTAAAAAAAGAAGATAATGAGAAATCTGTCTTTCATACATAGTTATATAAACATATTATAAATATCTTGAAATTATATCATTCTTTTTCAAAACACATCCACTGAGTCCTGTGCCCATAGGACCATCAACCTTGTTTTGAAGAGGCGCTCATAATCAAAGAAGCTATAATATTTACTACTGAAAAGTTTCAGCTTACTCTCCCATATTTATATGATTGACTAAAATTTAATAACAACATAACACAATTAGTGCATCAGACTGTTGAGTGAATATTCACAACCAGCTTTATTGAAAGATTTTTTAAACAAGGACATTGATTAAAAGTTGCCATAAAATACTATAATTAAAAAAATAATTATAGGGAAGGCAGTAACTACCAGATTATTTCACAGAAATCCTGTGACTTATTCCAAAGTCACATCTTCAAAAATAAAACCTAGCAAATATATCACCTCACACCAGTCAGAATGGCCATCATCAAAAAATCTACAAACAAATAAATGCTCAAGAGGGTGTGGAGAAAAGGGAACCCTCTTGCACTGTTGGTGGGAATGTAATTGATACAGCCACTATGGAGAACAGTATGGAGGTTCCTTACAAAACTAAATACAGAACTACCATAAGACCCAGCAATCTCACTACTGGACATATACCCTGAGAAAACCATAATTCAAAAAGAGTCATGTACCACAATGTTCATTGCAGCTCTATTTACAATAGCCAGGACAAGGAAGCAACCTAAGTGTCCATCGCCAGATGAATGGATAAGGAAGATGTGGCACATATATCCAATGGAATATTACTCAGCCATAAAAATAAACAAAATTGAGTTCTTTGTAATTAGGTGAATGCACCTAGAGTCTGTCATACAGAGTGAAGTCAGTCAGAAAGAGAAAAATACCTTATGCTAACACATATATATGGAATCTAAAAAAACCACATGGTTCTGACGAACCTAGGGGCGGGACAGGACTAAAGACACAGATGTAGAGAATGGACTTGAGGACATGGCAGGGGGAAGGGTAAGCTGGAACAGAGTGAGAGAGTGGCATGGACATATATACACTACCAAATGTAAAATAGATAGCTAGTGGGAAGTAGCTGCATAGCACAGGGAGATCAGCTCAGTGCTTTGTGACCACCTAGAGGGGTGGGATAGGGAGGATGGGAGGGAGATACAATAGGGAGGAAATATGGGGATATATGTATATGTATAGCTGATTCAGTTTGTTATAAAGCAGAAACTAACACACTATTGTAAAGCAATTATACTCCAATAAAGATGTTAAAAAAAACAAAGAAACCCCTAGCAAATGCATTAACTCAGGATAAACAAAGTGAAAACCAGTTGGCAGAGGATGGGATTGAAGCAAAAAATCCAAGCTATAAGCTTTACTATTTCACTTGTCTCACACCTCCTTATACCTGCAAATACTTGTGTATCCATATAAACAGAAGAGTAGTAAGCAGAAAGAAACCTGAATGGATCTTGATCATAAATGTTGGGAAGAAAAAGAATGAAGTAGAAACAAATAACTAGTTAAAGGATGAATATCCCAAGAGGAACTACTGAAAGAAGCAGAGGTATTCTTCAGAAAAAAAATGGATTTCTCCATATTCTCAAGAATTACAAAGTATATAATAATTTAAAAATATCTAAAAAGAAGAGGAACAGGATTCCAAATTATATTATAAAATAGGGGGGGAGAAAAAAAATAGGGGTAGGTGATATGAAATCTGGAGTTAAAGTCAATAGTAAAAAGGAAGAGAAATAAATGTCTGCCCTCTTCTTATGTGCGCATATTTTGAATAAAAATCTAGCTTTGTGTTTAGCTCTAATTTTCTAGTTTAAAAAGTTTTATTAGAGATAAAGAGGGAGAGAAAGAGGTTGTCGGATGTGGGGTGGGTTCTTGAAAGATAGCAGTCAAACTATGAGACTAGAATTCATTAAGATAAATATTGTATCCTATAACACCTTGATTCGTTTAAATTCTATTTCTGTCATCACACCTCCACCTGAAATGAAAACACCTTCAGGATAGAGGGTGGTGACTTGTAGTAAGAGCTCAATAAATTCTTGATGATGAAGAATAGATGATGAAGGGTATGCCTCTGTTGGTTAATGGAAAACACATAGAAAACCATTTAGTCCTGAATCCATAGATATTTCAAGAAGTCAGTTTATTGCAGAACAACTTAATTCATCCCTTTAGTGATATTATTTAGTACAGAAAGCAAATCATCATTTCCTTTTAAATTAAATCATCATGTTGCCAGTGAATTTAAGGTTCTTTCTTTGTCACGAAAGAATTCAGAGACGAAATGATAGATAAGAAGTGGATTTATTTAGAGAGAAACACACTCCACAGACAGAGTGTGGGCCATCTTGGAAGGCAAGAAGTAAGATGTCTTGAAATATGGCCTGGTTAGTTTTTATGTGCTGGATAATTTCATAGACTAATGAGTAGGTGGATTATTCCAACTATTTTGGGGAAGGGGTGGGGATTTCCAGGATTTGGGCCACTGCCCACTTTTTGACCTTTTATGGTTGACCTCAAAACTGTCATGGTGCTGGTAGGTGTGTCATTTAGCTTATGCTAATATATTACAATGAGCATATGATTGAGACCAGAGGCTCAGTGTCTACTGAAAATCAAATCTTCTGCCATCTTGGACCTAGTTGGTTCTCACTAGTTTTCATCATATACTGTGGCTATGTCATTCTTTTAAAGGTTGTGCTCTGCCCCCTTCCTTCCTGTTTCAACCATAGGGAAAGATTGTAGATATCCATGTGTATTCTACATGAAGCCATCAAAGGCTGTAACCAAAGAGATATATGGATCATTGTGTAATATTTTAAAAGGGACTGTATTTACATTTAGCAATAGCACATATAGCAGATTGATAGGAAATGTAGATGCAGTGAAACTGTAAACTGAAGTTGTCTTAAATCTCTAAAATGTATTTCATCTGACAACCATTATTGTCACCTAACAACCAAGGACTATATAACTGTAGAACTATACGGTATTTTCTAAAAGAGGTAAGTCATATAGTGCTAGAGTCAGAATACTTTGGCCCTGAGTCAGTCTTAATCACATAATTGCTCTGATGTTTAGGTAAAATCATTTTACTTCTTTGACATTGTATTTCTGTCAGTCAATTGATGGTTTGAATGGTGAATATTTTAGTATTTATGAAAATGCTTTGTAAACTATTTTCATCATAGAAACTATATCACATATTCTAAAAGGCACATTACTTTTCACATATTTAATAACTCTGAAATTGGGTTGTATCTTATAAGTGCTAGTTCATCAGTGAAATTAACAGCTATTTTTTTTTAATGTACATTAAAAATGGTACATCTTACAATGTATGGTATTGAAAGAAATATCCATTCAGTTAAGGACAGAGGCTAATAGTTTATGTCATCATCAATATATGTCTTTCAAGAATGCTCATGAGGTCCCTTCTGTTCCATCCAGCCTAAAGGGGAATAGCACACAGGGGAGTGTCATGTGGGACATTTATTTGGACCAGGCCATTTTAGCTTACATTCACTTGGACAGATGTTTATCATGTTGCCTTATAAAGCTCTAAATTAGGCTGGGAATGGTAGTTTGTATATGAGCAGTTCCTTCCCAGAAACACTCTTCACTGTGGAAGGGAGCAGCTCATCTCTGCCACATCTCTGAGCCGCAGATCCCTCATTAAGGTTCTTAGGTGTACCTGCTGAAAGATGCCATCTGTGACTTTTCTTTCTATTTTAGATACTGTTATTTTCTGTGTTTTTTTTAGCTTTTAATGTGTTTATTTAATCCCTATTGGCTTCCAGTTTTTACTATTATGTATATGTTGTACATGTTGTAATGACCAAGCTTATACATACATCTTTTAAAATCCTTCCCTTAGGATAAATTCTTTTCTTTTTTTACTGGAGTATAATTGCTTTACAATGTTTTGTTAGTTTCTGCTGTACAATGAAATGAATCAGCTATATGTACACATATATCCCTATCCTCTTGGACCTCCCTCCCACCCCCCTCATCCCACCCATCTAGGTCATCCCAGAACACTGAGCTGAGCTTCCTGTGCCTTACAGCAGGTTACCACTAGCTATCTATTTTACACATGGTAGTGTATATATGTCAATCTTCTCTTTTGGAACATACTCCTGTTTCTTTCATTGCAGTTATCATTTTTCTCTTAATAAACTTAATCACCTGTTTATTTTCTCTTATTTCCACCCATGAAAACAGATATTATGTCCATTCTGTCCTTTGAAGTATCCCCACACCTATCACTTGGAATCAGTAGACAGTTGTTAAATGACAAAATCAAATATAAACTAGGGGGTTGATCTAGAAACTTTATGTTTCTTTTATTTAGACTAATTTTTGTTATTGTTAAAACTTTTTTACTTTCAGATAATTGCAATTTCAATGCAGTTGTAAGAAATAATACAGAGAGGGCCTGTGTAGTCTTTATCCAGATTCCTCAAATGGTAACATCATGCAAAACTATAGTACAATATTACTACCAAAATATTGATATTGATACAGTCAAGACAGAAAACCTGTCATGAGAAGGATTTCCCATTTTGCTTTTCTATAGACACACTGGCTTCTCCCTGACTCTCAACCCTTTCTTAATCACTGGTAACCACTGATCTCTTCTCCCTTTCTGTAATTTTGTCATTTCAAGGATGTTCTATAAATGGAAACACAAGGTGTGCAACCTTTTGAAATTGGCTTTTCTTCACCCAGCAAAATTCTCTGGAGATTCATACAGGCTATTACATGCATCAGTAGTTTGTTTCTTTAATTACCAAGTAATAGTCTATGGTATAGATGTACCAAGTTTGTTTTAAACCTTCACCTGTTCAAGAGCCTTTGAGTTGTTTTCTGGTTTTGGACTATGATTAATAAAGATGCTGTAAGCATTTCTGTACAGTTTTTTTGTGTGTATGTGTGTATGATCCTAAGTTTTCATTTCTCTGGGATAAATGTTCAAGAGTGTAATTGTTGGGTTTTATGGTAGCAGCAAATTTAGTTTTTTTAGAAACTGCCAAACTGGTAAGAGTGGGTATACCATTATACTTCCCCACCAATAATGAAAATATGTTTTCTCTACATACTCACTACGTTTGGTATTGTCATTATTTTTTTGTTTTAGCCATTTTAATCAGTATATAGTGATAGTTCATTGTAGTTTTAATTTGCTTTTCCCTGATGACTAATAATGTTGAACATTCTTCATGTGCTTATTTGCAATCTGTAAAAACTCTTTGGTAAATGTCTTTGTTCCCATTATCTAATATGATTATTTTGTTTTTTTTTTAAAACTGGTCATTTTTTAGCATTATTTATGTTTAGATTCATGATACATCTTTTGTCAAATACCTGTTTTGCATATATTTTCTCTGTAGCTGCTTTTCATTCTTTGAGAAACTTAATTTTGGTGAAGTCAGTTTTCTTATTGTTTTCTCTTGTGGATTGTGCTTTTGGTGTCAAGTCAGACATCTTTGCTTAGTCCTGGAGATTTTGCAACATGCTGTTTTTTTTTTTTTTTTTGAAGTTTTATTGTTTTGTATTCTATGTTTAAGTCTATTATCCATTTTCAGTTATTTTTTTGTGAAAGAAATAGGATTTTAGTCCAATTTTTGTTCTTTGTGAATTTCCACTTGCTACAGCATCATTCATTGAAAAGGCTGTCTGTCTTTGCTCTAATGAATTATTTCTGCACTATTGTCAAAAATTTAGTAGGCATATTTCTGTGGGTTTATTTCCAATAAAGATTCTTTTCCATTATTTGTGTATCTACCCCTCAGCCAATACCACTCAGTTTTGATTATTGTAGCTATGTAATAAGTGTTGGCATTGGGTAGACTGATTCATTCCACTTTATTCTACCTTGTCAAGGTTGTTTTAGCTATTCCAGTGCCTTTTTATTTCCAAATAAATGTGAAAGTAATCTTGTTTATAGTTAAAGAGTCTTTCTGGAATTTTAATGGGAATTGAATTAAACCTGCATATCAGTTTAGGGAGAATTGACATATTTACTATATTAGTACATACAGACCTCTCCATTTGTTTACATCTTCTTTGATATTTTCCATTAGCGTTATATAGTTTTTGTCATACACATACTGCATATATTTTATTAGGGTAACACCTATGTATTTCTCCGTTTTTAGAGTAATTGTATCTGTTATTGTATTTCAAATTTCCATGTACATGAGTTAATTGTTTTTATATAGAAATATAATAGATTAGTATATATTATCTTATATCTTGCCACCTGACTGAAGAACTTAATAATTGTAGGAATTTATTTGTAGATTCATTTGGATTTTCTACAAAGAAATCATATCATCTGCAAATTGGAATTTTTTTTCTTCCTTTCTTATCTGCATACCTTTTATTTCCTTTTCTTCCCTTTTTGCACTGACTACAACTTTCATCATGTTGAATAAAACTAGTGAGAACAGATAACCTTGTCTTATTTCCAATTTTAGAGAAAAAATATTCTCTTTCACCACTAATATTAGCTATAGATTTTCTGTGGATAATCACTATCAATTTGAAGAAGTTCCTCTCTAGTATTATTTGTCTTGGAGTTTTTATCATGAGTGAGTGTTGGATTTTGATAAGTGCTTTTTCTACATCATTTGATAAGTCACACTTTTTCTTCTTTAGCCAGTTAATTTGATAGATGACATTTATTTATTTTTGAATATTGAAACAGACTTACCTCTCTGGAATAAATACCACTAGGGCATGGAGCATAATTCTTTTTATATATTTGTGAATTCTATTTGCTAATATTTAAATATTTTGAGTCTATATGTATGAAGGATATTAGTCCACAATTTTTTTTGTACTGTATTTGGTTTTAGAGTAATCTCAGCTGCACAAATTTAATTGCAAAATTTATCCTCCTCTCGATTTTCTAGAATTGGCTTTAGTCTTTTTTAGAATTCTAAAATTCTAGAATTTTAGAATTTTAGAATTCTAGAATTCTCCAAGGAAACCCTCTGGGCCTGGGTATTTCTTTAGAGAGAGACTTTTAAATGCAGATTCAGTTTCCTTAATACTGATAGTATTAAAGTTTCTTTAATTCACATTATCTACTTCATAGTGGATGTTTTGTCATTTTGTGTTTTTTTAAGGATTGTTACATGTAAGGTATTTATTCATATATTAGGGCTAAGTCTGCCATTTCATTTTTTGTTTTATGCTTGTTCTTTTGGTTTTCCATTTCTGTTTTCTTTTCCCTGCCTTTTTGTATATTATTTGAGCAGCTGTTACAAATCTGTTTTGTTTTACATATAGTATTTTTGAGTGTATCTGTTTATACAGCTTTTGAACTTCTCTAGGTGATATATGCAAATAAAGATAGAGGGTAAATATAGATACAGTTATTGATATAGATATCACAGTCTTCTGGTTGTGTCATTTCCCAAGAATGAGTGAAGTATAGAAACCTTACCTCCTTTTACATCACTTTACAGCTCCCTTACATTATTAATATAATTATATTAAATATTTTCTCAACATTTATTTAAAACCATATCAGAGAGTTTTATAATTTTTATTTCAACTGTCAAACATAATTTAGAAAAATCAAGAGGAGAAGCACCATCCATTGTGTTTGTTCAAGTTTTTGCTTACTGTATGCTTCTGTCTTTACTGATGTCTAAAGATACCTTAATTTACTATTTCCTTTCTGTTTAGAGAACTTTCTATAGACATTCATTTAAAGTAGGTCTGATGATGATAAATTACGTCAGTTTTCCTTCATCTGGTAATGTCTTGATATCCCATTCATTCCTGAAGGTTATTTACATTGCATGTACGATTCTGGGTTGACAATACTTTGAGCACTTTAAAAAACATTGTACAACCTCCTCTTCCTGCTGTGGTTTCTTACGAGAAATTCCTTTCATTTAAATTGTTTTCCCCAATAGGTAAGTTGTCATTTCTGTCTTGCTGCTCTCAATATTTTAACTTTGTATTTGGTTTTCAGAATTCCAATTATGATGTCATGTGGATAGTGTTATGTCATGTGTTATTCCACCAAATGGAATAAAAGATCTGACCAACTACATCATTTTACATACGTTCTTCTCTTTAAGCTCTTTTTACTTACAATAACTTTGGATTTCAACTCAGTACATTTTTGTTGCTCGATTTTGTTTGAATTTAGTGGACACTATCACAGAATAGTCTCTGAGTGAAAACCTTACCACGTTGTGGCTTTAACAGTATCGACAAGAACAAAAGTGATCTGCCTGATCATATTAATAACCTTAAAATTAGAGTAAATCAAGGGTCAGTTTATTCAGACCCCATTCCCATGCTGGCAAACGTTGCTCATTAAGACATTTTTTTCTTTTTCTTTTTAATTATATACATTCTAACAGGTATGAGGTAATATCTCATTATGATTTTGATTTACTTTTCCCAGATGATTAATGATGTATCTGCTTTCATGTACCTGTTGACTATCTTTATGTCATCTTTGAAGAAATGTCTATTCAGGTCTTCTCCCCATTTTTAAATCATATTGTATGTTTTTTTCCTATTGAGTTGCATGAGTTCTTTATATATTTTGGATATTATTCCCTTATCAGCCATATGATTTGCAAATATTTTGTGTGATTCAGTAGGTTATCTTTTCATCTTGTTAATTGTTTCTTTTGCTCTATATTTCAAATACCATGCTACATCGCAAAAATTATAACAAAACTTATTAGGATTACATCAAATTCACACACAAAATGTATAGAGAAATAAGCAATTGAATCAGAATTGCTCATGTGTTATTCCTTAAATTCCCTGATCAGTAGTAGTTCTTCTTTCAGTGATTTTTTTATTTGTATAACTGCTTTCAAAAACTATCTGTCAATTCAGTGTAATATTCTATCAGAGATATAGTCAAATTAGTTTTTATTATGTAAATTAATACTTATGCCTGTCATATTCCATGATATAATTATTCCATACATTAAGTCAAAATTCTTGCAATATAAGTTGTAACTGACTGACTCATTAAAAGTTTGAATTTTTTGCAAGTACTCTGTAGGTTAGACCAGTTTCAGTCAGTTTTCTACTACTTTTCATGTTCTTTCAAGAAAAAACAAAACAGTTTGCACCAATATTGTATTAAGTACTATAATATTCAACAGGATATGTATAAGAGTGGAAAAAGCAATGGGCTGGACATAACTTCGGGCTCTAGTCCAGATCTGGTATTTCTTAAATATGTGAAATTTGGTAAATAATGTAATTCTTCAGATTTCTGATTGACAAAATAGAATTTTTATATGGTTATTTTCCAAGGACCCTTCCATCCCCATATTTTAAGATTCTACTTTGTTGGCAGATATTTTCACACAAACTTCTTCAGGAAAAGTTGCCAATCTAATTGAAACCTGACACATCTAAAGCCATTTCAAAGCAATAAATGTAAATTTCTAAATACCTTCAAGGGCAGAAATCACTCTGTATTCTGCAAAAGTAAACAATCCTATATTTCAAAATGAAGAAAAAGTAGCAATTACTGTTTGTGTATGTGCAAGTTTTTTTGTTTTTTCATTAGAGGGGTGAGCAATTTAATATCCGTAACTAAGGTGCTCAGTCAGAATTTTAGGAACTTGATACTACAAAGAGGCATGTTGATATTAGCTGCAGGTGCCATATAATAAAGGAGGATCTCAAAAATAGTTTGATTTATTTTATTCTGTTTTCTATTATGGCATTTGGAATGAATAATAAGAATTTAATTTTAATTTAGCTTTGTAAATTCATTTTTACATATGGAAAATCTCCAATGTCTCTAGCATCAATATAGATGTACTTGACCAAATTTGCTTAAAAATTACTGGTGAGACTAGTCTACTGATTTGTAGGATTTTTCTTTATTTGGGCAATGCTCTATGAGATATTAAATATATATTTATGGAAGAATTAGAATTACTACATGTTTAGAAGTTTTCACTGATTTCCTGAAATCAAATGTAGAACTTATATCAGAATCTATTATTTTCTCCCTTTAACCAGATTTCTTTTCAATATCATATTTCCAGAGATATTATAAAATAGGGAATATTGCTGTATGGTCAGACAACTATAGTCTATATGCTATCACACAAAGAAATTTATGAAATTATCTCCAAGATCTAAAATCCTATATGACCAGATTTAATATAGACCAATCCATCATTTCAAAATTAAGATGATCACAGATATAACTAGAAAATAATTTTTATTTTCCAAAATGTGAAATAAAATACAATTAAATAAAATAATGTAGTCATTGAAATAAAATTGAACAAGTGTAGAAAGTTGATTGTGAAGTTTGCCATATACTTTTCCCTAATCTTATTCCTAAAATGATAATCACTGTTTATAGTTTAACCTATATTTATAGTATATAAATATATTTATAGTTTAATCTATGTTTATACACTCGGTTGACTGCATATGATTGTAATATGTTTACCTATCTTAATTAATTAAATAATTTCATATAAACTGATATGCCAGATGCTGACATATGGTCATTAAAACCCATTTTCTTTTATCCTTGGACAATGGCTAGACTACATTTCCCTGGCCATATGACTGGCTCTGGTTAATGGAATTTGGAAATATATGGTGTAGACCATTTCTAAGCCTGGGTAATATAACAAAAGCCTCCTCTAAATTTTCTCCCACACAGCCTCACAGTCAACTGGGTGAAGGTGACTTGGAGCTAGCCACCTGTTGAAGTGCTACAGCATGCAGTAGTCCATTTCTCCAGATGACTGACTAGAGCAGAGTGCTTCTACTACTGATGAGGAAGTGACAACTACACTTTATGTGAGTGAAAATGAACTTTAGTTGCTATTTAACTTTTATAATATGTGGAATTATAACATCTAGAATAGAGTTTTGAATTACATTAGTATGCCTTCTATTATAAATATTACCAGAGTAAATATAGTCCTACAACCTCTTCCTTTGTTTTTATGTGTATTTATATAAGATATAGTATATAGGTAGAATTGTAATTCCAAATTAAATAGAAATGAGGTAAAAATATTGCCAAATTACACTGGAGATGGATTATACAAAGTAATATAATGGTGAAAGCATAAGAAAATAATCTATTTTTCTAAATTCTTACCAGTACCATTTATTTTCAAAATATTTAAACTTTCTCAATCTGATATTGTAAAAATCATGTCTTTATTTGCAGTTCTTAATAGCGAGTGATAAGATATTTTTATATGTCTATTAGCTATTCTCCATTTTACTTAAATGCCTGTTTTATGTCTTACAACCATATTTTCTTTTTTTTGACATCTTTATTGGAGTATAATTGCTTTACAATGGTATGTTAGTTTCTGCTTTATAACAAACTGAATCAGCTATACATATACATATATCCCCATATCTCTTCACTCTTGTGTCTCCCTCCCTCCCACCCTCCCTATCCCACCCCTCTGGGTGGTCACAAAGCACAGAGCTGATCTCCCTGTGCTATGTGGCTGCTTCCCACTAGCTATCTATTTTACATTTGGTAGTGTATATATGTCCATGCCACTCTCTCATTTTGTCCCAGCTTACTGTTTCCCCTACCCATATCCTCAAGTCCATTCTCTAGTAGGTCTGTGTCTTTATTCCCGTCTTGCCCCTAGGTTCTTCATGACCATTTTTTGTTTGTTTTTAGATTCCATATATATGTGTTAGCATACGGTATTTGTTTTTCTCCTTCTGACTTACTTCACTCTGTATGACTGACTCTAGGTCCATCCACTTCACTACAAATGACTCAGTTTCATTTCTTTTTATGGCTGAATAATATTCCATTGTATATTTGTGCCACATCTTCTTTATCCATTCATCTGTTGATGGACACATAGGTTGCTTCCATCTCCTGGCTATTGTAAAGAGAACTGCAGTGAACATTGTGGTACATGACTCTTTTTGAATTATGGATTTCTCACGGTATATGCCCAGTAGTGGGATTGCTGCATCATATGGTAGTTCTATTTTTAGTTTTTTAAGGACCCTCCATACTGTTCTCCATAGTGGCTGTATCAATTTACATTCCCACCAACAGTACAAGAGGGATTCCTTTTCTCCACACCCTCTCCAGCATTTATTGTTTGTAGATATTTTTGATGATGGCCATTCTGAGAGGTGTGAGGTGATACCTCACTGTAGTTTCAATTTGCATTTCTCTAATGGTTAATGATGTTGAGCATTCTTTCATGTGTTTCCTGGCAATCTGTGTATCTTCTTTGGAGACATGTCTGTTTAGGTCTTCTGCCCATTTTTAGATTTGGTTGTTTGTTTTCTTCATATTGAGCTGCATGAACTGCTTGTAAATTCTGGAGATTAATCCTTTGTCAGTTGCTTCATTTGCAAATATTTTCTCCCATTCTGAGGGTTTTTTTTTTTTCTTCTTCTTCTTTATGGTTTCCTTTGCTGTGCAAAAGCTTTTAAGTTTCCTTAGGTCCCATTTGTTTATTTTTGTTTTAATTTACATTTCTCTAGGAGGTGGGTCAAAAAGGATCTTGCTGTTATTTATGACATGGAGTGTTCTGCCTATGTTTCCTCTAAGAGTTTGATAGTATCTGACCTTACATTTAGGCCTTTAATCCATTTTGAGTTTATTTTTGTGTATGGTGTTAGGGAGTGTTCTAATTTCATTCTTTTACATGTAGCTGTCCAGTTTTCCCAGCACCACTTATTGAAGAGGCTGTCTTTTCTCCACTGTGTATTCTTGCCTCTCTTATCAAAGATAAGGTGACCATATGTGTGTGGGATTACCTCTGGGCTTTTATCCTGTTCCATTGATCTATATTTCTGTTTTTGTGTCAGTACCATACTGTCTTGATTACTGGAGCTTTGTAGTATAGTCTGAAGTCAGGAAGCCTGCTTCCTCCAGCTCCATTTTTCTTTCTCGAGATTGCTTTGGCTATTCAGGGTCTTTTATGTTTCCATACAAATTGTGAGATATTTTGTTCTAGGTTTGTGAAAAATGTCAGTGGTCGTTTGACAGGGATTGCATTGAATCTGTAGATTGCTTTGGGTAGTAGAGTCATTTTCACAATGTTGATTCTTCCAATCCAAGAACATGGTATATCTCTCCATCTGTTTGTATCATCTTTAATTTCTTTCATCAGTGTCTTATAATTTTCTGCGTACAGGTCTTTTGTCTCCTTAGGTAGGTTTATTCCTAGATATTTTATTCTTTTTGTTGCAATAGTAAATGGGAGTGTTCTCTTAATTTCACTTTCAGATTTTTCATTATTAGTGTATAGGAATGCAAGAGATTTCTGTGCATTAATTTTGTATCCTGCAACTTTTAGCAAATTCATTGATTAGCTCCAGTAGTTTTCTGGTAGCATCTTTAGGATTCTCTATGTATAGTAACATGTCATCTGCAAACAGTGACAGTTTTAATTCTTCTTTTCAGATTTGGATTCCTTTTATTTCTTTTTCTTCTCTGATTGCTGTGGCTAAAACTTCCAAAACTATGTTGAATAATAGTTGTGAGAGTGGGCAGTGTTATCTTGTTCCTGATGTTAGTGGAAATGGTTTCAGTTTTTCACCATTGAGGACGATGCTGGCTGTGGGTTTGTCATATCTGGCCTTTATTATGTTGAGGTAGGTTCCCTCTATGCCCACTTTCTGGAGAGTTTTTTATCTTAAATGGGTGTTGAATTTTATTGAAAGCTTTCTCTGCATCTATTGAGATGATCATATGGTTTTTCTCCTTCAGTATGTTAATATAGTGTATCACATTGATTGATTTTCGTATATTGAAGAATCCTTGCATTCCTGGGATAAACCCCACTTGATCATGGTGTATGATCCTTTTAATGTGCTGTTGGGTTCTGTTTGCTAGTATTTTGTTGATAATTTTTGCCTCTATGCTCATCAGCGATATTGGCCTGTAGTATTCTTTCCTTGTGACATCTTTATCTGGTTTTGGTATCAGGGTGATGGTGGCCTTGTAGACTGAGTTTGGAAGTGTTCCTCCCTCTGCTATATTTTGGAAGAGTTTGAGAAGGATAGGTGTTAGCTCTTCTCTAAATGTTTGATAGAATTCACCTGTGAAGCCATCTGGTCCTGGGCTTTTGTTTGTTGGAAGATTTCTAATCACCGTTTCAATTTCATTATTTGTGACTGGTCTGTTCATATTTTCTATTTCTTCCTGGTTCAGTCTTGGAACGTTGTGCATTTTTAAGAATTTGTCCATTTCTTCCAGGTTGTCCATTTTATTGGCATATAGTTGCTTGTAGTAATCTCTCACGATCCTTTGTATTTCTGCAGTTTCCGTTGTTACTTCTCCTTTTTCATTTCTAATTCTATCGATTTGAGTCTTCTCCCTTTTTTTCTTGATGAATTTGGCTAATGGTTTATCAATTTTATTTATCTTCTCAAAGAACCAGCTTTCATTTCTTTTTCATTTATTTCTGATCTGATCTTTATGATTTGTTTCCTTCTGCTAACCTTCGTGATTTTTTGTTCTTTCTCTAATTATTTTAGGTGTAAAGTTAGGTTGTTTATTCGAGATGTTTCCTGTTTCTTAAGGTAGGGTTGTATTACTATAAAATTCCTTCTTAGAACTGCTTTTGCTGCATCCCATAGGTTTTGGGTCATCGTGTTTTCATTGTCATTTGTTTCTAGGGATTTTTTGATCTCCTCTTTGATTTCTTCCGTGATCTCTTGGTTATTAAGTAGTGTATTGTTTAGCCTCCATGTGTTTGTATTTTTTACAGATCTTTTCCTGTAATTGATATCTAGTCTTATAGCGTTGTGGTCAGAAAAGATACTTGATATGATTTCAATTTTCTCAAATTTACCAAGGCTCTATTTGTGACCCAAGATATGATGTATCCTGGAGAATGTTCCATGAGCACTTGAGAAAAATGTGTATTCTGTTGTTCTTGGATGGAATGTCCTATAAATATCAATTAAGTCCATCTTGTTTAATGTATCATTTAAAGCTTGTGTTTCCTTATTTATTTTCATTTTGGATGATCTGTCCATTGGTGAAAGTGGGGTGTTAAAGTCCCCTACTATGATTGTGTTACTGTCGATTTCCCCTTTTATGACTGTATTTCCCTTACGTATTGAGGTGCTCCTATGTTGGTTGCATAAATATTTACAATTGTTATATCTTCTTCTTGGATTGATCCCTTGATCATTATGTAGTGTCCTTCTTTGTCTCTTGTAATAGTCTTTATTTTAAAGTCTATTTTGTCTGATATGAGAATTGCTACTCCAGCTTTCTTTTGATTTCCATTTGCATGGAATATCTTATTCTATCCCCTCCCTTTCAGTCTGTATGTGTCCATAGGTCTGAAGTGGGTCCCTTGTAGGCAGCATATATATGGGTCTTGTTTTTGTATCCATTCAGCCAGTCTGTATCTTTTGGTGGGAGCATTTAATCCTTTTACATTTAAGGTAATTATCGATATGTATGTTCCTATTCCCATTTTCTTAATTGTTTTGGGTTTGTTATTGTAGATCTTTTCCTTCTCTTGTGTTTCTTGCCTAGAGAAGTTCATTTAGCATTTGCTGTAAAGCTGGTTTGATGATGCTGAACTCTCTCAGCTTTTGCTTGTCTGTAAAGCTTTTAATTTATCCATCAAATCTGAATGAGATCCTTGCTGGGTAGAGTAATCTTGGTTGTAGGTTTTTCTCCTTCATCACTTTAAATATGTCCTGCCACTCCCTTCTGGATTGCATAGTTTCTGCTGAAAGATCAGCTGTTAACCTTATGGAGATTACCTTGTGTGTTATTTGTTGTTTTTCCCTTGCTGCTTTTAATATATTTTCTTTGTATTTAATTTTTGATAGTTTTATTAATATGTGTCTTGGCATGTTTCTCCTTGGATTTATCCTGTATGGGACTCTCTGTGCTTCCTGGACTTGATTAACTATTTCCTTTCCCATAGTAGGCAAATTTTCAACTATAATCTCTTAAATATTTTTGCAGCCTGTTTCTTCTCTTCTTCTTCTAGGACCCCTATAATTCGAATGTTGGTGTGTTTAATGTTGTCCCAGAGGTCTCTGAGACTGTCCTCAGTTTGTTTCATTCTTTTTTCTTTATTCTGCTCTGAAGTAGTTATTTCCACTATTTTATTTTCCAGGTCACTTATCCGATTTTCTGTTCTGTTATTCTTCTATTGATCCCTTCTAGAGGAGTTTAAATTTCTTTTATTGTGTGGTTCATCACTGTTTGTTTGCTCTTTAGTTGTTCTAGGTCCTTGTTGAACGTTTGTTGTATTTCCTCCATTCTATTTCCACGATTTTAGATCATCTCTACTATCTATTTTCTGAATTGTTTTTCAGGAAGATTGCCTATTTCCTCTTCATTTGTTAGATCTGGTGTGTTTTTACCTTGCTCCTTCATCCTCTGTGTGTTTCTCTGTCTTCTCATTTTGCTTATCTTACTGTGTTTGGGGTCTTCTTTTCACAGGCTGCAAGTTTGTAGTTCTCATTGTTTTTGTTGTTTGCCCCCAGTGGCTAAGTTTGATTTAGTGGGTTGTGTAGGCTTCCTGGTGGAGGGAACTAGTGCCTCTGTTCTGGTGGATGAGGCTGGATATTATCTTTCTGGTCAGCAGATCCACGTCTGCTGGTGTGTTTTGGGGTGTCTGTGGCCTTATTATGATGTTAGGCTGCCTCTCTGCTAATGGGTGGGGTTTTGTTCCTGTCTCGCTGCTTATTTTGCATAGGGTGTCCAGCACTGGAGCTTGCTGGTCATTGATTGGAGCTGGGTCTTGGTGTTGAGATGGAGATCTCTAGGAAATTTTCACCATTTGATTTTACGTGGAGCTAGGAGGTCTCTTGTGGACCAATGTCCTGAACTTGGCTCTCCCACCTCAGAGGCACAGCCCTGATGCCTGGCTGGACCATGAAGAGCCTGTCATCCACACGGCTCAGAATAAAAGGGAAAGAAAGAAAGAAAGAAAGAGAGAAAGAAAGAGAGAAAAAAAGAGAGAAAGAAAGAAAGAAAGAAAGAAAGAAAGAAAGAAAGAAAGAAAGAAAGAAAGAAAGAAAGAAAGGAGGATATAAAATAAAATAACATAAAATAAAATAGTTATTGAAATAAAAAATAATAATTAAAAAAAATTTTAAGTAATTAAAAAAAGAAAGGAAGAAAGAGAGAGCAATCAAACCAAAACACAAATCCACCAATGATAACAAGTGCTAAAAACTGTACTACACACACACACACACACACACACACACACACACACACACACACACACACACAAATGGACATACAGAACCCTAAGACGAATGGTAAAAGCAAAGCTATACAGACAAAATCACACAAAGAAGCGTACACATACACAATCACAAAAAGAGAAAAAGGGAAAAATATATGTATATTGTTGCTCCCAAAGTCCACCTCCTCAATTTGGGATGATTCGTTGTCTATTCAGGCATTCCACAGATGCAGGGTAAATCAAGTTGATTGTGCAGATTTAATCCGCTGCTCCTGAGGCTGCTGGGAGAAATTTCCCTTTCTCTTCTTTGTTCACACAGCTCCTGGGGTTCAGCTTTGGATTTGGCAATGCTTCTGCGTGTAAGTCCCCTGAGGGCATTTGTTCTTCACTCAGACAGGACGGGGTTAAAGGAGCAGCTGATTTGGGGGCTTTGGGTCACTCAGGCCGGGAGGAGGGAGAGGTACGGAGTTACGGGCGAGCCTTCAGTGGGAGAGGCCAGCGTGACGTTGCACCAACTTGAGGCTCTGTGTGTTCTCCCAGGGAAGTTGTCCCTGGATCACTGGACCCTGGCAGTGGTGGGCTGCACAGGGTCCCAGGATGGGAAGTGTGGATAGTAACTTGTGCTTGCTCACAGGCCTCTTGGTGGTGGCAGCAGCAGCCTTACCTTCTCATGCCCGTTTCTGGGGTCTGTGCTGATAGCCGTGGCTCGCACCTGTCTCTGGAGCTCCTTTGAGCAGTGCTCTTAATCCCCTCTCCTCGCACGCCAGGAAACAAAGAGGTAAGAAAAAGTCTCTTGCCTCTTCGGCAAGTCCAGACTTTTTCCTGGACTTCCTCCAGGCTAGCTGTGGAGCACTAGCCCCCTTCAGGCTGTGTTCACACAGCCAACCCCAGTCCTCTCCCTGGGATCCAACCTCCGAAACCAGAGTCTCATCTCCCAGCCCCGACCCATCCCATCAGGTGAGCAGACAAGCCTCTCAGACTGGTGAGTGCTAGTCGGCACCCATCCTCTGTGTGGGAATCTCTCCTCTTTGCCCTCCACACCCCTGTCGCTGGGCTCTCCTCCACCACCCGCAGTCTCCGCCCACAAAGGGGCTTCTAGTGTGTGGAAACCTTTCCTCCTTCACAGCCCCCTCCCACTGGTGCAGATCCAGTCCCTATTCTTTTGTCTCTGTTTTTTTTTTGCCCTACCCATGTACGTGGAGAGTTTCTTGCCTTTTGGGGGGTCTGAAGTCTTCTGCCAGCATTCTGTAGGTGTTCTGTAGGAGATGTTCCACATGTAGATGTATTTCTGTTGTATTTGTGGGGAGGAAGGTGATCTCCATGTCTCACTCTTCTGCCATCTTAAGCTCCTCCTTACAACCATATTTTTATTAGGTTGCTAATTTTTTTGATTTTTGCTTTATATGCGCTCTCTATATATCATGGATTATGACTCTTTCTGTACTCGCTAATAGAAATAATTTCTAGCTTTGAGAATTTGAATAATTTTCACTAGCAAAGTTAAAAGTATGATAGATATGTCAATATTATTTTTATGGCTAGTGAACAATAGTTTCTTTCACCTTATGAATAGCAGTTAGGCTTCATATTTTGACTCTCATCTGAATCTTCAAGTTAGACATAAATATTTCATAAAAACCTGGAGAAATTCTATTGGCCTTCTTATTTATTTTCCAAACATAAGCTTAAGCACATTTTAACTCAATAACTACCTGATTTATCAAAAGTGAATAAGTACAATGGGTCTTGAATTTTATATATAAATTCACAGTAACGATCTGCCAGAAACCCACTCCATCTTTTTTCTTTTATTAATGTCATCCTTGGGAATTCTTTTAAAATAAGTGGAAATCATTGGCTACACTCTTTATATTATGTGTACATTCACTTTAGTAATTTCTGGGGAATAACTATGACAACTTGACTGCTGTACTCCTTTCTAATACGTGATTTTCTAAAATCCCTCATGTTGAATTAAACCTACTTTTCCTGGATAAGAAAGAACCCAACAAGAGAGAATATCTGATCCACTCTTTTTATGTAATTAGCCTTCGTGTTTGAAGGTTATCCTGCCTGCTTTGGAACCCTTAAAATCAAAGTCTATATATTCTTACTATGACTTTTAAGGAGGGATAATTTTTGTAGTGGATATTTTCTGTGAATTTTAGGTAATACAAAGCGATCTTGTTTATGGCGTGTAAGAATCAGGAAAACAGAGACTGCTAACAAGCCAGGGATTTTCTGTATCTGAAAATAGAATTCAAGCAAGGCATAAACTTCAATGTGTGTCAAAAGCTCACACTTAAATATGTTTGAAAATTCCAAATAGAGAGCAAATTGGTCAAAATAGCTTTGCCATGTCTAAGGCTCTCTGAAGTATATAGAAATGTAGAGTCTGGCATTCACAATTCTTTCAACTTCAAAACTTTCAGGGTGATTTTATACTAACACTTTTCTTCGTTAATGACTGAGATACAA